>NC_133120.1:2438888-3048611 GCF_033568475.1 Henckelia pumila
CAACCAATCGAGGTGAAGTTTAATACTTCATTTCCTTTGACTTTTGTGCAACTATAGTGAGTCTTCTGGCTTTGGAAATAAGTCTACATTCCGTGCCACTCAACTACAGCCCTCCAAACGTCATATGCACTCTAGGCCTTTCAACCCTCTGTGCTTTACAGGCTGGAGTTCAAGATGAATGCAACATGTTCTGTATGCATTAAATGCTATAAAACACCTTGAACACTTACTCAATTAAACCAACAAAGCAATCAAAGCATCTAATCACATAAGGATATTGACAAATCTGTAAGCATCACATAATATATGTAAAACATGTTCAATACAGAAAATACTATAAATCAAATTAAACAAGTAAACATTTACATAAATATTCTGAGAATTCAAGAAGATAGCTATCTTGAATAATCTATCTCATCTATGTAAACGTAAACAATAACATATATTAAAAACATGCATGTATGTGATTTTAGGCAACTCGATATTCAAAAACAATCTCGAGTTATTCTGCCCATCTTCTTAATGTCTATTCATACCTTTCATCGCGATTCAAACATCTTGAATATGTTGCCAATGCTGATCATCTCAAATCTAGCCAAATCAGTCATACAATTCTGCTCATTTCAATCAATGCTACTTGAAGGTATTTTTTATTCAACTTCAAACACTTCAAGTCATTCGAACTCGAACTCGTCGATTCGACTTCGATAATCTTCAATTCAAATCTGAAATAGATTATAACATATCTAAACATCAATTTCCAATCTGAATCGATGTTTATTTAAAGCTTATATAGTTCAAATCTTGCTAATACAATCGAAATTCAAACCGACGTCGCAACTATTCGAGTCCGATAAATCTTTCGATTCAAATATCATTATATCTTCATTCTCAACATAATCTTATATTCAATTCATCCACAATAAGCTTAAATATCAGCTCTAGACATTCATAATGTCTATCAATTCAAAATCTTGAACCGGCGGCGTAATGGATTAAAATCGGAAATTCCAAAAGCATAAACATCATCTTGTTAATCATTTAAACTCAATATCATCACCAATTTAATCTCAAAATCATCAGCCTCAAAAATTCAAAATTTCAAAAATTCTTTTAAAATTCCAAAACATGTCCAAACGACGATCTTTTCTCGATCCGTCTTAGATATGCTATCGTCGTATATGCTAGAACACGTTTATACCATCAAATCTTAATTCTAGAAACAACTTAAAATTCAAACATGGTAGAACTTCATAAAACTTACGTCAAAACGTAGCACTCGGGGCTGTGATCGCAAATATATGCTCAATAAGAAATTCTACCGGGCGGATCAATTTTTACCGGAGTGAAAAAAGTTGAAAAATGGCGTTGGAAGTTTTCTGATTTTATCCCCTGCTGATTCATGTGTAATCTGCTAAAGAAAGGGGAAGAGAAGATATATATAAGACAAATTGCACTTTAGTCCCTGAACTTTGACATAATTGCAAATCAGTCCTCGAACAAGCGATTTAATTCAATTTCAATCCTAAATAATTTAAGAATAATAGAATTTAATTCTAAACTCTAAATATTCTCAAATTAAATATTTTCGGATTAAAATTAAATTATTTCGGACCTTATCGCAATTTAGTCCTTGAAGTGCTCAATATTTGCAAATTGGCCCTTGCTCGGATGTCATCCTCAAATTAAATTCTTGATATTTATCATCTTGGAATTCACATCTTAAATTACATAAATATCAATTTAAATATTTTTAATCTTTTTAATTTAAGAATTTTGGATATTAAAATCCTAAAATCCGAAAAATCCTCAAATTAAATATTTCTGACCCGAAATTGAAATTTCTAATTTCCATAAATTCTTAAATTCATATTTTCTCTCTTATTCGGAATTTAAATCTTAAATCCCGTAATTAAGAACTTAATATTTTTGGGCCTTACATTTCCTCCCCTCTAAGGAATGATTTCGTCCTCGAAATCGCATTCGATCTTACTGTTGATTCTCGTAAACTGTATAGCTGACTGAAGTAACACTGACTTCATTTCTCCCAGCTTTCAATATCTATTATGATATCTTCTCTTCTATCGTATCTTAATCTTCTTTCTGATTTCTTCTGCAATACATATAATCACTGAGTCAACTTATATCTAAGTTGCTCTTTCTCGTGATCTAACTCTGCATTAGTTAGTCTGTCTTGCTTACAATTTTATCGACTTCTGTTGTATCTGAATTGAATGCACATACATATTCTAGCTGATATTCTTCAGCCAATGCATATGGATAACAATTCATCTATCTGACAATTCATGATTGAGTATTAATCAACTAGCTAGATAAAATACTCATTGCTTCTAAAATCTCTTTCTGAACCTAATGATGCTTGGTAAAGAATTTATTTTCTGACCATTCTGTTCAGGCTTCAAATCTCTACCTGTTACTCATCTACTAGCTCTGTTAATGCTGCTCTATTCTTATGTTGTTCGAAGCAATCTTCACATTCTCTATCGTTTCTTGACTCATATCTGGTCTGATAGCTGATATTTCTGTAAGATTGTTTCATTATAAAGACAATTCTATGTTTCTGATCAATCAATCATCAAAATACTATCTTTATCTCTATAAAATAGCTGTCACAGGAATCATAGTAATCACGTGGCAAATAATCAATCAACTAGTACCGAATCTAGTACTATAGTTCTGAGCATATCCTCAGAAATCTGGATAATCACATCTGATAGTCCACTAATCAGAGGATGGTATAATGAAATCTCATACAACCAAACACTCAGAACATCTGACAATCAATGCCACAATCTAGAAAACAAATCTAAAGTCTCTATCTCGACAATAGATTTCAAGAATTCCTGTAATCTGATCATCTTGCTAAATGCATAACCAGTATCTTTTTATGTTTGTATCATATCTAATACAACATATTCACGAATCTGTCAAAATCTACTACAATCTACATTGCAAAATCATGACAATTCGAGTAGATTCGAACTAAAGTCGTTCACAAAGTTGATCTTCTTTCAACTCTTATGTAACTAATTTGTTACATAAACCACTTGCGTTCTTCTTTTCTGCTTCTTTTACTAGAATTTTAGTATTGGTACTGTCAACTATGTCGTATCTGTTTTCAATTCGTCTTCCAATACTAATTTCCATGTACTGACTACATGTAAGTCATACATGTTGAGACAACTGAATGGATATTCAATCTGTTGTCATATGCCTCTTTCAGAATCTAATATTCCATATCTAGAATATCTGGCATAATCAAACAATTATTCACCGCAAAAATTCATCTGTTCTGCTCTGTTGTCTTATCTCTTATCTTAATCTAGCGTTCTCAATCAATATTCTATTGCTTGATCTTAGATCAATGTTACTTTTATCGTTCCAAACCAATCGAGTTTAGTTTGGATCGCAACAATTCTGATCATTTAAGTATCTGTCAAACATAAATATTCAACAAGTACAGATCTGTACCCAATAAATCCATCAATTATCTAAAACCCATAAATCTTGCTTCTAGTCTGAATCTGAATTTCTATCAGTTACGAGCCAAATACATCAAGATACACTGAATAAACTCATCAAATAATCAATAATTCTCAAATTTCATATCAAAGGAACTCGCTCAAGGAAATGTCAGTCAAAATCAAATATTCTGAATGACAGCGAGTGAATCAAAGTAGACTCTAGCAAAGAATAAGAGTCAATCAACATCAATGGAGGTCAAATAACACAACCTCTGAATCGATATCAAGAAATTCAAGAATCTTGATTTCTATGATGTAATAGCTTCAGCAAAATTGAAGATAAAGCTCAATTGTAACTGATTTTTCTTATTTTCTATTGACATAAGTTCAGTTAATCATTCTTAACTGACAATAGTCGAATAGAAGCTTTTCGACATAACTTATTGTCATAGCATGAAATATCATTTCGGTACTATATAATTCTTTCCTACTCAATCTGCTAGTTGTTTATGATATTCTTCAGTTCACGTAATGCTCTTCTATACAAGTTGTCATAATACCATCGTACTAGACACCACTCTATATAGAACTGCATTCATGTCGTAGAAAGGTCGAAATATTTCATTGAACTATGTCTGTACATTCTAACCACTGACATAGCTGTCAATTCTAGGTTAATTCTGTACTAGTTCAATATATCGACTAGACTTCTACTGACATTCTTCCACGGTCAAACGTAATATAACTAGTACCGAAATAACAAAATCTACTTTCTGAAACTCCTATCATAAATTGCTATTCATTTCTATTTCTTTATCAGTGCACGGATTCAATCAACTGGTAACTGATACTCAGTTATTGCATTAATCTCTATAATGCATTCTAGCTTAATATCTCACATCTGATATCAGCACATTCAATCTTATTTCCTCAATTCTGTATTTCATCTTTTATGACTCATCTTACAAATGTATTCCATCTACTCAAAGGCAAAATTTCAGCAAATACGACGAATAAAGGCTCATCAGATATGGCTTATATAGCATAACAATTTACTGATCTATGAATGTATGCTATGCAATCAATATATAAGCGATTAGCTAGAATTAACTCACTTACCTGTAATATTCTTATCTGATACAACTTGAGCCTCATTTTTTGTATTTTCTTATTGCTTATGACATTATCTATCATTCAAATTTTCTCTTGATCTGTTTCAGCTGGGGAAATTATGCTTACATGTCTTCATCTGCTGGCGTTTAGACTAAATCAATCTTTGCTGTTATTGTCACTATCGCTTGCTTCATAGCTATACTGCTATGAAAGTTATAGTGAAGGTGATGATTATAGGTTTTCACAATTACAGAGGCGTGAATAAAAAAAAAATTCAACTCTGCCTCGTACTACCGGTTCATGATTTCGTTCTTCTCTTACTGGCTTGAAATCAACTTATGCTTCTATTCTGCAAAGTTTACTGTTCTATCTTCTTTAGCATATACGTAAAAAAACAATTCTGTTTACTTACCTGCCAAACAATTTCAGTACTTCTTCTGGCAACTTCACCAACTTCTTGCTAAGTCCTGGAGTTGATATAAAATCAAGCTGATTCTATGTTCATCTGAATATTCTTCTCTTGAACAACTAATCCAGCTTCTCAATTCAACCCCTTTCTAGACATAGGATATTCTGTATCTTTCTGAGTTGATGATCAATAGCTTTGGAGTTGTTCAACTAACATACTCCTCAGTGCATTCGGCTCAAAAACTTACCTCAACACTGTTCTGTTCTATTTGCGGTTCTGTTCTGTCTGAGTTTCTCATACTCTCTGCATCATCTGTCTTATTCAATACCAGAAGCAATATATATGGCAGAGATTATAAAATACAATTGCAGTATAACGTACATATAATCTCATGCTTCTGAATAGAACACATGCTTGCAAATTCTCATGCTTTTTCACATATTACATGCTTAAAACGAATTCACTTATTCTAATGAATTCAATAACTCAGGCATACATCTCAGCATATAAGCATGTAATTCTATCAGTAAAGCAAGCAGTGGTAGTCAATACTCATCGTCGCATACAATTCTGTAAAGCAAGTAAAGCATACTCATGCAATACTATAAATGCATGCGACTCAATCTACCCCGCTCAAATTCTATCTTAGTCCAAGACTTTATGCTCTGATACCACCTATTGTGGGGACCTGGGTTGCTAATTTCATCTTAGGGCAATAAATGATTAATTAACAATTAATCAAACAATACATGAATAATAAACCAAGAGCTAAAAAAAAAAATTTTTTTTTAAAGAAGGCCCCTCGCTCGATCGGGTAAATGTTTCCGATCGAGCGAGCATAAAATTGCAGCTCTCGGGCCTGAATCCATTTTGGCCTCGCTCGATCGGTGGAAATCACCCGATCGAGCGAGCCCAAAAGCTCAATACTCTGTTTTTGCAAACACAAGCCGCGCTCGATCCGTGGACTTTACCCGATCGAGCGGGCACTCTGTCCAGGAAATAAAAATGCAACTTTGCTGTATACTTTGATTCCAAAACTCATACACACTTCATATAAACTTCTAAACAGACTTCTAGATAATTTACATGCATTCAAACTAATATCAAGTGATCTAGAATACATGAACTCTCAAGTATAAATCAATACTTGGCAAAAACAACATATACAAAGGTTCTTGCTTTCTAATATGTTTACCAAATCTTAAATACATGTCATTTGCTTAAAATCCGAGTCACCACATGCTATGACTCTTCTCGAGCTATCCAAGCCAACTCTAGCTTGATCATGCCCCAACCTGATGCAATGCACACATACAAACAAAGCAACAGCCGGATAACTCCGGTGAGAATAAATCTCAGTATGAAAGACATGCATATACATCAGTTAAACATATAATTCATTCATATCATGAACGTTACATAATAACATAACATGCTAGCATTTATAAACGCATATTCTAAACCATAGAAATCTCTAGGTTAATGCATAAATGCAATGCATGTGCCAAGGAATAGGCTATCAAATCTGATATCAATAAATCGTAGTTCTGGGATCCCGAGGAAATAAAATCTTCAACAAACACCAACTCACCCAATCGAGGTGAAGTTTAATACTTCATTTCCTCTGACTTTTGTGCAACTATAGTGAGTCTTCTGGCTCTGGAAATAAGTCTACATTCCGTGCCACTCAACTACAGTCCTCCAAACGTCATATGCACTCTTGGCCTTTCAACCCTCTGTGCTTTATAGGCTGGAGTTCAAGATGAATGCAACATGTTCTGTATGCATTAAATGCTATAAAACACCTTGAACACTTACTCAATTAAACCAACAAAGCAATCAAAGCATCTAATCACATAAGGATATTGACAAATCTGTAAGCATCACATAATATATGTAAAACATGTTCAATACAGAAAATACTATAAATCAAATTAAACAAGTAAACATTTACATAAATATTCTGAGAATTCAAGAAGATAGCTATCTTGAATAATCTATCTCATCTATGTAAACGTAAACAATAACATATATTAAAAACATGCATGTATGTGATTTTAGGCAACTCGATATTCAAAAACAATCTCGAGTTATTCTGCCCATCTTATTAATGTCTATTCATACCTTTCATCGCGATTCAAACATCTTGAATCTGTTGCCAATGCTGATCATCTCAAATCTAGCCAAATCAGTCATACAATTCTGCTCATTTCAATCAATGCTACTTGAAGGTATTTTTTATTCAACTTCAAACACTTCAAGTCATTCGAACTCGAACTCGTCGATTCGACTTCGATAATCTTCAATTAAAATCTGAAATAGATTATAACATATCTAAACATCAATTTCCAATCTGAATCGATGTTTATTTAAAGCTTATATAGTTCAAATCTTGCTAATACAATCGAAATTCAAACCGACGTCGCAACTATTCGAGTCCGATAAATCTTTCGATTCAAATATCATTATATCTTCATTCTCAACATAATCTTATATTCAATTCATCCACAATAAGCTTAAATATCAGCTCTAGACATTCATAATGTCTATCAATTCAAAATCTTGAACCGGCGGCGTAATGGATTAAAACCGGAAATTCCAAAAGCATAAACATCATCTTGTTAATCATTTAAACTCAATATCATCACCAATTTAATCTCAAAATCATCAGCCTCAAAAATTCAAAATTTCAAAAATTCTTTTAAAATTCCAAAACATGTCCAAACGACGATCTTTTCTCGATCCGTCTTAGATATGCTATCGTCGTATATGCTAGAACACGTTTATACCATCAAATCTTAATTCTAGCAACAACTTAAAATTCAAACATGGTAGAACTTCATAAAACTTACGTCAAAACGTAGCACTCGGGGCTGTGATCGCAAATATATGCTCAATCAGAAATTCTACCGGGCGGATCATTTTTACCGAAGTGAAAAAAGTTGAAAAATGGCGTTGGAAGTTTTCTGATTTTATCCCCTGCTGATTCATGTGTAATCTGCTAAAGAAAGGGGAAGAGAAGATATATATAAGCCAAATTGCATTTTAGTCCCTGAACTTTGACATAATTGCAAATCAGTCCTCGAACAAGCGATTTAATTCAATTTCAATCCTAAATAATTTAAGAATAATAGAATTTAATTCTAAACTCTAAATATTCTCAAATTAAATATTTTCGGATTAAAATTAAATTATTTCGAACCTTATCGCAATTTAGTCCTTGAAGTGCTCAATATTTGCAAATTGGCCCTTGCTCGGATGTCATCCTCAAATTAAATTCTTGATATTTATCATCTTGGAATTCACATCTTAAATTCCATAAATATCAATTTAAATATTCTTAATCTTTTTAATTTAAGAATTTCGGATATTAAAATCCTAAAATCCGAAAAATCCTCAAATTAAATATTTCTGACCCGAAATTGAAATTTCTAATTTCCATAAATTCTTAAATTCATATTTTCTCTCTTATTCAGAATTTAAATCTTAAATCCCGTAATTAAGAACTTAATATTTTTGGGCCTTACACATACACTCATGTTTTTCTTAGCCATGGATCGTACAACTGCTGGTCAAGGTCCCTAGGATTTCTAAGGTGAGTCTAGGCTCGAGTGGCTAGGATGGTTCAAGCCAAAAGAGCCCAGATTTGGAGCTGGTTCGATCGGCCTCCATGGGGCGCAGGTTTAGGGTTCTGAGAAGGGGGTTCGGAGATGGTGGTCTAGGCTGCATGGGGCTGGGGCCATGGGCCGGTTTGAACCGCACAGACGTGGGCTACGTCTGGGTGGCGGAGCTCCGGCCAGGGGCAGCCGGAGCAGAGCGGCAGCAGCCCTAGAAGGGCTGCTGCTCGCGGCCGAGCAGAACAGGGAAAGGGGGTGACGGGTTGTAGGGTTTTGGGGTGGTCCGGGTCGGGTCAGTAAGTCATGGGTCAAGTCTAGCGGGTTCGAGTCCGGGTTAAGTGTGTCGGGATTGGGTATTTTTTATTTTTAAGTTTTAAGTTTAATTAAGTGTTAAATGGGCCTAATTAAATCTAAAAATTTAATTGGGCTCCATTTAATTAATTGGGTTGAATTTAATTATTATTGGGCTTAAATAAATTTAATTAAGTTAGTCCAATAATTTTTATGGGCCTGGGGGGCCATGAAAGTTATTGGGCCAGTCTTTGGGCTTTTGGGCCCATTGGGCCAGATTAAGTTGTTATTGGACCAAGTGTGTGTTAATGGGCTTGAATAAATTAATTGGGCTTAGAAATGTATTTTTGGGCTTAAGTTTGTTAATGGGCCAGTCTCAGTGTTAATGGGCCAGAATTTAAGAAAATGGGCTTGAGTGTTAGGGCCAGCAGTTCAGTACAAACCATGAGAAATTGCATGTGTCCTAAATATATATTTAATTATTTTATGCATGAATGTTATTTTAGTATTTATATGTTAGTATAAAAATTAAATTAAATATATATGAAGGACACACATTTTATTTAAATACATGCATTCATGAAATAATTTTATGGCATGATTTAATGTTTAAGGTTGAGCTAGAAAATAATTTTTATGTTGGAAGTTGAAGTAGTGTGACAATTTAAGGGGGACAAGTCCCCACATGTTAAAGGCAGGTTACTGTCAATTTAAGGATAGTTTACTACAGTAAGAGGTGATTCGTCACCGCCGCGTACGTTGGTTTTAAGAGACTGATCAATCGAACCTTTTAAGTTTAAGGTTACACTACGGATATGACCATGCGATGTTAGAAAAATTATATGCTCAACAATGTTATGTATGTATTATATGATTATATTTAAGTTCAAGTTTAAGTAAGATTTTAAGTCATAATTCATGATTTTTAAGCATGCTCATTCATGTATTCGTTATGTATTAGTATTCCAGTGATTTAAATTATTTTAAACCTTCGTTATGTTAGCATGTTGGGCCTCTAGGCTCACTACACTTATATGGTGCAGGTGAGTGCGTAGAGGAAGATGTAGTTCCTACCGGTGGTGAGGACGTATGAGCGAACATGCAGTGATCCCCCGTGATCGTCGGCTGAGTCTTTATGAAAATTTTAAGAATTTTTAAACTCTGTTTCTTATTTATTTCTTTTATGTGTTTCCAGTGGTGAATTTTAGTACTATTTTTATTAAATAATTTTTATTGCATGCAAACTTTTAAGGGGATTGTTTGACAGTATTTTATTTAAGTTTGACTCGGTTATTTAAGTAAAAAAATGTTGCATTTTATTTATGTTATTTTTTTAAATCTGTTTATTTTGTGCATATATGTATGGGCATGTATGTACATCTATTTTACTTAGTATTATTTTAAAAAAATAAAATAAAAAATTCCGCATATATTATTTTAGAAAGTTTGGGTCGTTTCACACACATCATGCAAAATCACACATATCATGTTAAAATCAGTGTAATATGACTTAAATGGTGGTCAAGAATGGATTCGAGACGTGCCTTTGCGTTATTTACGCTCGAAACTACAATACCGTCGCGTAGAACATTGTCCGGGACAAACGGGGCTTCAAATCCTTTGCTTTTCTTCAAGGTGATCATGAAGTGTGTGTGCAGTGAAGGGAGAAGGCTGCTGAATCTGGTGGTTGGCGGCTAAGAGAGTGCAACGTGAGAATGGAGGAGGAAATAGGCTCAAAAATAAAAATAAGCAATGGATTTTTATAGCACGCACACAACTTTCAACGAAATATCAATCAGAGGAAAAATGGTCTATAGGTTTAGATTTCATCTGGTTTCAACAACAATAACTCCTAATTAATTTATTTTCATGAATTTCTTTTAATTAATAATCGAAAACACTTAGATTATTCTAATTCCCTCTCTTGAGTACCAAATATAGTTTATCAACTACAGTTCAATTCCAATATCTCTATTAAGAATCTAATTGCAGTGATCTATGTAAAACAATGTTCTTTTTAAGGCTCTATTAAAGTTATATACTTTCTCGGGCTATATAAACAATTAAAAGTGTAATTTCTATTGGTCATATTTCATCTCTCGAGTGCTGGATTTTAAATAAATATAAAAAATTAATTATTGATCAAGTAATTGAAAAGACATTAAAATCTAGAAAAAAAATTAATCTAGAGGAACTCAATTCAATAAAATCAAAAATTCATGAAATTGTCTACACCAGGTTCCATCCGACCTCTAGACTCTAAAAATATAGTTCATAATCAATTTCGAATAAAACCAAAAAATATTCATAAAAGTAAACATCAATTCAGAAATTAATAAATATCAAAGAAGGAAAACAAAGCCGAATATTCGATGTCGTGTCCGAACTCTCTATCTTCAAACTCGGTTCTCGATCTCTTCCCAGATTTCTCACAATCACGATCAGCTCTCCAAAATATTTCTCTGAATTATGTGGCGGCTCCTCCTTCAATTCTCCAATTCTATCGCCTTTTATACTTTGCATCAAAAGCCCAATAAAAATATGAAAGTTTCCTTCCCGATAACTTAAAAACTTCATCGCGCGGGCGCTCAATATTCATAGGCGGCCGCGCATATGCTTCGGACTCTTAATATTCATCCTCACAAGAATTAGCGCAATAGCGCTTAAATAAGCGTTGTTAAGCTTCTTCTTTCCTCTTAGCATATAAAGAAGCGCTATATAGCTTTCGTCAAGAAACCTACAGCGAAGATTCTCTTTTATCCTTTTTTTCTGCTTATTTTCTCTTTTATTCTTTTATTCCCTTCTTTTCTTCTTTTCCTCCTTTTATTACTCACCAAATTCATAGTTCCCTACATGCACACAACAACAAAAATAAAGTATAAATCTGCTCGAAACAAAGCAATTAAAAATTAAAATTATAAACATATTAAGTGCATAAAATGCACTTATCAAATTCCCCCAAACTTAAATATTTTCTAGTCTTGAGCTAAATCAACAAACACAAAAATTCCGAAAACTCATATCACCAAACCAACAACCACACATCAACAAGAATATTTAAGAAATATTATGGAGCAATGACCTCAGCAATAATTTTAAAAATTCAAATCCAATCTCATCCAACCTACTAACACTTGAAAATTTTAATCATAACTATATAACCACATAAACTTACAATCTCCACAACTCACGTTTCAAAACACCCTTATCCAAATTAAATTCACACATTCATAGATCATGAGGACTTTTCAAGGTAGCAAGGGATCAAATAAAAGATATCATTCAATCAAAAACACTCACAATCGGTTTAATGCAAATAATAATAGTGTGTGCGTGTTTTGATTCGAAATTCTTACTCATTAAAAGTGTCTATCGACAGTCCATATGCTAAGCTCTCGCAACTCTTCTCCACTAGTATATTGACCGACTGTGACTCGGTCAATAGGACTAATCGGCTTGTAATGTAAATTCTGGCTCATGACTACAAACGAAGGAAAACAATTCAAAGAAAGGAGCAAGTTGATTAGTCAATAGATTTCAACTCCTTTTTCTTAGCACAATTTACCTCAACTTCATTAAACCACTGATTTCATTCTCTTTTCATATTTTTCAATTAATCATCACAAAAAAAAAATTTCACCACTACCTTTCTTCTTTTCAACTTCTTTCATATTCCACTATTCCGTTACACATCAGGAGCATATATAATTCTCGCAATAAAAACTTGCTCCCTTTAAGGTAGGAAACAATGTTTAGGCTATTATTTGGTAATAAATTTAGGACTTTGAAACGATGCCGAATGGGGGTTTATCACATGTTTTCACGCATGTCATTCGCTTTTAAGTTAGGCTCAAACAAGATACTAGGGATAACATGCATCAATGGGTAGCTTGAAAGGCATAAACGATTTCCAGAAAATTGCCTAAATCATTCATAATCACAACTATGCCTGTATTTTGCCTCGAAGAGTGTTTGAACTAGTTCTAGACAAGTCTCAATCCACAATTAAATCATAAAAATTTCAATCAGTGCAGAAATAACAATCATCAACAGTAAACGATGATTTTCAACAAATTTAAGATTTTGTACCTCATGTACTCATATAATTTCATGAAGGCTCAAATGGGCAACTATGAAAAATTTAATCCTCCAAAAATTAGGCCCAAAGATCCAAACAATGCCTCAATCATCTCTATGTTTGTATGTTTCAAAATCAGATTTAAGCATTACACATAGTATATAGGAATTTGTTCATCTAATTGGTTTCATTTTCATCAAGTCAAAATTTCGTCAGATAGGTTGACAGACATGGAAATCAGTTACTGAACAAAGCAGTGAAAATTTCATCATTGGACATGCATTCCAATTCTTTCTTGACTCAATTCAACTCAGCTTCCCATACACAACAAATCCAAAACTCGACTTATCAACTAAAAAAACTCACAATAACTAAAACAATTCAAATCATAACACATCACACAGCATAATACTGAAGACCGTAATCCCAAGCAAGCAAGAACAACTACACATAAAATTTGAATTGAACACCCCCCAAATTTATTACAATCATTGTCCCCAATGATTAATCAATAACGAGAGCAAAGGACAAATACCTCAGGTGCCGAGCATCAGGACTCGGCATCATCAACATCATATCTATGAAAAGAAGTTGCTGCATCAACAGTATTATCAAGCGACCACTGTGGAGGAGGTGGATAGGGCACAACCATGGGAGGATAGTTTTGAGCGAGAGCGGCAGTGAAGTCATGCATATATGTCATATGTGCTCGCATCATCTTCCACTGCTTCTTCATCTGAGATAGCACACCATTTGAATCATCATCATGTGCAAGATGCTCGACGGCGGGATGCGATGGTAGTGACAAAAGAGCTTCCAAATGTGGAGGGGCTGGCTCCAAGCATTATGCCGGCTCAGAGGACTGCGGTGGCTCAGCTGACTGTTCCGAATTACTTGCCGCCTTCTTCTTCTTATCTTTTCTTAGTGCACCAAAAATTTTTATAGGACCTCGTATCGAAATAAGTTGCTTTGTATCATCCCACACAACACCGGTTGTAGTAACCCAGATTCCATTTTAAGATAATAATATGTTAAACATGATTAAGGGTTAGTAATTTCGGAGTGTTATTGGACTTTGGAAGAGAATTTGGGCTTTTAACTTTGGGCCGGATCGGAAGCTCCGATCCCAGCCACTTCGGAAGCTCATCGGAAGCACAGAGATCGGAAGCTCCGATCCTAGAACGGACGTTCCGATCTCCAGCTGCCAGTAATGCTCCATGACTCAGCCACGAGTTTTGACAAGTGTTGAACGTAGAGCAGATCGGAAGCTCCGATCGCCCGATCGGAAGTTCCGATCCTGACGTGTCACACATGCACGCAGTGAGCTGGATCGGAAGCTCTGATCCCAAAATCGGAAGTTCCGATCCTGGCCGGGAATTTCGCCTATAAATAGGGCTCGTTCGATTTCATTTTGAAATATGAATTCCCGAGTTTCCTTCTTCAGTTATATAGTGTGAGATATACACTTGAGGGCCCTATCGGTTATAATAGAAGTTCTGGAATAACCAAGGTGTGGTTATAGTCATCCGGGACTAGCGACTCCAAAGGGCTAACTACGGATGAAGGTATGGTCCGGGAATCTATTTAAGTTTTGGAGTATTTATTAGCTTAGTTAAGGCTTATAGAATTTATGTAGTGATACTGTGAACTTTTGAATATAGGCTTGGAACCTAGGATTCTACTTTACTTGAACTAGCCTAGAGGTACGTACACATTGACTGAGATTGCCAGCGAGTATACATGTTTATATGTTGCATTTATTTGGCATTATTATATGGCATGATGTATGATTTACCGTTTTCTATACTCATATGTCATGTGCATATAAACGTTGAGCCTATACCTTGTTATACCTGACTATAGAGCCGCTCAGCTCTATACTCGATAGTCTGTCACTGAGAGTACCGCGACGGCGGGGGCATTTATGTCTGTCTACTCTGGTGTACTAGACAAGTGTGGTTGCACCCAGAGGTTGATCCGTGCAGTGGCAGCACTCATGTGGCGCCGGTTCTGAGCATGATTTTTCATATGACCCTGTACCAGTCATCATGTTGCATGCATTATATACATATGTTTACTCATGTCTATGTAATGGGCGTTAGCGCTCACGTCCTAGTTGTTATCTTGGACACCCTATTCCATGGGGCAGGTCGCAGGATGGACGGACCTGGTAGTTCAAGGCAGGACTAGGGAGCAGGAGCCTTGAGGATTTTTATTATACAGCAGGATTCGATATAGCTGTATAATGTTTACTGTTTAAGGTTTCGATTTGGTTTTATCACTACAGATTTAAGCCTGGATTATGTTCCTAAGCTGATATGTAAATTATGGTTTATTTTCCGCATGTTTTACTCTGTTAAGTTATTGTGTTGTATTAAGTTTAATGCATGCTATTAGTTGCCAGTTAGTAGGTGATACCATGAAGGGTCACTACATTTTTGTTATGAGAGCATGCTTAGATTTTGGGATTAGTACTTGGGATTTAGTCTAGTAATTCTTGCGCATTTGGGATTTTAATGTGCAATTCTTTTCAGGATATGGCTGACGAGAGTCACGGTAGTGTTGGCTAGGGAGGTGGTCATCATCATCGTCATCACCGCCATCATGATGATCAACATCGTCATCATGAGGGTAGACGTCGCTACTCTATCAATAAGTTCATGCAAGTAGGACCGAAACCTTTGGTGGGAGGCGAGAATCTTGAACAGGCGAGGAGTTGGATATCTAAACTCGAGAGTACTTTTCGTGCTTTCGATTGTACTGAGGATCAGAAATTGGAAGTTCTAGAATTTTTCTAGAGGATCGAGCACGTTTTTTGTGGGATTCCAAGGCTGCTTAGGCACGTACTGAGAGAGGACAGGTGACTTGGGGGGATTTCTGTCGGGAGTTCCAGAAATTGTATTTTCCTCCGGCTGTTCGCCAAGCACGATCAATGGAGTTGCTTACTCTATGGCAAGGATCAATGACTATTGATCAATATCAGAAACGATTCCTTGATCTGCTACCTTTCAGTCCTCATATCAATGAGAGTGATGCGTCGAAGTATGATATCTTTCTACAAGGTTTGAACCAAGATATCTACTCTCAGGTTGTCGTCTGTGATGACCCGGTATCTTTTGAGACTTTAGTGAACCGTTGCCGTCTTGTGGAGACTAGCAACATGCGGGCACTGTTGTGCAATCTGGACCTACGTCTTCTTCTACTCCTACTACTTCATCTGGATCTCGTGGTTCACGAGGTATGTTCCATTTTGGGAAGAAGAAGAAGAAGGAGGAGGAGTTTTGTAGCCATTGTGGAGGAAAGCATCCTGCAGCTTCATGTCGAAGAGCTACTGGTGCTTGTTATATTTGCGGTCAGCAGGGACATCTGCGGAGAGATTGTCCTCAGCGCATGGGTTCTGCTAGTGGATCGGGATCACAGGTTGGATCTCAGGCTTCTACTTTTCCATGTCAGCAGCCAGCACCACAGAGTTCTTCTGCTTATCGTCCCCAGACTCAAGGGCAGGTGTTTGCTCTGTCTCAGGAGCAGGCTACAGAGGGAAGCGATCGCATGTTGGCAGGTACCTTTCTGTTATGTGGTATTCCTGCACTTGTATTAATTGATACTGGAGCATCGCATTCCTTTATTTCTAGTCGCTTTGTTAAGAGACATAGATTACCTTATGTATCATTAGATATGGATTTAGTTGTATCTACTCCATTAGAGCAGGAGATAGTAACTAAGCGTCTAGTGATGGGTTGCCTTCAAGAGTTTGAGGGTAATACGTTATCGGCTAATTTGATGATATTAGCGATGGCAGATTTTGACTGTATCTTGGGAATAGATATGTTGACTTTGTATCACGCTACTGTGGATTGTTATCAGCTTCTGGTACAGTTTTATCCGGTTGAGGGTGATAGCTGGTATTTTTATGGTGAGGGTGCGCGACCTCCGATGCCACTTGTTTCGACTCTGAAGGCATGTCATGTCTTGGAGTCAGGTGGGGAGGGCTACCTCATCTATGCAGTTGATATATCCACGAGTAATACGGGTATTGATCAGTTACTGGTAGTCAGCGAGTTTTCTGATGTATTCCCTGATGAGATTCCTGGTTTTCCTCCAGTGCGAGAGGTTGAATTTGGTATTGATTTAGTACCAGGAACTACGCCTATATCACGAGCGCCTTATCATCTGGCACCGTCAGAGATGAGGGAATTGAAACAGCAGTTACAGGATTTGCTTGATAAGGGATATATTCGTCCGAGTGTTTCTCCGTGGGAAGCACCTGTGTTATTTGTCAAGAAGAAAGATGGATCGATGCGATTATGTATTGATTACAGGCAGATGAATCGTGTCACCATCAAGAATAAGTATCCTTTGCCGTGGATTGATGATCTGTTTGATCAACTACAGGGTACTGAAAGAGTGGGTGCCCGGTGAGCCAACTTGTGGCTAAGGGATTTGGTGACTCTTTGTATAAACAATCTTTTATTTAATATAATTTACACTTTTATTAATGGCAATGACTTTATCTTTCTTCATATTGTTATATTGTGATATACTATTGTTGTTTTGATAAAGACCTTGAATATACTATAGTGTATGTAAGATGTGGTAGTGCATGGGGATGACTATCATGAAACACATCTTATAGTCACTGTATATTCTAAATCGTTCCTAGTCGATTGAGCCGTCCGTTAATAAGGATAAGGATCGCTCGAGTTTGAGACTAGCATTTGCGATGCAGAGTACCACGTTTCATTGGTAGGGAACATAGAGATGTTCGAAGCATGCAAATGGATATTCATATGATGAATGATCGAACTACCCTATCCGGACTTTCCAAGTGGTTATCACTTATCGAGTGGATAAAGTCCGCGGTTTTGGTTGTACATCATTAGTCCTTACTACTTGAAACATCATTGAGACTCTATATGCTAGTACTGTACTTTGACTCGTTTACCGACTCTATTGGGGTCATCAGGTGTCGGGATTGGGTACAGTTACAACACATATAGGAGTCGATGCTTTGTTGTCAAGGATTCACCACATACTTGCGAGTGTGGATATCCTATGCAATTTGAGGAGATATTAGTGTGACGAATCTCTGGCCAGAGTACATGATGTGTTTTAAGAAATGGTTTCTTAGTATCACATGCGATGTCACTATTTGATCTTCAAGATGCATTGCATAGTTATCGAATCTAGAACGACTCTTGATTTACCAATGGTTGTTGATTCGATCGGGATATATGGATGAAGGGACCGTACTGTACGCTAACCAAAATCTATTGGTTCTTGTAGGCACTATCAGTGATACCTAGGGAATCATGGGGCGATGTTGCTAGGCGCTCTTACCATGATTCGATGGGCAAGTCGGAAATTGTTGTTCCGAGTCACAAGGAGTTGTGAGCCCACGGCTAGCTGTATCCCTGAACCATTGAGGGTCACACAGAGTAATGGATTTTTAATCCCCGTTGAGATAGTTAAATTTAAAGAGTTAAATTTAATGAACAAAGAAGTGGGACTTCTTATTTAAGAGTAGAGGAGTAAGATTTCCTAAAATGACATAGGGATGGGCATTTTTGAAAATCACTGAATTCGGATTCAGAAAAATTTATCTAGACTTTAAAAGGTGCAGAAATGGTTTCTGTGCACATTGGTGAAATCGGTTTATCAATCGGAGTCATGATGAATTTTATATTAATTTCTGAACATGCGGGCTTTGCTTGTCAGGATTGAACTTATGACTAATGGGCCCTAAGCTGTTAGCAGCCCACATTATAAATAAGTTATTGCAGTACAGAAATTAGAGAACAGAGGTCACAAAATAATTTTGAAAACCCTAGCTGCGTTTTAATAAGTGGCCGCCCCCTCCCTCTCTCTGTCGGGAAAAATCCAGCCTGTGAATTTTGAATTTGCAGTCTGGTTTAACGGATCAAATTCGTTAATTCTCTTCGTAGAAAATTCTGATAGATTTTCGAGTGCAATCTATCAGAGGGATTAAATCTCTGTTCGTGGACCTGATTGAAGAACAGTTCGTCCATCAGTTCCAGGGATATACAACAAGAGCAGAGCAATCTGTTGGTGTCCATAATCTCGATTCGAGATTGGAGGTAAAAATTTATAATTTTTATTTAATTTTTACACACACAATTTAATCGTAAAGTTTTGATACCCATTATGGAATCGTTCCATATAAATTTTTAAACTTCCGCTGCACCGGGTATCAATTCTGATTGATCTGATCGCCGTTCTCCAACAGTGGTATCAGAGCCAGGTTGCTCAGATCAAAAGATTAAATTAATCGATTGTACAAAAAATTTTAAGCCTCGGTTTTTGAAACAAAATAAATTTTTTAAAAAATAAAATTTTTTTTTTTCGGACAAAACACGGGCAGCGAGGGTCGCTGCCCGGCCCGAGCCCCTTTGGGGCGCGGGCAGCCCGGGAGGGTCCCGGGCGGCCAGCGGAAAAATTAATTTTTAATTTTAAAATTAAAATTTTAATATGTTAAAATTCTATTTTTGGTCCGATCGAAAATTGTTTTTGATTGGTCCACGAGGCATCGGATCGAATTGTTCGAGTCCGAAAATTTTAAAATTGATTTTTGGATAAATTTGAATTTTTGGAAAATTTATAGATTTTATCCGTTAAATCAGATTTTATGAAATTAATTATTTTTTGGTACAATTGATGATAAGATATAATCTTATGGAAATATTGAGTAAAATATGATTTTATGTATAAAATTGGATTTTATATGTAAAATATGATTTTATTTGATAAAAAGATAAAATATGATTTTGTATGTAAAATAAGATTTTATATATGGAATATGATTTTATCCTTTTAAATTTAAATTGCCATTGCATGTTATCCAATAAATTAATTTTGAATTAAATGTTATTGGATAAGGATGATCGATTGCCATGACCAATTTTGTAGGTGTATGTTAGGAATTTACATTTGTTTTTATTGTTGTTGGATTTATTAATGGGCCTGGTTTATGGCCCAATATGAATTGTCATATGTAATAAAAGTGGGCCTGGTTTATGGCCCGTTCCCACCCCTTAAAATGTATCCCCTACTTGTCATTGTTATTTATTGTAAATATATTAGATTTAGTGGGAGATGAAGATTTGAAGACGGAGGTGGGCCCAGCAGACAATAAAGACAGAAGAAATGTAAATTGGAAGCACAATGTAATAGGATTGCATTGCATACCTGCATATTACCTGGGATTGGACTAAGACTCGTGATTGGCAACCACGGGTCGATTAGAAATGGAATCGATCATCCTATATAATATATGATATTATAGTTGTATGCATGTTTTAGACAAAATTGTGTGAATCCGGCAAGCATACAAAATTTTAAAATGATGAGACAAATTTTCAAAATTAAAAATCCCTCATTTTAAATATGATTTAAAATTGATATCAAGATAAATAAAGGAAATTTAAAATTGTTTAAATGTTCCTACCTTCCATCAACGATCAATGTATGAGATGCTACCCGCGGATACGGTCCGGCTCATATTATTGGGGGGGCCCGTTCGTCGGAAAGCTGTACATTGGATCGACACATGTTGTAAGTTGGGTGGAACTCCCATGGGATCGGCTCATATTATTGGGGGATCCACATGGCGACCGTCCATCACAACTTAATATTGATGGGTCATCTTGACATGTCACAATAAATGGCGTTATATTATTGGACCCTTATTGGACATGAGGTAAAAACGTGGAGGTTGCTTTGGAAGCAATTGGGCTCTACCTTTCGAAAATTATGGTTGGCTGATATTATTCGGGACCATAGTTTGTCAATTGGACTCCATGTTCTCACTAAGGAAAACAGTTTCCCGTTTTCACTAGAGGGTAGTGAAATCGTTAAAATAGTGGGAGTGAGATTCATAAAATAAATTTCGCCTATTTTATGTCTTAGTAAATTAATTAAACAATCACTGATAATTGTCTGTTTCTTTTCAGTATTTCATAAAGATGAATTCGCGTAATCCACTATTCTCTATCCTCGAACAAAATAAACTGACTGGCGCAAACTATACGGAATGATTCCGTAAGTTGAAGATTGTCTTGACCTCGGAGAAGATGCTCTACGTGTTAGAAAAATCTCCTCCGAAGGAAGCACCAGCTGATGTAAGTCCAGAAGAGTTGGCCAAACTTGATACATGGTGGGACCATGATATCAAGCCAAATGCTATATGCAAGCCTCGATGTCTGATGAACTCCAGAGGCGATTTGAAGATACCGTGAATGCTGCTGACATTCACGTACAACTCAAGGAACTTTTTGGGGCTCAATCGAGAGCTGAAAGGTTCGCTACTGTAAAAGAGCTAATGATGTGTCGCATGCGTGAAGGGACTTCGGTCCGTGATCATGGGGTACGAGTGATTTGGCTCATACAGAAGTTGGTAACGCTTGATTTGGTGTTGGAGCATGAACTCAACGTGGACTTATTACTTCTATCTCTTCCTTCTTAGTTTGACGGATTTGTGGTGAATTTCAATATGAACAAGATAGAGGTCTCCCTTGAAGAGATGATCAATATGCTTGTAACATATGAATCCACTTTAAAGAAGGATAAACCGGCTTTCTTGGTGGGCTCCTCTTCTTCTGCTAAGAAGGGGCCAGGTACAAAGGGTAAGAAACGTTCTACCCCACCCAAGAAAACCGAACCCGAGAAGAAGTACAAGACAAAGGCTTCAAACATGGAAAAGTCCAAGGATGTTTGCCATTACTGCAAGAAGCCCGGTCATTGGAAACGTAACTGCAAGGAATATCTAGAGCAGTTGCAAACTGCGAAGGGTATGTTTTATATTGAAATAAATATTTCACTTAATACTACTTCTTGGGTATTGGATACCGGATGTGGATCTCACATTTGCAATTTGCAGGTGATGACAAGAAGTCGCAGGCTTAGAATGGGTGAGACCCAGCTGAGGCTCGGAAATGGTTCTAGAGTTGAAGCTAAAGCTGTGGGAGATGTTTATTTAATTTTGCAGAACGATTTTAAGTTACTTTTGAGAGATGTTTTATTTGTTCCAGATTTGATTAAAAACATTATTTCTATTTCTATGCTTGATAGAGATGGTTATTCTTGCAATTTTGTGAATGGGATTTGCAATATTTACAAGAATGAATGTTTGATTGGAAATGGACAACTTGAAAACGATCTATATAACTTAAAATTAAAAGACGTTCCAATAAATTATGTTGATAAACCGGCAACAACAAACAAAAGGAAAATCGATAGTCAAAACCCGGCAAACCTTTGGCATGCTAGGCTAGGTCATATTTCCTCAAGGAGGATGAACAATCTAGTGGGAGAGGGCATGTTTGATATGTCTGATATTAACTCTCTACCTACTTGTGAATCCTGCCTGAAAGGAAAAATGACTAAATCTCCTTTTAAGGGGAAACCTGAGCGTAGTCAAAATCTGTTGGATTTGATCCATACAGATGTTTGTGGTCCATTTAGAATTGATACTAAATTTGGCCACACCTACTTCATTACCTTTACTGATGATTATTCAAGGTATGGGTATTTATATTTAATGAAATATAAGTCTGAAGCATTTGAAAAGTTCAAAGAATTCAAGGCTGAAGTAGAAAACAAGCTAGGTAAAAGTATTAAAGCACTTCGATCGGATCGAGGTGGAGAATACTTAAGTACCGAGTTTTTGGACTGTCTGAAAGAGAATGGGATTCTCTCTCAGTGGACTCCTCCTATGACACCTCAGCTGAATGGTGTATCGGAGCGTCGTAATCGAACTTTGTTGGACATGGTTCGATCCATGATGAGCTTCACTGAGCTTCCACCTTCATTTTGGGGCTATGCGCTTGAAACGACGGTATTGTTGTTGAACAACGTCCACACTAAAGCAGTGGAAAAAACACCATACGAGTTATGGAATGGCAAAGCTCCTAAGTATTCGTACTTGAGGATTTGGGGATGTCCTGCTTACGTGAAGCAGACAGTGGGAGATAAGTTGGATAGTCGATCCACCTTATGTTATTTTGTAGGGTATCCGAAGAATTCAATCGGATATTATTTCTATCATCCTGCTGAAACAAAGGTGTTTGTTTCAAGGAATGCCACCTTCTTGGAGAAGGAGTTCTTATTGGATAAGAAAGGCGAGATGATGGAACTCGAAGAAATTCGAGAAGAACCCGAAATACAAAATAATGATCCTGCACCTCAGGAACCATTGATGGACACGCCTATACTTAGAAGATCCGAGAGGACTTCTAGACCTCCTATTCGATATGGTCTTCTTCTTGAAGGGGATCAAGATGAACCCGATGTTGGATGTGATCCAAGAAACTTCAAAAAAGCAATTTCTGATGCGGATTCAAATTTATGGCTTGAAGCTATGCAGTCGGAAATAGATTCGATGCATACAAACCAAGTTTGGTCTTTAGTAGATCCTCCCGATGGAATTGTTCCAATAGGGTGTAAATGGATCTACAAGAGAAAGCTTGGGCCTGATGGTAAGGTATTGACCTACAAGGCACGATTGGTGGCGAAAGGTTATACTCAAAGACAAGGAGTTGACTATGATGAAACCTTTTCACCAGTTGCAATGTTCAAGTCCATAAGAATACTTATTGCCATAGCTGCTTGGTATGACTATGAGATATGGCAAATGGATGTGAAGACTGCATTTCTTAATGGAAACATTAAGGAAGAGATCTATATGACGCAGCCTGAGGGATACACATCCATGGGAGCGAGCATAAGGTATGCAAGCTTCAGAGATCAATCTATGGTCTAAAACAAGCATCAAGAAGTTGGAACCAGAAATTTGATAAAACAATAAAGGATTTTGGTTTCATCAAGAACCCGGAGGAACCATGCGTGTACAAGAAAGTAGTTAAGGATGCTGTGACATTCTTAGTACTTTATGTTGATGACATCCTACTCATTGGGAATGATGTAGGGATTTTGCAGTCAACAAAGATATGGTTATCAGGTAGATTCTCGATGAAGGATTTGGGTGAGGCATCCTATATTCTAGGGATACAGATCTATAGAGATAGATCTAAGAGAATGATAGGACTCACTCAAGCAACCTACATCGACACCATATTGAAACGGTTTTCAATGGATGGGTCCAAGAGAGGACATCTACCTATGTGTCATGGAGTTTCTCTATCCAAGTCTATGTGTCCCAAGACTGATGAAGAGATAGAGAAAATGACACATGTACCATATGCGTCAGCCATTGGTAGTATCATGTATGGGATGATATCTACCAGACCGGATGTAGAATTTGCTCTGAGTGTCACGAGCAGATATCAAGCTAATCCCGGTCAAATGCATTGGAAAGCCGTGAAGGACATTCTTAAGTACTTACGAAGGACTAAGAATATGTTCATGGTATATGGAGGAAGAGAACTGAAATTGGAAGGCTATACCGACTCTAGCTTCCAAAGTGACGTGGATGACTCGAATTCAACCTCTGGATTTGTGTTCATGCTCAATGGCGGTGCTGTCTCTTGGAAGAGTTCCAAGCAGGACATCACAGCGGATTCCACCACTGAGGCAGAATACATTGCAGCATCAGCTGCTGCTAAAGAGGCCGTTTGGATAAGGAATTTCGTCCAAGAGTTGAGCGTTATTCCGGAAGTTGTTGGTCCAGTCCCGGTGTACTGTGACAACACGGGTGCCGTTGCTCAGGCAAAGGAACCAAGGTCTCATCAAAGATCCAAACACGTACTGAGGAAATACCACATCATCCGGGAGATCGTGGAAAGAGGAGACATCACTGTCGAAAGAGTGGCCTCTGCAGACAATATCGCTGATCCACTTACTAATCCCTTGCTAGGACCATTATTTGACAAACATCGCGAAGCAATGGGTCTACGTAGTATGACTAGTTGTCTTTAGGGCAAGTGGGAGATTGAAAGAGTGGGTGCCCGGTGAGCCAACTTGTGGCTAAGGGCTTTGATGACTCTTTGTATAAACAATCTTTTGTTTAATATAATTTACACTTTTATTAATGGCAATGACTTTATCTTTCTTCATATTGTTATATTGTGATATACTATTGTTGTTTTGATAAAGACCTTGAATATACTATAGTGTATGTAAGATGTGGTAGTGCATGGGGATGACTATCATGAAACACATCTTATAGTCACTGTATATTCTAAATCGTTCCTAGTCGATTGAGCCGTCCGTTAATAAGGATAAGGATCGCTCGAGTTTGAGACTAGCATTTGCGATGCAGAGTACCACGTTTCATTGGTAGGGAACATAGAGATGTTCGAAGCATGCAAATGGATATTCATATGATGAATGATCGAACTACCCTATCCGGACTTTCCAAGTGGTTATCACTTATCGAGTGGATAAAGTCCGCGGTTTTGGTTGTACATCATTAGTCCTTACTACTTGAAACATCATTGAGACTCTATATGCTAGTACTGTACTTTGACTCGTTTACCGACTCTATTGGGGTCATCAGGTGTCGGGATTGGGTACAGTTACAACACATATAGGAGTCGATTCTTTGTTGTCAAGGATTCACCACATACTTGCGAGTGTGGATATCCTATGCAATCTGAGGAGATATTAGTGTGACGAATCTCTGGCCAGAGTACATGATGTGTTTTAAGAAATGGTTTCTTAGTATCACATGCGATGTCACTATTTGATCTTCAATATGCGTTGCATAGTTATCGAATCTAGAACGACTCTCGATTTACCAATGGTTGTTGATTCGATCGGGATATATGGATGAAGGGACCGTACTGTACGCTAACCAAAATCTATTGGTTCTTGTAGGCACTATCAGTGATACCTAGGGAATCATGGGGCGATGTTGCTAGGCGCTCTTACCATGATTCGATGGGCAAGTCGGAAATTGTTGTTCCGAGTCACAAGGAGTTGTGAGCCCACGGCTAGCTGTATCCCTGAACCATTGAGGGTCACACAGAGTAATGGATTTTTAATCCCCGTTGAGATAGTTAAATTTAAAGAGTTAAATTTAATGAACAAAGAAGTGGGACTTCTTATTTAAGAGTAGAGGAGTAAGATTTCCTAAAATGACATAGGGATGGGCATTTTTGGAAATCACTAAATTCGGATTCAGAAAAATTTATCTAGACTTTAAAAGGTGAAAAAATGGTTTCTGTGCACATTGGTGAAATCGGTTTATCAATCGGAGTCATGATGAATTTTATATTAATTTCTGAACATGCGGGCTTTGCTTGTCAGG
Organism: Henckelia pumila; assembly: GCF_033568475.1. Taxonomy (NCBI): domain Eukaryota; kingdom Viridiplantae; phylum Streptophyta; class Magnoliopsida; order Lamiales; family Gesneriaceae; genus Henckelia; species Henckelia pumila. The sequence continues at coordinate 2,465,104 of NC_133120.1, forward strand.
CTTGAACTTATGACTAATGGGCCCTAAGCTATTAGCAGCCCACATTATAAATAAGTTATTGCAGTACAGAAATTAGAGAACAGAGGTCACAAAATAATTTTGAAAACCCTAGCTTCATTTTAATAAGTGGCCGCCCCCTCCCTCTCTCTGTCGGGAAAAATCCAGCCTGTGAATTTTGAATTTGCAGTCTGGTTTAACGGATCAAATTCGTTAATTCTCTTCGTAGAAACTTCTGATAGATTTTCTAGTGCAATCTATCAGAGGGATTAAATCTCTGTTCGTGGACCTGATTGAAGAACAGTTCGTCCATCAGTTCCAGGGATATACAACAAGAGCAGAGCAATCTGTTGGTGTCCATAATCTCGATTCGAGATTGGAGGTAAAAATTTATAATTGTTATTTAATTTTTACACACACAATTTAATCGTAAAGTTTTGATACCCATTATGGAATCGTTCCATATAAATTTTTAAACTTCCGCTGCACCGGGTATCAATTCTGATTGATCTGATCGCCGTTCTCCAACAACTTCTGTTTACTCGAAGATAGATCTGAGATCTGGATACCATCAGATGCGGGTACGAGACTCAGATATATCTACGACTGCTTTCAGGACCAGATACGGGCATTATGAATTTATGTTGATGCCATTCGGTTTGACGAATGCACCGGCAGTCTTTATGAATCTGATGAATCAGATATTTCGAGAGTATCTGGATAGATATGTCATCGTCTTCATTGATGATATTCTTGTCTATTCTCATGACAAGGATGAGCATGCACAGCATCTAAGGATTGTTTTACAGACTTTACGAGATAAGCATTTGTATGCGAAATTAAGCAAGTGTGAATTCTGGCTTGATCGGGTAGTGTTTCTCGGTCATGTGATTTCTAATGAAGGGATATCTGTTGATCCTAGTAAGATAGAGGCAGTGCTGAACTGGTCTCGTCCGATGACGGTTGCTGAGATTCGTAGTTTCTTGAGTCTAGCTGGATATTACCATCGGTTCATCGAGAATTTTGCACAGTTGGCAAGGCCTTTGACACAGCTTACACGGAAAAATGTTGCCTTCATATGTTCCTCGGATTGTGAGGAGTCATTTCACGAGCTGCGTGGACGTCTTACTACTGCACCTGTGCTAGCTCTACCTTCTGGATCAGGAGGTTATGTTGTCTATACTGATGCCTCTGGTCAGGGGTTAGGATGTGTTCTGACACAGCATGGACATGTTATTGCCTATGCTTCTCGACAGTTGAAGACGCATGAGAATAATTATCCAGTGCATGATCTCGAATTAGCCGCCATTTGCGCTCAAGATCTGGAGGCATTACCTTTATGGCGAGAAATTTGAGATATTCACAGATCACAAGAGTTTGAAGTTTTTATTCACTCAGGCGGAGTTGAATATGCGACAGAGACGCTGGATGGATCTTCTGAAATATTATGATTGTGAAATCAAATATCATCCAGGTTCTGCCAATCTTACTGTTGATGCCTTGAGTCGGCAGGTGAGACTTTCTGCACTTCAGACTAGTGAAGTATCTCATATGATTCAAGAGTGCTGTTCATTGAGTTTTACGCTCAAGCACAAGAAAGGGAGGAATGGGATTCGATTGTATACTATTCTATCTGAGCCAGCATTGTATTCTCGGATCAGAGATGCTCAGATATCTGATGATAAGACTCAGCGTTTGGCACGTCTAGCCAATGGAGTTAATACATCTGGATTCCATTTTCAGGCAGATGGTTTATTGTGCTTATCTAATCGAGTGGTTGTACCTAATGATGCGGAGCTCAGGAATAATATTCTTTCTCAATCTCACAGGAGTCGATTATCAGTTCATCCTGGTAGCATGAAAATGTATAAGGACTTGCGAACTAGATTCTGGTGGAAAGGGATGAAGAGGAGTGTGTATCAATTTGTTTCGAGATGTTTGGTTTGTCAACAGGTCAAGGTTGAACATCGACGACCAGGTGGATTACTGCAGAATATTGAGATTCCTGAATGGAAGTGGGAGCACGTAACTATGGATTTTGTCACCCACTTACCTATGACATCACGTCAGTGTGATGCTATCTGGGTCGTTGTTGACCGTTTGACGAAATCAGCACACTTTATTCCTTATAACCGGGAATATTCTTATGATCGCATGGCACGTTTATACATCCAGGAGATAGTGCGATTACATGGGATTCAAGTGAGCATAGTCAGTGATAGAGACCCGCGATTTACCTCACGTTTTTGGGGTAGTTTTCAGGAGGCGTTGGGTACCACTCTGAGTTTGAGCACTGCATATCATCCGGAGACTGACGGGCAGTCAGAACGGACGATTCGTACGCTGGAGGATATGCTACGTTCTTCTGTCATGGATTTTGGCTTATCTTGGCAGGATCAGTTACCTTTGATCGAATTTGCCTACAATAACAATTATCATCGTAGTATCGATATGGCACCTTTCGAGGCATTGTACGGTCGACGGTGTTGTACTCCATTATTCTGGGATGAAGTCGGGGAATGACAAGTCGAGGGTCCTAAGTTGGTGCAGCAAATTGTAGACAAGGTAGATTTGATCAAGCATAGGATCAAAGTTGCTCAAGATAGACAAGCCAGTTATGCTAATATTCGTCGCAGGACACTTCAGTTTGAGCCTAGTGAATATGTGTTTCTTCGAGTATCACCTTTCAGGAAGGTGATGAGGTTCGGCGTGAAAGACAAGTTGTCTCCTTGTTTTATTGGGCCTTTCCAGATACTGGAAAATATCAGAGATGTTGCATATCGTTTGGCTTTACCGCCAAATCTTTCCAATATACATAATGTTTTTCATGTGTCGTGCTTCGACAGTACATAGCTGATGAATCTCATGTGATTCAGTCTACTGAAATTCAGCTAGAGCCAGATCTGTCTTTTGTTGAACGACCAATCCGTATCCAAGACAGGAAGGAGAAAGTTCTTCGGAACAAGACGATAACACTTGTGATGGTACAGTGGCAGCGCCGAAGCGTTGAAAAAGCAACTTGGGAAAATGAAAGTCGTATGCAAGCGGAATATCCTGAGTTGTTTGCTTTGTACTTTTGATTTACCATGTAAGATGTAATTACAGTTGTTGTAATAAAACATGGTTTGATGTTTCATATTGTTATCTTGATTTTGTCTTTAGATGTTATTTCGCGGATGAAATATCTTAAGGTGGGGAGAATGTAGTAACCCAGATTCCATTTTAAGATAATAATATGTTAAACATGATTAAGGGTTAGTAATTTCAGAGTGTTATTGGACTTCGGAAGAGAATTTGGGCTTTTAACTTTGGGCCGGATCGGAAGCTCCGAACTCAGATCGGAAGCTCCGATCCCAGCCACTTCGAAAGCTCATCGGAAGCACAGAGATCGGAAGCTCCGATCCTGGAATGGACGTTCCGATCTACAGCTTCCAGTAATGCTCCATGACTCAGCCACGAGTTTTGACAAGTGTTGAACGTAGAGCTGATCGGAAGCTCCGATCGCCCGATCGGAAGTTCCGATCCTGACGTTTCACACTTGCACGCAGTGAGATGGATCGGAAGCTCCGATCCCGAAATCGGAAGTTCCGATCCTGGCCGGGAATTTTGCCTATAAATAGGGCTCGTTCGATTTCATTTTGAAATACGAATTCCCGAGTTTCCTTCTTCAGTTATATAGTGTGCGATATACACTTGAGGGCCCTATCGGTTATAATAGAAGTTCTGGAATAACCAAGGTGTGGTTATAGTCATCCGGGACTAGCGACTCCAAAGGGCTAACTACGGACGAAGGTATGGTCCGGGAATCTATTTAAGTTTTGGAGTATTTATTAGCTTAGTTAAGGCTTATAGAATTTATGTAGTGATACTGTGAACTTTTGAATATAGGCTTGGAACCTAGGATTCTACTTTACTTGAACTAGTCTAGAGGTACGTACACATTGACTGAGATTGCCAGCGAGTATACATGTTTATATGTTGCATTTATTTGGCATTATTATATGGCATGATGTATGATTTACCATTTTCTATACTCATATGTCATGTGCATATATACGTTGAGCCTATACCTTGTTATACCTAACTATAGAGCCGCTCAGCTCTATACTCGATAGTCTGTCACTGAGAGTACCGCGATGGTGGGGGCATTTATGTCTGTCTACTCTGGTGTACTAGACGAGTGTGGTTGCACCCAGAGGTTGATCCGTGCGGTGGCAGCACTCATGTGGCGCCGGTTCTGAGCATGATTTTTCAGATGACCCTGTACCAGTCATCATGTTGCATGCATTATATACATATGTTTACTCATGTCTATGTACTGGGCGTTAGCGCTCACGTCCTAGTTGTTATCTTGGACACCCTATTCCATGGGGCAGGTCGCAGGATGGACGGAGCTGGTAGTTCAAGGCAGGACTAGGGAGCAGGAGCCTTGAGGATTTTTATTATACAGCAGAATTCGATATAGCTGTATAATGTTTACTGTTTAAGGTTTCGATTTGGTTGTATCACTACAGATTTAAGCCTGGATTATGTTCCTAAGCTGATATGTAAATTATGGTTTATTTTCCGCATGTTTTACTCTGTTAAGTTATTGTGTTTTATTAAGTTTAATGCATGCTATTAGTTGCCAGTTAGTAGGTGATACCATGCAGGGTCACTACACCGGTGCACTGGCAAAGTTCCATAATCAAGGATGAGTGGGGAATATTAATGGTCGAAGATCCTCTGACAGCAGCAATTATAGAATCTTGTACCACCCTACCGACAACAACAAATTTCTCCGTCATTATGCAATAAACAAGACTAGCCCTAGCCTTCGTCACATCTGATGTATGCCCAGATGGCAACATCCTAGCAGCCACAAACTCATGTCAGTTATTTGGTTCTTGTCAAAGAAATATAGATGAAAATGTCACAGGTTCTTCTTTTGCATTTCTCTTCCATTTCACACCATCATTACATATTGTCTGAAGTACAACATCATCAAGAAATGGACCACTTTTGAATACCTGATATTCACATCTTCAATGTCTGACATGCCATAGAGAGTATTTATCGTGCTTCTGTCAAAAGCCACCAATTTTCCTCAAACTCGAACTTTCAGATTCACATCTTTGATCATTAAATTCGCATAAAACTCACGAACCAAAGAAATAACAGCATCGTGCGGACTCTTCACAAATGACTCCCAACCTCTTCTACGAGCTTCAATTAATGTCGGAGCATCATACTCTCTCATGTTCTTTTTTCTCTTTGCATCCCTTTCTCCATCAAATCAACATAGTACTCAGCTGCTGTGGCATTCCAAAAACTGTTTCGATCATACGAGACAGCAGAAGTTGATGAAGAAAGAGCTCATTTTCCTTTAGTTTTTGGTGGCATTGTGAACCAACAATTCAATACAAATGAAATGCCTCAATCAATATACAAAAATCCCAACAATTCACAGCAACGTTCAAGCACAAGTTATCCCAGACAATTCGACAAACACTTGGTATATGGTAATTAAATGATATCCAAACTGACTAACATCAACCGTTCACAACACCACAAATTGAAGAAATCAGCTGCCTCAAGTCACAAATTGAACATGGCTTAAATATAAGAGAGAAAATTTGATATTTTTTTACCGCAAGTAAAAGAACTTCACAAACCCTTATAAATCCCCTATTTGAGCATGAACGAGGCAGAGGAACAAATTCTATGAGGCTCGTCCTTGTGAGAAGTTCAAATCCTAAAGATGTTATAATTTTGTGATCGAAGGATTGACAGAAGTGAGATCGTGCGTGAGACAAGGAGACAGACGCTTTTGTGAAGAAAAGTCCTGAACACGCCCAATTTAATGTGTAGAAAATGTATTGCGTGTAAAGTGTGAGCCCTTTGGAACCGCGATTGCGCTAGAATAAGTGAAGTTGGGGAGCGTGTAGTAACCCGCATTTCTAATTAGTGATTAATGAGTAATTAATCACGTGATCATGTCTAGATTAAGTAAAACATGATTAAGTAAGTTCCTGTTGGGATAACGGAATTCAAAAATGGATTCAGAGCACTCGAATTAGTTGAATTGGTTCAGCAGGATCAGACGGTCCGAAGAGGAGTTCGGACGATCCGAAGTGGATCAGAAGCTCCGTGCCAGGATCGGAGGCTCCGATCGAGATCGGACGCTCCGTCGGTAAGATCGGACGTTCCGATCTGGACCAGGGCACATGTCATCGCTTACGTCAGCAAGGTGATGTCATGGATGATGTAATATTGAGCGATCGGACGCTCCGAAGGTGCGATCGGAGGTTCCGATCGAGTTCGGACGGTCCAAACCGGGTTCGGAGGCTCCGAATGTTGCCTATAAATAGAGGGTCCGAGAATTCATTTTCTCGCACCAATTTCCTCTTTTCTCTCTGATTCCTAGGCCTTCTAACTCAGATCTAGGGAGATCTAAGCATCCCACGGGGAATCCGAAAGTGGCATAGTGATCTAGACGTCGTCGCGGAGCTACGGCCTAGTTTTGAGGCTATCGTCAGCAAAGGGCTAACAACGGGCGCAGGTATAGCTTTGGCATCCTAAAAATATTTAAGAGTATGCAATAGCTTAATTAAGGCTTTTAGAGCTTAATTGTTGATGCATGGATGTTTTCATTGTAGTAACAGTAGACTGGACTATTAGGCTTGGAGTCTAGGTCAGTGGAGCTAGGTCTGACCAGCAGTGTTAGAGGTACGTAAGTACTGACCAAGATAGCCGGCATGATATATTTTCTTATATGTTGCATGAGTATGTGCTATATGTTTTACCATGTTTTAGCATGTTTTACCGTCTTAGCACATACATGATTTTACGTGTGACTGCATCCGGAGAGATGTGAGTCATTGACAGTCTCCATAGGGAACGATGATCTCATTTTGGACTCGAGTCAGGTATGACAGTTTCCATATGAGACTTGTATCCTGTTTTGGATTTGGGTCAGAATGGGGTTGGCTCAGCCCTGATATGGAATATATGAGTACCCCGCGGAGTAGCTCTCTAGCCAGTACTGTATATTCTCGGTGCCATGAGCAAGTGTTTTCACTTAAGTTTTAAATCATCTGCGTGCGCATATTGTATTTATATCATTGCTTCGTATTGAGCGTTCTAGCTCATGCCTCTGTGTTTGGGTATTGTGTATATTGTGGCGGGGCAGGTTTGAGGCTGGACGGTCCAGGCGTCTCTCAGCAGGATTGAGCTTGGGGAGTGCGAGGTTGTAGAGGGTAGGGATTTATTTACCCTGAACCTTCGATTTGGTTGTATAACAGTATTTATACACTTGTGATAGCATCGGTTGTATTCTGCCGATTGGATTTGTTGTATTTTTATTATCCGCACTTTATGCTTTAAGCTTTTATTGCGTGCGCTTTACTATAACTCTGATTAGGTAGTGGATCCGGGTTGGGTCACTACATTTCTGGTATCAGAGCGACGCATTGCACTGGGAATATCGTAAAGCGGATTAAGTAATTATATGTTCTTATGTAACAGATGATAGATTACGACGAGAGTCACGGTAGCGTAGACTGCGGTTGTTGGGGCGATCCAGATGATCATAGACGTCGGGGACAGCCCAAGGAGCGCAGGCGAGTGAGTATGCGTAGATTTAAGGAAGTTAGCCCAAAGCCTTTGACGGATGGGGAGACAGCCGAAGAGGCGGAGGATTTGATGGAGAGGATGGAGCAGTGCTTCCAGGAGTTCCGTTGCACGGCTGAGGATAGGATGGAGATTCTTGCCTTTATGCTTGAGGGCAGAGCGAGGAAGTGGTGGAGATCTACTTCCGCACCATTCATAGCAGCTAGAGGTGCAGCTACTTGGGTGGAGTTCCGTACTGCTTATCAGAGATTTTATTTTCCTCCAGCTCTTCGTCAGGCGAAAGCCAGTGAGTTGTTGAGTTTGCGACAGGGGACGATGACGATCGAGGAGTACCAGCAGAAGTTCTTTGATCTGCTACCCTTTTGTCCTCATATTGCTGATAGTTCTATGGCGAAGTTTGATCATTTCCTTCAGGGGTTGAACCCTGACATTCATCGTATAGTTGTTGTGGGCGGCGATGGGACTTACGAGGATTTGGTGGACCGTTGTCGCCAGGCCGAGGACAGTATTCGGAGAAACAGGGGACTTTACTCTTCTTCTTCCAGGCCAGCGAGCTGTAGTCCTTTGGGTCCGAGAGGACAGTCCTTCAAGAAGCCAGGAGGTACTTCTTCTTCTTCCTCTGGATCTGGTGGAGTGCATCATTTTGGTGGACAGAGACCGAACCGGTGTACTCAGTGCCGACGCAGACATCCGCCAGGGCAGTGTGGTCGATCGACCACTGCATGTTTCCAGTGTGTCCAGGAGGGTCACATGAAGAGAGATTGTCCTATGCTGATTGGGGAAGCGAGTGGTTTCGGAGGTTCTCAGGCATCTGTTCAGCCACCTCAGTACCAGCAGCCACCTTTCCAGCAGCAGTATTCGCAGCAGCGCCAGCATCCGCAGCAGTCTCAGAGACAGCCTACTCAGACTCCTTCTCGGGGTCATTCTTCGTTGAGGCCACGTACCCAGGGTCAGGTCTTTGCGCTTAACCAGGAGCAGGCAGAGGCTGACAGCAATCGGATGATTGCAGGTATCTGTAGTTTATGTGGTTTTCCTGCATATGTTTTAATTGATACCGGTGCATAGTATTCTTTTGTCTCAGCACGTTTTGCTAAGAAGTATAGATTGCCATTTATTCCTTTAGACGTGTTGCTAGTGGTTTCTACTCCTATGGGGAGCGAGGTTTTAGCCAAGCGTCTAGTTGAGGGTTGTGTTTTGGATTTCGAGGGACATCATCTTAGTGCTAACCTGATGATTCTAGCAATGGAGGATTTTGATTGCATCATTGGAATAGATCTATTGACTACCTACCGAGCGATAGTGGATTGCTATCAGAGGTTTGTCCAGTTTCGTCTAGAGGATGACGAGTCATGGTATTTCTATGGTGAGGGAGCGCGACCCCCGATGCCAGTGGTTTCAGCTCTGAAGGCTCGACGTGCTTTAGAGTCTGGCGGGGAAGGCTACCTTATCTACGCCATTGACGCATCCTTAGGAGAGCCAGATATCCAAGAGATACCAGTGGTTCGTGAATTTCCAGATGTGTTTCCGGAGGAGATTCCAGGTTTGCCACCAGTAAGGGAGATTGAGTTTGGCATTGAGTTAGTGCCAGGGACTACACCAATTTCAAGAACTCCTTACCGATTGGCACCGTCAGAAATGAAAGAGCTGCAGAAGCAATTGCAAGATCTTCTTGATAAGGGTTATATTATACCTAGTGTTTCGCCATGGGGAGCCCCAATACTGTTTGTCAAGAAGAAGGATGGTTCGATGCGGTTGTGTATCGATTACCGCCAATTGAATCAAGAGACAGTGAAGAATAAGTATCCTCTTCCGCGGATAGATGACCTCTTTGATCAGTTGCAGGGTACTTCTGTCTATTCGAAGATTGATCTTCGGTCTGGGTATCATCAGTTGCGAGTTCGACAGGAGGATGTTCCTAAGACAGCATTTCGTACGCGGTATGGACACTATGAGTTTCTAGTGATGCCGTTTGGTTTGACGAATGCTCCAGCTATTTTTATGGATCTGATGAACAGAGTTTTCCGCGACTTTCTGGATAAGTTCGTGGTGGTGTTCATCGATGACATTTTGGTGTATTCTCGCAGCATGGATGAGCATGCCTACCATCTCTATACTATATTGCAGGTCTTGAGGGAGAGATAGCTGTACGCAAAGCTGAGTAATTGTGACTTCTTGATTGACCGAGTTGTGTTCCTTGGTCATGTCATTTCTCAGGATGGCGTATCTGTTGATCCTAGCAAGACAGAGGCTATTTTGAATTGGTCACGTCCGACTACAGCTTCTGAGATTCATAATTTCCTTGGTTTAGCAGGATACTATAGTCGTTTTGTGGAGAATTTCTCTCAGATAGCTAAGCCTTTGACTCAGTTGACAAAGAAAGACGTTTCTTTCGTTTGGTCTGATGCTTGTGAAGACAGTTTTCATGAGTTGAGACGTCGTCTGACGACAACTCCAGTTCTTGCTTTACCGTCTGGATCAGGTGGTTTTGTAGTCTTCACTAATGCTTCTCTCCAGGGTTTGGGGTGTGTGTTGACTCAGAATGGCCACGTGATTGCTTATGCTTCCAGACAGTTGAAGACTCGCGAGGAGAACTATCCCGTACATGATTTAGAGCTTGCAGCCATTGTCTTTGCTCTTAAGATATGGCGTCACTATTTGTACGGAGAACGATTCGAGATCTTCACCGATCATAAGAGTTTGAAGTATCTGTTCACTCAGGCTGAGTTGAACATGCGGCAGCGTCGTTGGATGGATCTGTTGAAGGATTACGATTGTGAGATCAAGTACCATCCAGGTTCTTCAAATTCTGTTGCTGATGCACTTAGTCGCAAAGTTTATGTGAGTTCCCTTCGTACCAGTTCGGTTTCGAAGGCAGTGGAGGAGTGTTGTTCTTTGGGATTCACGTTCCGTCACAAGAAAGAACAACAAGGGATTCATGTCTCTTCTGTGCTTGCAGAGCCAGCGCTATACAAACGAATCCGGGAAGCTCAGAATTCTGATCTGAAGACTCAGAAGTTAGCCCTGCTGGCTGAGGGTGATAACACTTCTGGTTTCCATTTGTAGGGAGACGGCTTGTTATGTCTTTCTGGTGGATTTGTGGTACCCGAGGATTCTACTTTGAGGGATGAGATCTTATCGCAAGCTCACCGTAGTCGATTCTCTGTACATCCAGGCAGCATGAAGATGTATAAGGATCTTCGCACTCGATTTTGGTGGAAAGGGATGAAGCGCAGCGTTTATCAGTTTGTATCTCGATTCCTTGTGTGTCAGCAGGTCAAGGCAGAGTTTAGACGACCCGGAGGGTTACTTCACAGCTTAGAGATTCCTGAATGGAAGTGGGAGCATGTGACGATGGACTTTGTCACCCACTTGCCTATGTCTTCTAGGAATTGTGACGCTATTTGGGTTGTTGTGGATCGGTTGTCGAAGTCAGCGCATTTTCTTCCCTATAACCGCGATTACACCTTCGATAGGATGGCGCAATTGTATGTGCGAGAGATTGTTCGATTGCATGGGATTCCGTTGAGCATTGTCAGCGATAGAGATCCGAGATTCACCTCGAGATTTTGGGGTAGTTTCCAGCGAGCCCTTGGTACTACTTTGAGCTTGAGTACGGCTTATCATCCAGAGACGGACGGACAGTCGGAGCGTACTATTCGCACTCTAGAGGATATGCTTCGCGCGGCGGTGATGGATTTTGGTCCAGCGTGGCATGATCATTTACCCTTGGTGGAGTTCGCCTACAACAATAGTTTCCATCGCAGCATTGGCATGGCACCATTTGAGGCTCTTTATGGACGCCGTTGTCGTACACCTTTGTTTTGGGACGAGGTTGGCGAGCGTCAGGTGGAGGGTCCTCAGATGATTCAGCAGATGATTGATGCAGTAGAGTTGATCCGACGCAGGGTTAAGGCAGCCCAGGATCGACAGGCTAGCTACGCGAACACTCACCGCAGGCCACTTCATTTTGAGGTAGGAGAGTACGTTTTCTTGCGTGTGTCACCTTTCCGAAAGGTGATGAGGTTTGGTCACAAGGGTAAGCTAACACCTAGATTTATTGGTCCTTTCGAGATTCTCGAGAAGGTTGGGGATGTTGCTTATCGTCTGGACTTGCCACCTGATCTTTCGGAGATCCACGATGTGTTCCACGTATCCTTGTTGAGGCAGTATGTGGCGGACGAGTCGCATATTTTGCATCCGACCGAGGTAAAGGTAGATCGAGATCTATTGTATGTGGAGAAACCCCTGCGGATTCTTGACAGGAAGGACAAGGTACTTCGTAACAAGTGCATACCATTGGTTATGGTACAGTGGCAACGCAGAGGGATAGAGGAAGCTACTTGGGAGTTGGAGAGTCGGATGTTAGCCGAGCACCCCGAGTTATTTTGAGATTTTTGTAATTCTTAGTATCGAGTTTGTACTTGTTCAGTTGTAATAAAGAACATTTGGTTGGCTATTTATGTTTTCCTCTAAAACTTTAATTTCGAGGATGAAATTTCTTAAGTGGGGGAGAATGTAGTAACCCGCATTTCTAATTAGTGATTAATGAGTAATTAATCACGTGATCATGTCTAGATTAAGTAAAACATGATTAAGTAAGTTCCTATTGGGATAACGGACTTCAGAAATGGATTCAGAGCACTCAAATTAGTTGAATTGGTTCAGCAGGATCGGACGGTCCGAAGAGGAGTTCAGACGATCCAAAGTGGATCGGAAGCTCCGTGCCAGGATCGGAGGCTCTGATCGAGATCGGACGTTCCTTCCGATCTGGACCAGGGCCCACATCATTGCTTACGTCAGCAAGGTAACGTCATGGCTGACGTAATATTGAGCGATCGGACGCTCCGAAGGTGCGATCGGAGGTTCCGATCGAGTTCGGACGGTCCGAACCGGGTTCGGAGGCTCCGAACGTTGCCTATAAATAGAGGGTCCGAGAATTCATTTTCTCGCACAAATTTCCTCTTTTCTCTCTGATTCCTAAGCCTTCTAACTCAGATCTAGGGAGATCTAGGCATCCTACAGGGAATACGGAAGTGGCTTAGTGATCTAGACGTCGTCGCGGAGCTACGGCCTAGTTTTGAGGCTATCGTCAGCAAAGGGCTAACGACGGATGCAGGTATAGCTTTGGCATCCTAAAAATATTTAGGAGTATGCAATAGCTTAATTAAGGCTTTTAGAGCTTAATTGTTGATGCATGGATTTTTGCATTGTAGTAACAGTAGACTGGACTAGTAGGCTTGGAGTCTAGGTCAGTGGAGCTAGGTTTGACCAGCAGTGTTAGAGGTACGTAAGTACTGACCGAGATAACCGGCATGATATATTTGCTTATATGTTGCATGAGTATGTGCTATATGTTTTATCATGTTTTAGCATGTTTTACCATCTTAGCACATACATGATTTTACGTGTGACTGCATCCGGAGAGATGTGAGTCATTGACAGTCTCCATAGGAAACGATGATCTCATTTTGGACTCGAGTCAGGTATGACAGTTTCCATATGGGCCTTGTATCCTGTTTTGGATTCGGGTCAGGATGGGGTTGGCTCAGCCCTGATATGGAATATACGAGTACCCCGCGGAGTAGCTCTCTAGCCGGTACTGTATATTCTCGGCGCCATGAGCAATTGTTTTCACTTAAGTTTTAAATCATCTGCATGTGCATATTGTATTTATATCATTTCTTCGTATTGAGCATTCTATCTCACGCCCCTGTGTTTGGATATTGTGTACCTTGTGGCGGGGCAGGCTTGAGGCTGGACGGTCCAAGCGGCTCTCAGTAGGATTGAGCTTGGGGAGTGCGAGGTTGTAGAGGGTAGGGATTTATTTACCCTGAACCTTCGATTTGGTTGTATAACAGTATTTATACACTTGTGATAGCGTCGGTTGTATTCTGCCGATTGGATTTGTTGTATTTTTATTATCTGCACTTTACGCTTTAAGCTTTTATTGCGTGCGCTTTTACTATAACTCTGATTAGGTAGTGGATCCGGGTTGGGTCACTACAGAGCGTGATTGTGCTAGATGTTGCGCCCTTTAGATGCGCAATTGCGCTAGAGTAGGCGCGGTTCTTAAGCGCGTTAGCGCCTGGTGTAGCGCTATTCAGCAGTACTTTAGCGCAAGATTGTTGGTGCTGTTCGGAAGCGCGATTGCGCATGTATTGAGCTATTCAGACGCACGATTGCGCATAAGTGAGGCGCTCTTTTGTATCAATGAATTTTAGTGGGGGCGCGGGCGCGGAATAGTAGAGGAGCTACTGCGCGTAACTTTTGGATTTAATAGAACAGACTAGAGCGCGCCCGCTCCAAGACTTGCGCGGCCACGCATTGGCTTCTGACAAAAGCTTCCCAAATCCTGAAAAAATTCAAAAAAATTGTAATATTAGGCCTCCAAAATTTCCAATAATGCACTCAAAAATAAAACATTAACTCATTAACAAAAATAGACAAAAAGTTTAAGCATAAATTAGATAAAAATAAAAATAAAAATGAAATGAAAATAAAATAACACAAATTTTGGGCTGCCTCCCTAAAAGGGCTTGGTTTAAAGTCGTCAGCCTGACATTCATCGGTCTTAGGCGGTTGTCTCATTGGTTGGGGTCTTCCCCTTCTCTTTCACATGCCAAACATATTCCACAAACCACTTTTTAAATTTCACCTTTTTTTCTTGTTTTCTTCTTTGGCAAATTTGACTCTTTCTCTTTTGGCGACTCAATCTCAATAACAGCTTTTTGATAACCCTCCAGCTTCACGACCTGTTCAATCATGCGTAGTTCTTCAACAGGTGAGTTAGGTGCCTTCATGAATATGTTAAAAATCACTCGTTCGCTTTCCACACCCATCGACAATTCACCATTCTTGACATCTATTTTAGCATCAGCAGTAGCCAAAAATGGTCTTCCAAAAATCAATGGAGCACTATGATCCGCTTCCATGTTTAAGATCACAAAATCAGCCGAAAATATGAATTTATCTACCTTGACTAGCACATCTTCAACAATACCCCATGGATATGTGATTCTTCTATCCACCAATTGTAATGTGATTGTGGTCGATTTCATATCTCCCAACTCCAAGGCCCTGTAAATAGACAATGGCATTAAATTAATACTGGCCCCAAAATCACATAAAGCACTACTAATATGAGATCCACCAATAGAACAAGGAATAGTAAAACTTCCTGGATCTTTAAGCTTTTGTGGCATCTTTTTTTGTAGCACGGCACTACATTATTCAGTTAAATTGACCACCTCGTTCTCTAGCAACCTCCATTTTTTGGACATCACCTCTTTGATAAACTTTGCGTACTTCGGCATTTGCTCCAGTGCATCAGCAAAAGGGATGTTGATATGAATCTTCTTGAAAATCTCCAAGAATTTGGAGAACTGCTCATCCAATGTCTTCTTCTTGAACCTCTTCAATCTCCTTCTCTTCAGCTTTCTTCTCACTGGCACACTCCATTTCAGAACACTTGACTTTCTTTTCCTCCGCTGAAATTTTAATTTCCTCAAAATTTTCATTCTCCAGCTTTGTCTTTTCAGCAGCTACTTGTTTTCCACTCCTCAACGTGATAGCATTACATTGCTCCTTCGGATTGCCTCTGTGTTGCTCGTAAACTGGCCTTTGTTGTTATCTTTCAAGGCATTCGACAGCTTCCCAATACTAGTCTCCATTGATTGCAGCACAACGCCCATATTGGTCACATGCGTCTCTAAGCTGTCAAGGCGAGAGTCAGTTCTCGCCATCCTCTTGATCGACTCCTGCACAAAAGTACTGACAACATTCTCCAAAGAAGGTTTGCCTTCACCCTTATTTGTATTGAACCCCGGAGGAGGATTCAACACATTTTTATTGTTAGCATATGAAAAGTTTTCATGATTTCTTAAACCTGCATGATAAATATTTGGAGCAGGATTACCTCTATAGCCACTATAACCTCTGTAGCCATTATGATTGAGATATTTCACTTCCTATGGGGGATGGGATCCTTCAATGGAAACTGAAATTCCAGTTGAATCTACAACGTTCACCTTATTCAAAGCAGCTACTTGCGTCATCAGTGCAGATAATTGGGAAGTGATAGATGTAATAGGATAAACGCTATACACTCCCACAGGCTTCTTGACACCCATATGCTCAAATGGCCATTGAAAACTAATGATCGTCATTTGCTCCAACATATCATAGGCCTGTACAGGGTCCTTATCAAAGATGGTACCTCCTGTAGCAGAGTCCACAGACATCCTCGTGGGCACATTCAGTCCATTCTAAAATCACTTTATCTGCTCCCAATCTGCAAAATTATGGTTAGGACAACGTCTAAGTAAATCTTTGTACCTTTCTCATGACTCGTAGAGCTGTTCAGAATCCATTTGCCTGAAGGTGCTGACGATTTTCAGTTGGGTGGATTTGGTAGGTGGAAAATATTTCGCAAGAAATTTCACTGCCATCTCATCCCACGTAGTAATGCTCCCCAATGGCAGCTATTGTAGCCAACTCTTTGCCTGGTCCCTGAGAGAGAAAGGAAACAAACGTAAGCGAATAATATCCTCAGGAACACCGTTCATCTTTACCGTGTCAATAATCTCCAAGAAGGTCCGCAGCTGTAGACGAGGATCAGCAGTTGCACTCCCATTAAACTAGTTCTGTTGAACCATGTTGATCAAAGTCGGCTTCAATTCGAAGTTGTTTGCATTTATCGTTCCTCGAACGATTCCAAAATAGTGAACCTGGATCGTCAATCGAAAGTGATCTCTGATTGGCACCAAGGGAGCTTGATTTTCTTCAGCCATATTCTGTTGTTCTTCTCTTCTAGCTCTTCTCAAAGCACGGGCAGTGCGTTCGATCTCTGGATCAAAAAGTAGAAAATTCGTGCTTTGAGATCTTCGCATGAACTGGAAGTAAGAAGAATTAAAATTAATTAATTAGCACTTAAAATTGAAATAAAGAAAAGCTCTAAATTAAAATCTAGACTAATTGGTAACAAGACTAAAATAAAATCAAAATTTACTCCCCGGCAACAGCGCCAAAAACTTGTTGCGAAATTTTGTGCCCGCAAGTGCACGGTGTCAAGTTTTAGTAAAGTGATAAATAGAGTGTCGATCTCACAAGAAATAAAGTGAAAATATTCAATACTTATAATTAAAATAGTCCTAAACTTTATCTAGAAAATTAATAATTTAGAGGTTCGCTGAAAAATAAAAATAAGCAATGGATATTTATAGCACGCACACAACTTTCAACGAAATATTAATCAGAGAAAAAATGGTCTAGAGGTTTAGATTTCAACTGGTTTCAACAACAATCACTCCTAATTAATTTATTTTCATGAATTCCTTTTAATTAATAACAGAGAACACTTAGATTATTCTAATTCCCTCTCTCGAGTGCCAAATAGAGTGTATCAACTACAGTTCAATTCCAATATCCCTATTAAAAATCTAATTGCAGTGATCTATGTAAAACGATGTTTTTTTTAAGGCTCTATTAACGTTGTATACTCTCTCGAGCTATATAACAATTAACACTGTAATTTCTATTGGTCATATTCAAAATCCCCTCTCTCGAGTGCCAAATTCTAAATAAATATAACAAATCAATTATTGATCAAGTAATTGAAAATACATTCAAATCTAGGAAAACAATTAATCTAGAGGAACTCAATTCAATAAAATCAAAAATTTATGAAAGTGTCTAAACCAGGTTCCATCCGGCCTCTAGACTCTAAAAATTTAGTTCATAATTAAATTCAAATAAAACCAAAACATATTCATAAAAGTAAACATCAATTCAAAAATTAATAAATATCAAGGAAGGAAAACAAAGCCGAATATTCGATGTCGTGTCCGAACTCGATCTTCAAACTCTGTTCTCGAACTCTTCCCAGATTTCTCACAATCACGATCAGCTCTCCAAAATATTTCTCTAAATTATGTGGCGGTGCCTCTTTCAATTCTCCAATTCTATCGCCTTTTATACTTTGCATCAAAATCCCAATAAAAATATGAAATTTTCCTTCCCGATAACTTAAAAACACCATCGCGCGGGCGCTCAATATTCCATAGGCGGCCGCGCACATGCTTTGGACTCTTAATATTCATCCTCACAAGAATTAGTGTGATAGCGCTTAAATAAGCATTGTTAAGATTTTTCTTTCCTCTTAGCGCTATAAAGAAGCGCTATATAGCTTTCTTCAGGAAACCTACATGGCTTCATTCTCTTTTATCCTTTCTTTTCTGCTTTTTTTCTCTTTTATTCTTTTATTCCCTTCTTTTCTTCTTTTCCACCTTTTATTCCTCACCAATTTCATAGTTCCCTACATGCACACAAACAACAAAAATAAAGCATAAATCTGCTCAAAACAAAGCAATTAACAATTAAAATTATAAACATATTAAGCGCATAAAATTCATTTATCACTTCTGCTGGTTGGGAAATATATCTGTTTAGCGTTCCCGCTCAATTATTGTTTCTGCTGAAGTCTAGCCATTTGGTATTCTGCTATTGTTGATTGGACTTAACTTCTCTTGCTGAGAGATGTCTTTTCAGTAGTAGTCTATCCTTGGTCTAGAATTTCTGAAGAGACTATAGTTTATGAGGTTGATGTTTCCAAGAAAGGTCTCTTTATGTCTGTCAGTACCTGTCATTTCATGGAAAAGTGATCATGCAAACAGTTCTTTATATTCGAATTTTCATCCATAAAAGGGGAATTTAGTCATAAAATAAATTATGGAGGTGTTTAGACATATTTTTGAGGATGAAGTTGCAACAAAAATACTGTTACTAGGGCCAAGATAGAGTTTCTCGGAATAGTTCTAGTAACGTCCCCTCGTCAAGCAATTGCAAGATTGGAGAAGTATATGCAGATACTTGGTACAACCAATACTAAGCAGGTTTTTAGCACGAATGGTGTCTACCTTCTTTCACTAATGAAGGAACTAAGTTCTCTAGATAAGATTGTTGCACATCCGAGATACCAGAGGGCTTTAGCTGGTGAATTAGGTATCTATGTGAGGTTGTGGAAGATGGCAGTTGAAAGAAAATTTGTAATTCTAGGAGGCAAATATGAATGAATTCTATTTCCTTATTAATGTTGCTCCTATTCTGATTTATTTAAATTGATCACAACTTGACTAACTATTAACATTCTAAGACAAATCTAAGTATAATCGATATGAATGAGCAAAAAAAATAAGAAGGCTTGGTCTTGATTGTAGTAAGCGATTGCTGCTGGTTTTATCCCTGGTTCATCATGTGGATTTCGATAGATCTTTCTGTCATGTGAATTGTTGGTTGTTGCAACTTCCAATGAGAGATAACGTCTTCATATTCCTAAGCATGTATATCATATCATTGGAAAGAGTGAGCAAGTATATATACAACTCTTCTTATACTGTGAGTGCATCTATAAAAAAAGACACTTTGAACCATAAAATTAAAAAACACAATACTGTAGGTATTAAAATGTTTGCTGATATCGAAGCGCAATATCAAGGGTTTGAGGATTTCATGTTTCGGAAGCTTGAGGTACTCAAGGCGAAGGCAATAGCATTGCAATCATGGGGCGGTGTACTTCTTCGGCCAGAGGAGACAAGAAGACTTGAGAAGTACAAGCATAGGATTAAAAATACCAACACAACGTGTGTCCTAAGTTCTGAAGGTATCCGTCTGCTGGTACTAAAAAAAGATCTTCAAATTTTGAATCTCTTTACTCGCCATGGTGTATTTTCAGAAGGTGAAATGATCACTTGGATTTATGGAAATAGGTGGTAGAGATGGAGATAGAAATTATAATTCGACATTTATAAATGATATTTGTTATTATTCACTGAAATGTTCCTTTCATTTTATACACATTGTTACTTACTTATGCATAAATACGTAAAGAGGCAACTTATAAGGAAAACACAAATACGCAAAAGGAATAAAAAGATTAAGGATGAAAGAGCTTAGTCTTGAATGATTGATTGTTTTTCGCCAAATTTGTATAATCTGTAATGTCGTTTTAAATGCTGAAATTTCTCCTATCTTCAATTCTTCTTTCTAGATGAATTATGATCTTTTTAATTTTCGGCTTCTGCTTCTGTTATTGCTGATATCTCCTGCAATTGTCAACGGTAGTTGATCTTGTAGCTTCTGGTCTTCTTTCGTTGATTTGATGTGTCTGAGTTTTTAGACTTCTTCGACACTAGAAGTCCTTTCATACTTCTGACACTCTGTTTTTTCATTGGAAAATGTGAGCATGCCAACAATCATATTAATTATATTGATAACTATATCTATAAAGAAAATAGAAGTTTGTATGCACCATAACTGATCATGGATGTGTTCATGCGTAAAAAATATGTTAAAAGAGAAGTTGCACTGAGGGTAAATCTGTTGAAGGTAAATATCCAGTTTACCGAAAAAAATTTGGCCGTCTATCCTAAGGAGAGGCATCACAAGTACGAGGAGTACAAGCGGCTACAGGGTGCAACAAAGGCTGAAGAAATTTTTAGTTCTAAGGGTATTCATCTTCTTTAACTTATCAAGCGATACATGGTTTTATGCAAAATTTCTACTGATCCAGTAATCCTAGAAAGTCCAACAGTAGATTTTAATGTCTAGATAGATTCATGGTAAATGTCTATCCTAAGAGAGATATTGTAGTGACCCAACCCGAATCCACTATCTAATCAGAGTTATAATAAAGCGCATGCAATAATACTTAAAAGCATAAGGAGCAGATAATTTAAAATACAATAAATCCAATCGGCAGAATACAATCGACGATAACATAAGTGTATAAATACCATTATACAACAAAATCGAAGGTTCAGAGTAAACAAATCCTTACCCTCTAAAACCTCACGCTCTCGGGTCCTCAATCCTGCTGAGAGCCGCCTGGACCGTCCAGCCTTAAACCTGCCCCGCCACAAGGTACACCACAATACCCAAACACAGAGGCGTGAGCGACTACGTTCAATACATAAGCAATGATATAAGTACAAATATGCGCACACAGATGATTTAAATTCCCAGGTAACACATTCTCAAGGCGCCAGGAATATACAGTACCGGCTAGAGAGCGACTCCGCGGGGTACTCGTATATTCTATATCAGGGCTGAGCCAACCCCATCCTGACCCGAATCCAAAACAGGATACAAGTCCCATATGGAAACTGTCATACCTGACTCGAGTCCAACATGAGATCACTGTTTCCTATGGAGACTGTAAATGACTCACATCTCTCGGGATGCGTTCATACGTAAAATCGTGCATGTGCTAAGGTGGTAAAACATGCTAAAACATAATAAAAAATATAGCACATACTCATGCAACATACATGCAAATATATCATGCAGGCTATCTCAGTCAGTACTTACGTACCTCTACAATTGCTGGTCAAAACCTAGCTCCGCTGATCTAGACTCCAAGCCTACTAGTCCAGTTACTGCTACTACAATGCAAATACCCATGCATCATTAATTAAGCTCTAAAGCCTTAACTAAGCTATTGCATACTCCTAAATATTTTTAGGAATCCAAGGCCACAGCTTTGCTAAGACTCCTGGATCGCTATGCCACTTCTGGATTCTCAATAGGACGCCTAGAAACCTTTAAAACTGACTAAAGGAGCTAAGTAGAGAAGAGAGGGGAAAATGGTGCATTTGAAAATGACCCTTGGCACCCCTATAAATAGGACACTACCGGAACCTCCGATGCGCCATCGGAGATTACGATCTCCCTTATCCGTCACATGTCCGTTCCTCACTGGCTGGCCATGGATAATCAGAATCAAAACCTCCGTTCCAGACCGGAGCTTCCGTTGTCTCACATGTCATGGCTGACGTAATATTATCGGAGCTTCCGTTGCACACCGGAGCTTCCGATCACCATCGGAGCTTCCGTTCCCTCCAACGGAACTTCCCTTCTGATCATGACCCTAATTTCTTATTTTGCGTTGATTAATCCCTTAATTACCTTTAATTAGTAACGGGTCACTACATTCTCCCTCACTTAAGAAATTTAATCCTCGAAATTTAAGTCTAGGGGAAAACATGAAAAGTCAACTAAATGTTCTTTATTACAACTGAACATTACAAAGTACAAATTTTTCTTACAAAGAAAAGTACAAAACATCAAAACAACTCTGGATGCTCGGCTCGCATCCGGCTTTCCAGCTCCCAAGTAGCCTTCTCTGTACCTCTGCGCTGCCATTGCACCATCACCAAGGGTATGCGCTTGTTATGAAGCACTTTGTCCTTCCTGTCTAGAATCCGTAGGGGTCTCTCCATATACGACAGATCCTGATCTAATTGCACCTCATTCGGATGCAAAATATGCGACTCATCTGCCACGTACTGTCTCAACAAGGACACGTGGAACACATCATGGATCCCCGAAAGATCTGGTGGCAATGCTAGATGATAAGCCACGTCCCCAACCTTCTTGAGAATCTCAAAAGGACCAATAAATCTTGGTGTCAGCTTACCCTTGCGACCGAACGTCATCACCTTCCGGAAAGGTGACACACGCAAGAATACATGCTCTCCTACCTCGAAGTGTAACGGTCTTCGGTGAGCGTTCTCGTAGCTAGCCTGTCATTCCTGGGTCGCCTTAATCCTGCATCGGATAACCTCCACTGCATCAGTCATTTGCTGAATCATCTGAGGACCCTCAACCTGACGCTCGCCAACCTCGTCCCAAAACAGAGGTGTACGACAACGATTTCCATAAAGAGCCTCAAATGGTGCCATGCCAATGCTGCGATGGTAACTATTGTTGTAAGAGAACTCCACCAATGGTAAATTATCATGCCACGCTGGACCAAAATCCATCACCGCTGCGCGAAGCATATCCTCTAAAGTGCGAATAGTACGCTCGAACGGTCCGTCTGTCTCTGGATGATAAGCCGTACTCAAGCTCAAAGTAGTACCAAGGGCTTTCTGGAAACTACCCCAGAATCTCGAGGTGAATCTCGGATCTCTATCACTGACAATTCTCAACGGAATGCCATGCAATCGAACGATCTCCCGCACATACAATTGCGCCATCCTATCAAAGGTATAATCTCGGTTATAGGAAAAAAAATGCGCTGACTTAGATAATCGATCCACGACAACCCAAATAGCATCACAATTCCTGGAAGACATGGGCAAGTGGGTGAAAAAATCCATCGTCACATGCTCCCATTTCCACTCAGGAATCTCTAAGCTGTGAAGCAACCTTCCGGGTCTTCTAAACTCTGACTTGACCTACTAACACACAAGGCATCGGGATACAAACTGATAGACACTGCACTTCATCCCTTTCCACCAATATCAAGTGCAAAGATCCTTATACATCTTCATGCTACCTGGATGTACAGAAAATCTACTGCGGTGAGCTTGCGATAAGATCTCGTCCCTCAAAGAAGAATCGTCGTGCACCACTACTCGACCAGAAAGACACAACAGACCGTCTCCCTGCATATGGAAACAAAAAGTATTACCACTCTCAGCCAGACGGGCTAACTTCTGAGTCCTCAAATCAGAATTCTGAGCTTCTCGGATTCGTTGATACAATGATGGCTCTGCAAGCACAGAAGAAACACGAATCCCTTGTTGTTCTTTCTTGTGACGGAACGTGAATCCCAAAGAACAACACTCTTCCACTACCTTTGAAACTGAACTGGTACGAAGGGAACTCACATAGACCTTGCGACTAAGAGCATCAGCAACAGAGTTAGAAGAACCTGGATGGTATTTGATCTCACAATCATAATCCTTCAACAGATCCATCCAACGACGTTGCCGCATGTTCCACTCAGCCTGAGTGAATAAATACTTCAAAATCTTATGGTCGGTGAAGATCTCGAATCTTTCTTCGTACAAATAGTGACGACATATCTTCATAGCAAAGACAATGGCTGCAAGCTCTAGATCATGTACGGGATAGTTCTCCTCGTGAGTCTTCAACTATCTGGAAGCATAAGCGATCACGTGGCCATTCTGAGTCAACACACACCCCAAACCCTGGAGAGAAGTATCAGTGTAGACTACGAACCCACCTGATCCAGACGGCAAAGCAAGAACTAGCGCTGTTGTAGTAGCCCGTAACCAGTATCAGTAATTAGGGATTAATCATAATTGAATTGGGTATTGGACGGATCGGAAGCTCCGAAGGCACGATCGGAAGCTCCGAACAAGATCGAAAGCTCCGATGAGCGATCGGAGGCACCGATGTTATTACGTCAGGCATGACGTGTGGTTGGATCGGAAGCTCCGATCACCCCTATCCGGAGTCAGCAAGTGATATTTTGACACATGGCAGATCAGGATCTTCGGAAGCTCCGATGGTAGGATCGGACGTTCCGATCGAGGTTCGGACGTTCCGATCAAGGATCGGAAGTTCCGATCGTTGTCTATAAATAGAAGGCCGAGACTTCACTTTCATTTGCCAATTCCGAGTTCTCCTTTCCTTTCTAGTCCTTTTGGAGCTGTTCTAGTCTTCTTAGTCTTGGTCCGGAGGTCGGCGAGGCGTTCGGTAGTCGTAGCGGAGTTGTGCCCAAGTTCTGGAGGCATC
Organism: Henckelia pumila; assembly: GCF_033568475.1. Lineage (NCBI taxonomy): Eukaryota > Viridiplantae > Streptophyta > Magnoliopsida > Lamiales > Gesneriaceae > Henckelia > Henckelia pumila. Next base: position 2,489,254 of record NC_133120.1, read on the forward strand.
GACATCAAAGGGCTAACGACGGACGAAGGTATAGCTTTTGGTTCCTATAAATATTTAGGAGTATGCAATAGCTTAGTTAAGGCTTTTAGAGCACTTTAATGATAGTAGTATCATTTGGCAGTGTAGAGCAGACTATAGGCGTGGACCTAGAGTTGGTAGAGCTTGCACTGTATTGAGGTACGAAAGTACTGTTCGAGATATCCTGACTGAGTATGCATGTATTATGTGACCGCATGATTTATATGCCATGATATTATGCTGCATTCATTTGCATCTTGCTGTATCTCCTTCGAGATGTCTGTTAGTAGGGTTTTACCCTATCCTGTTAGTGGATGGACTTCCATCGATTTGGGTCCGGCGTTTCCACGGTTATCTCGGTATGGGAGCCACCTCCTGAAGCGACGGCACAGCGTGCTACATACCAGGGCCCGGTCTGTCTCTGTTATCTGATCCTTGACCTCGAGTCTATAGGGAGTTCACTTTGCATGCATGTATACTCATACTCTCGCACTGAGCATTTTATGCTCACGTCTCGTACTCTGTATTTTCTGGACACCCTATTCCATGGGGCAGGTTTGCGATTGGACGAGGAGGGTGGATCCAGGAGGGGCTAGTCAGTGGTTGGCCAGCTGGAGCTTTGCTTAGGTTTTATTACTGTTGTTTGGGTTTATACAGCTATTCGATTTGGTTGTATATTATTGGATAAATCACAGATTCCTTTACTTGGGGTTGTAAACTATTTATGGTTTCCGCAGGTTTATTCTGATATCTGTTTTATTAAGTTAATTGCATGCCTAATTTCTATTTAGTAGGTGATCCGGGTAAGGGTCACTACATTTATGGTATCAGAGCATGCAAAATATTTCTTGGGATTTAGACTCATCTTGAGGTATTTTTGTAGATGTCAAATCGTGACGACCAGAGTTCTCATGGCAGTGTTGGTGGGCGTTGGGGTGATGCCGACTGGGAGCCTCGTCGAGAACGGCGTCATCGTCACCATGACGACGAGCGTTTCACTGTGCGTCGATTCTTAGCTATGGGTCCTAAGCCCTTAGTTGGAGGTGAGTCTCAGGAGGATGCGGAGAACTGGTTAGACCGCATGGAGATGACTTTTCAGACTTTCCAATGCACCGATGAGCAGAAGGTGGAGACCCTTGGCTATCTTCTGGATGGGCGTGCGCGCAGGTGGTGGAGGTTTACTTCTGCACCTTTTGTTACGGCGAGAGGAGTGGCCACCTGGGCCGAGTTCCGCACAGCTTTCCAAAAGCGGTATTTTCCTCCTGCACTCCGTCAGTCGAAGGCAGGCGAGCTACTGAGTCTGCAACAGGGAACCATGTCTATCGATGAGTATCAGCAGAGGTTCTTTGATCTGCTATACTATTGCCCCGAGATTGCTGATAGCTCAGAGATGAAGTATAATCTGTTCCTTCAGGGCCTTAACCCTGAGATCCATGACCGTGTGGCGGTTGGCGACGACATGTCCTACGAGGGTTTGGTGAGCCGTTGTCACCAAGCGGAGGACAGCATTCGGCAAAATAGATCTTTCTCTCAGTCGAGACCTGCTAATTCTTTGGGTCCCCGTGCCCAAACTTTCAAGAAGTCTGGATCTTCTTCTTCCTCTGGTTCTGGAGGTGTTGTCCGTTTCGGTAAGAAGGACAAGTGTGATAACTGTGGGAAGAACCATCCATCCGACAAGTGCCGTAGAGCTTCTGGAGCTTGTTTCCGTTGTGGAGAGACTGGTCATATCCGGAGGGATTGTCCACAGTCTGGGTGAGGCGGTTCTGGATCTGGTTCAGGATCGGGTTCTCAGGACACCATACAGCAGAGGTCGCAGGGACAGTCTGCTGGGAGTTCCCATTTGAAGTCACGAGCTTCTGGCCAGGTGTTTGCCCTGAGACATGATCAGGCAGTGGAGGAGAATGAGAAAGTCATCGCAGGTACATTTCTGCTTTATGGTATACCTGCTCTTGTACTTATTGACACTGGTGCATCTTATTCCTTCATTTCTGCACGTTTTGTTAAGAGGCATAAGTTACCATGCATTGCACTAGACGTAGTGATGTCTGTTTCTACTCCGACGGGCCAATATGCTTTGGCTAAACGTCTAGTGATGGGTTGCCCTTTAGAGTTCGAAGGGAACATTCTGTTAGCGAATCTCATGGTCCTGGCGATGGACGACTTTGATTGCATTCTGGGAATAGATGTGTTGACTACCTATCGAGCTTCAGTGGACTGCTATCAGAGATTAGTACGCTTTCATCCGGAAGGGAGTGAGAGTTGGTTTTTCTATGGTGAGGGAGCGCGACCCCCGATGCCTTTGGTATCAGCTTTGAGAGCCTGTCGAGCTCTAGAGTCTGGTGGGGAAGGCTACCTTATCTATGCAGTTGATTCGTCCGCTGAGAGTATTGGGATAGAGAGCATTCCTGTTGTGGATGAATTTCCAGATGTATTTCCTGATGAGATTCCGGGTTTTCCTCCTGCTAGGGAAGTCGAGTTTGGCATAGAGTTGATGCCGGGTACTTCGCCTATTTCTAGAGCACCGTATCGTCTGGCTCCGTCAGAGATGCGTGAGTTAAAGAATCAGCTACCGGATCTTTTGGATAAGGGGTACATTCGTCCTAGTGTATCTCCTTGGGGAGCTCCTGTTCTCTTCGTGAAGAAGAAGGATGGGTCGATGCGGCTGTGCATTGACTACCGGCAGCTGAATCGAGTCACTGTGAAGAACAAGTATCCGTTGCCTCGTATTGATGACTTGTTCGATCAGCTGCAGGGCACGTCAGTTTACTCCAAGATTGACTTGAGATCTGGGTATCATCAGTTGAGAGTCCGTGATCAGGATGTAGCCAATACTGCATTCCGTACTCGCTATGGGCATTACGAGTTCCTAGTGATGCCATTTGGTTTGACTAATGCGCCGGCTATATTCATGGATTTGATGAACCGTGTCTTCAGGGAGTTTTTGGACAAGTTTGTCGTGGTCTTCATTGACGACATCTTGGTGTATTCGCGTAATACGGAAGAGCATGTTTCTCACTTGCGGTTGGTACTACAGACTCTTCGAGATGAGCAGTTATACGCCAGGCTGAGCAAGTGTGAGTTCTGGATGGATAGAGTGGTCTTTCTTGGCCATATCATATCCAGGGAAGGGATTTCTGTTGATCCAAGCAAGATTGAAGTGGTACTTAATTGGTCGCGTCCGACGACAGTTGCTGAGATCCGTAGTTTTCTGGGTCTAGTAGGGTATTATCGTCGCTTCATTCTGAACTTCTCTCAGTTAGCTCGACCGTTGACGCAGCTTACTCGCAAGGGTGTGGATTTTGAGTGGTCCTCCGAGTGTGAGGAGAATTTCCGTGCGCTTCGACGGCGGTTGACTTCTGCGCCGGTGTTGGCATTACCGTCAGGATCTGGAGGGTATGTAGTTTACACGGATGCTTCTCTTCAGGGGTTAGGCTGTGTCCTGACTCAGAATGGGCATGTGATCGCATACGCTTCTAGACAGCTGAAGCTTAACGAGGACAACTACCCAGTCCATGATTTGGAGTTAGCAGCCATTGTGTTCGCTTTGAAGATCTGGCGTCATTATCTGTATGGCGAGAAATTTGAGATCTTCACCGACCATAAGAGTCTCAAGTATTTGTTCACTCAGGCGGAGTTGAACATGAGGCAGAGACATTGGATGGACTTGCTTAAAGACTATGATTGCGAGATTAAGTACCATCCGGGAGCTGCTAATCTCACCGCTGATGCTTTGAGTCGCAAGGTGCGACTATCCGCACTTCAGACTTGTTCGATATCTAGTGCGATCAGTGACTGTTGTACTTCAGGTTATACCTTCAAGCATAAGAAAAGTATGCAGAGTATCCAGATGTTTTCAATATTATCTGAGCCAGCCTTGTATTCGCGGATCCGAGATGCTCAGATGTCTGATTCGAAGACCCAGTGTTTAGCTCGTCTAACTAACGAGGGTAGCTCGTCTGGATTTCATTATCAGTCAGATGGCTTTCTGTGTTTGTCTGGTAGGCTTGTGATTCCAAAGAATGAAGAGTTGCGAGAGGAGATTTTATCTCAAGCACATCGCACTAAGTTGAGTATTCATCCTGGAAGCAACAAGATGTACAAGGATCTACGTACTCGTTTCTGGTGGAAGGGAATGAAACGCAGTGTATCAGTTTGTTTCGAGATGTTTGGTGTGTCAACAGGTCAATGCAGAGCACCGACGACCTGGAGGATTGCTTCACAGTCTGCCTATTCCTGAATGGAAATGGGAGTTTATCACAATGGACTTTGTGACCCATTTGCCGGTATCCCCGAGGAATTGTGATGCTATCTGGGTTGTGGTGGACCGACTCACCAAGTCAGCACATTTCATTGCCTATAGCCGAGAGTACTCTGTGGATCGCATGGCACGGATGTACATTCAGGAGATCGTTCGACTTCATGGAGTGCCTGTGAGCATTGTCAGCGATCGGGACCCAAGGTTTACTTCTAGATTCTGGGGGAGTGTTCAGCGTGCGATGGGTACTATTCTCAGTTTGAGTACAGCCTATCATCCGGAGACTGATGGTCAGTCAGAGCGCACTATCCGTACGCTAGAGGATATGCTTAGAGCGTGCGTCTTGGATTTTGGTCCAGCCTGGCAGGATAATTTGCCGTTGATTGAGTTCGCTTACAACAACAGCTATCATACTAGTATTGGGATGGCACCTTTTGAGGCATTGTATGGGCGATGTTGTCGTACTCCACTCTTCTGGAAAGAAGTGGGGGAGAGACAGGCTGAGGGACCGAAGTTTATCCAACAGGCGATAGACATTGTTGATCAAATCAAGAAACGGATTAAGACTGCACAGGATCGTCAGGCAAGCTATGCTAATATCAAGCGTAGGCCCTTGCAGTTCGAGGTCGGGGAGAAAGTGTTTCTGAGAGTGTCACCTTTCCGCAAGATTCTCAGATTTGGCCTTAAAGGCAAGTTGTCTCCCAGATTTATCGGCCCGTTTGAGATCTTGGAGAGCATTGGCGATTTGGCTTATCGACTAGCTTTGCCACCGCATCTATCCAGTATTCACGACGTGTTCCACGTATCTCTGTTACGACGGTATGTGGCAGATGAATCTCATATTCTGCAGCGGTCTGAGATTCAGGTAGACAAGGATTTGACTTATGTTGAGAAACCTCTTCGTATCCTGGATTATAAGGATAAGGTCTTACGGAACAAAGTCATTCCTTTGGTTTTAGTTCAGTGGCAGCGCAGAGGCACTGAGGAAGCTACTTGGGAGCTTGAGGACAGGATGCGTAAAGACCATCCTGAGTTGTTTTGATTTCATTCTTTAAGTTGTATTCAGTTGCAAACTCTGTAAACAATTGATTTGAATAAAGAATGTTTCTGATTTCTGTATTTGCATTCGGTACTTAAGATCTGATTTCGAGGAAGAAATATCTTAAGTGGGGGAGAATGTAGTAGCCCGTAACCAATATCAGTAATTAAGGGATTAATCATAATTGAATTGGGTATTGGACGGATCGGAAGCTCCGAAGGCACGATCGGAAGCTCCGAATAGGATCGGAAGCTCCGATGAGCGATCGGAGGCACCGATGTTATTACGTCAGGCATGACGTGTGGTTGGATCGGAAGCTCCGATCAGGACCGGAGGCTCCGATCACCCCTATCCGGAGTCAGCAAGTGATATTTTGACACGTGGCAGATCAGGATCTTCGGAAGCTCCGATGGCAGGATCGGACGTTCCGATCGAGGTTCGGACGTTCCGATCAAGGATCGGAAGTTCCGACCGTTGTCTATAAATAGAAGGCCGAGACTTCACTTTCATTTGCCAATTCCGAGTTCTCCTTTCCTTTCTAGTCCTTTTGGAGCTGTTCTAGTCTTCTTAGGCTTGGTCCGGAGGTCGGCGAGGCGTTCGGTAGTCGTAGCGGAGTTGTGCCCAAGTTCTGGAGGCATCGACATCAAAGGGCTAACAACGGACGAAGGTATAGCTTTTGCTTCCTATAAATATTTAGGAGTATGAAATAGCTTAGTTAAGGCTTTTAGAGCACTTTAATGATAGTAGTATCATTTGGCAGTGTAGAGCAGACTATAGGCGTGGACCTAGAGTTGGTAGAGCTTGCACTGTATTGAGGTACGAAAGTACTGTTCGAGATATCCTGACTGAGTATGCATGTATTATGTGACCGCATGATTTATATGCCATGATATTATGCTGCATTCATTTGCATCTTGCTGTATCTCCTTCGAGATGTCTGTTAGTAGGGTTGTACCCTATCCTGTTAGTGGATGGACTTCCATCGATTTGGGTCGCATTTCCACGGTTATCTCGGTATGGGAGCAACCTCCTGAAGCGACGGCACAGCGTGCTACATACCAGGGCCCGGTCTGTCTCTGTTATCTGATCCTTGACCTCGAGTCTACAGGGAGTTCACTTTGCATGCATGTATACTCATACTCTCGCACTGAGCGTTTTATGCTCACGTCTCGTACTCTGTATTTTTTGGACACCCTATTCCATGGGGTAGGTTTGCGATTGGACGAGGAGGGTGGATCCAGGAGGGGCTAGTCAGTGGTTGGCCAGCTGGAGCTTCGTCTAGGTTTTATTACTGTTGTTTGGGTTTATACAGCTATTCGATTTGGTTGTATATTATTGGATAAATCACAGATTCCTTTACTTGGGGTTGTAAACTATTTATGGTTTCCGCAGTTTTATTCTGATATCTGTTTTATTAAGTTAATTGCATGCCTAAGTTCTGTTTAGTAGGTGATCCGGGTAAGGGTCACTACAGCTGTCATCAAACGACGTCTCAGCTTACAAAAACTGTCTTCACAAGAATCAGACCACACGAAAGAAGCATCTTTCTTCGTCAACTGTGTCAAAGGCCTAGCTATCTGAGAGAAATTCTCCACAAAACACCGGTAGTACCCTGCCAAACCGAGGAAACTACGGATCTCAGAAGCTGTAGTCGGACGCGACCAATTCAAAATAGCATTTCTCTTGCTGGGGTCAACAGATACGCCCTCCTGAGAAATGACATGACTAAGGAATACAACTCGGTCAATCCAGAGGTCACACTTGATCAACTTTGCATACAACTGTCTCTCCCTCAAGACCTGGAGTACAGTGTAGAGATGGTAGGCATGCTCATCCATGCTGCAAGAATAAACCAAGATATCATCGATTAACACCACTAAAAACTTATCCAGAAATTCGTAGAACACTCTGTTCATCAGATCCATAAAGATAGCTAGAGCATTCGTCAGACCAAATGGCATCACTAGAAACTCATAATGTCCATACCGTGAACGAAATGCTGTCTTAGGAACATCCTCATGCCGAACTCGCAACTGATGATACCCAGACCGAAGATCAATCTTCGAATAAACTGAAGTACCCTGCAGCTGATCAAAGAGATCATCTATCCGCGGAAGAGGATACTTATTCTTCACGGTCACTAGATTCAACTGACGGTAATCGATACACAATCGCATCGAACCATCCTTCTTCTTGACAAACAGCACTGGGGCTCCCCATGGTAAAACACTGGGTTGAATAGAGCCCTTATCAAGAAGATCTTGCAATTTCTTCTGCAGCTCTTTCATCTCTGACGGTGCCAAATGGTAAGGAGCTCTGGAAATCGTGCAGTCCCTGGCAGTAACTCAATGTCAAACTCAATTTCCCGTACTAGCGGCAAACCTGGAATTTCCTCCGGAAACACATCTGAAAAATCACAAACCACTGGTATCTTCCGGATATCTTGTTCCCCTAAAGGTGCGTCAATGGCGTAGATAAGGTAGCCTTCCCCGCCAGACTCTAAAGCACGTTGGGCCTTTCAGAGAAGAAACCACTGGCATCGGGGCTCGCGCTCCCTCACCATAGAAATACCAAGACTCACCATCCTCCGGACGGAACTGAACAAATCTCTAATAACAATCCACTATCGCTCGATAGGTAGTCAGAATATCTATCCCAATGATGCAATCAAAATCCTCCATAGCTAGAATCATCAGGTTAGCACTAAGCTGATGCACCTCAAAGTTTAAAACACAACCCACCACTAGACGCTTGGATAAAACCTCGCTACCCATAGGAGTAGACACAACTAGCAATACATCTAATGGAACATAAGATAAGCCATGCCTCTTAGCGAATCGCGCCGAAACAAAAGAATGCGATGCTCCAGTATCAATAAGAAATGCATGCAGGAAATCCACACAAAGAACATGTACCTGCAATCATACGATTGTTGTCAGCCTCCGCCTGCTCCTGGTTCAGTGCATAGACTGACCCTGAACACGAGGCCGCAAAGAAGAATGACCTCGTGAAGGAGTCTGAGTAGGCTGCCATGGAGACTGCTGCGGCTGCTGGCGCTGCTGCGAATACTGCTGTTTATAAGGTGGCTGCTGGTACTGAGGTGGCTGAACAGATTCCTGAGAACCCCCGGAACCACTCGCTGTCCCAATCAGCATCGGACAATCCCTCTTCATATGACCCTTTTGTCCACACTGAAAACATGCACTGGTCGATCGACCACACTGTCCTAGAGGATGTCTGCGTCTGCACTGATGACATCGGTTTGGTTTCTGACCACCAAATTTATGCACTCCACCTGATCCAGATGAAGAAGAATAAGTACCTCCCGACTTCTTGAAAGACTGGCCCTTCGGACACAAAGGACTAGAACTCGTAGGCCTAGAGGAAGAGAAGAGTCACATGTTCCTCCGGATACTATCCTCTGCCTGGCGACAACGTTCCACCAAGCCTTCGTAGGTCATATCACTGCCCACAGCAGCCATCCGATGAATCTCAGGGTTCAGACCCTGAAGGAAATGGTCGTACTTTTGTTGGAACACGGTCGTTCTCTGGATCGAAAAAGAAAGTGATACCCGGTGCAGCGGAAGTTTTAAAATTTTATATGGAACGATTCCATATGGGTATCAAATTCCTATGATTAAAATTGATAATATATAAAATTTAAACAATATAAATTTTACCTTAAAATCTCGAAGCGAGATTATGGACACCAACAGATTAAACTGCTCTTGTTGTATATCCCAGGAACTGATGAAAGAACAATTCTTCAATCAGGTCCACGAACAAAAATTTAATCCCTCTGATAGACTGCACTAGAAAGTCTATCAGAAGTTTCTACGAAGAGATACAACAGATATGATCTGTTAAATCAGTCTGCAAATTCAAAAATTCACAGACTGAATTTTCGAACACAGTAGGGGAGGGGGGCGGCCGAATTCTCTAGAGAGACTGCTCTAGGGTTTTCTAAAATTATGATCTGTGTTGTTTAATTTCTGTACTGCAATAAATTATTTATAATGTGGGCTGCTAACAGCTTAGGGCTCATTAGTTATAAGTTCAAGCCTGACAAGCAAAGCCCGCATGTTCAGAAATTAATATAAAATTCATCGTGACTCATATTGATAAACCAATTTCACCAATGTGCACAGAAACCATTTCTACATCTTTTAAAGTCAAGATAAATTTTCTGAATCCGAATTCAGTGGTTTCCATAAATGTCCATTACTATGTCATTTTAGGAAATCTTACTCCCTCTACTTTTAAATAAGAAGTCCCACTTCTTTATTCACTAAATTTAACTCTTTAAATTTAATTATCTCAACGGGGATTAGAAATCCATTACTTGTGTGACCCTCAATGGTTCAGGGATACAGCTAGCCGTGGGCTCACAACTCCTTGTGACTCGGAACAATAATTTCCGACTTGCCCATCGAATCATGGTAAGAGCGCCTAGCAACATCGCCCCATGATTCCCTAGGTATCACTGATAGTGCCTGCAAGAACCAATAGATTTTGGTTAGCGTACAGTACGGTCCCTTCATCCAAATATCCCGATCGAATCAACAACCATTGGTAAATCGAGAGTCGTTCGAGATTCGATAACTATGCAATACATCTTGAAGATCAAATAGTGACATCGCATGTGCTACTAGGAAACCAAGTAACCTAAAACACATCATGTACTCTGGCCAGATATTCGTCACACTAATATCTCCTCAAATTGCATAGGATATCCACACTCGCAAGTATGTGGTGAATCCTTGACAACAAAGCATCGACTCCTATATGTGTCGTAATTGTACCCAATCCCGACACCTGATGACCCCAATAGAGTCGGTAAACAAGTCAAAGTAAAGTACTAGCATATAGAGTCTCAATGATGTTTCAAGTAGTAAGGACTAATGGTGTACAACCAAAACCGCAGACTTTATCCACTCGATAAGTGATAACCACTTGGAAAGTCCGGATAGGGTAGTTCAATCATTCATCATATGAATATCCATTTGCATGCTTTGAACATCTCTATGTTCCATACCAATGAAACGTGGTACTCGGCATCGCAAACGCTAGTCTCAATCTCGAGCGATCCTTATCCTTATTAACGAACGGCTCAATTGACTAGGAACTGTTTAGAATATCTGACTTTAAGATGTGTTTCATGATAGCCATCCCCATGTGCTACCACATCTTACATACACTATAGTATATTCAAGGTCTTCATCTAAACATCTTATAGTATGTCACAACATAATAATATGATAAAAGATAAAGTAAATGTCATTATAAAAATGTAAATTATATTAAACAAAAGATTGTTTATACATAGAGTCATAAAAGCCCTTAGCCACAAGTTGGCTCACCGGGCACCCACTCTTTCAATCTCCCACTTGCCCTAAAGCCAACTAGTCATACTACATAGTCCCATTGCTTCGCGATGTTTGTCAAATAATGGTCCCGGCAAGGGCTTAGTAAGTGGATCAGCGATATTGTCTGCAGAGGCCACTCTCTCGACAGTGATGTCTCCTCTTTCCACGATCTCCCGGATGATGTGGTATTTCCTCAGTACGTGTTTAAATCTTTGATGAGACCTTGGTTCCTTTGCCTGAGCAACGGCACCCGTGTTGACACAGTACACCGGGACTGGACCAACAGCTTCAGGAATAACGCCCAACTCTTGGACAAAATTCCTCATCCAAACGGCCTCTTTAGCAGCAGCTGATGCCGCAATGTATTCTGCCTCAGTGGTGGAATCCGCTGTGGTGTCCTGCTTGGAACTCTTCCAAGAGACAGCACCCCCATTGAGCATGAACACAAATCCAAAGGTTGACTTCGAGTCATCCACGTCACTTTGGAAGCTAGAGTCGGTATAGCCTTCCAATTTCAGTTCTCTTCCTCCATAAACCATGAATACATTCTTAGTTCTTCTCAAGTACTTAAGAATATCCTTCACGGCTTTTCAATGCATTTGACCGGGATTGGCTTGATATCTGCTCGTGGCACTCAGAGCAAATGCCTCATCCGGTCTGGTGGATATAATCCCATACATGATACTCCCTATGGCTGACGCATATGGTATGTGTGTCATTTTCTCTATCTCTTCGTCAGTCTTGGGACACATAGACTTGGATAGAGAGACTCCATGACACATAGGTAGATGTCCTCTCTTGGACTCATCCATTGAAAACCTTTTCAATATAGTGTCGATGTAGGTAGCTTGAGTAAGTCCTATCATTCTCTTAGATCTATCTCTATAGATCTGTATCCCTAGAATATAGGGCACCTCACCCAAATCCTTCATCGAGAATCTACCTGATAATCATATCTTTGTTAACTGCAACATCCCTATATCATTCCCAATGAGTAAGATGTCATCAACATAAAGTACTAAGAATGTCACAGCATCCTTAACTACTTTCTTGTACACGCACGGTTCCTCCGGGTTCTTGATGAAACCAAAATCCTTTATTGTTTCATCAAATTTCTTGTTCCAACTTCTTGATGCTTGTTTGATACCATAGATCGATCTCTGAAGCTTGCATACCTTATGCTCGCTTCCCATGGATGTGAATCCCTCGGGCTGCATCATATAGATTTCTTCCTTAATGTTTTCATTAAGAAATGCAGTCTTCACATCCATTTTCCATATCTCATAGTCATACCATGCTGCTATGGCAATAAGAATTCTTATGGACTTGAACATTGCGACTGGTGAAAAAGTTTCATCATAGTCAACTCCTTGTCTTTGAGTATAACCTTTTGCCACCAATCGTGCCTTGTAGGTCAGTACCTTTCCATCAGGCCCAAGTTTTCTCTTATAGATCCATTTACACCCTATTGGAACAATTCCATCGGGAGGATCTACTAAAGTCCAAACTTGGTTTGTATGCATCGAATCTATTTTCGACTGCATAGCTTCAAGCCATAAATTCGAATTTGCATCAGAAATTGCTTCCTTGAAGTTTCTTGGATCACATCCAATGTCGGGTTCACTTTGATCCCCTTCAAGAAGAAAACCATATCTAATAGGAGGCCTAGAAGTCCTCTCGGATCTTCTAGTAATAGGCGTGTCAATCAATGGTTCCTGAGGTGTAGGATCATTATTTTGTATCTCGGGTTCTTCTCGAATTTCTTCGAGTTCCATCATCTTGCCTTTCTTATCCAATAAGAACTCCTTCTCCAAGAAGGTGGCATTCCTTGAAACAAACACTTTTGTTTCAGTAGGATGATAGAAATAATATCCGATTGAATTCTTCGGATATCCTACAAAATAACATAAGGTGGATCGACTATCCAACTTATCTCCCACTGTCTGCTTCACGTAAGCAGGACATCCCAAATCCTCAAGTACGAATACTTAGGAGCTTTGCCATTCCATAACTCGTATGGTGTTTTGTTCACTGCTTTAGTGTGGACATTGTTCAACAACAATACCGTCGTTTCAAGATCATAGCCCCAAAACGAAGGTGGGAGCTCAGTGAAGCTCATCATGGATCGAACCATGTCCAACAAAGTTCGATTGCGACGCTCCGAAACACCATTAAGCTGAGGTGTCATAGGAGGAGTACACTGAGAGAGAATCCCATTCTCTTTTACATAGCTCAAAAACTTGGTACTCAAGTATTCTCCACCTCGATCCGATCGAAGTTCTTTAATCCTCTTACCTAGTTTGTTTTCTACTTCAGCCTTGAATTCTTTGAACTTTTCAAATGATTCAGACTTATATTTTATCAAATATAAGTACCCATACCTAGAATAATCATCAGTAAAGGTAATGAAGTAGGTGTGACCAAATTTTGTACCAGTACTAAATGGTCCGCAAACATCCGTATGGATCAAATCCAATAGATTTTGACTACGCTCAGGTTTTCCTTTGAAAGGAGATTTAGTCATTTTTCCTTTCAGGCAGGACTCACAAGTAGGTAGAGAGTTAATATCAGACATATCAAACATGCCCTCTCCCACTAGCTTGTTCATCCTCCTTGAGGAAATATGACCTAGCCTAGCATGCCAAAGGTTTGCCGGGTTTTGACTATCGATTTTCCTTTTGTTCGTTGTTACCGGTTTATCAACATAATTTATTGGAACATCTTTTAATTTTAAGTTATATAGATCGTTTTCAAGTTGTCCATTTCCAATCAAACATTCATTCTTGTAAATATTGCAAATCCCATTCACAAAATTGCAAGAAAAACCATCTTTATCAAGCATAGAAACAGAAATAATGTTTTTAATCAAGTTTGGAACAAATAAAACATCTCTCAAAAGTAACTTAAAATCGTTCTGCAAAATTAAATAAACGTCTCCCACAGCTTTGGCTTCAACTCTAGAACCATTTCCGAGCCTCAGCTGGGTCTCACCCATTATAAGCTTGCGACTTCTTGTCATTACCTGCAAATCATTGCAAATGTGAGATCCACATCCGGTATCCAATACCCAAGAAGTAGTATTAAGTAAAACATTTATTTCAATATAAAACATACCCTTCGCAGTTCGCAACTGCTCTAGATATTCCTTGCAGTTACGTTTCCAATGACCGGGTTTCTTGCAGTGATGGAAAACATCCTTGGACTTTTCCATGTTTGAAGCCTTTGTCTTGTTCTTCTTCTCGGGTCCGGTTTTCTTGGATGGGGCAGAACGTTTCTTACCCTTTGTACTTGGCCCCTTCTTAGCAGAAGAAGAGGAGCCCACCAAGAGAACCGGTTTATCCTTCTTTAAAGTGGCTTCATAAGTTACAAGCATATTGACCATCTCTTCAAGGGAGGCCTCTATCTTGTTCATATTGAAGTTCACCACAAAACCGTCAAACGATGAAGGAAGAGAGAGAAGTAATAAGTCCACATTGAGTTCATGCTCCAATACCAATTCAAGCATTACCAACTTCTGAATGAGCCAAATCACGCGTACTCCATGATCACGGACCGAAGTCCCTTCACGCATGCGACACGTCATTAACTCTTTTTCAGTAGCGAACCTTTCAGCTCTCGATTGAGCCCCAAAAAGTTCCTTGAGTTGTACGTGAATGTCAGCAGCATTCACGGTATCCTCAAATCGCCTCTGGAGTTCATCAGACATCGAAGCTTGCATATAGCATTTGGCCTTGATATCATGGTCCCACCATTTATCAAGTTTGGCCAACTCTTCCGGACTTATATCAGCTGGTGCTTCCTTCGGAGGAGATTTTTCTAACACGTAGAACATCTTCTCCGAGGTCAAGACAATCTTCAACTTACGGAACCATTCCGTATAGTTTGCGCCAGTCAGTTTGTTTTGTTCGAGAATAGAGAATAGTGGATTGCGCGAATTCATCTTAATGAAATACTGAAAAGAAACAGACAATAATCAGTGATTGTTTAATTAATTTACTAAGACATAAAATAGGCGAAATTTATTTTATGAATCTCACTCCCACTATTTTAACGATTTCACTACCCTCTAGTGAAAACGAGAAACATTTTCTTTAGTGGGAACATGGAGTCCAATTGACAAACTATAGTCCCAAATAATATCAGCCAACCATAATTTTCAAAAGGTAGAGCCCAATTGCTTCCAAAGCAACCTCCATGTTTTTTTTTAACTCATGTCCAATAAGGGCCCAATAATATGACGCCGTTTATTGTGATATGTCAAGATGACCCATCAATATTAAGTTGTGATGAACGGTCGCCATGTGGATCCCCAATAATATGAGCCAATCCCATGGGAGTTCCATCCAACTTACAACATGTGTCGATCCAATGTACAGCTTTCCGACGAACGGGCCCCCCCAATAATATGAGCCGGACCGTATCCGCGGGTAGCATCTCATACATTGATCGTTGATGGAAGGTAGGAATATTTAAACAATATTTAAATTTCCTTTATTTATCTTGATATCAATTTTAAATCATATTTAAAATGAGGGATTTTAATTTTTGAAAATTTGTCTCATCATTTAAAATTTGTATCCTTGCGGGATTCATACAATTTAGTCTAAACATGCATACAACGATAATATCATATATTATATTTTAGGATGATCGATTCCATTACTAATCGACCCGTGGTTGCCAATCACGAGTCTAAGTCCAATCCTAGGTGATATGCAAGTATGCAATGCAATCCTATTACATTGTGCTTCCAATTTACATTTCTTCAGTCTTTATCATTGCTTGCGGGTCCCACCTCCATCTTCAAAATCTCCCACTATTTCTAGTGAATTTACAATAAATTACTATGACAAATAAAGGGATACATTATAGGGGTGGGAACGGGCCATAAACCAGGCCCACTTTTATTACAAATGATAAAATCAAATTTGGGCCATAACCAGGCCCATTAATAAAACCCAACAATCAATAATAAAACCAAATGTAAACAACCTAGCATACACCTATAATATTAGTCATGGCAATCGATCATCCTTATCCAATAATATTTAATTTCAAATTAATTTAATTGGATAACATGCATTGGCAATAAATTTAAATAGATAAAATCATATTTTACATATAAAATCTTATTTTATATACAAAATCATATTTTATCTAGTTTATCCATAAAATCATATTTTAAATATAAAATCCAATTTTATACATAAAATCATATTTTATTATCAATTGTACCAAAATTATTAATTAAAGATTTAATTTATTGGATTAAATTTATAAATTTCCAAAATTCAAAATTTATCCAAAAATTAATTTTCTTAAAATTTTGGGCTCAAACAATTTTGACCCATTGCCTCATGGACTAATCCAAACAATTTTCAATTGGTCTAAAATTTATAATTTCTAAAATTATAAAATAATAAAAAAAATTTAAATTTAATTTTTGGGGCTGCTCGGGACAATCCCGGGCAGCCCGCCCTGCTGCTAGGCTGGGCCATAGCCCAGCCTAGCTTTCGGCCCAGCCGAGCGCTGGGCTAGGGCAACAGTTGCCCTAGCCCAGCTGCTGGGCTACTGTGCCGCCACCTGCGGCCCAGCTGCGAGCTGGGCTAGGGCAACTGCTGGGCCATTGGGCCGCCACCTGCGGCCCAGTTGCGCGCTGGGCTAGGGCAACATTTGCCCTGGCCCAGCCGCCAGGCTGCTGGGCCGCCTTACGCGGCCCAGCTGGATGATGGGCTAGGGCAACTGTTGCCCTAGCCCAGCGGCGCGCAGCCTTTGCTGCGCGCCGGCAGCCCCACCCCAAAAAAAAAAAAAATTTTTTTTATTTATTATTTGAAAATTGAGGCATGGTACAATTTTGATAAAATTTTAATCGTATGATCCGAGAGCAACCTGGCTCTGATACCACTGTTGGAACACGGTCGTTCTCCGGATCGAAAAAGAAAGTGATACCCGGTGCAGCGGAAGTTTTAAAATTTTATATGGAACGATTCCATATGGGTATCAAATTCCTACGATTAAAATTGATAATATATAAAATTTAAACAATATAAATTTTACCTTAAAATCTCGAAGCGAGATTATGGACACCAACAGATTAAACTGCTCTTGTTGTATATCCCAGGAACTGATGAACGAACAATTCTTCAATCAGGTCCACGAACAGAAATTTAATCCCTCTGATAGACTGCACTAGAAAGTCTATCAGAAGTTTCTACGAAGAGATAGAACAGATATGATCTGTTAAATCAGTCTGCAAATTCAAAAATTCACAGACTGAATTTTCGAACATAGTAGGGGAGGGGGGGGCGGCCGAATTCTCTAGAGAGAGTGCTCTAGGGTTTTTGAAAATTATGACCTGTTTTGTTTAATTTCTGTACTGCAATAAATTATTTATAATGTGGGCTGCTAACAGCTTAGGGCCCATTAGTTATAAGTTCAAGCCTGACAAGCAAAGCCCGCATGTTCAGAAATTAATATAAAATTCATCGTGACTCATATTGATAAACCAATTTCACCAATGTGCACAGAAACCATTTCTACATCTTTTAAAGTCAAGATAAATTTTCTGAATCCGAATTCAGTGGTTTCCATAAATGTCCATTACTATGTCATTTTAGGAAATCTTACTCCCTCTACTTTTAAATAAGAAGTCCCACTTCTTTATTCACTAAATTTAACTCTTTAAATTTAATTATCTCAACGGGGATTAGAAATCCATTACTTGTGTGACCCTCAATGGTTCAGGGATACAGCTAGCCGTGGGCTCACAACTCCTTGTGACTCGGAACAATAATTTCCGACTTGCCCATCGAATCATGGTAAGAGCGCCTAGCAACATCGCCCCATGATTCCCTAGGTATCACTGATAGTGCCTGCAAGAACCAATAGATTTTGGTTAGCGTACAGTACGGTCCCTTCATCCATATATCCCGATCGAATCAACAACCATTGGTAAATCGAGAGTCGTTCGAGATTCGATAACTATGCAATACATCTTGAAGATCAAATAGTGACATTGCATGTGCTACTAGGAAACCAAGTAACCTAAAACGCATCATGTACTCTGGCCAGAGATTCATCACACTAATATCTCCTCAGATTGCATAGGATATCCACACTCGCAAGTATGTGGTGAATCCTTGACAACAAAGCATCGACTCCTATATGTGTCGTAATTGTACCCAATCCCGACACCTGATGACCCCAATAGAGTCGGTAAACGAGTCAAAGTAAAGTACTAGCATATAGAGTCTCAATGATGTTTCAAGTAGTAAGGACTAATGGTGTACAACCAAAACCGCAGACTTTATCCACTCGATAAGTGATAACCACTTGGAAAGTCCGGATAGGGTAGTTCAATCATTCATCATATGAATATCCATTTGCATGCTTTGAACATCTCTATGTTCCATACCAATGAAACGTGGTACTCGGCATCGCAAACGCTAGTCTCAATCTCGAGCGATCCTTATCCTTATTAACGGACGGCTCAATTGACTAGGAACTGTTAAGAATATCTGACTTTAAGATGTGTTTCATGATAGTCATCCCCATGTGCTACCACATCTTACATACACTATAGTATATTCAAGGTCTTCATCTAAACATCTTATAGTATGTCACAACATAATAATATGATAAAAGATAAAGTAAATTCCATTATAAAAATGTAAATTATATTAAACAAAAGATTGTTTATACATAGAGTCATAAAAGCCCTTAGCCACAAGTTAGCTCACCGGGCACCCACTCTTTCAACTTTTCCATAGAACTATCAACAATGTGAGGACAATAATGAAGTAGATCAAAGAACTTCTACTGGTACTCTTCAATCGTCATCATACCCTGTCGTAGACTCAATAACTCACTGGCTTTTGCCTATCGTAGAGCTGGAGGAAAATACAGTCTCTGATAAGCAGTATGAAACTCAGCCCACGTAGTTGCTCTACTCGCTGCTATGAATGATGCGGAAGTAGATCTCCACCACTTCCTCGCGCGTCCCTCAAGCATGAAGGCAATAATCTCCATCCTATCCTCGTCTGTGCAACGAAACTCCTGAAAACACTGCTCCATTCTCTCGAGCCAATCCTCAGCCTCCTCAAGCGTCTCACCTCCTGTCAAGGGCTTCGGGCTCACCTCTTTAAACCTGCGCATGCTCACTCATTTGCGCTCCTCAGGATGGCCTCGAAGACGTCTACGATCGTTCAGATTGCCCCATCGACCGTCGCCTCCGCTATTGTGACTCTCATCGTAATCTGCCATCTGTTACACAATAACAGATAATAACTTAATCTGCTTTACGTAATTCCCAGTGCAATGCGCTCTGATACCAAAAAGTGTAGTGACCCAACCCGGATCCACTATCTAATCAGAGTTATAATAAAGCGCATGCAATAATACTTAAAGTGTAAGGAGCGGATAATTTAAAATACAACAAATCCAATCGGCAGAATACAACCGACGATAACATAAGTGTATAAATACCATTATACAACCAAATCGAAGGTTCAGGGTAAAAAAATTTCTACCCTCTAAAACCTCACACTCTCGGATCCTCAATCCTGCTGAGAGCAGCCTGGACCGTCCAGCCTTAAACCTGTCCCGCCACAAGGTACACCACAATACCCAAACACAGGGGCGTGAGCGACTACGCTCAATACATAAGCAATGATATAAGTACAAATATGCGCACACAAATGATTTAAAATCCCAGGTAAAACACTTGCTCAAGGCGCAAGAAATATACAGTACCTCGGGATGCAGTCATACATAAAATCGTGCATGTGCTAAGGCGGTAAAACATGCTAAAACATAATAAAACATATAGCACATACTCATGCAAAATACATGAAAATATATTATGTTGGCTATCTCGGTTAGTACTTACGTACTTCTACAACTGCTGGTCAAAATCTAGCTCCGCTGGTCTAGACTCCAAGCCTACTAGTCCAGTTACTGCTACTACAATACAAATATCCATGCATCATTAATTAAGCTCTAAAAGCCTTAACTAAACTATTGAATACTCCTAAATATTTTTAGGAAGCCAAAGTTATACCTACGTCCGTCGTCAGACCTTTGCTGTCGATAGCCTCGAAACTAGGCCACAGCTTTGCTACGACGCCTGGATCGCTATGCCACTTTCGGATTCTCAATAGGATGCCTAGAAACCTTTAAAACCGACTAAAGGAGCTAAGTAGAGAAGAGAGGAGGTAAAATGGTTCATTTTAAAATGACCCTCAACACCCCTATAAATAAGACACTACTGGAACCTCCGATGCGCCATCGGAGCTTCCGATCTCCCTTATCCTCCACGTGTCCTTTCCTCACTGGCTGGCCATGGATAAGCAGAATCGGAACCTCTGTTCCAGACCGGAGCTTCCGTTGTCTCACCCATCATGGCTGACGTAATATTATCGGAGCTTCCGTTGCACACCGGAGCTTCCGATCACCATCGGAGCTTCCGTTCCCTCCAACGGAGATTCCGTTATGATCATGACCCTAATTTCTTATTTTGCATTGATTAATCCCTTAATTACCTTTAATTAGTAACGGGTCACTACAGATATGTATAGCTAGGAGTCAAAAGTGAATATATTTACATTCCCTATTATGTTCTTATTATCTACTGCTATGAAATAAAATGCAATAGATTAAAATATAAGGAATGAGAAACCTTAGTCGTGATGGTGTTTTCAAGTCTTGACAAGGCACTCGTTGATATTTATACTGAATCTGCTTCAAGACTTGCTGGTAAACAACTTCAGTTGTTTGTGGTCATCTTTAGCTCAACATCTGTGCTTTCTTCTTTCTTTGTCAAAATTTTTTTAGGGATTCTTAACAGTAAGGTAGACAAAGATCTCCTTAAAGTTGCAGCTGTTAGAGGTGATGGATGAATTGTTCGTTCATAACATGTCTTCTGGTTCTGATACATCATTCTGGAAAGAGAAAAGGGATCCTCGCTCTGATAACACTTGTCAGGATCGAAATGCTGATGCTAGGGTAGAACAAATAGTGAGAAGCTAATTGTTCTACTGAAAGACTTAAAAGGCATCTACTGGTCCAGCAGTGAGTTCAGCAGTGTTAGCCGGTGAACTCTCCTTTTCTCTGAATCTCCAGAAGTCAACCAACAAGATATAGTTGTGCAGAAAAAGGTCAATTAGGAGATTTGACTAGCATCATCTGAATCTACTAGAGTATGGCAATGAGTATAAAAGCAGTAGATGACACAAAGATTGTTTCTGGATGTTCGGAGACTCAATTGTTTCTACGTCACCCTTTCTTCTGATTCTTCCAAAAGGTACCACTAGAAGACTTTGAGTACTACAACACTTGCAACACCCCACCTCAGCTAAGTCTTATTCTACTGCCTACAACTGAGACTCCTAGCTATGAATCAGTTCTCTAATGATTCTTACAAGAGTGTTTTGGTCAGTTCACACAACTGATTAGTTTACAGAGATTGTACAACTCAACACATAACACTAAGTGATCCTAAAAGATCTATTATATCTTGATGCGTGTGCTAGTGTTCTTCGACTTTTGTAAATGAACTTATTTTGTAAGCGTTGAACTCTTATTCAATGTATATAACAACTGAAAGTGTTCAGTTACTTCTTTGTAAATGATGTGAGATCTTGTAAGCCGATGTATTGTTCTGAATGTTTTGAATCAAGTCCTGTTAAAGAAATATTTTGTTCACAATCCCACAAAAGTCTGCTATTTGTTTCAACTCCCTATTTTGGCCAATTTACCGAAATACCCTGATATTGTTTTTTTTAAAAAAAGAAAACTTTATTCTGCTGAGAAATCGTTGCTTTCCCTCGGTCCTTCTTGATTCTCCTCTCTCGAGCCCTTCTCCGTCAATCTTAATAGTTTAATCCTTCAAAAAAAATGTCGCAGATCTGTGTTTACTCCGGCAATGTTGAAGATCTGCATTGACGTGGGTTGGAGCGAATTGTCTATCTTTGTGCTCAAAGTGAAATTTTCACAGATTTGCAGGTTAGATTTAAGTTTTGAAATCTTTTAAATTTTGGGCGAATAAATTATTGTCATAGCTTGATGTATGTCTTACAAATTTAAAATGTTGAATTGATGAAATTGTTTGAGATTTTTATGATTATAGAGGTGGTGTTGAGTTTTCGTGCATTGGGTAAGTTTTACTGATTAGCGTATGAATATCAATTTTTTCGTTCATTGCTGGGAATGCAGTTCATTTGATGAGCATTTGTGATAGATTAGCTGATATTTCGTATCGTTCTCGATTATAATGTTTTAATTCTTAATCTGGGGGTTTTAGTGTTGTATTATTACTGTGTTTGAAATTATTAGAATTAAAATCTAGTATTCTAAATTTGTTATTTTGTATTGTTTGTGTGTAATATATTAAAAAAGAATGTATTATGCTTCGATTTACTGTATTGAAAAGCATTCTCCTTTTGTAGTTTGAGAATGGAATCTGGAAGTGGGCCTTGCAATCTTTCGTTTTTTAGTTGCTGTAAATTCAAGCAACAGTTGTTTGTCATCTCAATCTTCAGTGGTTGTAGCTTGATGGATGTTTTTGCGAGTCTGAGCAAAAAATTTGCAAAAATATCTCCGGAATCCATTATTCTTCAATATGTAGCTCCATTGCATTGAAAGAGTGGGTGCCCGGTGAGCCAACTTGTGGCTAAGGGCTTTGATGACTCTTTGTATAAACAATCTTTTGTTTAATATTATTTACACTTTTATTAATGGCAATGACTTTATCTTTCTTCATATTGTTATATTGTGATATACTATTGTTGTTTTGATAAAGACATTGAATATACTATAGTGTATGTAAGATGTGGTAGAACATGGAGATGTCTATCATGAAACACATCTTATAGTCACTGTATATTCTAAACTGTTCCTAGTCGATTGAGCCGTCCGATAATAAGGATAAGGATCGCTCGAGTTTGAGACTAGCATTTGCGATGCGGAGTACCACGTTTCATTGGTAAGGAACATAGAGATGTTCGAAGCATGCAAATGGATATTCATATGATGAATGATCGAACTACCCTATCCGAACTTTCCAAGTGGTTATCACTTATCGAGTGGATATAGTCCGCGGTTTTGGTTGTACACCATTAGTCCTTACTACTTGAAACATCATTGAGACTCTATATGCTAGTACTGTGCTTTGACTCGTTTACCGACTCTATTGGGGTCATCAGGTGTCGGGATTGGGTACAGTTACAACACATATAGGAGTCGATGCTTTGTTGTCAAGGATTCACCACATACTTGCGAGTGTGGATATCCTATGCGATCTGAGGAGATATTAGTGTGACGAATCTCTGGCCAGAGTACATGATGTGGTTTAAGAAATGGTTTCTTAGTAGCACATACGATGTCACTATTTGATCTTCAAGATGCATTGCATAGTTATCGAATCTAGAACGACTCTTGATTTACCAATGGTTGTTGATTCGATCGGGATATATGGATGAAGGGACCGTACTGTACGCTAACCAAAATCTATTGGTTCTGAACATGCGGGCTTTGCTTGTCGGGCTTGAACTTATGACTAATGGGCCCTAAGCTGTTAGTGGCCTACATTATAAATAAGTTATTGCAGTACAGAAATTAGACACAACAGGTCACAAAATATTTTTAAAACCCTAGCTGCGTTTTTAATAAGTGGCCGCCCCTCCCTCCCTCTGCTCGAAAAATCCAGCCTGTGAATTTGAATTGCAGTCTGGTTTAACGGATCAAATTCGTTAATCTCTTCGTAGAAACTTCTGATAGATTTTCTAGTGCAATCTATCAGAGGGATTAAATATCCGTTCGTGGACCAGATTGAAGAACAGTTCGTCCATCAGTTCCAGGGATATAAAACAAGAGCAGAGCAATCTGTTGGTGTCCAAAATCTCGATTCGAGATTAAAGGTAAAAATTTTATAATCGTTATTTAATTTTTACACACACACAATTTAATCATAAGGTTGATACCTATTATGGAATCGTTCCATACAAAATTTTTAAACTTCCGCTGCACCGGGTATCAATCCTAATTGATCTGATCGCCGAGTTCTCCAACAGTGGTATCAGAGCCAGGTTGCTCAGATCAAGCGATTAAATTAATCGATTGTACAAAAATTTTTTAAGCCTCGGTTTTTGAAACAAAATAAATATTTAAAAATAAAATTTATTTTTTTCGGGCAAAAATCCGGGCAGCGATTGGATCGCTGCCCGGAGCAGGGGCAGCGCACGGCGCTGCCCAGGGCGGCACACGGCGCTGGGCGCTGCGCAGGGCTGCGCACGGCGCTGCCCTAGGGGCAGCCGGGCTGCCCGAGAATGTCCCGGGCGGCCCGCGGAAAAATTAATTTTTTAATTTTTAAATTAAATTTTAATATGTTAAAATTCTATTTTTGGTCCGATCGAAAATTGTTTTTGATTG
This sequence comes from Henckelia pumila, assembly GCF_033568475.1. Lineage (NCBI taxonomy): Eukaryota > Viridiplantae > Streptophyta > Magnoliopsida > Lamiales > Gesneriaceae > Henckelia > Henckelia pumila. The sequence goes on from NC_133120.1 coordinate 2,513,357, forward strand.
GTCCACGAGGCGTCGGATCGAATTGTTCGAGTCCGAAAATTTTAAAATTGATTTTTGGATAAATTTGAATTTTTGGAAAATTTAAATATTTTATCCGTTAAATTGAATTTTGAAATTAATTATTTTTGGTACAATTGATGATAAGATATGATCTTATGGATATATTGAGTAAAATATGATTTTATGTATAAAATTGGATTTTATAGATAAAATATGATTTTATTTGATAAAAAGATAAAATATAATTTTGTATGTAAAATAAGATTTTATATATGAAATATGATTTTATCCTTTTAAATTTAAATTGTCATTGCATGTTATGCAATAAATTAATTTTGAATTAAATGTTATTGGATAAGGATGATCGATTGCCATGACCAATTTATTAGGTGTATGTTAGGAATTTACATTTGTTTTTATTGTTGTTGGTTTTATTAATGGGTCTGGTTTATGGCTCAATATGAATTGTCATATGTAATAAAAGTGGGCTTGGTTTATGGCCCGTTCCCACCCCTTAAAATGTATCCCCTACTTGTCATTGTTATTTATTGTAAATACATTAGATTTAGTGGGAGATCAAGATTTGAAGATGGAGGTGGGCCCAGCAGACAATAAAGACAGAAGAAATGTAAATTGGAAGCTCAATGTAATAGGATTGCATTGCATACTGCATATTACCTAGGATTGGACTAAGACTCGTGATTGGCAACCACGGGTCGATTAGAAATGGAATCGATCATCCTATATAATATGTGATATTATAGTTGTATGCATGTTTTAGACAAAATTGTGTGAATCCGACAAGCATACAAAACTTTAAAAACGATGAGACAAATTTTCAAAAATAAAATCCCTCATTTTAAATATGATTTAAAATTGATATCAAGATAAATAAAGGAAATTTAAATTTTTTTAAATGTTCTTACCTTCCATCAACGATCAATGTATGAGATGCTACCCGCGGATACGGTCCGGCTCATATTATTGGGGGGGACCGTTCGTCGGAAAGCTGTACATTGGATCGACACATGTTGTAAGTTGGGTGGAACTCCCATGGGATCGGCTCATATTATTGGGGGATCCACATGGCGACCTTCCATCACAACTTAATATTGATGGGTCATCTTGACATGTCACAATAAACGGCGTCATATTATTGGGCCCTTATTGGACATGAGGTAAAAACGTGGAGGTTGCTTTGGAAGCAATTGGGCTCTACCTTTTGAAATTATGGTTGGCTGATATTATTCGGGACCATAGATTGTCAATTGGACTCCATGTTCTCACTAAGGAAAACAGTTTCCCGTTTTCACTAGAGGGTAGTGAAATCGTTAAAATAGTAGGAGTGAGATTCATAAAATAAATATCGCCTATTTTATGTCTTAGTAAATTGCTTAAACAATCACTGATATTTGTCTGTTTCTTTTCAGTATTTCATAAGATGAATTCGCGTAATCCACTTTTCTCGATCCTCGAACAAAATAAGTTGACTGGCGCAAACTATACGGAATGGTTCCGTAAGTTGAAGATTGTCTTGACTTCGGAGAAGATGCTCTACGTGTTAGAAAAATCTCCTCCGAAGGAAGCACCAGCTGACGTAAGTCCGGAAGAGTTAGCCAAGCTTGATACATGGTGGGACCATGATATCAAGACCAAATGCTATATGCAAGCCTCGATGTCTGATGAACTCCAGAGGCGATTTGAGGACACCGAGAATGCTGCTGACATTCACGTTCAACTCAAGGAACTTTTTGGGGCTCAATCGAGGGCTGAAAGGTTCGCTACTGTAAAGGAGCTAATGACGTGTCGCATGCGTGAAGGGACTTCGGTCCGTGATCATGGGGTACGAGTGATTTGGCTCATACAGAAGTTGGTAACCCTTGATTTGGTGTTGGAGCATGAACTCAACGTGGATTTACTACTTCTGTCTCTTCCTTCTTCGTTTGACAGATTTGTGGTGAATTTCAATATGAACAAGATAGAGGCCTCCCTTGAAGAGATGGTCAATATGCTTGTGACATATGAATCCACATTAAAGAAGGATAAACCGGATTTCTTGGTGGGCTCCTCTTCTTCTGCTAAGAAGGGGCCAAGTACAAAGGGCAAGAAACGTTCTGCCCCACCCAAGAAAATCGAACCCGAGAAGAAGTACAAGACAAAGGCTTCAAACATGGAAAAATCCAAGGATGTTTGCCATTACTGCAAGAAGCCCGGTCATTGGAAGCGTAACTGCAAGGAATATCTAGAGCAGTTGCGAACTGCGAAGGGTATGTTCTATATTGAAATAAATGTTTCACTTAATACTACTTCTTGGGTATTGGATACCGGATGTGGATCTCACATTTGCAATGATTTGCAGGTGATGACAAGAAGTCGCAAGCTTAGAATGGGTGAGACCCAGCTGAGGCTCGGAAATGGTTCCAGAGTTGAAGCTAAAGCCGTGGGAGATGTTTATTTAATTTTGCAGAACGGTTTTAAGTTACTTTTAAGAGATGTTTTATTTGTTCCGGGTTTGATTAAAAACATTATTTCTGTTTCTATGCTTGATAGAGATGGTTATTCTTGCAATTTTGTGAATGGGATTTGCAATATTTACAAGAATGAATGTTTGATTGGAAATGGACAACTTGAAAACGATCTATACAACTTAAAACTAAAAGACGTTCCAATAAATTATGTTGATAAACCGGCAACAACAAACAAAAGGAAAATCGATAGCCAAAACCCGGCAAACCTTTGGCACGCTAGGCTAGGTCATATTTCCTCAAGGAGGATGAACAAGCTAGTGGGAGAGGGCATGTTTGATATGTCTGATATTAACTTTCTACCTACTTGTGAATCCTGCCTGAAAGGAAAAATGACTAAATCTCCTTTTAAGGGGAAACCTGAGCGTAGTCAAAATCTGTTGGATTTGATCCATACAGATGTTTGTGGTCCATTTAGAGTTGGTACTCAATATGGCCACACCTACTTCATTACCTTTACTGATGATTATTCGAAGTATGGGTATTTATATTTAATGAAATATAAGTCTGAAGCGTTTGAAAAGTTCAAAGAATTCAAGGCTGAAGTAGAAAACAAGCTAGGTAAAAGTATTAAAGCACTTCGATCGGATCGAGGTGGAGAATACTTAAGTACCGAGTTTTTGGACTATCTAAAAGAGAATGGGATTCTCTCTCAGTGGACTCCTCCTATGACACCACGGCTTAATGGTGTATCGGAGCATCGTAATCGAACTTTGTTGGACATGGTTCGATCCATGATGAGCTTCACTGAGCTTCCACCTTCGTTTTGGGGCTATGCGCTTGAAACGACGGTATTGTTGTTGAACAACGTCCATACTAAAGCAGTGGACAAAACACCATACGAGTTATGGAATGGCAAAGCTCCTAAGTATTCGTACTTGAGGATTTGGGGATGTCCTGCTTACGTGAAGCGGACAGTGGGAGATAAGTTGGATAGTCGATCCAGCTTATGTTATTTTGTAGGGTATCCGAAGAATTCAATCGGATATTATTTCTATTATCCTGCTGAAACAAAGGTGTTTGTTTCAAGGAATGCCACCTTCTTGGAGAAGGAGTTCTTATTGGATAAGAAAGGCGAGATGATGGAACTCGAAGAAATTCGAGAAGAACCCGAAATACAAAATAACGATCCTACACCTCAGGAACCATTGATAGACACGCCTGTACCTAGAAGATCCGAGAGGACTTCTAGACCTCCTATTCGATGTGGTCTTCTTCTTGAAGGGGATCAAGATGAACCCGATGTTGGATGTGATCCAAGAAACTTCAAGGAAGCAATTTCTGATGCGGATTCAAATTTATGGCTTGAAGCTATGCAGTCGGAAATAGATTCGATGCATACAAACCAAGTTTGGTCTTTAGTAGATCCTCCCGATGGAATTGTTCCAATAAGGTGTAAATGGATCTACAAGAGAAAGCTTGGGCCTGATGGTAAGGTATTGACCTACAAGGCGCGATTGGTGGCAAAAGGTTATACTCAAAGACAAGGAGTTGACTATGATGAAACCTTTTCACCAGTTGCAATGTTCAAGTCCATAAGAATCCTTATTGCCATAGTTGCATGGTATGACTATGAGATATGACAAATGGATGTGAAGACTGCTTTTCTTAATGGAGACATTAAGGAAGAAATCTATATGAAGCAGCCTGAGGGGTTCACATCCATGGGAAGCGAGCATAAGGTATGCAAGCTTCAGAGATCAATTTATGGTCTAAAACAAGCATCAAGAAGTTGGAACCTGAAATTTGATGAAACAATAAAAGATTTTGGTTTCATCAAGAATCCGGAGGAACCATGCGTGTACAAGAAAGTAGTTAAGGATGTTGTGACATTCTTAGTACTTTATGTTGATGACATCCTACTCATTGGGAATGATGTAGGGATGTTGCAGTCAACAAATATATGGTTATCAGGTAGATTCTCGATGAAGGATTTGAGTGAGGCATCCTATATTCTAGGGATACAGATCTATAGAGATAGATCTAAGAGAATGATAGGACTCACTCAGTCAACCTACATCGACACCATATTGAAACGGTTTTCAATGGATGGGTCCAAGAGAGGACATCTACCCATGTGTCATGGAGTTTCTCTATCCAAGTCTATGTGTCCCAAGACGGATGAAGAGATAGAGAAAATGACACATATACCATATGCGTCAGCCATAGGTAGTATCATGTATGGGATGATATCTACCAGACCGGATGTAGCATTTGCTCTGAGTGTCACGAGCAGATATCAAGATAATCCCGGTCAAATGCATTGGAAAGCCGTGAAGGACATTCTTAAGTACTTACGAAGGACTAAGAATATGTTCATGGTATATGGAGGAAGAGAACTAAAATTGGAAGGCTATACCGACTCTAGCTTCCAAAGTGACGTGGATGACTCGAAGTCAACCTCTGGATTTGTGTTTATGCTCAATGGCGGTGCTGTCTCTTGGAAGAGTTCCAAGCAAGACACCACAGCGGATTCCACCACTGAAGCAGAATACATTGCAGCATCAGCTGCTGCTAAAGAGGCCGTTTGGATGAGGAATTTCGTCCAAGAGTTGGGCGTCATTCCTGAAGTTGTTGGTCCAGTCCCGGTGTACTGTGACAACACGGGTGCCATTGCTCAGGCAAAGGAACCAAGGTCTCATCAAAGATCCAAACACGTACTGAGGAAATACCACATCATCCGGGAGATTGTGGAAAGAGGAGACATCACTGTCGAAAGAGTGGCCTCTGCAGACAATATCGCTGATCCACTTACTAAGCCCTTGCCAGGACCATTATTTGACAAACATCGCGAAACAATGGGTCTACGTAGTATGACTAGTTGGCTATAGGGCAAGTGGGAGATTGAAAGAGTGGGTGCCCGGTGAGCCAACTTGTGGCTAAGGGCTTTGATGACTCTTTGTATAAACAATCTTTTGTTTAATATTATTTACACTTTTATTAATGTCAATGACTTTATCTTTCTTCATATTGTTATATTGTGATATACTATTGTTGTTTTGATAAAGACCTTGAATATACTATAGTGTATGTAAGATGTGGTAGAACATGGAGATGTCTATCATGAAACACATCTTATAGTCACTGTATATTCTAAACTGTTCCTAGTCGATTGAGCCATCCGATAATAAGGATAAGGATCGCTCGAGTTTGAGACTAGCATTTGCGATGCGGAGTACCACGTTTCATTGGTAAGGAACATAGAGATGTTCGAAGCATGCAAATGGATATTCATATGATGAATGATCGAACTACCCTATCCGGACTTTCCAAGTGGTTATCACTTATCGAGTGGATATAGTCCGCGGTTTTGGTTGTACACCATTAGTCCTTACTACTTGAAACATCATTGAGACTCTATATGCTAGTACTGTGCTTTGACTCGTTTACCGACTCTATTGGGGTCATCAGGTGTCGGGATTGGGTACAGTTACAACACATATAGGAGTCGATGCTTTGTTGTCAAGGATTCACCACATACTTGCGAGTGTGGATATCCTATGCGATCTGAGGAGATATTAGTGTGACGAATCTCTGGCCAGAGTACATGATGTGGTTTAAGAAATGGTTTCTTAGTAGCACATGCGATGTCACTATTTGATCTTCAAGATGTATTGCATAGTTATCGAATCTCGAACGACTCTCGATATACCAATGGTTGTTGATTCGATCGGGATATATGGATGAAGGGGCCGTACTGTACGCTAACCAAAATCTATTGGTTCTTGTAGGCACTATCAGTGATACCTAGGGAATCATGGGGCGATGTTGCTAGGCGCTCTTACCATGATTCGATGGGCAAGTCGGAAATTGTTGTTCCGAGTCACAAGGAGTTGTGAGCCCACGGCTAGCTGTATCCCTGAACCATTGAGGGTCACACAGTGTAATGGATTTTTAATCCCCGTTGAGATAGTTAAATTTAAAGAGTTAAATTTAATGAACAAAGAAGTTGGAATTCTTAATTATGAGTAGAGGAGTAAGATTTTCTAAAATGACATAGGGATGGACATTTTTGGAAACCACTGAATTCGGATTCAGAAAAATTTATCTTGACTTTAAAAGGTGCAGAAATGGTTTCTGTGCACATTGGTGAAATCGGTTTATCAATCGGAGTCACGATGAATTTTATATTAATTTCTGAACATGCGGGCTTTGCTTGTCGGGCTTGAACTTATGACTAATGGGCCCTAAGCTGTTAGTGGCCTACATTATAAATAAGTTATTGCAGTACAGAAATTAGACACAACAGGTCACAAAATATTTTTAAAACCCTAGCTGCGTTTTTAATAAGTGGCCGCCCCCTCCCTCCCTCTGCTCGAAAAATCCAGCCTGTGAATTTTGAATTGCAGTCTGGTTTAACGGATCAAATTCGTTAATCTCTTCGTAGAAACTTCTGATAGATTTTCTAGTGCAATCTATCAGAGGGATTAAATATCCGTTCGTGGACCTGATTGAAGAACAGTTCGTCCATCAGTTCCAGGGATATACAACAAGAGCAGAGCAATCTGTTGGTGTCCAAAATCTCGATTCGAGATTAAAGGTAAAAATTTTATAATCGTTATTTAATTTTTACACACATACAATTTAATCGTATGGTTGATACCTATTATGGAATCGTTCCATACAAAATTTTTAAACTTCCGCTGCACCGGGTATCAATCCTAATTGATCTGATCGCCGAGTTCTCCAACATGCATAAGATGCTTGTGTCTTTGAATGATGATGATGATGTCCTTAATATGATTCATCTTCATATGTGTGTAAAGCTTACGACGATTGAATTGAGGGCAGAGAATAAAATGAACACTTCAACAACTTGAATGATGGGAGGTAAAATACATTTACTATTATTTTCCGTACTTTCATTCTCCTATTTTGATTTGTTTAGTAACATGTTTAATAAAAAAAATTAAAGGTAAAATATTGTAGATTGCTTTGTACAAATTATCAATTAGCTGTTTTAAACCAAGATTAATTTTTTAAAAATTTAAAATTTGTTTTTGTGGTTATTGTTCTTTTTTATCTTATTAATTGTATATTAAACTGGTAAGGGCTGATGAGGAAGACACGCAGTCTAAGAGTGACAACGAGGTTGAACAGCCCCCTTGCGCCAATACTATAGATGCCTCGATTAATTGTATTCGTGATGTAGGACAAACATTCAAGGGTACTGGTGAATTTAGGAATTATTTGAAAAACTTTTCTGTTGCCACAAGACGTTCATTTATGTATGTAAAAAATGACAGCGAGAAGGTTATTGCGATTTGTAGTGAAAAGAGCTGCGATTGGAGAATTTATGCTTCGAAACATAAAAGAGACAATCTTTTTGTCATCAGAAAATGTAAACTGCAACATAATTGTGGTGAGAATAATCTACGTAGCCGAGGTCATCCTAGAGCCGATGCTCATTGGATAGCGAATGTTGTGAAAGGAAAATTGAGAGGAGAGCCCTCTTATCATCCGTGTACAATGCAGATGGACTTGCAAAGAGATTTTGGGGTAGAGTTAGAATATCGCAAAGTTTGGAAGGGTAAAGAGTTGGCGATGCATGATATTCATGGCACAGATGAAGGATGCTATGATAGATTAAGATGGTACTATGTTGCTGTTAAAAATACTAATCCTGATAGTGTTGTAGAGCGTGAGATTGAACATTTGACTAAAAAATTCAGACGGTTGTTCATTTGTTTTCATTCATGTGGCGTCGGGTTTGTTAGTGGTTGTAGGTCATTGATATTTTTGGATGGTACTCATATAAAGAATAAGTATAAAGGATGCATCTTAATTGATGTGTCGAAAGATGCGAACGATGATCTTTTCACAATTGTTTATGTCATAGTAGATGCGGAGAATGATGCGAACTGGGACTGGTTTTGTTATCATCTGAGTTGTGTGCTTCTTTACTATCAATGCATTCCATTCGACGAGTTCACATTTTTCTCGGACAGACATCCCAGTATTATCAAGGCAGTGAATCAAGTATTTGTTGGGAGTCACCATGCTTATTGTTTGAGACATTTAGTGGATAATTTCGTTAAGCAGGTAAATTCAAAATTACGTATCCTTGAGCAATTTTACTTTAATTTTTTCATATTATCTGATCATTTTAAGCTCAATCTAAATTTTTATTAATTTTTTTAGGTGTTGAGAAGTTATCCCAGGCATAACAAAAAGCATTGGTCTTCGGTATTCAAGAAAGCTGCGTATGCTCCGTGTTTTCAAGAGTACGAGCAACATATTAACAATATATTAGAGTCTATGCAACTTGCCAGAGGGTTTATTGTAAATTCTGATCCACAGAGTTGGGCCAATTCATTGTTTGTTGGAAATAGATGGGGTATTATAAATAACAATATAACCGAGTGTTGGAATAGTTGGGTTAGGTCAGCTCGTCATATGCCTATTGTTGCTATGGTTGATCACATACGCGTGCAGATAATGAAAATGATTCACCGACGACGTTAATCAACTTTACTCATGACCAAGGAATTAAGTCCAAGAAAAGATAAGTCTGTTGTAAGTGCATATATGGAATCCCGAACATTAAGAGTTCAGCATTCGTGTGATTGGAAGTTTGAGGTTGTTGATGGTGAAAAGTCATTTGCCGTGGATTTAGTGGATATGACTTGTTCATGTAGAGTTTGGCAGATCAATAAGATTCCGTGCAAGCATGCTTGCTCTGCCATTGAGGCTAAATCTATGTCTGTGTATGATTTTTGTGACAAGTATTTCAAGATCGAAGTGTATCGCGCTGCGTATAAAGGACATATTAATCTTATCCCAACCTTTGACATTAGTGAGTCATGTGTTGCTGAATCCGATATAATTCAAGCTCCTTCTGTGCGTAGTCAGCCCGATCGTAGAAGGACGAAGAGAATACCATCGCAAGTTAATACATGTGTCTCAACATGTGGTCGTTGTCATGCGAGAGGACACAATAGATGCAGTTGCAAGGAACCTATAGATTAGCTGTAATTGGTTAAAAATATGATGTTTCAATTATTTTTTATTTGCATAACTTTTTTAACAGAAATTATTCATAAATTAATCTTGACTGTTCAAAAAATATGCAGGAAAAAGCGATTACTGGAAGGTGGTTCGAGCATGAAATTTCCCTTGAAAAGGCACACACCACTACAAAAAAAACTCCTAAAGACAACATTTTTTATCAGTTGTGGTAAGGGGTTTAAAACTGTTGTAGAAGGCTGTGTTGTTAAAAAGCACGCTCAAAGAAAACAATTTTTAACTATTGTCTTTTCTCTAAAAGACAACAGCTTTTAACTGTTGTCTTTGAGCGTGATTTTTAACAACACAGCCTTCTATAACAGTTTTAAACCCCTTATCACAACTGATAAAAATGTTATCTTTTTTCAAATAAAAAACAAAAAAAATTAAATTAAATATACAAATTTTCAATATTATAAATAATTTAAAATACAAAATTCAAAAATAAAATTTAATATACAAATTTCCAACATTAGGAAATAATATTTACAATATTTTGAATATGTATTCGGACACGTATAAAGAGTTAATTTAATAACTCGGACATATTCTAATGGTTGCTCGAATGGATCTACCCAACATTCATCTTCTCAAACAACTTTCTTCAATCTTTTCTTGAACTTGTTTAATTCAATCATGCAAAGACCTTTTTTCAACCTGCAAATATCAAATTCTACGTAGTTACACAATTATAATATTCTCATACTAGCATAAAATTCATTATAGTACTTATCAAAACTTAATCAATAAGTTTATCAATCTTTTTTCGCAAATCCTCGATTCTTTGATATTGTTGAAAAAATATCAAATTTTACATAAGAATAACTTGGAAAACGCAGATCATGTGGATATGGAAAAAAGAAACAGGAAGCTACAGAGCAGCACTCAAACCACATAAATCTCTAATTCAATAAATTAGCAGTAAATTACTAGTTGACCTGAGCTTTCTTGGGGAAGCCAACAAGCGTACTGACTAGTAAGCATATATATATGTATAACAATGCATGTACCTCAATTTTTTTTTGAACCAAAAGTTGGTTCAATAATAATTCATTATCTATGATTTGTCATTGAAATTCAATTTCTACTTGGAGTGGAGTAACAAGTAAGCACATGTATAACAATGCATACAACAATATCTATTTACACGCACATACTATGCTCTCGCAACACTTTATTTACATTTTTCCATAACTATCTAGATGCATGGCACCCGCTACTTAACTATCATCCCTCAGTAATGGACAAGTGATGATCAACTTAACTCTAATTTAATGGATTTTCAGAAAGTCAAATTAAATTTTCTGAACCATAAACTAACCGGCTGGTGGTTTGCAGACTTGCTCGAATTTTAACCACCCACAAGCTTAACAAAACAATCTTCGCTGCAAAATGAAAGCCCTAAAACTTAGTTGCAATGGTAAATATATAAATCTAATGAATACTGTGGGGCCTCGGGTTGCTAATCTCAAATCTTAAGGGGCAATTAATGAATAAGCATCATTAATCTAATAAAGAAAGAATAAGGATCAAGAAATTTTTTTTTTTTCTAAAGGGGGGTGGGCTCGGGCGGTCAAAAACTACCGCCCGGGTGCCCCTGATTTTTCCTAAAACAGAAGGCTCGCGCTCGGGCTGCTAAAAACTGCAGCTCGGGCGCTTCCTGGGCAGAATTTCACCCTGTTTTTCAGCAGCCATTCTTGATCCTTTCCATCCATTCCAAGCTATCAAATTCAAGTCTAAAACATGTATATAAGGTCCAAATCATGCATATAAACATAAACAATGTCTCAAACATCTATACATGTATTTGTTACATCGAACAAGTCGCTAAATAACGATAAACGACATAAACTATCTCAAGTTTCATACATGCATTCCAAAACCAACAAGTTCTAAGGTTTGATGCTTTTAGATCTCAAAACTTCATCTAGAACCCGAGTCCTCACGTGCTAGACTCTCTCCCAGCTATCAATAACGTCGATGACCAGCTTCTGCCCCATCTGTTGTTGTGCACACATACAAAACAAGACAACAGCCGGATACACTCCGATGAGAAATCAATCTCAGTATAACCAACATATAGAAAGCATTAAATAAATCATATCGACTTTATTTAAACTCGACTCAACAAATAAAGCAAATTAACGCTTCGCATAAGAACTGATTCATATAACTTCGAGGCCATCAAGATTCATAAATGATCTTGACATGGATATCCATCTTACGAGTTCGTAACCGACTCGCGAATAAGGTTAACAGCAACCTTGGCATAGAATCAATTCAATATAGCATCATATCAACTCAAATTTAAAGATCCACTACCTGGGATGGATCGACAACATCACAATCAAATCAAAAACATAAACAAGTATGTGGTTTTTACGGGCCAACTCAAAAATAGTCGTTCTTGAGTTTCAAAGTCCCTACTTCGCGATGTCGTCATTATACCTTCTAATATCTCGGTTCTGAACTCTTCAATCTGAAATATAACAACCAAAATACTCATATCAAACTTCATTCAAGACTATTATTTTAGAGACGAATCAAAACCATTAATCGATCGTCAATCAAACTCATTTCAAACCTCAACTCTTTCTTCTTCGGTTTAACTCGGCGTCTTGAATCGTTGGCCTTCAAACTCGATTGAAATTGAAGAATAAAAATTCTATAACATTCATAACATCTAGATAACAACTTCAACTCAGATATAGGCTATCGAAACGGTCCAAAAACTCGAATCGACGGCGTAGCAATTGAAAATCGGTAACCGACGTAATCCCGATATCATTTCTAACTTCAACCAACTCATACCTGTATTCAAATCAATAACCAGCTGATATATCATTCAAATCTTCATCTCAATAGCTATAATAATTCATTTACATGATGGAATCATGCTTCAACATAAATAACATAAGCTCATCAATTTGGTTTCGAAATAGAATCGCATAAACGTCGATAACCATAATCAAGAGCTCAAAACCTGATCTCTGCCCCCAAACTAATTTTGAAATTCAAATAAAACATCATAAAACTTACACGAGATCGAAGCCCTCGTCGTAAGGATTTCAGAACAATTTACGAAATCAAAATCGGATAACCGAAGCAAAAGTTACAAGGATTTGAAGATCACAATTTCAAAGGAAAATGAAGAAGATGGTCTCTCGGCTTTGCTCTGTTCTGAAAATTCTGAATATGCATAAACATACACGTACTCATGCTGAGTAATCAATTAACAATCTGATAACTTTCAAGCATAATTGCAGTGTAGCCCCTCAATTCTTCACTATTTGTAATTTGGTCTTTGGCCCTTATTTTAATTCAATTTCAATCCTAAATAATTTAAGAATATTAGAATTTAAATCAAAACTCTAAATATTCCCAAATCAAATATACTCGGATTAAAATTAAATAAATTCGGATTAATAATAATTAATCCCGGGCCTTACATTTCTCCCCCACTAAGACATGAGTTCGTCCTCGAATTCATAAACAGTATAGATATGCAGACTGCATGCTTATAAGAATAAAGAATAACTGAAAACTGAATAAGAACTCACATCAGTGGAATAGATTAGGAAATCGTTGCTTCATATCATCTTCAACTTCCGACGTCGCTTCTTCAACTCCGTGCCGACTCCATTGAATCTTCACCAATGGAATGGTCTTCGATCGGAGTTGTTTTGTCTTCCTATCAAGAATCTGAATAGGTCGCTCGAAGTAGCAAAGAGTGTCATCCAACACAGCTTCATCAGATCGAATTACATGAGATGCATCAAATATATACTTCCTCAACATCGATAATGAAAGACATCATGTATTCCAGATAAAGACATAGGAAGAGCGAGTCGATAAGCTAGATTGCCTATCTTCTCAAGAATCTCATACGGCCCAATATACCTCGGAGATAATTTTCCTTGTTTTCCAAATTGAACTATTCCCCTGAACGGTGAAATCTTTAGAAACACTCTATCTCCCTGATCAAAAGATAATGGCCGTCGTCGTATATCTGCATATCTGGACTGTCTGTGCTGTGCTGTTCTCATTCTCTGCTGTATCATTTTCACCTTCTCAGTCATCTGTCTGATCATATCTGGCCCTAACTCAGGTACCTCAGAAACATCATCCCAATACAAAGGCGATCGACACTTCTTTCCATATAATGCTTCAAATGGTGTTATCTCTATACTCATCTGATAACTGTTGTTATAAGAAAATTCCACAAGTGGTATAGAATTTTGCCATGTAACACCAAAATCAAGTACTACAGCTCTAAGCATATCCTCAAGCGTCTGAATAGTTCGTTCAGATTGACCGTCAGTTTGAGGATGATAAGCGGTACTCAAGTGTAAACGCGTACCTAGAGCTTCCTGTAGGCTATGCCAAAAGTGCGAAGTAAACCTCGGATCTCGGTCAGATACAACCGAATTTGGCACACCGTGTAGTCTTACCACTTCTCGAATATAGAGATCCGCCATTTGATCATGACGATAAGTCATTCAGTAAGGAATAAAGCACGCGGATTTCGTCAATATGTCGATGATCACCCAAACAGCATCGCATCCTCGAGATGATCGTGGTAACTTCGTTACAAAGTCCATGGAAATGTGATCACATTTCCATTCAGGAATCGATAAACTCTGTAATAAGCCACCCGGTTTCTTTCTTTCCGCCTTCACCTGTTGGCAATTCAAACATTTAGATACAAATTCAGTCACATCAGACTTCATTTGTTTCCACCAATATTGACTCTTCAAGTCGTTGTACATCTTTCTACCTCCAAGGTGAACACTATAGCGACTGCAATGGGCTTCTTTCAAAATATTCTGTCTCAAGTCTGCAATATTGGGAACAAATATTCGGTCATTCAAATACAAGATATCATCGTCACTAACCTTGTACTCAGACTGATGTCCTGATCGGATCATTTCAATCGATTTCTGTACATTCTGATTAGCTTTCTGTGCTTCTTTGATACGAATTAGCAATTTTGGCTCAGCACTGATTGCATACACTCTCATCGGCCTTCTATCTGTCTCAAATACATACCCAAAACTACAACAATCTTCAATCAAATTAGATACACCTATCATAGACAAGGATAAAGCACATACCTTTCTACTCAAGGCATCCGCTGCTGCATTAGATTTTCCCGGATAGTATTTGATTTCACAATCAAAATCCTTCAACAAATCAAGCCATCGTCGTTGTCTCATATTCAATTCAGATTGTGAGAACAAATACTTCAGACTTTTGTGATCAGAAAAGATTTCAAACTTCTCGCCGTATAAGTAATGTCTCCAGATCTTTAATGCAAAGACGATTGCAGCCAATTCAAGATCATGAATCGGATACCTGACATCATGTGGTTTTAGTTGTCGAGAAGCATAAGCGACAACATGTCCTTTCTGCATTAAAATACATCCCAAACTCTGGTGAGAAGCATCACAATAAACAGCAAAATCACCAATACCTGTAGGGATTTTCAAAACCGGCGCTGTAGTCAATCTCTTCTTTAGTTCGATAAAACTCCTTTCACACGCTTCAGACCAAATAAATGATGCATTCTTCTGTGTAAGCTGTGTAATAGGCTTCGCTATCGATGAAAAATCTCGAATGAATCGACGGTAATAACCAGCTAAGCCCATAAAACTTCGAATTTCTGGCACAGATGTCGGTCTCTGCCAACTAATCACAGCTTCAAATTTACTCGGATCAACCGAAATGCCATCTCCTGAAATTATATGACCAAGAAAAACAACTCTCTGCAACCAAAATTCACATTTGGATAACATGGCATACAATTTCTCTTCTCTTAATGTTCTCAGTACAATTCGGAGATGATCAGCATGTTCACACAGATTCTTAGAGTATATCAAAATATCATCGATAAAGATAATCACAAAGTCATCTAAATATCTTTGAAATACTTTATTCATCAATCCCATAAAAACTGCTGGTGCATTCGTTAGACCAAAAGGCATGACTATGAATTCATAATGGTCATACCTGGTTCTAAATGCAGTCTTAGGAATATCCTCGTCTCTAACCCTCAACTGATGATAACCGGATCGTAGATCAATCTTCGAATATACCGACGATCCCTGCAATTGATCAAATAAATCATCGATACGAGGTAAAGGATAACGATTCTTTACCGTTGCTTTGTTCAATTGCCGGTAGTCAATACATAATCTCATCGATCCGTCTTTCTTTCTAACAAATAATACCGAAGAACCCCATGGGGATACACTCGGTCTGATATAACCTTTGGCCAACAAATCTTCAAGTTGGTCTTTCAGTTCTTTCAGTTCAATCGGTGCCATTCGATAAGGTGCTTTCGATATCGGCTGTGTACCTGGCATCAATTCAATACTGAAGTCTACCTCTCTGAATGGTGGCAATCCCGGAATCTCGTCAGGGAATACATCTGCAAACTCATTCACCACTGGTAGATCAGTCAATTTTGTACTAGTCTTCAGTACATCAACTGCATAGATCAAAAATCCCTCAGCTCCCTTCTGTAACAAATCAGTCATAGCAATAACAGATATCAAAGTAATTCTGGCTCGTGATCCCTTACCATAGAATTTCCATTCATCAGTCATATCAGGTTTGAACTTCACGATCTTTTGAAAACAGTCCACTGTTGCTCTGTACTTGGTTAACATATCGATACCGATTATACAATCAAAATCAAACAAACCAAGAATGATATAGTCAAGCTCAACTTCATTACCTTCGTACTGTAGTACACAGTTTCTAACAGACTTCACTGACACTATACCTTTTCCCAACGGTGAAGATATAGACACAACAGTAGTTAATGACTCAACAGGCAATGAATACAACGTAACAAAGTGTTCAGATATGAAGGTATGCGATGCACCCGTATCGAATAAGACATAGGCAGGATAACCATAAAGAGAACAGTTACCTGCAATCACATCGTCTGGTGCCGCTTGTGCTTGCTCTTCAGTCAATGAAACACTCTTGCTTGTTGCCTCGGAGGTTGATTCACTGACTGACCTCCTCCTCCTCCTGTTCTTCCCTGTGCTGCTGGTTGTGGCTGAAATGAATGCACAGAAGATCTTGATTGAACCACTGGTCTCGATGATCCAGCACCCTGTGCACCTCCAGAACCACGCTGTGGGCAGACTCGTGCAAAATGACCTGTCTAATTGCAAATGTGACAAGTACCAAAAACTCCTCGGCATTGTTCACTGGTATGTCGACCTCCACACTTGGTGCAATATACATCGGACCTCTGTCCAGCTCGAGACTGTCGAGATCCACTGGAACTAGAAGAGCTACAACCAGGACGTTTAAACTGTTTCCCTTTGCCCTTGTAGAAATTTTTCTTTCCACTATTACTTCCTCCAGCTTCAAATCGAGGTGGTGGTGGAATCTGTGGCTGCTCTTGCGGCTGTCTCACTGGCTGTGGCACAAACTGTGCTCCTCTTTGTCTCAGTATCCCTGCTTCAGCTCCCTTTGCACGATTCAGAGCATCGGCAAAGGTATTCGGTCTTCCCAAATTTACAAGTGTGAACACATCAGGATTCAAGCCATTGATAAATTGATCGGCTTGATCTTCATCACTAACAGCAATATGTGGAGCAAACTTCAACAGGCTAGTGAACTTTGCAACATATTCCTCGATATTTAACTGTCCCTGTTGCAAACTCGCAAACTCTGCTCCTTTGTCCTTGCGATAAGAAACAGGAAAGAAACGCTGATAGAAAGCAGTTCGAAATACAGACCAGGTAATAACAGTACCTTGGTTTTCCAATGCTCTCTTCGTCGCTATCCACCAACTCTTGGCAAGGCCATGTAGTTGATGAATCACAAGTCTGACACGACGATTATCTATATAGTCGAGGGACTCGAATAACTGCTCAATATCTTCCAACCAATTTTCACATTCCACAGCATTCTCATTTCCTTGCAATTTCGGTGGTTTGAATGATTGGAATCGTTTCAGAAGTTTCTCCATCGGATTAGCATCACTGAACTCATCAGTAGAAGTACTACCCTGTCCATGTTCAGTTGCTGTCACTGGGACTGTGCAGCATTCGTCTGTTCTGGTTCATTCACTGCCAATGTCTGTCTAACTCTCGGTGCTGGTCGGGGAGGCATATCTGATAATCAAACAGATTAGTGTACAGTTCAATCTCAGATAGAACAAGTCTGTTTCAGTCCACAATGCCTTCTCAAAAGATTGAATCTGATTCAGTCTTAGTCATTCATGCTTCCAATCATATCAGATAACAGATAGCATGCAATTCTTAAAGTTGTAAAACAAGTCAGATAATAAACATGCTTCAAGAAGAACTAAATCAGAATAAAAGACTCGATCTACCCCGCTCATCTATTCTCAGTTTGAGAAACTTATGCTCTGATACCACCTGTTGTGGGGCCTCGGGTTGCTAATCTCAAATCTTAAGGGGCAATTAATGAATAAGCTTCATTAATCTAATAAGGAAAGAATAAAGATCAAGAATTTATTTTTTTTTTTCAAAAAGGGGGTGGGCTCGGGCAGTCAAAAACTACCGCCCGGGCGCCCCTGATTTTTCCTAAAATAGAAGGCTCGCGCTCGGGCTGCTAAAAACTGCAGCTCGGGCGCTTCCTGAGCAGAATTTCACCCTGTTTTTTAGCAGCCATTCTTGATCCTTTTCATCCATTCCAAGCTATCAAATTCAAGTCTAAAACATATATATAAGGTCCAAATCATGCATATAAACATAAACAAGGTCTCAAACATCTATACATGTATTTGTTACATCGAACAAGTCGCTAAATAACGATAACTATCTCAAGTTTCATACATGCATTCCAAAACCAACAAGTTCTAAGGTTTGATGCTTTTAGATCTCAAAACTTCATCTACAACCCGAGTCCTCACGTGCTAGACTCTCTCCCAGCTATCAATAACGTCGATGACTAGCTTCTACCCCATCTGTTGTCGTGCACACATACAAAACAAGACAACAGCCGGATACACTCCGGTGAAAAATCAATCTCAGTATAACCAACATATAGAAAGCGCTAAATAAATCATATCGTCTCTATTTAAACTCGACTCAACAAATAGAGTAAATTAACGCTTCGCATAAGAACTGATAACTTCGAGGCCAAGATTCATAAATGATCTTGACAAGGATATCGATCTAACGAGTTCGTAACCGACTCGCAAATAAGGTTAACAGCAACCTTGGCATAGAATCAATTCAATATAGCATCATATCAACTCAAATTTAAAGATACACTACCTGGGATGGATCGACAACATCACAATCAAATCAAAAACATAAACAAGTATGTGGTTTTTACGGGCCAACTCAAAAATAGTCGTTCTTGAGTTTCAAAGTCCCTACTTCGCGATGTCGTCATTATACCTTCTAATATCTCGGTTCTGAACTCTTCAATCTGAAATATAACAACCAAAATACTCATATCAAACTTCATTCAAGACTATTATTTCAGAAATGAATCAAAACCATTAATCGATCGTCAATCAAACTCATTTCAAACCTCAACTCTTTCTGCTTCGATTTAACTCGGCGTCTTGAATCGTTGGCCTTCAAACTCGACTGAAATTGAAGAATAAAAATGCTATAACATTCATAACATCTACATAACAACTTCAACTCAGATATAGGCTATCGAAATGGTCCAAAAACTCGAATCGACGGCGTAGCGATTGAAAATCGGTAACCGACGTAATCCCAAAATCATTTCTAACTTCAACCAACTCATACGTGTATTCAAATCAATAACCAGCTGATATATCATTCAAATCTTCATCTCAATAGCTATAATAATTCATTTACATGCTGGAATCATGCTTCAACATAAATAACATAAGCTCATCAATTCGGTTTCGAAATAGAATCGCATAAACGTCGATAACCATAATCAAGAGCTCAAAACCTGATCTCTGCCCCAAACTAATTTCGAAATTCAAATAAAACATCATAAAACTTACACGAGATCAAAGCCCTCGTCATAAGGATTCCAGAACAATTTACGAAATCGAAATCGGATAACCAAAGCAAAAGTTACAAGGATTTGAAGATCACAATTTCAAAGGAAAATGAAGAAGATGGTCTCTCGGCTTTGCTCTGTTCTGAAAATTCTGAATATGCATAAACATACACGTACTCATGCTGAGTAATCAATTAAAAATTTGATAACTTTCAAGCATAATTGCCGTTTAGCCCCTCAATTCTTCACTATTTGCAATTTGGTCCTCGGCCCTTATTTTAATTCAATTTCAATCCTAAATAATTTAAGAATATTAGAATTTAAATCGAAACTCTAAATATTTCCAAATTAAATATACTCGGATTAAAATTAAATAAATTCGGATTAATATTAATTAATCTCGGGCCTTACAAATACACTTGAAATACTTGGTAGATACAAATTGGTGGGAAATTAAAATATAATACGGTAGCTTTAATGGCAATAAAATGGCTTACATGAAATCTGAAATCACAAATATTTTCCAGGGATTCGGTAATTTTGACCTTCTTTAGCACTGTAGCATTTATAACCTAAAACAAACAAAAGAATGAATGCATGACGCCTAAATTCTTGAAAAAGTAATAAAGCAAAATTAATTGATTAATTACCCTCTTTGTTTTCTCTAGATCACACTCCACGGACTTTATTCTGTTGAGAGAATACTGAAGTATTTTCTCTTTCTCTAGTGAAATTTCATTTGGCTTATGCGCGAGTTCTTCCAATATCCACTGCATCATCAAAGTACCTAATACAGATTCAACACAATTTTAATCTTTGGCACAAGCCATGGTGTCATGTTACATAGATTTTTTATATAATTTGCGTATTTGAAGCCTTATCTATTGCTTACAAATTAATTAATTCACATTCCACATGCAAAACAAAATAATAATAATAATAATAATAATAATAATAATAATAATAATAATAATAATAATAATAATAATAATAATAATAATAATAATAATAATAATAATAATAATAACAACAACAATTTGAATAATCACAAGTTGATCAGAGAAAAATAAACCAGACATTTGGATCAAAGTACACAGCGCAAGATAGCAGAGAACAACATATAGAATACCTTCATTAAAAATTTTAAACAAATAAGAATCATCACTAAAAGAAGCACAAAAATCAAAACACAAATGGAAAAGTGATCTCTGTTTCATTATAGATACACAATTAAACAATCTCGGATACACGCTGCTAATGAAGTAAACAAACTAGACCATATTATCCTCTCATAGTTATCCATAGATCCAATGAAAAATCTGGATAGATGATATACCAAATTTACATACTAATCTAAAATGTTGAGGTTCAAAGCAGATCATGAATCCTAAATGAATGCAACACCAACCAAGAAATACAATCTACCATATTATTGGCCAGAAATGAAAAATGAAAAAAACTCTTTAAACATACGCCAACTCATAAGAATTTCTAAAGACATGCAAATCTTTTAAAAGAAGACACGCACACGTACAATCACATCTATGTGCACGAAAACTGCATCAGCGCTTTATCTGCTACTTGATGCGGTGCACCGCTTATTGATGGATTGATGTAAAGTACCCTTTGGTAATTAGGAAAATTCTTGAATTTTAGTAGAACAGAGCTGTCATCTGATTGAATAAGAACTTTCTGAGTCAATTGCTTATCGAATGATGCATTGGTAAGGGCGGTGGACACCATATTCATGACTATGTCAAGATTCTTGTTTGAAGCAAGATATGCATCATTCTGATAAAAAAAAAGAACGTATATATTATTGGATGAAATTCAGTTAAATAGGTAGGGAATAATGTGACACTGAAGAATCACCTGAATAAAGATCAGTACTCCAGTTACTGCTTTTGTCTTGGCCAGTTCCAAGAACTAGGGAAGGGTCACATACTTCCCCTTATTCTTGTTTCCAGGGTTTCTAATGAGTCTGTTGTCGAAGAAACTCTTGATTTGAGCTGAATTTGATTGCAATAAAGGAATAATTTCAGCGCAAATAGGTAAAAGAAAAGGATTGGACTGAGAATTTATCCATGTTCATCAAATTTGAGAAGCTTACGACTTAAAGATTGAATTTCGCTCCATGTGAGATCAAAGGAAAAGATTTCATCTACTGATTGGATTTCTGGTATGCTCGTGGATCTTTCCATGTAAAGTGTTGCTGCTGTAGTAGTCTTCATAAGGTCTGATCTGTCTAAGCAAAAGGCAATTCCTTCTTTGGATACTTGAACCGAGCAGTCAATTATATCAGTACCGTCTTCTATTGCCTTTTGATATGCAAGATGAGTAGCTCCGGGGAAATCACCACTTGCTCCATTGTGGGATATGATTAAAGCTATCAAGAAAATGGCAAAAAAATCATCAAATAACAATAGTAACAAAATACTACACTATGAGAGGATGACATTAGATTTCTTCTTCCTTACTTGGAATGACTTTTGAAGCATTCTTATTCTGAGGTATGCATCCTGAAATCAGAAAGATGGTTCTCATGTTAAAGAAAGAGCAAATGAAAACAAAAAGCTGATAACAGATTAAGGATTCATTGTAATATTTGCAGCAACAGATAACAGGTCGGTCAAGAAGTCGAACCAATTGCTTCTGAAGCAGTCAAAGGAAAATCTATCAAAAAACCATCAACCAAAAATTGAGAATTTTTTAGAATTGAATGTACTCTCTGGTGGGATCGTAGCTGTAATTATAACTCAAATAGTTATCATTAGCAAAATCCAAAGCGTAAACCGTAAGGCCTTGCTTGTGAGTCTTGTACGAGGTTTGTTCCAAGCTGCAAGACTCTTGCCTTGTCCATAGGCCAAATGTATGACTGAGGTACAAAAATCCCAGATGCAATAGATTTGATCACAGAGAGCTTGTTAGCAAGTAAACCGTACGTCTCGTTAGTCGTGGGTTCTTGAACATCTTGTGCAAGAAACTGGAAAATGATTTTTGTTTTGGCCGCCCCCAACTTTGGTCGAATGCTCTTCAAGAAACCTATCTCAGGAGATGAGATGAACTCTGGTAATACATCAGTTCTCTCTAGCAAAAACTTCTCCGGACTGATTTTATTTTGCTGATAGAAGAAATCCTACTGAAAATGACATCTCAAGATAAGCCAAAACATATTATGAACCTTAACGCAAACCAAATATATATGCGAAGATAAAGGGAGACCTGAATGTTCAGCCACATTCTTGGAGGAATTTTCAGTGGAATTGCATGTTACCGTTGATTACCAACTGGGAAGGACTTATGATCGGTGTACCATCGTATACTTCTGTTCTTGTGTATATATTATGGTGTACTGCAGGAGAAGAAGTTTACATATCAAGACAGCTACAATAATCGAAATAAGCCCTTATTATCATTACTTTACCATGCAGAGAACAGGACCCAGACCAATTCGTAGTTACAAAATCTTGATTTCTTGGGGTAAAGACTATAATTTATTGCTTACTACATCGAAGAGTGAAGGAAAAAAGATGCATTATTTCAAGAACTTATGTCTTACTTTCTGGAAAATGACTTCGGCGGGGTAATCCAAGCCGAACCATCCATGGATTTCCTGTCCATTTATGTTGTACACCTTTTCTCCTTTAGGATCCACATCTTGAATATTCGTTGTGTTCATAAGATTGATTTCAGAAACACAAAAACCTTAATTGTCCTTTCTAAAATGCAGATTGCAATACAAAATCGTTCCAAGGAAAAAAAAAATTAAATTCCAAATGAACTTCGAATGCGGAGAAATATGTTGGAGGTAATCTATGCCCACATAAATTCATAAATTCAGAGCCCATGATTCAAAATCAATCGCTTCGAAAAATTAAGAATTACATACCCGCCAAAACAAATAAAGGCTGAAGACAACTGAAACTCACGAAGAACAGAACTCGCACTACTTCAATTTGCGACAAGGCTTCGAGTTGCACAAATTGGACTCGCCAAGTTTGATCCATACCATGGTTGATGTCGCCTGTGCCTGGACTAAAGGTCACGAAGATTGCCGGCCTGCTTACGATGGATTAAGGGCGGCGAGGGCGGCAGATTGGAGATTGGATTAGGGCACCACGAGAAATCTTAGTTTGAGAATGAATGTAGGAAAATACTTACGTTTATTAGATATTAGATTTAATTTAATTTTTTTAAATAAAAAATTATAGACAACATTTTTATTCAAATTGTTGTCTTTTTACCTTAAAAAAATTCAGAAAGACAACATTTTTAACAAAAATTGTTGTCAATGAGCGTCATTTTTAAAATTTATTGTCTTCAATTTTAAAAAAACTCTCAAAGACAACAGTTTTCGTTAAAATTGTTGTTAAAAGATAAAAGACAACAGTTTATCCTTAAAAATGTTGTCTTTTTACTGTTGTTAATTCAGGATTTTCTTGTAGTGCACGTTCGAGTGGAAGCATTGCTGGATTGCGCTTGGTTTGAGGCTTTTGTGGAACCATCTGCTATCACATTTTAACTTGAGCTGGGGTCGTAGTGTAGTTACGTGTATTGGGTTGTCTTAAGTTCTTCTGAAACCAACTCTGTTTATGGTAAAAAAAAATATGTAATGTTTTAATTTGAGAAATGATCTTTGTCATTACTGTTTCAGTGAACGATGTCTTCTCAGTTAACTAATCAAATAAGTCGTTGCTTTAAATTTTCAAATGGCAGGTGCTAGCTGATATGAATTTCATACAACTTGTATTTAATATGGAATAAAGCTGCATAAATTTGAAACTTAATGTCTGATTATTAAAATAAACAGCGCTACAATTAATATTAGCACAAGAACGAAACATGTGCAACCAAAACAATAACATATTTCTATAACATGGTCGTGCACTGGTGCACTAGTAGGCTGGTTGTGTAGCGCCTCAGAGGACGAATAGTCATTACGCTTGTAATTCTACTGTTCCGTTGAATCATGGATGGAGGAGGATGCCGATTGTTGAGGCATTGAATATACGCAGCTCTCTTTACCTTGCTTACTAGTGTTTGGTTTCAACTTTGACGATTTTTGAAGAGATTCACCGTGATAATCATCGTACCAGAAAAAGAGATTTTGATGTTGCAGCTCACGAGGACAGAGGTAATACAACTCTCCCAGGCGGGTCGAACGTGGTCCGGCTCTTCGTAATATCATTTCTCCAAAACCACATAGACATTGTGGTTCAATCTTCATTTTCATTATGCTCGATCTTGAAAACTAAAATTTTATTTTGAAAAGTAAAACCCTAACTAATCTGGAACCAAGAAGTGAATGGAAGAGATGAAGTGTACCGACAGAGCTTAATAATGAGGGGTAGGTGGTGGTCAAAGTCTTTAATTGGTCAATGTCCACTAAAGTAGTGTGTTGCTCGTGGCCCACAATGTGTGTCCTACAATAGGAACATATTGTCTCGATTAAATGACCTTTATCCCATCCACTCGTGCTAGTTGTGCTCGATCTCGCGGTCATTTGTTCCTAAATTTGAGTGAAATTAAAGTAAATTATAGTCCTCAAATTGTTATCGTAAACGAGAAACAATCATATGAAGCATCTTGGTGCATTCCCATAATGTTTGTCCTACAATCGGAACACATTATTCTCGATTGAATGACATTTATCTCATCGTTCTTTACTTGTTGTGCTCGATCTCTCGGTCACATGTTCTTAAATTTGAGTGGAATTAGAGTAAATGGCAGTCCTCAAATTGCTGAGTTAGACGAGATAAAATCATATGTAACATCTTGCAGGTTTGGAATTCGGTAAATATACCACTATAATATACATTGGTTGTTAGTGGACATCCACAAATGGTGCCCTCCTTAGGTCATCATCAATGTCTTCCTCCTACACCTTAGACAAAGTGGGGCACAAGTCATTACAAGACAAACACTTGGGTGATGGTTCCACCATTCTCTAGAGATTGAAATATCCTATTCAATTGTGTCTTGCATCGTATTGTACAATCTTGGAGCATGTTCACAAGGACATGTCATCTTGTGCCGTAATTAAAGAAGATTGTTCCAAATTAGTAAAGGATTGTTCTACATAATTGAAATTTGATCCAAAGCCACTTCCACTAGGGGAGTGTGATCTTCATGTCCCACAATGTTTGTCCTACAATCGGAACACATTGTTCTCGATTGAATGACATTTATATCATCGTTCTTTACTAGTTGTGCTCGATCTCTCGGTCACATGTTCTTAAATTTGAGTGGAATTAGAGTAAATCGCAGTCCTCAAATTGCTGAGTTAGACGAGATAAAATCATATGAAACATCTCGCGGGTTTGGAATTTGGTAAATATGTCACTATAGTATACATTGGTTGTTAGTGGACATCCACAAATGGTGCCCTCCTTGGGTCATCGTCAATGTCTTCCTCCTACACCTTAGACAAAGTGGGGCACAAGACATTACAAGACAAACACTTGGGTGATGGTTCCACCATTCTCTAGAGATTGAAATATCCTCTTCAATTGTGTCAGGCATCGTATTGTACAATCTTTAATCATGTTCACAAGGACATGTCATCTTGTGCCGTAATTCAAGAAGATTGTTCCAAATTAGTAAAGGATTGTTCTACATAACTGAAATTTTGATCCAAAGCCACTACTCGAACTTGTTTCTTCCCAAATGGAGTTTTACAAAATAATATAAACAGACTTACGTACTATAGATTATTCCATCAATAACAAAAGATTACAAAGACAATTGATCACAATTGTTTTTGAGCAATCTTCTTTCATGAGATAAAATACTTGCAGCCAGTCGAGCACGATATGTGTCCATCTTCACTGTATTCTGATATTCCCACATCTCAGCCGAGTAACGGGCTAGACACTCTACCCACATGCATGCAAAAACACCACAATCAAGCGATTCACCTTGATGACGCGTACATTCTCTCAACACATTAGAGTCAGGTATGACAAATTTGCATTATGGCGAACCCAACCAACCAGAAAACGTGCCTTCAAAGATAAAGATTATTAAAAAACATTCATACAAATCACATGACATGACACAATAAAGACTCACCAAAGTTCTACACGACCCTAAGCTGAAAGAATCGGGAAGTGCATTCCACATTTTGAATATCCCCTCTTTTGCGTGAAATACTAGCAGAAACCAATGCACTCTGCTATTAATTGGAAAAATGAGGTATTTGCATCTCTTGAACGTATCTCCGTTAATTTTCCGCAAACAAAACTTAGAGGCAGCGGAAAGTCCCGCAAAAAAGGAGTCGTAGTCATTGTTCTGGACCTTCATTTTTTTCCGGCTCTTCCAAGGAGATTAAACACTTATCTCTACGTTAGACAAAGAAAAATAACATTAAAAACCAGAAACTAACTCAATGTTTACTAAATCACCGATCACGCTTTTATATTTCTACTAACCTGCACCAAAGTGTCCATGCAAAATATTTCATTTCCTTTATCCACACTGTATTTTTCCATCATGCGCATTTGAACATTGATAATTTCATGGCTAACAATCTTACCAAACAAGAAACCACAGAACACGAACCCTGACATATGGACAATTTCATCCTGCCAAACATCGAGACTACAAAAATAAATGAATTCTGTTGTATTAAAAATGATTCTAAAAAAAGTGATAAAGAAATAGAGCGAACTTTCATTGAGAAAAATTCATACGTGATGTCATTCCTAGAAAGATAATCCGTCAACAACTTTTTTTCTTTGGCAGTGGCTTCTTCATGTCCACAGAAATCTATTCTACCTTGATATTGACTAGTCCACTGGTTACTCAAATCATTATTTTCTTCAAGCTCAACATCAATTATTTTTCCTCCCTATGGCAGAATACACAAACATGGTCAACATCAGTAACACGAAGTAAAATATAGGACCTCAAAATCAAATAACCAAGGTTAAAGTTGGTTTCGAGCAAAGTTGAGCCTTTTTTCCTGCACTTCCTCTTGGGTGTGGTACTAGGTGGAGTCACAAACATTGATGGTTTTCTTTTCTTCACTCGATCACCCCTCGTTCGAACATTATCGACGATGGAAGATTGGAAATTAGTATTTTTTGCAACCTTCTTCGAATTATCATCACTCTCGTCGATCCCACCACTTTTTTCAGAGGTATAGTCACCAGTATCCCTTTCAAACACATTGGTTAATGCATAATAAAAGAAAATGCGGATTTTTTTAAAAAAAATTAGCCATGACTTGTTTGTAAGTAAGTAAAACCTTCCTGTCACAGACAGCAATTTTAACCAAAAGCAATAAATGCGGTAATCATAACTACTGCGATAATTATAAGTACGAAAAGGAATGGCAACCACCACCCGATTGCCAAAATAGCAATAACATGTTTAACAAATAAAACTAAAGCACAGGGAAAACGCATCTGGCTATTACCAAAAGTAAATAAGTTTAAACTCTTTATTACATCATAACTAAAGCAGAAACATAGCAGCGACGGTCTTAGGGCCTCGCACCGCCAGCGACCTCATCCTCAAGGAGCCTGCCCCTCGGTCTCAATGAACTGCTCCTCACCTGGCAGACAAACAAGCGTAGTGAGTTTAAAAGACTCAACAGGTATAAACAGTGTAATAACAAAGGTTTAAAATAACTGCATTACTACTCAAAATACTATACATAATATACTTTGAAGCTTAAATCGTAAACATGCGTAAAATAAGGGAAATGAGACAACATGCAAGTACGAACTCACAACAACGCACACCATGAAACTTAGGAACTTTCTTGACTTAACTGGAATGCATGCATAACATAAAACTGAATAAATTGAGACGAGTCAACTGATACTTGAAACTTTAACTTTTGCTTTTGCTTTAGAACTTAGATCCTCGAATTGTGACTCAAGTTTCGATCATGATCATGGCTGCAGTGCACAATGTCGGCAAGACGCCGAGATTTCTCCCGACGCGATTTGCCCCTTTAATTTCCTTTTTGGTAGGGGAGCCGAGATGAACCCGGCCGCTTACTACACGTCTCTTTTGGTAGGGGAGCTGGGATGTCTCCCAGCCGCTTACTACACGTCTATGGCAAGTGGGTGAGGCATCCCCCAACCCACATTGCCCTGTCCAGTCACAATCAACTCACTTTGTTCAAAAATATTTTCTTTCCTTCCATGACTCGACTCAAAATACTTAGCATGCAAGAACTTGTAACGACTTCCTTTGAAAATATTGTTTGGCTCAAAAACGAAACTCACGCACACGAATATGCAAATTAAAAAATGGAACTCAACTCAAAAATATGGGTGCAAGGTGGGTGAGTGGCTGCCCCTAGGTGCTATCCCAACTTTAACTCAATTTCTCACATTCAAGGCAACAACACGAGCAATTACACCAAAAATCTCTTAACTCTATCATCCCTTAACCAAATTCGACTCCGCTCGAACCGACATTCTCCAAACACTACCAACTAGCCAATGGAACAAATTGTAACTTCATTTGAAAGCCCAAACAAAAAGATCAAAAACTAAAAATTGACAGTCCACTTTATTCCTAAAAATTCTGCACCGACACCCTAACTTCAAAAATCCATAACTTATTGAAATCTTAACCAAAACGAGCCGATTTTATACCGACGCGACCAAAACATCATGAACTTGACCTAGGACTAGCCCTAACCCTGCCCAGACCTCGGCCCAATCCTCCCCTGCCCCAAAACCGAACTGCCCTGTCCTAGTCAAACTCACTCTACAACACCTATACCTTGAGAAAACACCACCAAGGCCTATTTTCTTACCCCCACTTTCTTCCAAACCACCAAACACACTCCATACCATCTCCTAGGACTTACCACAAACACCAAGGCAGCCCCTTACCACACTTCAACTCAAAAATTCAAAATATCAAGATTATGCACGGAAAAGCCTTCAATCTTTGAACAATCAATGAAACCAATTGCCAAGCAATAAAATACACCTCACATGCTTCAAAAACAGCCCAACAACATGCAAATTTTGAAATTTAAAGAGCATGAACTTCTGATTTTTTTGAAAATTAACAATTGTAACCAAGACCCCTCATGCCTTCAATCATAAATCATCATGTAACTCTTTAAAGTCAAAAGCAACTCAAATTTTCGAGAATCACACATGAACCCTACTGAAAATCTTGAAAAATTCGAACCCTTCAACTCACAATACAAGGCATTTCGAAATTTAAACAAGGGTTTAGCATAAGAACATAAATAGCTTGCTAGAATACCCAAAGAAATGTTTATACTTGCCTTAACCCCTTTTTTACCAAAAATTTTGAAAATGGGAGAGGGGAGGGATGACCAGCAGCTTCTCTTGACCTCCAAGGTGGTCTTCCGGCGATGGCAATGGCGGCAGGAGGCGCGGCGGTGGCTGGACTTGGAGGGGAGGGAAGGGCCGATGGATTTGGAAGAGGGAAAGAGAGGGGATCGACTTGTGAAGTGTTTGGGTGGCTAGGGTTTCAAATGGAATGATTTATGTGTTTTAAAAGTTTGTGTGTACATGTGTGTGTATATGTATAGGTGTAACCATGTAAAAGTAGGTGTGTGTGCGCTTTTAAAAGTACAATTCTATAGTACAACTTTTACCTACTAACTTACACTAATAAAATTTCTAAGTTTTAAAAACCCCAAATTAACAATATTAAATTGGATTTTACTAATCCGGGTTTATGAAAATTCTAATTTTCAAAAAAGTTAAAGAATAAGCCCAATATTGTAATACTAAGAAAAATGATTTCTGATACCCGAAAATTCCTAACTTTTGAATTCTCTTCTAAATTTTCCTCTTACCTCCCTACTAAACTTTTAAAATAGAAATTCTTGGAATTTCTTGCCAAAATCCACCATCGCCATACGCCGGAACCGAAAGTCACTGTCTCAAAAATTTCAATAATGAAGAACTTAAAATATTTGAGCAATTAAATTTTTAAGAAAACTTAAGCAATTAATTCCAAGCAATTAAAATCATAATTATTAAAAAAAAAATTTAGGCACTATCTTAGGAATTAAAAATAACACTTCAAATATTTTGATGTCACTGCGATTAATGAAATATTTAAATAATGACAGAGCGATTAGCAAATAATTTAAACAAACTAAATGAACGTTTAAAAATAATTTAAATAAATACACAAGCGGTATAAGAAACCTTTAAAATGATTTGGATAGATAAAAGCATTTAAATAAATAAGCTAAGCATTTAAAATAATTTAAATAACTAATCAATAAACTTTAATTATTTTAAATAAATAAATTGGACAATTCAAATCATTTAAATAGGAACATATTAAACGTTTAAAAATTAAATAAATAAACAAATATTAAATTTTTAAAATCTTTAAAACGATTAAATTGCACTATAAAATCATTTAAATAAATAAACTTAAACAATTAAAACATTAATTAAATAGTTAGTACAAAAGAATCATTTGAATAAATAATTAATATTTCATTAACACATAATCCACACAAAGAATTTAAATCAATAAAACTTAAAAATAATAATCATAATATTTATTTAATTTAATGCACACAATTTAATAGATTGGATTTTAGGTGCTACAATTTCCTAAAAATTGGGGATAAATAATTTAAACCGAGGAACTGTCAAAATTAAATATGAAAATTAGGAATAATGATGCGAATGCTTCGACAAATATATGCAAACAAGAACGATAGCAACACATTTGAGCCACAAAACCCTAAAAATAGTGAAAACACATAAATATTAAATATTCATACAATGAGGAGCAAAATAATTCCTCTAAACGAACAATTTTCTCAATTACTCGAGACAAATCATATATAGCGGCCGATTAAAAAATTAAAAATAGGGTTCACCTATTTTTTATTTCTTCGACTTCTTCACAGTGCTCGATTTCTTCTCCTTTCTCACTCCACAAGCTCCTTCAACTGACTTATCTTTTGAGTGTCTGCTTCGTCTCGTCGTCGGTGCCATTTTCTAAGCTCAAAACTTTGTCGCAAAAGATTAGTGCTTTCCTGCGAGAAAAATCAGTTGGGAGAGGGAGGAAAACTACCGATCGTCCCTGTTTTCTGTTTTTTTTTAAAAAAAAATTAAAGTGAGGGGTAGTGTTGGGTGTTTAAATCATTTTAGGGGCATTTTGGTAAACTGACCGAAATAGGGAGTTGTAACAAACAACAAGCTTATGTATTTAGAACAAAGAATTCCTGAAACGGGGACTGAAGAGAAATTCATGTTTGCTATTGGGGATTTATCACAAATTCTCCCTTTATTTTTTAACCACCCCTTATATTTAAAAAAATCCAACAAATATTATATTTTAAATAAAAACACACATTTTTTCCCTAAAAATTGTTGTTATATTAAAAAATTGTGTATTATTTCTTTTTTTCATATTCGAAGAACGGCCAAGAAAATAGTCCAATTCTTAGCAAAATTTTCTTGTACCTCCCCTGCACCTTTTATCTGGGTGCCTGGGAGTTTTCCGTTGATCAACCTCAAAACGAAATACCTTACGTTCCAGTAATAAATTGTTACAAATTTCTCGTGAAAAAATGTGTATTACATCTGATTTTATGAAGGATATGCGTGTAACAAAGTGGAATTATTTATGATTTATAAATAAACAAACAAAAAAGATCTGAAAAAATAATTTACTGTTCCATTATTGCAATTCCATCATAATGAAGGTTCCACCAACCTGGGACCATATTGCATATTAATTCAATAATAATCCTCTAAATCTCAATAAAAATAATGAAAAAATATAAGCAATTATCAAAGAAAAAAATAAGATGATTGTCATTATTATGAAAGAAAATGACTGGACCTGCACCATTAAGGGCACTTTAATCATCATTAGGTCTACTTAATCATGTGATTATCATCAATCATTGTAGTAGCAAAACATCACCATCCTTCATTCAAACAAAAACAAACCCAAAACTCTTGGATTTCAGGTCCATTTACAAGACTGTTTGATGGAACTCTAAAAACATACCAAACCAACCAAACATTATTCTACAATCTTGACTCGATTCATCTGCGAATTCGAAATCGAGCCCCGATCGGACTAACAACAACACATCTAAAAATCGATGGAAACGGGATTAGTTTTATTGGATCCTAAGAAAGAGGGGTCATGAAGTACAATAAACATAGTCGGACTCCATACTTTCCAACCCTTCTTCCTCCTCCAACATCATCTCCTTGTCGCGGCAATCGCTGCTGCAGAATGCTTTCTCGCCCCTGAAACATTTCAGACGTTAGAACATAATCGAAGAGGCCTACGGTAATATACATGGGAATAGAAAGAAGGGTATATAGTGAGGGAAATTGCTCCTCCTTAGCATCTGACTGAAATTCTTTGCAATTTCCATGATGAACTTATATTCGAAAATCCAAAGAGTTTGTTCCCTACGATTTTTTCGACTTTTGTTTAGACCATATAAACATAAAGTTCTTAAATTTGATTGTCCACTTAGATCAAAATGTAGGTACCACCATGATTCTCCATGCTATTTACAACAAGAACATAATCACTATCATACATGAATCAAATCGATTAAAATTTAACAGCATGAGATAACAATTCCATTGTTCTTTCAAGCTTGAGATGACATTGGCAAAACAATTATCAACTACACAATGCCAAGACATATACATGATTCATGATCATGAAACTTATCGAAAAGAAATCGAATTGAATTAGTAGAAATAACTGAAAGCACATAATGTGAGCTAACCTGTACATGTAAATATCTTTGCCTTGCCCAAGATTCCTCTTGCAATTGTAGCAAAAACTGAGGAAACTCTCAGAGGGGTAACTCATGGACCAATTCGACGAAAACCCGCTCCCTTTCCTCGAATCCGTAAACTTGACAACTCCACTGCAACTCTCAACAATGCAATCATCAAATATATGAGTTGTTTTAGGGTTCGGGCCGTGAGATATCACACATGTGTAGTCCTCTAAAAGCTCCATCTCAGTAGCAGATAAGCTACCAAAAGCACCGGGATTCAAAGAAGTGAAAGGCGACTTCTTGATGGGAGACGGGGAAAACCGGGGTGAAAATGAACCTACATGAGAATTCCGAGTCTTGATCCCGAAATCTCCGGGAGACATGGGTGAATCAGCAGGGGAGAAGACAGGGGGAAGCAAGGGAGGGACTTGGATCTTTAACTGGGAACCTATGAGAACCGTCCGGCTATCGAGTTTGGACACATTGGGGTCCGATTTCTCGTCAATCAGAACATCAATAAGGCCAAGACCAACCTTCCCTGAATCCAATTTCTCCCAAAGATTCTTAGTTTCCGATTTAGGAGTTTTGGGGGTGTGTGCTTCAGACCAGAAGGGGTTTCTCAGAGCTGAAAATGGCTTGCTATCAAGAATTGAAGTTGGACTACTCATTATGGGTTCAGTTTCAGAGGAACCCTTTGACACAAAATCAGTGAACAGCTTAGGTGAACTGAATATCGAGGAAATCCGATGCCTATAATTGTTATTCGGAGATTGCAAAGGTTCATAATCCGCCATTGCAGAAGCTTGTTCTTAAATAGTCCCCAAGATTCCTAACGATCTGTATATATATGCATACAGAAGAAAAGGGAAAGATCTTGATTTTCACTCCAAAATGTCTGGATGAGAAAATGAAACACAGAGAGGGATAAGGAGAATACACACCTGAGATTGTTCAGAAGTATACGGAAATCCTGCCGGCCAATTTTCGTAGCAAAAACAAAGGCAAAAACGCCAAGAACAACACTGTTTTGGGTACAAAAATCACGGGTTCAACACAATGAAAAACAAAAACTCAAGATTCAGAACTCCATTCCATAATCAAACCACAAAAGACTCAATCTTTCACAAAACCCATCCATTACAACACCCCAAATCCACTCCACCGAGCTGCCTCGGAACAAATTCAGAAGCCAAGAAAAAGGGCCTTTGAGAAAAAGGGAAGTTTTCAGTCCTTTACCCGAATTTTTCGTAATTGTTCTCTAATTACCCTGAGCAAGAATCCCTTCTCCTTATAAGAATCGACATACAAACCCACCCCAACAGTCATCACCAGTGCCAGACAATTAATACATACAAACAAAAAATATTTCATAAAGCTTTCTTTTTTTTTTTCCTAATCTTTTTTATTTTCTTTACAATTTTTCTCTCAGCCTTGTTTGTTTTCTACCCACTACTAATATTATTTCAGCTAAAATGGTCTTTTTCCATCATCATCACAAAAAGATTCAATATTTACATGTAGAAAAGACAAGACCCATTACACCAAAAATACCTGAAAAAATTCAAGAAAATCACTCCCCTTTTGCAAGTGGGTGCCCTTTTTTTCCTTCACACACACAGCAAAAAGAAAGAAAAAAAAAACCCCCTTAAATCCCTTTTTCTCCTCTTTCTGAGAATTTAATTTCTTGCCCACGGGAATAATTGGAAAAAGAAAAAGGCGTACGATTTCCCAACGTGCCTGTGCATGGAAATCAGTGGTTTCAAAGAATCGACATCTCTTTACTCCACAAATGGCAGTTTCTGTGCAGAATGAGAACTTACTCACCACTCTCTGTCACTCTCTCTCCCTCTTGGGTTCCCCCTTAATTACTGGCCAACAGAGCTCTATTTTCCGCTATTTATTTCTCTCTCACACGCACATTTTCACACTCCAAGTGTGTGTGAGTGTGTGTGTGGGAATATAACTATAAAGCAACCAAACCCACAAACACAGACTACAAAACAAGTGGGTAGCACCGTAGGCTGACTACACTAGCTTTGACTCTCCTACACACTCACACAAACAGTGCTTATCTTTCTTTTTATATTTTTTCCCTTGAAAAATAGTCATGTTATGTAAGATAGTCTCACATATCTATAATGATTCGAGTTGATCTGACCTATAATTATAACGAAAAATAATATTTTTGATACAGGAAATAGTTTTTCTTAGCTTGAGTCAAATATGAGATTCGTCTCACAAAATCGATCAGTGGTTCGTGCATCTCTAGTATTGTTTTAAGTTGAGATCGAAAGACAGATACTGGAATTCGACCTGAGCATTAATTATATCATGTGTAACCATCGTGTTGTACGTTAGTGATATATTATTGTGGAGATCTGAACTCGAATATTATTGATTTGAAAAAATAATTTTTATCGTCGTTGAGTAACGACGAATAATAAAGAAGTTTCTAACTTCATGCTCAAGTCAAACACACTTGAGATATACCAAAATGAACACAAGCACATAATTTTCACAGCATTTGAATAATTTTGTTACAATGTACTATTTTGTTGCATGTGTTAGATGGTCTTACCAATCAAAAATTGTGAGACGGATCTCATATCTGATTTTTTCTGCAACTTATCTCTATTATATCTCAAAATTTAAATTATTTCGATAAGATAGTATCTCACATATAAACAACATATCCTAATAAAATAATATTTATTATTTACACAAAAATTATCAAAAAAAAAGTGTTTTTTTATGTATGCACACATCACATGCCAAGAGAGCTAATATATATATAGAGAGAAATGATATGGTGAGCAACTACTGTGAACACGTGCTAACGTGGCATCATGCGCATTCAATAGGTGAGTGACACATCAGCAGGTGCTCACATGGGTGCTATATATATATATATATATATAAAGAATCTCTACCTTAGACACCTTCTTTTGTTTTATCAAAATTGTCCTTTCTCTATTTTTTAATATTTTAAATCGTATTTTAGTTTCTTAATAATTTTTAAAATTACAATTTAGTACATCGATAATTTTTATATCACATTAATAAAAAATAATATACAAGCACGCATCGCGTGCACCAATACATTAGTAATATTATTAAAATTGAACCATTTATATCAACTAACTTTTGTATGATTGTGTGATATCAAGTTTGTTGATATCAAGTTTGTT
The DNA here is from genome assembly GCF_033568475.1 of Henckelia pumila. Classification (NCBI taxonomy): domain Eukaryota; kingdom Viridiplantae; phylum Streptophyta; class Magnoliopsida; order Lamiales; family Gesneriaceae; genus Henckelia; species Henckelia pumila. Next base: position 2,549,797 of record NC_133120.1, read on the forward strand.
TAAAATTTTACCCTTCATAATATTTGATATCTAACTTTGTTGGTGTAGATTTATTAGTAATTTTCATACATTTCTCAAAAAAAAAATTGGATTTTTTTCTCAAACTTCTCTTTGTTACATATAAAAATTCAAACTATATCAGTATAATTGTATCTAATCCATAAATATAATAAAATAATATATTTTTTAATAAAAAATTATTAAACCCAACAAAATTTTAATATGTATAATAATAATAATGCGTGTGAAAGAACACTAGATATTAACGAGCACCGGTTATAACTTATTAATTTATTATTAAAGATCAAGACTCTCAATTATCATTACTTTTTAAAATTACAAAAAAAAATTTAAAAACATATTTATAATTTATTCCTATATATTATGTAAGAAGCCCTTAGTGTAGTCTTTTAGTGTGCCCATTAAAATAATAGATAAATATAAACAAAAAACACGCACAACCATTTTCTTCCACTATCTCATTTTTTTCCTCAATTATGATTTTTTTATTCTTTTTTTTTCATCTAACTATTTTTTTATTCTCTCATCAATTTTTGTATTTAATATATAACATAATAATTTTATTTGGCAGTTTTATTTAAAATATAAATTAAATATAAAAACGGATTATTAGCACGCAATGCCGGCAACAAAGTGATCACTAATTAATCAAAAATGGAGTTGGTAAAAGAGTGGGGTCCACAAAATAGCCAAAATTAGGGCTCACGGACTGCCCAGTTACATCATTATCAGTAGGCCTCGATTGACGTAGAATCCTAGGCCTATTTCCTGTGGGCCCCATTAACTAAGAGTTTAACTTGCCCACCTGGTTTTCGTCTTCTCCCCTCAAACTTTCAATTATTGTATATTTACCCCAAATATATATTTTTCTAATTTCCAAATTTTTATGAAATTCATAGCACAAAAAGCGAGACAACATTATGTTCTTCTTAAATAGCGTTAGGAAAAAAAATTTATATTCCGGAGGATATTCCACAACCTTTTTGCGATGGTGAAGAATTGAGCCCGTTTGAATTTGGTAGACATTTTTAAAAAAAATAAGTTTTTAAGCTATAATTTTTGATTTTTGAAAAAACTCTAATTTTGACTTAAAAAGTGTTTTTAAGCACTTATTTTACCATCCAAACACTTTATTAACTAAATAAGCATTTTTTTTTAAAAAATGCTTTCTGGATTTTGATACTAAACGGGATCTTAACGTGGGAAAATGAGTAAGCATAAAGAAATGTTGATTTTTAAATTTTTTTTTTGAAAAAGAAACATTGATTCTTTTTATTAAATAATAGTCAATGTGTTCAAATAAAAACCGAACGATATACTTCACTCAATGTCGTGCAAATAGATTACATAACTACAGTTGTTCAATAATTTATCAAATTACAAATCATATAAATCGAAGATGTAATATCGATTTTGATATCCATCGTCTTGTTTATAGTTTATACCAAGGAGTTATAGATGATATAAAATAAAAATTAAATTTTTTGGTTAAATTTTTTTAATTCTTTTGCTTAATTTTCCATATATATATATATTGGAGTAGTGGAGTATTATTTAAATGTGATATTGCACAAACCTAAAGCACTTAGCTTTTGCAATGATAAAAAAGTAAAATATTTCTGATCAAAGGCAGTGTGTTTTTTGTAAAAGTAAAAAAAAAAAAAAAAAAAAAGAAAAAAAAAGAAAGAAAAAGGGTTTGTTTGGTTCAAGTCACGTACTTGAAATGCATCCTCTTTCACAATCATTATCTCACTTTTGGAGACCAACCGTAATGGCAAATTGTATTTTTAAATTTTTAATTTCTAAAGTATTTATTTAAAGAAAATAGTCATGTATAATTCTATAAAATTTAATGCTCAATTAAACTTAAAAGGGGTAAGTCGCCGAGCTAGAGTTTGAATGAAATTAAATCCATATATAATTTAAATGAACGTTGATCAAACATTCGTCACTGACCAAAAACTATTGTTCTTTTTTTAAAAAAAAAAACAAAAACTATAGCTAATATTTTCATTGTTATTTTAGTTCCAATATTCTTAAATTTTTCTACCTTTCATAAATCATATTTTGAGAGAAAATAAAAGATTTTGCGCTATATTTATTATAAAAAAATCATATAAGAAAAGATTTTGCGCTATTTTTATTATAGAAAAATCATATAAGATCATCAGATGTAATTTTTTGAGATGAATCTCTGACTTGACCCGAATCTTGGATGATGATGGTAGTAAAACCAGGGCCCGGGCTATCAGGGTAGTGTTGTGGGCCTGACGTGGTGACCGGGCTAATGAAAGTGATATATGAACTGCCCTTCCTTAATCGAGATGAACTGCACACCAAAGAAGGGGATAAAAAGCACGTTAGTGGGACGCCGGAGGAAGTTCCGGCGGGGCCACTCCGATGCTTAAGTTAGACTTAGAAATAGAGTGGGCTTTTTAAAGAAAAATGAATATAGTGCTTTGGAAATTTAAGTGAACATACCCCTACCAATATCTGTGACCAGATATTTAAAGGCCTTGGAGTGAGAGTGTCACTCCGCAATTCCCGGTTAGTGGCCACGATCTGGATCGTGGGTGTGGTAGTTGCTCATGTTTGCCTGTCATGTACGATGAACCCGGAAAGCTTGGGTTGGTGATAATCGTGGGGATCATGCCCCTAAAACACGGGCCTTATATAAGTCCTGCGGACCTGGTTTTCCGGGCGCCTGAGGCTACTGGGCTACCTTAATACAGCCCTACCACTCCGGGTCATTCGTGTCCCGGCCCCCCTGGCTTACCGGGACATCACTACTCATCCCAAAAATAGTCGGGCTAGAGTCTTAATCGCTGTCCCGACTTACGGTTCCGCCACCCTTGCTTTAATACAACCCTGTAATCCCTGACTGTTTATGCCCCTGTTCCCCAGGGCATATGCGGCCCTGCTCCCCTTTCTTGCCGGGGCATCACTACTCAGCCCAAAAATAGTCGGGCTAGAGCCTTACTCGCTGTCTCGACTTACAGTCCTGCCCCTGGCTGTTCAAAGGTTTGCTACCCCGGCCTTGTAGGTGTATCGTCCAGTAATGTCCAAAAATTGCAGGGCTGACGTTAACCCTAGAATTTTGAAAAGACGGGCAGGTGTCAGAAGCCGTTACCTGTCCTTTCGACTGCCCGCGTCATCATTACGCTGCCCGGTTCAACTTCCCAAGATCATCCTTACCCTTCGATCATCTTTTCATCTACGGCCAGCATTGAAGCTCTTCGCCTATAAAAACAAAACCCCCTTTCTTCACTGTTCCTTTACCTTCCCTATTCGCGTATTCCCTCCCTGCTACCAAACTTCTCCGGCGACTCCGCGTAGCAATCTTGCTTTCTTCTGTAAGTTTTCTATCTATCTTACCTTAAAGTTTTCCTTGTCCTTTGAACATGTCGAATTCAACATCTTCAACTTCCGGTGGCCACGTTCGTGGCTCCTCTGATATAGAATCCGAGGCCTTACGCCACGATTCTCCCCCTCCTGTCACCTCACATGTTCGATCCACAGTAGCTCCCTCCTCCTCTCGTCCGAAGAAGGCTAAAATCGGGCCTTCTAAGGACAAGGGTAAGGCTAAAGTATCCGAGTCTGGGCCTCTTCTTCCTTTGCCCAAACCAAACCCCGAAGGTCCCTGGTTCTCCCACTTTACCAGTACCCTCCGCCCAGAATCCATAGAGGAACTTAAGCTTATGGGTAACATTCCTCCGGCATACTCGATTATCATTCCGGGGCCCCTAGGCCGGGCTGACCAGCTGCCCGAGGGGTTCTATACCTTCTTCAGGGAACAGCTCAGGAATGGGCTTCGTTTCCCTATTCATCCCTTTTATTATAAAATTGCTTCTTTTTACAAGGTTCCCTTGAACCAATTTCATCCCAATGCCTTCCGCATGATGGCTGCCACTTATGTTCTTTTTAAAGCGAACAACTTAGCCATCACCCCTCTCATCTTTCACTACTATTATGCCTGCTGTTTCACGGATATGGCTTTCTCTTTGAATGCCCGGCAGCATGCCCGGTTTCTAGATGATACCCCGTCCTCGTGGAAGGGATGGAAAGAGAGATTCTTTTATATTCAACTCCCTGGTGCCCGAACCAGACCTACCCAATTCTTGACGGCCCTTCCTCCTCAACCCGAGCTCCCTAAAAATTATAAGTTGGAGGAACCCTACCTCCGAACCCAAGAGCTAGTGGAAAACCAGAAGTTTCCTTCAGCCCCTCTCCTGGAGGAAAAAAGTTTGAATGATTACGGGCTGGGTGCCCGGGTAACTGATCCGGTTGACCGGATTATTGATGAATATGATGAGTCGGCCCCAGTCCCTGGTATGCTTTACTGTTACCATATATTTGCTTCTCTTATATGCTGTTTGTAATGTACCGATTTTTATCATTTTTGCGCAGCATCCCCAGCCCCGCCTAAGAAGAAAAAATCTCGACTGATGAAGCAGGCCTTTGCTCAGAAACGGGCAGCCGAGAAGTCAGCTGCCCGGGAAAAGGAAGAAGCCAGGGCTGCAGAGGCAGCGAGAAAAGCCCGAGTTCTTCAACTAGTGGAGGAACGCAGGGCTCAACAAGGCCTAGGTGAGGAGGCTGCCACTGCAGTTGTCACATCCGAGGTCGTCGCTCCTTCACCTTCTGCCATACCCCTGCCATTTCCATCTGTGGAGGTAGGGTGGACGAATGAGCCGGCTCCTTCTGCTGCCGGTCCCTCCTTTCCTTTGACGCGGAAGAGGAAAACCCTAGAGGAGCCAGAAATGGTCATTCTTAGTGACCCAGAAGAGGTGGCTGCTTCCTCTCCCTCCTTCCCCCCATTGGCCCCCTTTTACCAGGCTGCCCAGGGATCTAGTCCCTTTGGTGCAAGGGAAAATATATTCCAAGCCGGGGCCTCTGGCCGGGGAGTGCGGATGCTGAAGGACCTCTTGACTTCTGCGGAGCAGCTCCACCTCTACAACCAAAACCCAACCGTGAAGTATTTCGAGGGCACCAACCGGGTTATATCCATAAGTTTACTTCTCCTAGTCTCGAACGTGTCATGTTTTCTATTTCTAACACCTCTGCTTTCAGGGATTGCATATGCTGGTGGACAGCTATGAAGATGCGACCAAATTTGGTCGGATTGAGACTGATCGGGCACACGTAGAGGCTGAGAAATCTCGGGCTGCCGCGGAGTTGATCAAAAAGCTGGAACAAGACTTGATGATGGCACAACAAAGTCATGATCAAGTGGCGTCTAGTCTCCGTTCAGCCCTGGAGGCGGCCGAGCAAAGTCTTCACTCTGCTCAGCTGGATCGTGCCCGCTCTGAAGCTGATCTAAGGCAGGCTCGAGATGCTCTAGCCACCACTACGGGTGAGTTGAGAGCGGCAGAAAACCGGGCTGCAGAGGCTCAAGCAGAAGCGGCTAGCGCAAGGGATAAAGCGGAGAAAGCAGTGTCAGCTCTGGAAACTCGCCTGAAGTCAGAGGAAGAGCTCAAAACAACCTTCCTATCTTCTGCTGAGTTTCAAGAGGCAGTGGTGGACAGATCGTACACCTTTTTCCAGGTCGGATTTTACAAATGCCGAGATCAATTCGAGGAAGCTGGCCTATGGTCTGCTGACAAGAGAGATTTTCCCGACTTGGATAAGGCCATCGACTCCCTCCCCGCCACCCAAGGAGCTGAAAATGCGAGGGCTGCCCCAAGTCAGACAACCGGTCCCTCTAATAGCCCCGCCCTTTGAATTATTATTTGTAATTGGGCCGCAAGAGCCCCTCCTCTTATATTCTGTTGTCAATGGAACTCCTCTATTCTTGTTATTCATTATGTAATGCCTGATATATATAAATAAAAGAGTAGGTAATGCCAAGGGCTTATATATGCCTTGGGTTTACGATGGGTGCCGGGGCCTGGAACCTCCCGGGCTTATATAATGCCAAGGGCTTATATATGCCTTGGGCTTATGATGGGTGCCGGGGCCTGGAACCTCCCGGGCTTATATAATGCCAAGGGCTTATATATGCCTTGGGCTTATGATGGGTGCCGGGGCCTGGAACCTCCCGGGCTTATATAATGCCAAGGGCTTATATATGCCTTGGGCTTATGATGGGTGCCGGGGCCTGGAACCTCCCGGGCTTATATAATGCCAAGGGCTTATATATGCCTTGGGCTTATGATGGGTGCCGGGGCCTGGAACCTCCCAGGCTTATATAATGCCAAGGGCTTATATATGCCTTGGGCTTATGATGGGTGCCGGGGTCTGGAACCTCCCGGGCTTATATAATGCCAAGGGCTTATATATGCCTTGGGCTTATGATGGGTGCCGGGGCCTGGAACCTCCCAGGCTTATATAATGCCAAGCCTTCTTTCATGATAAAACTTCTTCATTAATAAAACATTAAATACAAAGCATTACACAAAATACTTCTTCAAATGTAAAGCATTCCACGGTCGCTTGAGGGGGCGTCCCTGGCCATCTTGTAGGTACCAAGTATTGGCACCGACTTTTCTGATAAGATTATATGGTCCCTACCATCGGGCATCTAGCTTCCCTACTTCCCCTGCTGGATTAACTCTTTTCAACACAAATTCTCCCTCTTGGAATTCCCGAGGCCGGACCTTCTGATTATAGGCTCTCATCACCCGAGCTCTGTAGGCCTCCATTCTACGAGCCGCCTTCTCTCTTCGCTCTTCAATGAGATCCAATTCTTGTGCCCGGGCTCCTTCGTCTGTGTCCTCATATGCTTTAATCCGAGCTGAAGGCTGTCCGATCTCTACAGGCAAAATAGCCTCTGACCCATATACCAGGCTAAAAGGTGATTCTTGTGTTGCAGTGTGTGGAGTGGTGCGATAGGCCCATAACATACTCGGGATCTCTTCAACCCAATCTTTCCCCATTCCATGCAATCGCGCCTGTAAAGACCGAACAATAGTACGATTGGTTACCTCTGTTTGGCCATTAGCTTGAGGATAGGCGACCGAGGTGAAAACCTGCTTGATGCCCATCTCAGCACACCAGTCTGCCAATTTTTGGCCCTGAAATTGCCTGCCATTATCCGAGACCAGCTTTATTGGTAGCCCAAATCGACATACTATACTTTTCCATAAAAACTTCATCACCTCGGCCTCTGTTATTTTTGCCAAAGGCTCTGCCTCCACCCACTTGGAAAAATAATCAACAGCTACCAACAAGAACTTCTTCTGTGCCCGGGCTAGTGGAAAAGGTCCCACTATGTCCAGACCCCATTGATCAAAGGGGCAGGATGCCCATATCGGAGTCAAGTTGCTTGCCGGGCTATGTTGTATAATTCCGAACCTCTGACATCCTTCACAAGACCGGGAAATCTTGTATGCGTCTGCCTGCATAGTTGGCCACCAATATCCTGACAGCAACACCCTTCGGACCAGACTCATAGACCCTCCATGGTTTCCACAACATCCCTCGTGCACTTCCCGCAAGACATATTCGGTTTCTCCTTCCTCCAAACATTTGAGCAAAGGGCCCTGGTAGGAACGCCTATACAGGCTTCCTCCCAAGATAGCAAACCTGGCTGCCTGTCTTCGTATGATTCGGGCTCGTTCTTTGTCCTCCGGGAGGCTCCCCTGAGTTAGGTACTTGACAATCGGGGCTTTCCATGTTTTTACTTGGAGGACCGGTTCCCCGGCTTCTATGGCAGCCACCGTTTCCCTTTGCAGAAGGGATTCGCTACAATCACCTTCCCCCGCGGCCGCTTTCTTAGCCAAGGCGTCTGCTTCCATATTTCTTTCCCGGGGTATCTGCTCTATACTCCAAGTGTCGAAACTGGCCCCGAGCTCTTCAATCATCTTACAATATTTTATCAATTTCTCCTCTCGAGTACAGAAGGTTTTGTTTACTTGTTGAACAACCAACTGAGAGTCAGAATAAATTATGATATGACTTACCCCGACATCCCGGGCTCGTTGCATCCCCGCTATCACAGCCTCGTATTCAGCTTCGTTGTTGGAGGCCTGGAAGTCTAGCTTCACGGCTATCTCAATCTTCTCTTGGGCCGGTGAGATCAGGATGATCCCCACACCACTGCCTCCAGCACCACTTGCTCCATCTACAAAAACCCTCCACACTTCTTCTCGGCCAAAAACGGCCACCTCTGTCAAAAAATCTGACAAAGCCTGGGCTTTGATAGCCTTACGTGGCTGGTACTCAATATCATATTCTCCTAATTCCAATTTCACGAGTCTTCCCAAGGCATCTGGATGAGTCATAATACGCCCCAGGAGGCTATTAGTAAGAACAGTTACCGGGTGAGACAAGAAATAAGGTCTCAATTTCCGGGCCGTTATTACTAGAGCCAAGGCCATCTTCTCAATTTCCGTATATCTAACTTCCGCCCCCTTCAAAGCATGGCTGACGTAGTACACAGGCCTCTGATCTCCCTTTTCCTCTTTTATCAAGACAGTGCTGACCGCCTTTTCTGTAGTGGATAGATATATCCACAATCGTTCCCCTGGTTCCGGCTTAACCAAGATAGGCAAGCTAGCCAGATGCTCATTCAACTCCTGAAAGGCCTGCTCGCATTGCTCAGTCCAGCCGAACCTCTGGGCTTTACGCAACACTTGGAAAAAATGATAGCTGCGATGAGCTGATCGAGCTATAAACCGGGCCAGGGCTGTAATCAGGCCGGTTAATCGCTGTACCTCTTTAATAGATGTTGGTGAAGGCATTTCCCGCAACAGCTTCACTTTTTCAGGGTTGACTTCTATCCCCCGTTCAGTGACCATGAACCCCAGAAACTTGCCACTTTTCACCCCAAACATACACTTAGCCGGGTTCAATTTGATCCCATATCGCCGAACTGTCGCAAAAGTTTCCTCCAAGTCGGGTAAGAAACTATCCCGGGTCCTGGACTTCACCAATATATCATCCACATATACCTCCACATTTCGGCCCACATGTTCCCGGAACACTCTGTCCATCATCCGCTGATACGTAGCTCCTGCATTCTTCAAATCAAATGGCATCACTACGTAGCAGAAAGTACCTCCCGAGGTAACAAAGCTGACTTTGTCTTGATCTTCCAGGGCTAAAGGAATTTGATGATAGCCCTGGTATGCATCCATGAAGCTCAGCAACTCACACCCGGATGTAGAGTCCACCAACTGGTCAATTCGGGGCAGAGGGTAACAATCTTTGGGACAAGCTTTATTTAAATCCCGGAAATCCACACACATTCTCCACTTCCCCGTGGCCTTTGGTACTAGCACTACGTTGGACAACCAAGTAGGAAATTGTATTTCCTTGATGTGCCCGGCCCGCAGTAGCTCTTGAACCTGCTCCGTTATCACCTTATCCTTCTCGGCCCCAAAATGCCTCTTCTTTTGTATGACAGGTCGGGAACCTGGGCTGATGTTTAGTTTGTGTTCCGTCACCCGGGATGAAACTCCCACCAAATCACCCTGAGCCCAGGCGAACACATCTTTATTCTGAATGAGGCAGCCTCTCAATGCTTCCATCAACCATGCATCTAAATCCCGAGCTATCTTAACAGACTTCCCTGTTTGCCCGGGTTCCATCTCTACCTCTTCATACTCGCTTTTAGATTCCTCCACCGAACAGACTTCTCTTCCCCCCAAGGCTCCTACCTTTCCATTCTGTTTTTCCCTCTTGTAGTCTATCTTCACTGTCTCGGCATAGCATTTTCGGGAGGAAGGCTGATCTCCTCGAACTTCTCCAACCTTATCTCCCACTGGGAACTTGATCTTTTGATGGTAAGCTGAGGCTACGGCTTTGAAAGAGTTCATAGCCGGCCTACCCAAGATGACATTATAGGAAGAAGGTGCTTCCACTAATGTGAATCTTGTCATGACCGTCCTCTTCTCATCTCCTGATCCCAAGGTGATAGGCAGCAACATTTCCCCTTGGGGTTGGACAGTGTGCCCGGCAAAACCATATGAGGCGGTTTTTACCGGGCTCAACTCATACCCCTGCAAATCCATCTGCTCGAATGCTTCTTGAAAAAGGACATTCACTGAGCTTCCCGAGTCAACGAACACCCTTCGAACATCATAATTGGCGATCCGAGCTTGTATAAGCAAGACATCATTATGGGGTAAGTTTACTCCCTCCAGGTCTTGGGGTCCAAATGTAATGATTGGCCCCGCCCCCTGCCTTCCTTCCTCCACCCCTAAGATTTCCCTCCGACTCCAGGCCTTCCTACCCCGGTTGGAATCTCCATCCGTAGATCCTCCCGATATCATGTTAATGATACCTTTGGCCAGCCCATCTCCAGATGTTTTGTCTTTTTTTGCATGATCCATTTCTTGTTTTCCTTTTTCCCGAGAGCTGGTGGCATCCCGGGGAGGAATCGACGTCTGTGACCCCCGAAACCAAGGCACGCTTCGAGGCTTTTTTGGGACCGGCCAACCATCTCTAGCATAAGGCAGTTGGTGTCTTTGCTTCAGAGTTCGACACTCACTGGTGTCATGAGTGCACTCTTGATGAAGTGCACAGTACTTCCAGAGCTTCTCCTTAGAAACAGGGGTCTGCGTGTCGACCCTTTCTTCACACATATGAACAGCCTTATCTCGGGTCCCTCGGTACGGAGCATACCGGGACAATCGCCCCATGGGATCATGGTTCTCCCTACTTCTTCCTTGTTCCCGGCCTCCCTCCCGCCGGGCCACCTCCTTTTTCTGCCTCTGAGCTTCCTCCATGTTAATGTATTTTTCAGCCCGAGCCAGCAAATCTTCGAAGGTCCGGGGTGCTTTTTTCACCAGTGATTTGAAAAATTCCCCCTCCCGAAGACCTTGAGTGAAAGCCGTGATCTTGGTCTCCTGGGCACAAGTCGGGACCTCCAAAGCAATTTTGTTAAACCTTTTGATGTAGGTTCGTAAAGACTCCTCTCCTGACTGCTTTGCTTCAAAAAGGCTATAGGCAGTTTTCCTATACCTCTTGCTACTGCCAAAGTGCTGCAAAAACACTTGCTTGAATTTGGCAAATGATTGAACACTCTGGGGCTCCAACTTCTCAAACCATCTTTGGGATGAATCCACCAAAGTGGTTAGGAAGACTTTGCATTTGATCTTATCCCCATAGCAATGTAGCATGGCTACATTTTCAAACCGAGCCAGGTGCTCCTCTGGGTCTGTGCTCCCATCGTATTCCCGGATTTTAGTCGACTTGTAATTTAGTGGCAAGGGTTCCTCTATCACCTCCTGTGAAAAAGGGCAACCCGGAATTTTGATGGGGCAAGCCATTTGGGAACCCCCCTCCTCCAACTTCTGTACCTTTCTCCTGAGCTCATGCAACTCATCTGCCATGGACGGCTGTATTGAGTGCATCCAAGAGCTTTCTTCTTCTTCTCCTTCTTGAACCTGGGCAATAGGGTTTGGATTACCCTGATTTCCTTCTTCCTCCACTGTTATGTCCTTTGATTGTGGTTGCTTTGCAGCTATCAACGACTTCCGTACCACATCTTGGACAAATGATTCTAATTGCTCCAAGGGAATGGTAATATTCCGTCCTGGCTGATGGTCTCCAGGTAATGTTTGATCATGAGAAGCCATATCTACGTCTATAAAACAAGCTTCCCACAGACGGCGCCAATGATGATGGTAGTAAAACCAGGGCCCGGGCTATCAGGGTAGTGTTGTGGGCCTGACGTGGTGATCGGACTAATGAAAGTGATATATGAACTGCCCTTCCTTAATCGAGATGAACTGCACACCAAAGAAGGGGATAAAAAGCACGTTAGTGGGACGCCGGAGAAAGTTCCGGCGGGGCCACTCCGATGCTTAAGTTAGACTTAGAAATAGAGTGGGCTTTTTAAAGAAAAATGAATATAGTGCTTTGGAAATTTAAGTGAACATACCCCTACCAATATCTGTGACCAGATATTTAAAGGCCTTGGAGTGAGAGTGTCACTCCGCAATTCCCGGGTAGTGGCCACGATCTGGATCGTGGGTGTGGTAGTTGCCCATGTTTGCCTGTCATGTACGATGAACCCGGAAAGCTTGGGTTGGTGATAATCGTGGGGATCATGCCCCTAAAACACGGGCCTTGTATAAGTCCTGCAGACCTGGTTTTCCGGGCGCCTGAGGCTACTGGGCTACCTTAAGACAGCCCTACCACTCCGGGTCATTCGTGTCCCGGCCCCCCTGGCTTACCGGGACATCATTGGATAACATGATTTTTTTTATATCAAAATATAGATCGGATCAATCCATCTCATTGATATATATCGTGAGATCGATTCATAGAATAGAATATTCTTTCATTATATATCTATATTTTATATATTATAAAACACTAGACCTTTAGAATAACAAATTTTTGTGCATTGGTGTAAAATTATCCATTTTCAAAATCTTTTAAATTATTTAAATATTTTTTAAATATATATCTATACTTCTAAATTTTAAATAGGTATATCACTCCGAATAAAAATAATGTTAAAATTTAATAATTTTATAAAAACAAAAACTATCATGTTTAAATAATTATTTTAATTAAAAAACATGATATGCGTGCAAAAAGTTAACTAGCTTTAATAAAACAATTACACAAAAATTTCACCTTTTAAAAACAATATATGAAAACAATGGGTTTAAAATGATATTTTGCTGGGTGTGTATTATTTATTAGTTATTACTATTATCTATAATATGTATAAAGAAAAAACACCATAATAGTCTCTTGGTATGCTCACTTTTAATTTATTATTTAAAAAACAAACCTGACAAAATTATCAAATTTCAAAAAGAAAAAATTAAAATAAAATAGTTTGAAAAATATAAATTTATATTATATACATACAAAACATAATATTTGTATATAACATTACATACGCAATGCGAGTACGCGAATAATTATTAATTATTAATTAAAAATCAAAGACGCTCGAGTATGCGTGGACTGGTCCCATTTATAAATAATGATTTGTTTGTTTTTTTATTATTATTTTCTTTTCTTTTCATTTTTTTTATGTCAACATCGTACTCATCGCGTTAAGAATAATTAATCTGGGCCCGATTACGTGGCCATTAAGAGGTGTTTGAATCCGGTTAAATTTCGAGGATTTTAAGTTTTTAATTTAACGAGAAAATATAGTGATGATTCTAAAAAAAAGAAAATATTGTGATGGAGTATAACTGGCATCTATACATGTCAAAACGGGCCGGCCCGCAACCCGCCTTTAGGCGGGGCGGGCTTCCAAATGCTCAGCCCAACCCAACCCGCCTTGGGCCGCGGGTTAAGTGGGCCGGCCCACCTAATTTTTTATTAATTTTTTTTATAAAATAAATGTTAATTTTTAAATTCAAAAAAAAAATTAAAAACACTTGAAATGGTAAGAAAATGAAAAATAAAAATTTAATCAAATAGTTTAATCAATATTAAAAAGTATTACTATTAAAATTTAATAATATATAAAATTAATTAGTAAAAAAAAATATGAAAAAAATTTAAAAATACTATATAGTTTATTATCATCAAAATTCATTCAAAATAAGTTCAATAAAACTAAAAAATATGTATAAAAAACACTAAAAAAAATACAATTTTGCAAAAAAAAAAATAAAAAAATATTTGGCGGGCCAGCCCAACCCGCGGCGGGCCAGCCCGCCCTAACCCGTGGCCCGCACGGGCTCAGCCCGTTTGGCCCGCCTCCAAACGGGCTGAGATTTGGCCAACCCAACCCAACCCAACCCAACCCATTTCCATGGCGGGGCGGGCTGGCCCGACGGGCCTAGCCCAATTTGACAAGTCTACTGGCATCCGTTTAGATACCGTTTGATTTTTATGGATAGAATGAATAAATGATGTGTATAAATATAATAAAATATGAATGAATAATATATAGATATGAATATAATCTTGATTATAATTTTTATTTCATAGGATTATTACGTTTATTATTATAAATTTCTAAAAGGGAAAATTATTTTAAACTTTCCACTATCAAACTTTTTTTTAACTTAACTTCATACTCACCCCTTTCTTTATTTTCACTCCTTAGTGGTCCCCATATTTGAATTAAAATATAATTAAAACTAATCCTTTGTACGTGACTTTGTTATACCTATCGAACAAGTTCCGGCCATGCAAGATTATTAGTTACGCAAGGTTTCCAGCCGATATAATCCAGATTAGGGTCCAACACGCTTCCGTAAGATGAATTAAATTTAAATACCTTTTTGACCATAATGTCGTCGGGTCATACCTGCCGAGTTTTAAGAAGTGCTTCTCACACTCCAACCACGCAGTCGCAACAGATGGTTTCTGCACAAGCTCCTTCAACGACACCCAGCACAGCCTTAATTCGTTTTCTACCTTAAGGCGTATGGTATATAAATTTAATTATAAAATATGAACATGAAAGAACGAGAGATTTAGGAAATTTATTCAGACATAATATTATTACATAAATCAACTCCTTTGAAGAGGAGAAAACAACTTGTTTAGCTACTCATAGTAGCCTTGTTCTTGAAATACATAAAAGAAAACTTAATACAAAGAGAGAGAAATATTACAAAAATTTATTTGTAAGAAAACTGAAGGGAATGATCGATATCTTCAGCTTCCTCAAATGCCTGTATTTATAGCTGTAGTTCCACTCGTTTCACCGAGAAACTTCAGGGAATCTCACAGCTGTCTTGTATTTCTTTATGCCATTATTGATGGCATCTTTTACTAGTGGAGGAATCACATGTCTGCCACTTTCTTTTGGCTTTATTCTCCTTACATGTCTGCTTTATTATTTTCAGGGCATCTTTTGCTTTTGAAGTAGGCCCTGTGAAAACGCATCTTCGGTGGTCCTTGTCCATCTTTTCTTGTCTCAAAAAATCCTTTCAATCCGTTCGGGGTCTAAAGGTTTTTCCAAAATCTGGCTCCTTCTGATTTGGGAATTTTGGGCAGATATTCTCTGACCATCATCCAATATGAGCCATGTTACAGAATTTTTGGCGAGTTTTTTTACTCCCCGACAGCTTGTTGTTCCACAAAAGATTTCTCTTCTTTTCGAAGAGTTCTTCCGCAAATGTTGTAGTTTTTCCTGTCATTGTGTTTAACAGGAACGATCCATTCACAGAATTCTGATAAAATTTGAATGGAACCTTGACTTTATCCATCTCAGTAAGACAGACCCAAATACTCCATGCCCTTCTGGTTGAGATCTCATTTTCCCCGAAAGTGGACACCAAGGGTATTTCTTCAGTTTTAGGATCTTTGATAAATTTATGACTGTTTATATCAGGTCTCCTCAGATTGATAAAATGAAAGTGTTCGTGTAATCCTTTCACTGTTGGTTCTGGAGCTGCACTGAAAAAGTATAACTCAAGCACATCTCCTCTGGCCAAATGATCATTATTTGCCCATGTTTCTTGGACTGCTTCTTGGATCCATTTTGGTAACTGTGATATCTCTGGAAAGCTTGGTGATGTTGTATAAACTGAGGCCAAAGCCCCAAATTCATACCAGAGTTTTACATCTTTAGGATTGACATTGTTTTTTAGCCAAACCCTTGGATATATTCCTGCAACATCAACCCTGCAAGTGTTCAGGTTGATTTCACTCCTTGTATTCAATTTCTCCCACCTTTGTTGATAAACCTGGAATGGAGAAATAATAGATGGATTAGTATCAATCTTAGATTTGCCCTTGCCAGTGTTGGGCCTAAGATTGATCTCTTCCTCTTTTACCCCAGAGGCGGAGGGTTGACTTGATGAGTTATCCTCATCAATTGTTGCTTCATCCAGATCATCAAAGGCTGATGATAGATTAGCACTTGTTTCTTGAGTTTTATATTCCTCAACTTCTTGTTTCACAACCGGTGGTTGTATTTCTTGTTTTTGTAAAATCAATGATTTTAGCATATCTTGTTTATGAGAAACCAATGGTTTCTCTATAGCCTTCATAATTGGCCCTTGAATAGCAGCCCATAGTTGTGTTTGAGCTTGCATACATCCTGTAATTCGATTAGATACTTTAATCCGATCAGCTTGTTGTAACCTGCCGGCCATTTCAGCATTAATGGCTAACTGGTTGAACTCGTTTTGAAGCAACCCAAGGTGTTCTCTGAGATGCCTCTGCATTTTCATGATGGAATCCACGTCACTGCCTTCCATCTCTTGTTAAGAAATCTGCAAGAATATTTTCATGAGATTTAATAATAACAATATCAAAAATATAATTTTGACATAATGTTTTCCATCTTAATAACCTAGCTTTCTCAGGTTTAGATTCAATCTTATTTTTTAAGAAAGCTTTTAACTGGGTGTTATCAACCTTCAGAGTGAATTTTTTAGCAAGTAAAAATAATGGCCATTTTTCAAAAGCCCTTTTAACTGCATAAAATTCCTTCTCGTTGATATGTCATCTAATGGCCTCAGATTCTGCAAAAAAAACCGCTACAGTATCTGCATGGTATTTCCCCATCTGGAGTGATCTTGGTAAGGACTGCTGCCCACCAATCGTCACTGGCATCCGTAAATAATACCAGATCATCTTCATCTATGGGTATAGCCATTTTTGGGAGATTCTTACATATCTCTTTTAATTGGTTTACCCCTTTAGTATGGTCATCGGCCCATATAAACCTAGCATCCTTTTTTAACAAAGGACTGAACACCTTTTTGTACATTGCTAGATTGTTAATGAACATCCCTGCAAAATTAACTACTCCAAGTAAACTCTGGAGTTGTTTTACATCTTTGAGTTTATCTGGAAAATTCTTTACCTTTTCCACAATATGGGGTTGTAGAATTATTCCAGTTTCATCAATCTCAATACCGAGGAATTCAATTTTCCTCGTTGCTATGACTGCTTTCTTTTCAGATAAAACCAGTCCTTCTTGTTTACAAATTTTAGAGAAAATCTCTAAGTGTTTAACGTGTTCGTCTATATTTTTTGATGCTATAAGAATATCATCAATATAAACAAACATAAAGTTGAAATAATCTTTAAAAAGGTTATCCATCTTTCTTTGAAATATCTGGGGTGCATTAGCTAATCCCATAGGCATAACTTCTCAAATATAGTGTCCTTGTGGAGTAGAGAAGGCTGTGAATTTCTTACTTCCTTCTTCCATTCGAATCTGGTAAAATCCAGACTTACAATCAAATTTTGAGAACACTTTAGCATTTCGTACACAGCTAATTAGGTGTTCTCTACTCGGTATGAAGTATCCATCAAACTCCAGGATTTTATTAATACCTTGGTAGTTAATAACTAGTCTGGGTTTCCCTCTTTTTATTTCACCATGATTTCTAACCAGAAAACCTGGGCTGCTATATGGTGAAACTCCTTCTTTGATTAAACCAAGGTCCAAATATTCCTTGATAATCATTCTCATATCCCTTTGATCTGTTATGTTCATCGGGATAGACTTATATCTAACGAATTCATAATCTTTGTCTTCCTTTAGAGTAAGACTGACTTTGAGTTGATTTCTATCCCACCATGCCAAAGGATGCTCGTTGTAACTTTCTTTGAGCCTCTTTTTGACATCTTCAAGGGATACTTTATTCTCTAACTCTATATCTCTGTGATTTAGAGTTACCTTGAGAAGCTCCATATCCTCTGTTTGGAGTTCTTGTTCTGTTGTTATTGTCAACATAGTTTCTTCAAACCTTCTTGGATCTTTCATTTTTGGGTGAAAAAGTTGTCCTTTATCACCACGTTGGCTGCGAAATATGTAGTGACCCTGCATGGAATTACCTACTAACTGGCAACTAATAGCATGCATTAAATTTAATACAGCAAAATAACTTAACAGAGTAAAACATGCGGAAATAAAACCATAATTTACATATCAGCTTAGTAATATAATCCAGGCTTAAATCTGTAGTGATACAACCAAATCGAAAACTTAAACAGTAAACATTATACAGCTCTATCGAATCCTGCTGTATAATAAAATCCTCAAGGCTTCTTCTCCCTAGTCCTGCCTTGAACTACCAGCTCCATCCATCCTGCGACCTGCCCCATGGAATATGATGTCCAAGATAACAACTAGGACGTGAGCGCTAACGCCCAGTACATAGACATGAGTAAACATATGTATATAATGCATGCAACATGATGACTGGTACAGGGTCATCTAAAAAGTCATGCTCAGAACCGGCGCCACATGAGTGCTGCCACCGCACGGATCAACCTCTGGGTGCAACCACACTCATATAGTACACCAGAGTAGACAGACATAAATGCCCCTGTATTGACCCTGCATGGAATCACCTACTAACTGGCAACTAATAGCATGCATTAAACTTAATACAGCAATATACTTAACAGGGTAAAAACGTGTGGAAACTTAACCATAAATTACATATCAGCTTAGTAATATAATTCAGGCTTAAATCTGTAATGATACAACCATATCGAAATTCTTAAAATAAACATTATACAGCTAACAAATCATGTTGTATAATAAACTCCTCAAGGCTCCTGCTCCCTAGTCCTGCCTTGAACGACCAGCTCCGTCCATCCTGCGACCTGCCCCATGGAATAGGGTGTCCAAGATAACAACTAGGACGTGAGAGCTACGCCCAGTACATAGACATGAGTAAACATATGTATATAATGCATGCAACATGATGACTGGTACATGGTCATCTGAAAAGTCATGCTCAGAACCGGCGCCATATGAGTGCTGCCACCGCACGGATCAACCTCTGGGTGCAACCACACTCGTCTAGTACACCAGAGTAGACAGACATAAATGCCCCCGCCGTCGCGGTACTCTCAGTGACAGACTATCGAGTATAGAGCTGAGCGGCTCTATAATCAGGTATAACAAGGAATAGACTCAACGTGTATATGCACATGACATATGAATATAGAAAACGGTAAATCATACATCATGCCATATAATAATGCCAAATAAATGCAACATATAAACATGTATACTCGCTGGCAATCTCAGTCAATGTGTACGTACCTCTAGGCTAGTTCAAGTAAAGTAGATCCTAGGTTCCAAGCCTATATTCAAAAGTTCACCGTATCACTACACAAGTTCTATAAGCCTTAACTAAGCTAATAAGTACTCCCAAAACTTAAATCGATTCCCGAACCATACCTTCGTCCGAAGCAAGCCCTTTGAAGACGCTAGTCCCGGATAACTATAACCACAACTTGGTTATTCCAGAACTTCGATTATAACCGATAGGGCCCTCAAGTGTATAACTCACACTATATAACTGAAGAAGGAAACTCGGAAATTCGTAATTGAAAATGAACTCTGAACGGCCCTATTTATAGCCAAATTTCTCGGCCAGGATCGGAACTTCCGATTTCAGGATCGGAGCTTCCGATCCAGCTCATTCCGTGCATGTCTGCCACGCCAGGATCGAAACTTCCGATCTACGATCGGAGCTTCCGATCTGCTCTATGATCGACACTTGTCAAAACTCGCGATTGAGTCATCGATCATTGCTGGCAGCTGGGGATCGGAACTTCCGTTCCAGGATCGGAGCTTCCGTTCCGATCGGAGCTTACTATCTAGGATCGGAGCTTACTATCTGGGATCGGAGCTTACTATCCGGCCCAAAATTAAAAAGCCCAAATTTTACTTCTGAAGTACAATAACACTCCGAAATTGGTTAAATACCAACCCTTAATCATGTTTAACATATTATTATCTTAAAATGGTTTCTGGGTTACTACATTCTCCGCACCTTTAGATATTTAGTTCGCGAAATAACATCTAAAGACAAATCAAGATAACAATATGAAACATCAAACAATGTCTTATTACAACAACGGTAATTACATCTTACATGGTAATCAAAAATACAAAGCAAACAACTCAGGATATTCTGCTCGCATACGACTCTCAGTTTCCCAAGTTGCTTCTTCAACGCCTCGGCGCTGCCACTGTACCATCACAAGTGGTATAGTCTTGTTCCGAAGAACTTTCTCCTTCCTGTCTAGGATACAGATTGGTAGTTCAACAAAAGACAGATCTGGCTCTAGCTGAATATCAGTAGACTGAATCACATGAGATTCATCAGCTATGTACTGTCGAAGCAACGACACATGAAAAACATTGTGTATACTGGAAAGAGATAGCGATAAAGCCAAACGATAAGAAACATCTCCGATCTTCTCCAGTATCTGGAAAGGCCCAATGTAACGAGGAGACAACTTGCCTTTCACACCGAATCTCATCACCTTCCTGAAAGGTGATACTCGTAGAAAAACATATTCACCAGGCTCAAACTGAAGTGGCCTGCGGCGAATATTCGCATAACTGGCTTGTCTATCTTGAGCAACTTTGATCCTATGCTTGATCAAATCTACCTTGTCTACAATCTGCTGCACCAATTCAGGACCCTCGACTTGCCGTTCCCCGACTTCATCCCAGAATAACGGAGTATGACACCGTCGACCATACAATGCCTCAAAAGGTGCCATATCAATACTACGATGATAACTGTTATTGTAGGCAAATTCAATCAAAGGTAACTGATCCTGCCAAGATAAACCAAAGTCCATGACAGAAGAACGTAGCATATCCTCCAGAGTACGAATAGTGCGCTCTGACTGCCCATAAGTCTCCGGATGATACGCAGTGCTCAAACTCAGAGTGGTACCCAACGCCTGCTGAAAACTACCCCAAAAACGTGAAGTAAATCGCGGATCTCTATCACTGACAATACTCACTGGAATCCCATGTAATCGCACAATCTCCTGGATATATAAGCGTGCCATGCGATCATAAGAATACTCCCGGTTATAAGGAATGAAATGTGCTGATTTTGTCAAACGGTCAACGACAACCCAGATAGCATCACACTGACGTGAAGTCATAGGAAAGTGGGTAACAAAATCCATAGTCACGTGCTCCCACTTCCATTCGGGAATCTCAAGATTCTGCAGTAATCCACCTGGTCGTCGATGTTCAGCCTTGACCTGTTGACAAACCAAACATCTCGAAACAAATTGATACATACTTCGCTTCATCCCCTTCCACCAGAATCTAGTTCGCAAGTCCTTATACATTTTCATACTTCCAGGATGAACTGATAATCGACTCCTGTGAGCTTGAGATAGAATATCATTCCTGAGCTCCGCAACATTAGGTACAACCACTCTATTGGATAGGCACAATAAACCATCTGCCTGAAAATGGAATCCAGATGTATTAACTCCATTGGCTAGACGTGCCAATCGCTGAGTCTTAACATCAGATATCTGAGCATCTCTGATCCGAGAATACAATGCTGGCTCAGATAGAATAGTATACAAACGAATCCCATTCCTCCCTTTCTTGTGCTTGAGCGTAAAACTCAATGAACATCACTCTTGAATCATATGAGATATTTCATTAGTCTGAAGTGCAGACAGTCTCACGTGCCGACTCAAGGCATCAGCAGTAAGATTAGCAGAACCTGGATGATATTTGATTTCACAATCATAATCCTTCAGGAGATCCATCCAGCGTCTCTGTCGCATATTCAACTCTGCCTGAGTGAATAAATACTTCAAACTCTTGTGATCCGTAAATATCTCAAATTTCTCGCCATAAAGATAATGTCTCCAAATCTTGAGCGCAAATACAATGGCGGCTAACTCAAGATCATGCACTGGATAGTTATTCTCATGCTTCTTCAACTGTCGAGAAGCATAGGCAATAACATGTCCATGCTGTGTCAACACACATCCCAACCCCTGACCAGAGGCATCAGTATAAACAACATAACCTCCTGATCCAGAAGGTAGAGCTAGCACAGGTGCAGTAGTAAGACGTCTACGCAGCTCGTGAAACGACTCCTCACAATCCGAGGACCAAATGAAGGTAACATCTTTCCGAGTAAGCTGAGTCAAAGGCCTGGCCAACTGTGAAAAATTCTCGATGAACCGACGGTAATATCCCGCTAGACCCAAGAAACTACGAATCTCAGCAACCGTTGTCGGACGAGACCAGTTCAGCACTGCCTCTATCTTACTAGGATCAACAGATATCCCTTCACTCGAAATCACATGACCGAGAAATACTACCCGATCAAGCCAGAATTCACACTTGCTCAATTTCGCATATAGCTGCTTATCTCGTAATGTCTGTAGAACAATCCTCAAATGTTGTGCATGCTCATCCTTGTCATGAGAATAAACAAGAATATCATCTATGAAGACGATGACAAATCTATCCAGATAATCTCGAAATACCTGATTCATCAGATTCGTAAAGACTGCCGGTGCATTCGTCAAACCGAATGGCATCACCAAAAACTCATAATGCCCGTATCTGGTCCTGAAAGCAGTCGTAGATATATCTGAGTCTCGTACCCACATCTGATGGTATCCAGATCTAAGATCTATCTTCGAATAAACAGAAGTACCCTGTAGTTGATCGAACAGATCATCAATCCGCGGCAAAGGATACTTATTCTTGATGGTGACACGATTCAACTGCCTGTAATCAATACATAATCGCATCGATCCATCCTTCTTCTTGACAAACAAAACAGGTTCTCCCCACGGAGAAACACTCGGATGAATATATCCCTTATCAAGCAGATCTTGCAACTGCTGTTTCAATTCCCTCATCTCTGACGGTGCCAGACGATAAGGTGCTCGGGATATAGGCGTAGTTCCTGGTACTAGATCAATACCAAATTCAACCTCTCGAACCGGAGGAAAACCAGGAATCTCATCAGGGAATACGTCAGGAAACTTGCTGACAATCGGTAGCTGATCAATACCCAGACTACTCGCAGACATATCAACCGCATAGATGAGGTAGCCCTCCCCACCTGACTCCAAGACATGACATGCCTTCAGAGCCGAAACAAGTGGCATCGGAGGTCGCGCACCCTCACCATAAAAGTACCAGCTATCACCCTCAACGGGATGAAACTGTACCAGATGCTGATAACAATCCACAGTAGCGTGATACAAAGTCATCATATCTATTCCCAAAATACAATCAAAATCCGTCATCGCTAATATCATCAAATTAGCCGATAACACATTACCCTCAAATTCCAGAAGGCAACCCATCACTAGACGCTTAGTTACTACCTCCTGCTCTAACGGAGTAGATACAACTAAATCCATATCTAATGATACGTAAGGTAATCTATGTCTCTTAACGAAGCGACTAGAAATAAAGGAATGCGATGCTCCAGTATCAATTAATACAAGTGCAGGAATACCACATAACAAGAAGTTACCTGCCAACATGCGATCGCTTCCCTCAGTAGCCTATTTCTGAGATAGAGCAAACACCTGCCCTTGAGTCTGGGGACGAAAACCAGAAGAACTCTGTGGTGCTGGCTGGTGACGTGGAAAATTAGAAGCCTGAGATCCAACCTGGGATCCCGATCCACTGGCAGAACCCATACGCTGAGGACAATCTCTCCGCAGATGTCCCTGCTGACCACAAATATAACACGCCCCAGTAGCTCTCCAACATGAAGCTACAGGATGCTTCCCACCACAGTGGCTACAAAACTCCTCCTTCATCTTCTTCTTCCCAAAGCGGAAAGTACCTCGTGAACCACGAGAACCAGACAAAGTAGTAGGAGTAGAAGAAGACGTAGGTACAGATGGCACAATAGATTGAGCTCGAGGCTCAACAAATCCACTAGGCTGTGCTGGCATCATCAACTGTCCACGCCTGTTGCTGGTCTCCACAAGACGGCAACGGTTCACCAAAGTCTCATAAGACACCCGGTCATCACAGACGACAACCTGTGCGTAGATATCTTGGTTCAAACCTTGTAGAAAGATATCATACTTCGATGCATCACTCTCATTAATATGAGGACTGAAAGGTAGCAGATCAAGAAATCGTTGCTGATATTGATCAATAGTCATTGATCCTTGCCTCAAAGTAAGCAACTCCATAGATCGTGCTTGGCGAACAGCCGGAGGAAAATATAATTTCTGAAACTCCCGACAGAAATCCCCCCAAGTCACCTGTCCTGTAGTGACCCTTACCCGGTTCACCTACTAAACAGAACTTAGGCATGCAATTAACTTAATTAAACAGATATCAGAATAAAACTGCGAAAACCATAAATAGTTTACAACCCCAAGTAAAGGAATCTGTAATTTATCCAATAATATACAACCAAATCGAATAGCTGTATAAACCCAAAACAACAGTAATAAAACCTAAGCGAAGCTCCAGCTGGCCAACCACTGACTAGCCCCTCCTGGATCCACCCTCCTCGTCCAATCGCAAACCTGCCCCATGGAATAGGGTGCCCAGAAAATACAGAGTACGAGACGTGAGCATAAAACGCTCAGTACGAGAGTATGAGTATACATGCATGCAAAGTGAACTCCCTATAGACTCGAGGTCAAGGATCAGATAACAGAGACAGACCGGGCCCTGGTATGTAGCACGTTGTACCGTCGCTTCAGAAGATGGCTCCCATACCGAGATAACCGTGGAAACGCCGGACCCAAATCGATGGAAGTCCATCCACTAACAGGATAGGGTACAACCCTACTAACAGACATCTCGAAGGAGATACAACAAGATGCAAATGAATGCAGCACAATATCATGGCATATAAATCATGCGGTCACATAATACATGCATACTCAGTCAGGATATCTCGAACAGTACTTTCGTACCTCAAAATAGTGCAAGCTCTACCAACTCTAGGTCCACGCCTATAGTCTGCTCTACACTGCCAAATGATACTACTATCATTAAAGTGCTCTAAAAGCCTTAACTAAGCTATTGCATACTCCTAAATATTTATAGAAAGCAAAAGCTATACCTTCGTCCGTCGTTAGCCCTTTGATGTCGATGCCTCCAGAACTTGGGCACCACTCCGCTACGACTACCGAACGCCTCGCCGACCTCCGGACCAAGCCTAATAAGACTAGAACAGCTCCAAAAGGAGTAGAAAGGAAAGGAGAACTCGGAATTGGCAAATGAAAGTGAAGTCTCGGCCTTCTATTTATAGACAACGATCGGAACTTCCGATCCTTGATCGGAACGTTCGAACCTCGATCGGAACGTCCGTTCCTGCCATCGGAGCTTCCAAAGATCCTGATCTGCCACGTGTCAAAATATCACTTGTTGATTCCGGATAGGGGTGATCGGAGCTTCCGGTCCTGATCGGAGCTTCCGATCCAACCACACGTCATGCCTGACGTAATAACATCGGTGCCTCCGATCTTTCATCGGAGCTTCCGATCCTGTTCGGAGCTTCCGATCGTGCCTTCGGAGCTTCCGATCCGTCCGATACCCAATTCAATTAATTAGCATTAATCCTTTAATTACTCAATTAGGGTACGGGCTACTACATTCTCCCCCACTTAAGATATTTCGTCCTCGAAAACAGATCTTAAGTACCGAATGCAAATACAGAAATCAGAAACATTCTTTATTCAAATCAAACGTTTACAGAGTTTTCAACTGAATACAAATTAAAGAATGAAATCAAAACAACTCAGGATGGTCTTTACGCATCCTGTCCTCAAGCTCCCAAGTAGCTTCCTCAGTGCCTTTGCGCTGCCACTGAACTAGAACCAAAGGAATGACTTTGTTCCGTAAGACCTTATCCTTATAATCCAGGATACGAAGAGGTTTCTCAACATAAGTCAAATCCTTGTCTACCTGAACCTCAGACCGCTGCAGAATATGAGATTCATCCGCCACATACCGTCGCAACAGAGATACGTGGAACATGTCGTGAATACTAGATAGATGCGGTGGCAAAGCTAGTCGATAAGCCAAATCGCCAATGCTCTCCAAGATCTCAAACGGACCGATAAATCTGGGAGACAACTTGCCCTTAAGGCCAAATCTGAGAATCTTGCGGAAAGGTGACACTCTCAGAAACACTTTCTCCCCGACCTCGAACTGCAAAGGCCTACGCTTGATATTAGCATAGCTGGCCTGACGATCCTGTGCAGTCTTAATCCGTTTCTTGATCTGATCAACAATGTCTATCGCCTGCTGGATAAATTCCGGTCCCTCAGCCTGTCTCTCTACCACTTCTTCCCAAAAGAGTGGAGTACGACAACGTCGCCCATACAACGCCTCAAAAGGTGCCATCCCAATACTAGTATGATAGCTGTTGTTGTAAGCGAACTCGATCAACGGCAAATGATCCTGCCAGGCTGAACCAAAATCCATGACGCACGCTCTAAGCATATCCTCTAGGGTACGGATAGTGCGCTCTGACTGACCATCAGTCTCCGGATGATAGGCTGTACTCAAACTGAGAGTAGTACCCATCGCACGCTGAACACTCCCCCAGAATCTGGAAGTAAACCTGGGGTCCCGATCGCTGACAATGCTCACAGGCACTCCATGAAGTCGAACGATCTCCTGAATGTACGTGCCATGCGATCTACAGAGTACTCTCGGCTATAGGCAATGAAATGCGCTGACTTGGTGAGTCGGTCCACCACAACCCAGATAGCATCACAGTTCCTCGGGGATACCGGAAAATGGGTCACAAAGTCCATTGTGATAAACTCCCATTTCCATTCAGGAATAGGCAGACTGTGAAGCAATACTCCAGGTCGTCGGTGCTCTGCCTTGACCTATTGACACACCAAACATCTCGAAACAAACTGATAAACACTGCGTTTCATTCCCTTTCACCAGAAACGAGTACGTAGATCCTTGTACATCTTGTTTCTCCCAGGATGAATACTCAACTTAGTGCGATGCGCCTGAGACAAAATCTCCTCTCGCAACTCTTCATCCTGAGGAATCACAAGCCTACCAGACAAACACAGAAAGCCATCTGACTGATAATGAAATCCAGATGAGCTACCCTCGTTAGCTAGACGAGCTAAACGCTGGGTCTTCGAATCAGACATCTGAGCATCTCGGATCCGCGAATACAAGGCTGGCTCAGATAATATCGCAAACATCTGGATACTCTGCATACCTTTCTTATGCCTGAAGGTATAACCTGAAGTACAACAGTCACTGATCGCACTAGACATCGAACAAGCCTAAAGTGCGGATAGTCGCACCTTGCGACTCAAAGCATCAGCGGTGAGATTAGCAGCTCCCGGATGGTACTTAATCTCGCAATCATAGTCCTTAAGCAAGTCCATCCAACGTCTCTGCCTCATGTTCAACTCCGCCTGAGTGAACAAATACTTGAGACTCTTATGGTTGGTGAAGATGTCAAATTTCTCGCCATACAGATAATGACGCCAGATCTTCAAAGCGAACACAATGGCTGCTAACTCCAAATCATGGACTGGGTAGTTGTCCTCGTGAAGCTTCAGCTGTCTAGAAGCCTATGCGATCACATGCCCATTCTGAGTCAGGACACAACCTAACCCCTGAAGAGAAGCATCCGTGTAAACTACATACCCTCCAGATCCTGACGGTAATGCCAACACCGGCGCAGAAGTCAACCGCCGTCGAAGCTCACGGAAATTCTCCTCGCACTCGGAGGACCACTCGAAATCCACACCCTTGCGGGTAAGCTGTGTCAATGGTCGAGCTAACTGAGAGAAGTTCAGAATGAAGCGACGATAATATCCTGCTAGACCCAGAAAACTACGGATCTCAGCAACTGTCGTCGGACGCGACTGTTGGAGAACGCGGCGATCAGATCAATCAGTATTGATACCCGGTGCAGCGGAAGTTTAAAAAATTTTATATGGAACGATTCCATATTGGGTATCAAAACTTACGATTAAATTGTATGTGTAAAAATTAAATAACAATTATAAATTTTTACCTTTAATCTCGAATCGAGATTTTGGACACCAACAGATTGCTCTGCTCTTGTTGTATATCCCTGGAACTGATGGACGAACTGTTCTTCAATCAGGTCCACGAACGGATATTTAATCCCTCTGATAGATTGCACTAGAAAATCTATCAGAAGTTTCTACGAAGAGATTAACGAATTTGATCCGTTAAACCAGACTGTAATTCAAAATTCACAGACTGGATTTTACCGAGCAGAGGGGAGAGGGGGTCGGCCACTTCAGAGGAAAATCACTAGGGTTTTTCGAAAATTTTGTGACCTGTTTTCTGTAATTTCTGTACTGCAATAACTTATTTATAATGTAGGCCGCTAACAGCTTAGGGCCCATTAGTCATAAGTTCAAGCCCGACAAGCAAAGCCCGCATGTTCAGAAATTAATATAAAATTCATCGTGACTCAGATTGATAAACCGATTTCACCAATGTGCACAGAAACCATTTCTGCACCTTTTAAAGTCAAGATAAATTTTTCTGAATTCGAATTCAGTGATTTCCAAAAATGCCCATCCCTTTGTTATTTTAGGAAATCTTACTCCTCTACTCTTAAATAAGAAGTCCAACTTCTTTGTTCATTAAATTTAACTCTTTAAATTTAACTATCTCAACGGGGATTAAAAATCCATTACTCTGTGTGACCCTCAATGGTTCAGGGATACAGCTAGCCGTGGGCTCACAACTCCTTGTGACTCGGAACAACAATTTACGACTTGCCCATCGAATCATGGTAAGAGCGTCTAGCAACATCGCCCCATGATTCCCTAGGTATCACTGATAGTGCCTGCAAGAACCAATAGATTTTGGTTAGCGTACAGTACGGTCCCTTCATCCAAATATCCCGATCGAATCAACAACCATTGGTATATCGAGAGTCGTTCGAGATTCGATAACTATGCAATAAATCTTGAAGA
Source organism: Henckelia pumila (assembly GCF_033568475.1). Lineage (NCBI taxonomy): Eukaryota > Viridiplantae > Streptophyta > Magnoliopsida > Lamiales > Gesneriaceae > Henckelia > Henckelia pumila. The sequence goes on from NC_133120.1 coordinate 2,578,390, forward strand.
TCAAATAGTGACATCGCATGTGCTACTAAGAAACCATTTCTTAAATCACATCATGTACTCTGGCCAGAGATTCGTCACACTAATATCTCCTCAGATCGCATAGGATATCCACACTCGCAAGTATGTGGTGAATCCTTGACAACAAAGCATCGACTCCTATATGTGTTGTAACTGTACCCAATCCCGACACCTGATGACCCCAATAGAGTCGGTAAATGAGTCAAAGCACAGTACTAGCATATAGAGTCTCAATGATGTTTCAAGTAGTAAGGACTAATGGTGTACAACCAAAACCGCGGACTTTATCCACTCGATAAGTGATAACCACTTGGAAAGTCCGGATAGGGTAGTTCGATCATTCATCATATGAATATCCATTTGCATGCATCGAACATCTCTATGTTCCTTACCAATGAAACGTGGTACTTTGCATCGCAAATGCTAGTCTCAAACTCGAGCGATCCTTATCCTTATTATCGAACGGCTCAATCGACTAGGAACAGTTTAGAATATACAGTGACTATAAGATGTGTTTCATGATAGACATCCCCATGTTCTACCACATCTTACATACACTATAGTATATTCAAGGTCTTTATCAAAACAACAATAGTATATCACAATATAACAATATGAAGAAAGATAAAGTCATTGCCATTAATAAAAGTGTAAATTATATTAAACAAAAGATTGTTTATACAAAGAGTCATCAAAGCCCTTAGCCACAAGTTGGCTCACCGGGCACCTACTCTTTCAATCTCCCACTTGCCCTAAAGCCAACTAGTCATACTACATAGACCCATTGCTTCGCGATGTTTGTCAAATAATGGTCCTGGCAAGGGCTTAGTAAGTCGATCAGCGATATTGTCTGCAGAGGCCACTCTTTCGACAGTGATGTCTCCTCTTTCCACAATCTCCCGGATGATGTGGTATTTCCTCAGTACGTGTTTGGATCTTTGATGAGACCTTGGTTCCTTTGCCTGAGCAACGGCACCCGTGTTGTCACAGTACACCGGGACTGGACCAACAACTTCAGGAATGACGCCCAACTCTTGGACGAAATTCCTCATCCAAACGGCCTCTTTAGCAGCAGCTGATGCTGCAATGTATTCTGCCTCAGTGGTGGAATCCGCTGTGGTGTCCTGCTTGGAACTCTTCCAAGAGACAGCACCGCCATTGAGCATGAACACAAATCCAGAGGTTGACTTCGAGTTATCCACGTCACTTTGGAAGCTAGAGTCGGTATAGCCTTCCAATTTTAGTTCTCTTTCTCCATATACCATGAACATATTCTTAGTCCTTCGTAAGTACTTAAGAATGTCCTTCACGGCTTTCCAATGCATTTGACCGGGATTAGCTTGATATCTGCTCGTGACACTCAGAGCAAATGCTACATCCGGTCTGGTAGATATCATCCCATACATGATACTACCTATGGCTGACGCATATGGTACATGTGTCATTTTCTCTATCTCTTCATCCGTCTTGGGACACATAGACTTGGATAGAGAAACTCCATGACACATGGGTAGATGTCCTCTCTTGGACCCATCCATTGAAAACCGTTTCAATATGGTGTCGATGTAGGTTGATTGAGTGAGTCCTATCATTCTCTTAGATCTATCTCTATAGATCTGTATCCCTAGAATATAGGATGCCTCACCCAAATCCTTCATCGAGAATCTACCTGATAACCATATCTTTGTTGACTGCAACATCCCTACGTCATTCCCAATGAGTAGGATGTCATCAACATAAAGTACTAAGAATGTCACAGCATCCTTAACTACTTTCTTGTACACGCATGGTTCCTTCGGGTTCTTGATGAAACCAAAATCCTTTATTGTTTCATCAAATTTCTGGTTCCAACTTCTTGATGCTTGTTTTAGACCATAAATTGATCTCTGAAGCTTGCATACCTTATGCTCGCTTCCCATGGATGTGTACCCCTCAGGCTGCTTCATATAGATTTCTTCCTTAATGTCTCCATTAAGAAAAGCAGTCTTCACATCCATTTGCCATATCTCATAGTCATACCAAGCAGCTATGGCAATAAGGATTCTTATGGACTTGAACATTGCAACTGGTGAAAAGGTTTCATCATAGTCAACTCCTTGTCTTTGAGTATAACCTTTCGCCACCAATCGTGCCTTGTAGGTCAATACCTTACCATCAGACCCAAGCTTTCTCTTGTAGATCCATTTACACCCTATTGGAACAATTCCATCGGGAGGATCTACTAAAGACCAAACTTGGTTTGTATGCATCGAATCTATTTCCGACTGCATAGCTTCAAGCCATAAATTTGAATCCGCATCAGAAATTGCTTCCTTGAAGTTTCTTGGATCACATCCAACATCGGGTTCATCTTGATCCCCTACAAGAAGAAGACCATATCGAATAGGAGGTCTAGAAGTCCTCTCGGATTTTCTAGGTACAGGCGTGTCTATCAATGGTTCCTGAGGTGTAGGATCGTTATTTTGTATTTCGGGTTCTTCTCGAATTTCTTCGAGTTCCATCATCTCGCCTTTCTTATCCAATAAGAACTCCTTCTCCAAGAAGGTGGCATTCCTTGAAACAAACACCTTTGTTTCAGCAGGATAATAGAAATAATATCCGATTGAATTCTTTGGATACCCTAAAAAATAACATAAGGTGGATCGACTATCCAACTTATCTCTCACTGTCTGCTTCACGTAAGCAGGACATCCCCAAATCCTCAAGTACGAATACTTAGGAGCTTTGCCATTCCATAACTCGTATGGTGTTTTGTCCACTGCTTTAGTGTGGACGTTGTTCAACAACAATACCGCCGTTTCAAGCGCATAGCCCCAAAACGAAGGTGGAAGCTCAGTGAAGCTCATCATGGATCGAACCATGTCCAACAAAGTTCGATTACGACGCTCCGATACACCATTCAGCTGTGGTGTCATAGGAGGAGTCCACTGAGAGAGAATACCATTCTCTTTCAGATAGTCCAAAAACTCGGTACTTAAGTATTCTCCACCTCGATCTGATCGAAGTGCTTTAATACTTTTACCTAGCTTGTTTTCTACTTCAGCCTTGAATTCTTTGAACTTTTCAAATGCTTCAGACTTATATTTCATTAAATATAAATACCCATACCTAGAATAATCATCAGTAAAGGTAATGAAGTAGTTGTGGCCATATTGAGTACCAACTCTAAATGGACCACAAACATCTGTATGGATCAAATCCAACAGATTTTGACTACGCTCAGGTTTCCCCTTAAAAGGAGATTTAGTCATTTTTCCTTTCAGGCAGGATTCACAAGTAGGTAGAGAGTTAATATCAGACATATCAAACATGCCCTCTCCCACTAGCTTGTTTATACTCCTTGAGGAAATATGACCTAGCCTAGCATGCCAAAGGTTTGCCGGGTTTTGGCTATCGATTTTCCTTTGGTTTGTTGTTGCCGGTTTATCAACATAATTTATTGGAACGTCTTTTAGTTTTAAGTTATATAGATCATTTTCAAGTTGTCCATTTCCAATCAAACATTCATTCTTGTAAATATTGCAAATACCATTCACAAAATTGCAAGAATAACCATCTCTATCAAGCATAGAAACAGAAATAATATTTTAATCAAATCTGGAACAAATAAAACATCTCTCAAAAGTAACTTAAAACCGTTCTGCAAAATTAAATAAATATCTCCCACAGCTTTAGCTTCAACTCTGGAACCATTTCCGAGCCTCAGCTGGATCTCACCCATTCTAAGCCTGCGACTTCTTGTCATCATTTGCAACTCATTGCAAATATGAGATCTACATCTTGTATCCAATACCCAAGAAGTAGTATTAAGAAAAACATTTATTTCAATGTAAAACATACCCTTTGCAGTTCGCAACTGCTCGAGGTATTCCTTGCAGTTACGTTTCCAATGACCGGGTTTCTTGCAGTAATGGCAAACTTGTTTAGACTTGTCCAATTTTGCATGTAACATTTTGCCTTGAGATCATGGTCCAACCATTTCTCTAGTTCGGCCAACCTTTCGGCAGTTACATTAGCCGGGGCTGTTTTCGGAGAAGCCTTTTCTAACACTTAGAAAATCTTTTTCGAACTTAGGACAATCTTGACTTTATGGAACCATTCCGTATAGTTGCGCCAGAAAGTTTGTTTTGTTCGAGAACATGTGGATTACGAATTCATTGTAATGAAATACAGAGTTGAAACAGACAATAATCGATGATTATTTAATGAATTTACTAAGACATAAAATAGGCGAAATTTATTTTATGAATCTCACTCCCACTATTTTAACGATTTCACTACCCTTTAGTGAAAACGGGAAACTGTTTTCCTTAGTGAGAACATGGAGTCCCATTGACAAACTATGGTCCCGAATAATATCAGCCAACCATAATTTTAAAAAGGTAGAGCCCAATTTCTTCCAAAGCAACCTCCACGTTTTTACCTCATGTCCAATAAGGGCCCAATAATATGACGCCGTTTATTGTGACATGTCAAGATGACCCATCAATATTAAGTTGTGATGGACGGTCGCCATGTGGATCCCCCAATAATATGAGCCGATCCCATGGGAGTTCCACCCAACTTACAACATGTGTCGATCCAATGTACAGCTTTCCGACGAACGGGCCCCCCAATAATATGAGCCGGACCGTATCCGCGGGTAGCATCTCATACATTGATCGTTGATGGAAGGTAGGAACATTTAAACAAATTTAAATTTCCTTTATTTATCTTGATATCAATTTTAAATCATATTTAAAATGAGGGATTTTAATTTTGAAAATTTGTCTCATCATTTTTAAAATTTTGTATGCTTGCCAGATTCACACAATTTTGTCTAAAACATGCATACAACAATAATATCACATATTATATAGGATGATCGATTTCATTTCTAATCGACCCGTGGTTGCCAATCACGAGTCTTAGTCCAATCCTAGGTAATATGCAGTATGCAATGCAATCCTATTACATTGAGCTTCCAATTTACATTTCTTCTGTCTTTATTGTCTGCTGGGCCCACCTCCATCTTCAAATCTTGATCTCCCACTAAATCTAATGTATTTACAATAAATAACAATGACAAGTAGGGGATACATTTTTAAGGGGTGGGAACAGGCCATAAACCAAGCCCACTTTTATTACATATGACAATTCATATTGGGCCATAAACCAGGCCCATTAATAAATCCAACAACAATAAAAACAAATATAAATTCCTAACATACACCTAAAAAATTGGTGATGGCAATCGATCATCCTTATCCAATAACATTTAATTCAAAATTAATTTATTGGATAACATGCAATGACAATTTAAATTTAAAAGGATAAAATCATATTTCATATATAAAATCTTATTTTACATACAAAATCATATTTTATCTTTTTATAAAATAAAATCATATTTTATCTATAAAATCCAATTTTATACATAAAATCATATTTTATTCAATATATCCATAAGATCATATCTTATCATCAATTGTACCAAAAATAATTAATTTCAAAATTCAATTTAACGGATAAAATATTTAAAATTTCCAAAAATTCAAATTTATCCAAAAATTAATTTTAAAATTTTTGGACTCGAACAATTCGATCCGATGCCTCGTGGACCAATGAAAAACAATTTTCGATCTGACCAAAAATAGAATTTTAACATATTAAAATTTAATTTAAAAATTAAAAAATTAATTTTTCCCGCGGGCCGCCCGGGACATTCCCGGGCTGCCCGCGCCCCATAGGGCTCGGGCCGGGCAGCCCGGCTGCCCCTAGGGCAGCGCCGAGCGCCGCCCTGCGCAGCGCCTAACACTGTGCTGGGCAGCGACCATCGATGCCCCCGGGCAGCGATCCAATCGCTGCTCGGGTTTTTGCCCGAAATTTTTTTTTATTTTTTTTTAAAATATTTATTTTGTTTCAAAAACCGAGGCTTAAAAATTTTTGTACAATCGATTAATTTAATCGCTTGATCTGAGCAACCTGGCTCTAATACCACTGTTGGAGAACGCGGCGATCAGATCAATCAGTATTGATACCCGGTGCAGCGGAAGTTTAAAAAATTTTATATGGAACGATTCCATATTGGGTATCAAAACTTACGATTAAATTGTATGTGTAAAAATTAAATAACAATTATAAATTTTTACCTTTAATCTCGAATCGAGATTTTGGACACCAACAGATTGCTCTGCTCTTGTTGTATATCCCTGGAACTGATGGACGAACTGTTCTTCAATCAGGTCCACGAACGGATATTTAATCCCTCTGATAGATTGCACTAGAAAATCTATCAGAAGTTTCTACGAAGAGATTAACGAATTTGATCCGTTAAACCAGACTGTAATTCAAAATTCATAGACTGGATTTTACCGAGCAGAGGGGAGAGGGGGTCGGCCACTTCAGAGGAAAATCACTAGGGTTTTTCGAAAATTTTGTGACCTGTTTTCTGTAATTTCTGTACTGCAATAACTTATTTATAATGTAGGCCGCTAACAGCTTAGGGCCCATTAGTCATAAGTTCAAGCCCGACAAGCAAAGCCCGCATGTTCAGAAATTAATATAAAATTCATCGTGACTCAGATTGATAAACCGATTTCACCAATGTGCACAGAAACCATTTCTGCACCTTTTAAAGTCAAGATAAATTTTTCTGAATCCGAATTCAGTGATTTCCAAAAATGCCCATCCCTATGTTATTTTAGGAAATCTTACTCCTCTACTCTTAAATAAGAAGTCCAACTTCTTTGTTCATTAAATTTAACTCTTTAAATTTAACTATCTCAACGGGGATTAAAAATCCATTACTCTGTGTGACCCTCAATGGTTCAGGGATACAGCTAGCTGTGGGCTCACAACTCCTTGTGACTCGGAACAACAATTTACGACTTGCCCATCGAATCGTGGTAAGAGCGTCTAGCAACATCGCCCCATGATTCCCTAGGTATCACTGATAGTGCCTGCAAGAACCAATAGATTTTGGTTAGCGTACAGTACGGTCCCTTCATCCAAATATCCCGATCGAATCAACAACCATTGGTATATCGAGAGTCGTTCGAGATTCGATAACTATGCAATACATCTTGAAGATCAAATAGTGACATCGCATGTGCTACTAAGAAACCATTTCTTAAATCACATCATGTACTATGGCCAGAGATTCGTCACACTAATATCTCCTCAGATCGCATAGGATATCCACACTCGCAAGTATGTGGTGAATCCTTGACAACAATGCATCGACTCCTATATGTGTTGTAACTGTACCCAATCCCGACACCTGATGACCCCAATAGAGTCGGTAAACGAGTCAAAGCACAGTACTAGCATATAGAGTCTCAATGATGTTTCAAGTAGTAAGGACTAATGGTGTACAACCAAAACCGCGGACTTTATCCACTCGATAAGTGATAACCACTTGGAAAGTCCGGATAGGGTAGTTCGATCATTCATCATATGAATATCCATTTGCATGCTTCGAACATCTCTATGTTCCTTACCAATGAAACGTGGTACTTTGCATCGCAAATGCTAGTCTCAAACTCGAGCGATCCTTATCCTTATTATCGGACGGCTCAATCGACTAGGAACAGTTTAGAATATACAGTGACTATAAGATGTGTTTCATGATAGACATCCCCATGTTCTACCACATCTTACATACACTATAGTATATTCAAGGTCTTTATCAAAACAACAATAGTATATCACAATATAACAATATGAAGAAAGATAAAGTCATTGCCATTAATAAAAGTGTAAATTATATTAAACAAAAGATTGTTTATACAAAGAGTCATCAAAGCCCTTAGCCACAAGTTGGCTCACCGGGCACCTACTCTTTCAGCGACCAATTAAGTACCGCTTCAATCTTGCTTGGATCAACAGAAATCCCTTCCCTGGATATGATATGGCCAAGAAAGACCACTCTATCCATCCAAAACTCACACTTGCTCAGCTTGGCGTACAACTGCTCATCTCGAAGAGTTTGTAGTACCAACCGTAAGTGAGAAACATGCTCTTCCGTATTACGTGAATACACCAAGATGTCGTCAATGAAGACCACGACAAACTTGTCCAAAAACTCCCTGAAGACACGGTTCATCAAATCCATGAATATAGCCGGCGCATTAGTCAAACCAAATGGCATCACTAGGAACTCGTAATGCCCATAGCGAGTACGGAATGCAGTCTTGGCTACGTCCTGATCACGGACTCTCAACTGATGATACCCAGATCTCAAGTCAATCTTGGAGTAAACTGACGTGCCTTGCAGCTGATCAAACAAGTCATCAATACGAGGCAACGGATACTTGTTCTTAATAGTGACTCGGTTCAGCTGCCGATAGTCAATGCACAGCCGCATCGACCCATCCTTCTTCTTTACGAAGAGAATAGGAGCTCCCCAAGGAGATACACTAGGACGAATGTACCCCTTGTCCAAAAGAACCTGTAGCTGATTCTTCAATTCTCGCATCTCTGATGGAGCCAGACGATACGGTGCTCTAGAAATAGGCGAAGTACCCGACACCAACTCTATGCCAAACTCGACTTCCCTAGCAGGAGGAAAACCCAGAATCTCATCAGGAAACACATCTGGAAATTCATCCACAACAGGAATGCTCTCTAACCCAATACTCTCAGCGGACAAATCAACTGCATAGATAAGGTAGCCTTCCCCGCCAGACTCTAGAGCTCGACAGGCTCTCAAAGCTGATACCAAAGGCATCGGGGGTTGCGCTCCCTCACCATAGAAAAACCAACTCTCACTCCCTTCCGGATGAAAGCGTACTAATCTCTGATAGCAGTCCACTGAAGCTCGATAGGTAGTCAACATATCTATTCCCAGAATGCAATCAAAGTCGTCCATCGCCAGGACCATGAGATTCGCTAACAGAATGTTCCCTTCGAACTCAAAAGGGCAACCCATCACTAGACGCTTAGCCAAAGCAGATTGGCCCGTCGGAGTAGAAACAGACTTCACTACGTCTAGTGTAATGCATGGTAACTTATGCCTCTTAACAAAACGTGCAGAAATGAAGGAATGAGATGCACCAGTGTCAATAAGTACAAGAGCAGGTATACCATAAAGCAGAAATGTACCTGCGATGACTTTCTCATTCTCCTCCACTGCCTGATCTTGCCTCAGGGCAAACACCTGGCCAGAAGCTCGTGGCCTCAAATGAGAACTCCCAGCAGACTGTCCCTGCGACCTCTGCTGAACGGTGGCCTGAGAACCCGATCCTGAACCAGAACCAGAACCGCCTCCCCCAGACTGTGGACAATCCCTCCGGATATGACCAGTCTCTCCACAATGGAAACAAGCTCCGGAAGCTCTGCGGCACTTGTCGGATGGATGGTTCTTTCCACAGTGATCACACTTGTCCTTCTTACCGAAACGGACAACACCTCCAGAACCAGAGGAAGAAGAAGATCCAGACTTCTTGAAAGTTTGGGCATGGGGACCCAAAGAACTAGCAGGCCTCGACTGAGGGAAAGACCCGTTTCGCCGAATGCTGTCCTCCGCCTGGTGACAACGGCTCACCAAACCCTCGTAGGACATGTCGTCGCCAACCGCCACACGGTCATGGATCTCAGGGTTAAGGCCCTGAAGGAACAGATTATACTTCATCTCTGAGCTATCAGCAATCTCGGGACAATAGGATAGCAGATCAAAGAACCTTTGCTGATACTCATCGATAGACATGGCTCCCTGTCGCAGACTCAGTAGCTCGCCTGCCTTCGACTGACGGAGTGCAGGAGGAAAATACCGCTTTTGGAAAGCTGTGCGGAACTCGGCCCAGGTGGCCACTCCTCTCGCCGTAACAAAAGGTGCAGAAGTAAACCTCCACCACCTGCGCGCACGCCCATCCAGAAGATAGCCAAGGGTCTCTACCTTCTGCTCATCGGTGCATTGGAAAGTCTGAAAAGTCGTCTCCATGCGGTCTAACCAGTTCTCCGCATCCTCCGGAGACTCACCTCCAACTAAGGGCTTAGGACCTATAGCTAAGAATCGACGCACAGTGAAACGCTCGTCGTCATGGTGACGATGACGCCGTTCTCGACGAGGCTCCCGGTCGGCATCACCCCAACGCCCACCAACACTGCCATGAGAACTATGGTCGTCACGATTTGACATCTACAAAAATACCTCAAGATGAGACTAAATCCCAAGAAATCTTTTGCATGCTCTGATACCATAAATGTAGTGACCCTTACCCGGATCACCTACTAAACAGAACTTAGGCATGCAATTAACTTAATTAAACAGATAACAGAATAAAACTGCGGAAACCATAAATAGTTTACAACCCCAAGTAAAGGAATCTGTAATTTATCCAATAATATACAACCAAATCGAATAGCTGTATAAACCCAAAACTACAGTAATAAAACCTAAGCGAAGCTCCAGCTGGCCAACCACTGACTAGCCCCTCCTGGATCCACCCTCCTCGTCCAATCGCAAACCTGCCCCATGGAATAGGGTGCCCAAAAAATACAGAGTACGAGACGTGAGCATAAAACGCTCAGTACGAGAGTATGAGTATACATGCATGCAAAGTGAACTCCCTATAGACTCGAGGTCAAGGATCAGATAACAGAGACAGACCGGGCCCTGGTATGTAGCACGCTGTGCCGTCGCTTCAGGAGGTGGCTCCCATACCGAGATAACCGTGGAAACGCCGGACCCAAATCGATGGAAGTCCATCCACTAACAGGATAGGGTACAACCCTACTAACAGACATCTCGAAGGAGATACAGCAAGATGCAAATGAATGCAGCACAATATCATGGCATATAAATCATGCGGTCACATAATACATGCATACTCAGTCAGGATATCTCGAACAGTACTTTCGTACCTCAAAATAGTGCAAGCTCTACCAACTCTAGGTCCACGCCTATAGTCTGCTCTACACTGCCAAATGATACTACTATCATTAAAGTGATCTAAAAGCCTTAACTAAGATATTGCATACTCCTAAATATTTATAGGAAGCAAAAGCTATACCTTCGTCCGTCGTTAGCCCTTTGATGTCGATGCCTCCAGAACTTGGGCACCACTCCGCTACGACTACCGAACGCCTCGCCGACCTCCGGACCAAGCCTAAGAAGACTAGAACAGCTCCAAAAGGACTAGAAAGGAAAGGAGAACTCGGAATTGGCAAATGAAAGTGAAGTCTCGGCCTTCTATTTATAGACAACGATCGGAACTTCCGATCCTTGATCGGAACGTCCGAACCTCGATCGGAACGTCCGATCCTGCCATCGGAGCTTCCGAAGATCCTGATTTGCCACGTGTCAAAATATCACTTGTTGATTTCGGATAGGGGTGATCGGAGCTTCCGGTCCTGATCGGAGCTTCCGATCCAACCACACGTCATGCCTGACGTAATAACATCGGTGCCTCCGATCGCTCATCGGAGCTTCTGATCCTGTTCGGAGCTTCCGATCGTGCCTTCGGAGCTTCCGATCCGTCCGATACCCAATTCAATTAATTAGCATTAATCCTTTAATTACTCAATTAGGGTATGGGCTACTACATGTACTCTCTCAGTACGTGCCTGAGCAACCTTGGCATCCCACCAAAAACGTGCTCTATCCTCTAGAACGAATTCTAAAACTTCCAGTTTCTGCTCCTCAGTACACTCGAAAGCTCGGAACGTGCTCTCAAGTTTAGACATCCAGCTTCTAGCTTGTTCAGGATTCTCGCCTCCCACTAAGGGTTTCGGTCCTACCTGCATGAACTTATTAATAGTATAGCGACGTCGACCCTCATGAGGACGATGTCGATCATCCTGATGATGATGGCGACGATGATGATGACCACCTCCCTGGCCAACACTACCGTGACTCTCGTCAGCCATATCCTGAAAAGAATTGCACATTAAAATCCCAAATGCGCAAGAATTACTCAAGACTAAACTAAATCCCAAGTACTAATCCCAAAATCTAAGCATGCTCTGATACCAAAAATGTAGTGACCCTGCATGGAATCACCTACTAACTGGCAACTAATAGCATGCATTAAACTTAATACAACAATATACTTAACAGAGTAAAAACGTGCGGAAACTTAACCATAAATTACATATCAGCTTAGTAATATAATTCAGGCTTAAATCTGTAATGATACAACCATATCGAAATTCTTAAAATAAACATTATACAGCTAACAAATCATGTTGTATAATAAACTCCTCAAGGCTCCTGCTCCCTAGTCCTGCCTTGAACGACCAGCTCCGTCCATCCTGCGACCTGCCCCATGGAATAGGGTGTCCAAGATAACAACTAGGACGTGAGCGCTACGCCCAGTACATAGACATGAGTAAACATATGTATATAATGCATGCAACATTATGACTGGTACAGGGTCATCTGAAAAGTCATGCTCAGAACCGGCGCCATATGAGTGCTGCCACCGCACGGATCAACCTCTGGGTGCAACCACACTCGTCTAGTACACCAGAGTAGACAGACATAAATGCCCCCGCCATCGCGGTACTCTCAGTGACAGACTATCGAGTATAGAGCTGAGCGGCTCTATAATCAGGTATAACAAGGAATAGGGTCAACGTGTATATGCACATGACATATGAGTATAGAAAACGGTAAATCATACATCATGCCATATAATAATGCCAAATAAATGCAACATATAAACATGTATACTCGCTGGCGATCTCAGTCAATGTGTACGTACCTCTAGGCTAGTTCAAGTAAAGTAGATCCTAGGTTCCAAGCCTATATTCAAAAGTTCACCGTATCACTACACAAGTTCTATAAGCCTTAACTAAGCTAATAAGTACTCCCAAAACTTAAATCGATTCCCGGACCATACCTTTGTCCGAAGCAAGCCCTTTGAAGATGCTAGTCCCGGATGACTATAACCACAACTTGGTTATTCCAGAACTTCGATTATAACCGATAGGGCCCTCAAGTGTATAACTCACACTATATAACTGAAGAAGGAAACTCGGGAATTCGTAATTGAAAATGAACTCTGAACGGCCCTATTTATAGCCAAATTTCTCGGCCAGGATCGGAACTTTCGATTTCAGGATCGGAGCTTCCGATCCAGCTCATTGCGTGCATGTCTGCCACGCCAGGATCGGAACTTCCGATCTACGATCGGAGCTTCCGATCTGCTCTATGATCGACACTTGTCAAAACTCGCGACTGAGTCATCGATCATTGCTGGCAGCTGGGGATCGGAACTTCCGTTCCAGGATCGGAGCTTCCGTTCCGATCGGAGCTTACTATCTAGGATCGGAGCTTACTATCTGGGATCGGAGCTTACTATCCGGCCCAAAATTAAAAAGCCCAAATTTTACTTCTGAAGTCCAATAACACTCCGAAATTGGTTAAATACCAACCCTTAATCATGTTTAACATATTATTATCTTAAAATGGTTTCTGGGTTACTACAGCCCCCGCCGTCGCGGTACTCTCAGTGACAGACTATCGAGTATAGAGCTGAGCTGATCTATAGTCAGGTATAACAAGGTATAGGCTCAATGTGTATATGCACATGACATATGAATATAGAAAGCGGTAAATCATATATCATGCCATATAATAATGCCAAATAAATGCAACATATAAACATGTATACTCGCTGGCAATCTCAGTCAATGTGTACGTACCTATAGGCTAGTTCAAGTAAAGTAGGATCCTAGGTTCCAAGCCTATATTCAAAAGTTCACTGTATCACTACATAAATTTTATAAGCCTTAGTGTAACACCAAGAACTTTTAAAATTTGAATATCATGCCTAAAATTATTTTCAGTATTTATATTTTTAATTTCTTGAAGTTAATTGTTTAAGTTTCAGTTAAAGATAGCATTGCTTGACTTATTTGAATTAAATGCCTTGAATTGTTTAGTTAGTGAGTTTCTATCCCGGCAGGCGACGATGGTGGGATTCGGTGGTATATTTTCAAGACTTTCGTTTTTAAGATTTTAAGTTAGAGGAAAAAGGGGATTTTGGCCAAAAATGTGAATTTTGAACTTTTAAGGGGTCAAAAAGCAATTTTATCATTTTCTTGGATTATTTCCTAAACTTTTCATAAAATAGAATTTTATTAAATCCGGGCTAGTGTAATTTCAATTAAAATATTGAGAGTTGAAATTTTAAACTTAGAAGTTTTAAAGGTGCAAAAGTTTTGAGGTAAAGAGTTGTAATAGTGCTAGTAGCACTTTTACAAGTACAATAGTAACTTTAAAACACTACACACAATATACTCTCATTTATTTCCCTCTAAAATACACATTTACAACCTAAATCAAAACCCTAGCCCCTTTTTGACTCAAGAGCCGCTACCCCCCCTTCCCCTTGAGGTTTCACTTCGGCCGAATCCTCTCCCTCGCCTCCTAGCTGCCGCCGCCACCAACCACCGCCGTCCCCACCGCCGGAGGAACTCCACAAGAAGCATAGCTTGGTGTTTGGCTTGTGTCCAGCCCTTTCCTCCCCCTTGTTTTCGATTTTCTTGTTGGTAAAGGTTGGAAGGCAAGTATAAATTGTTCTTGGGCTTTCATTCAAGCAATATCTATCCCCACCCTTAAGTTTCTTTTGCAAAATTTCGAAATGCATGTTGTATATGTATGTAGGGTTCGGTTTTAGCATGATTTAGTGGAGGTGGGGCTGTTTTTTTTTAAGTATTGCATTTGAGTTGTGTTTATGTGATTAAATGATGAATTTAGAAGCTATGGCATGGATTTTTATGATTGGGTTTGCATAATTTCGAAAATTCAGAAGTGAGGTGCCCTAAATTTTGAAGTTTTGCATGTGTAAGGGCTGGAATTGAAATGATGTTGAGGCATTTAATTGATTTGCATGAGTCTTGATTGATTACCCAATATTTTGAGGCTTTTGATGCTTAAAATTTGAAGTTTTCGAAATGTGAGGTGAAAGTGTGGTTGGGTGTTGTCCAAGTTCTTGGGAAAAGTCCTAAGTGATGTTATTTGAGGTGTATTGATGTTTGGTATGGAGAAAAGTTGAGGAAAGAGGGTTATGGGGTTGAATTTTTGACTTAGAGGTAAGTTGGGTGTTGTTGAGTGTGCAGGGCAGTACTGTTCACGGGGCAGGGCAGGTCTTGGCTGAGGTCTGGGCAGTGTTAGGGCTATACCATCGTAAAGTTCATGATGTTGTGGTCGTGTCGGTATAAAATGGGCTTATTTCGGATAAGTTTGGACCAAGTTATGAGTCTTTTAAGTTGGAGGTGTAGGTGCAGATTTTTCTTTGTAAAAAGGGGCTGTCCAATTTTCTTGTCTTGTCAATTAGCTCGTTTGATCATTTGATATTACCACCTATTCCTAGGGGTAATTTGAAGTGTTTTTTAAGTGTCGGTTCAAGCGGGACGGGTTTTGGTTAAGGCATGACAAAGTTTAGGGTCTTACGGTTCTCTTGCTCGGGCTAAGTCAAGTTTGAGGGAAATTGTTGAGTGAAGTGTTTCTTTTGTCTTAGGGGCAGCCACTCATCCACCTTACACCCACATTTTTGAGTTGAGTCTCATGTCTTAAAGGTTTCCTATTCGTGTGCATATGACATGTTCTTGAGTTTCATAAAGTGAAAGGAAGTTTTCTTGTTTTGCATGCTATAAAGAGGTGTGAGTCGAGTCTTAATGAATGAAAAAGAAAAGAAAGTAAATGTTTTTGAATGAAGTGATTTGTTTGTGACAAAGAGGGGTGTTGCTAGGCCGGGGGATGCCTCGGTCTACTCACTAAGAGGTTATAGAGGTTTAGGTAGGGAGCAAGAGACATCTTGTTTATCCTTGCCACAGAGGGCAATGTGGGATCGGGAGTAATCTCGGTCTCCTTGCCACAGAGGGGCAATGTGGGATCGGGAGTTATCTCGGTCTCCTTGCCACAGAGGGGTTAAGTTCGTCGGGAGAAATCTCGTCGTCTTGCCGGCATAGTGCACTGCAGCCATGATCATGATCGAAACAGAGGGTCACAAATCAAGGAACTGATTTCTATGAGGAAAAAGAAAAGGAAAAGAAAAGTTTAAAAGTTAAAGTTTCATTATTTCAGTTGACTCGTCTTACGTTGATGTCAGTCAGTCATGCATGAGGTTAAGTAAAGTATGAGGTTGATGTTAAGAAAGTTGAAAGTCTTTTATAGCGTGAGTTCATCAGTGCATGTTTTCTATACCTTCTAGTTTCATGCATATTACAGTTAAAGTTGAGCTATTGCATCACGTATTTTAAACCCTTGTTATTACACTGTTTATACTTATTGAGTCTTTAGACTCACTATGCTTGAATGTTTGCAGGTGAGGAGACTGTTGTTGAGATGGAGGGGCATGATCTACTGGGATGAGGCCATCGGCGGTGCAAGGCCCAGTGACCGTTGCTTCTTTATGTTTACGTTTTTCCGCACATTACTCTGTTATGTAATAATGAAGAGTTATTTGAGTACTTTCAGTATTTATAGCCAGGATGTGCATTCCCTGTGCTACAGTTGATGAATTTGTAGTATGTCTACACCTATGCATGTTTATGATTATTGCGAACTTTT
This sequence comes from Henckelia pumila, assembly GCF_033568475.1. Classification (NCBI taxonomy): domain Eukaryota; kingdom Viridiplantae; phylum Streptophyta; class Magnoliopsida; order Lamiales; family Gesneriaceae; genus Henckelia; species Henckelia pumila. Next base: position 2,594,909 of record NC_133120.1, read on the forward strand.
AAATGCCTTAGTTTACTTTATGCTGTAACCGGGAGGTGGTTACTAGGATTGCATGTTTATGATTAGCGCACTTGAGTTTTTAAGTCAGTTTTTCTTTCCTTATTTGAATTGTTGACTGGGTTAAGATGGCTTGTTTGCTTTGCAAACAAGTCATGGCAAAAATTTTTAAAAATCCGCAAATTTTCATTTAAATTATTTTTAGTCTAGTAGTTTAGGGTCGTTTAAGTTGGTATCAGAGCACGGTCTTGGTTTGGGCCGAGCCTACTGCCGGTTGCTGAAACTCAGGGGATCTTGCCTCAAAGTCTGTAAGATTTAAGTTTAATGTCTCTATCTATTTAAGTTTTGATGCATGAGTTTCTTGAGTTATTGAGAAATTTAGATTTGAAGTAAAAATATTTTTCTAAGGCATGAAATTTGAATGTTGGATTTTCTCGTTGCATTTAGATGGCTAGTCGTCGTGATCAGCGTGCAGTTACTCCTCCACCACCGCCGCCTCAGGAGGATGTAGGAGGACAGGTGCTAGCGGGATTGGCCCGCATCCTCGAGCATCATGTGGATGCTCCTAGGGCTGGAGTGGGGACTATTTGCGAGCAGTTCCGGAAGATGAATCCGAAGGACTTCGCTGGCACCACTGATCCGTTGATAGCGGAGGGTTGGATCCGTTCTCTGGAGGTGATCTTTTTCTATATGCAGCTGGGAGATCCAGATAGAGTGAGGTGTGCTGTGTTTCTCCTCCAGGATGATGCCGCCCTCTGGTGGGAGGGAATGGAGAAGATTGTGAACCCAGCTACTCTACCTTGGACTGAGTTCAAAAAGCTGTTATTTGAGAAGTATTTTACTGCTGATGTGAGAGCCCGTTTGAAGACGGAGTTTATGAGCTTGAGACAGGGAGATTTGTCGGTGGCACAGTTTGTGGTGAAGTTCGAGAGGGGCTGCCATTTTGTGCCTTTGATTGGAGATGACGAGAAGGAGAAGCTGGAGCACTTTCTTGTGGGGCTTCGACCAGCCATCCGTAGGGATGTACTTATGGCAGAGCCAGATGATTATGCTTCAACGCTGAGGCGTGCCTTGAGGTCCGAGCAGACACTGAGAGATATTAGCGCGGAGGCGCATGCCAAGAGGCCCTTCCGTCATCAGGGCCACTCTCAGCAGCAGCAGCACGGCAAGAAGCCGTATCATGGACCACCGAGACAGCAGGGACAGCAGGGGCGTCAGGCCCATAGGCAGGATCCTCCCAAGGCTGGGGAGAAGCCCATTTGCCAGGTTTGCCACCGCCCGCACTTTGGGAGATGTTTGAAGGACGCTGGAGTTTGCTTCAAGTGCAAGAAGCCAGGCCATATTTCTACCCATTGTCCAGATCTGAGGAGGCCCGTGCAGGGCAGAGTGTTCGTGATGGAGGCCGAGCAGGCCGACCCAGACACTACTCTTCTCACAGGTAGGATTGTTGTGGCAGGCGTGGCCACGAGGGCCTTATTAGACTCAGGGGCTACCCATTCCTTTATATCGGAGTCTTTTGCCCTTGAGAGGGGCATTCAGAGCGAGGAATTGGAGGTTGGATTCTCAGTTACTATCCCCTCAGGGGAAGAGCTATCCACCAGGAGCTTGGTGAGAGATCTTGTATTGCTTTTGCAGGGTCAGTCAGTGGTAGCAGACCTCATAGTGCTACCTTTGCCAGAGTTTGACCTGATTCTTGGGATGGATTGGATGACGAAGAATGCGGTGATGATAGACTTCCAGCAGAGATCAATGCTAGTCAGGCCTGAGGGCGAGGAACCGTTTTGGTTCGAGGCTGCTAAGAGCTTGAGGAAGACTCGAGTCATTTCTACCATGCAAGCTCAGAGGCTTGTACTTAGTGGGTGCGAGTCATTTCTAGCCAGTTTATCTTTGACAGAGCTGCCAGAGCGACCAGTTATTTCTGATGTGGCTGTCGCGGCTGAGTTTGAGGATGTGTTCCCTAGCGATGTTGTGGGAATTCCGCCCGATAGAGAAGTGGAGTTCTCTATAGATTTGATTCCCGGTACTGTGCCTATCTCCAAGGCACCGTACAGATTGGCTCCTACCGAAATGAAGGAGTTAAAAGAGCAAATTCAAGAGTTTCTTGACAAGGGATTCATACGCCCTAGTTTCTCCCCATGGGGCGCACCAGTTCTCTTCGTTAAGAAGAAGGACGGTAGTCTAAGATTTTGCATAGACTACCGAGGTTTGAACGGAGTGACTGTGAAGAACAAGTACCCATTACCTAGGATCGAGGACCTCTTCGATCAATTGCAAGGTGCATCCGTCTTTTCGAAGATTGATCTTCGTTCAGGTTATCACCAGTTGAAGGTGAAGGAGTCAGATGTGTCGAAGACAACTTTTAGGACTCGTTACGGTCATTACGAGTTCCTTGTGATGCCTTTTGGGATGACGAACGTGCCCGCGGTTTTCATGGATCTTATGAACCGCGTGTTTCAGCCTTACTTGGACCGCTTTGTCATTGTTTTCATCGATGACATCCTCATTTATTCGAAGGATAGAGTGGAGCATGAACAGCATTTGAGGACCGTTCTTGAGGTGCTTCGAGAGCACAAGTTGTTGGCCAAGTTTGATAAGTGTGAATTCTGGTTGGAGAAAGTTGCTTTCTTGGGTCATATTATTTCTAAGAGCGGTGTGGAAGTAGACCCTTCAAAGGTTCAAGCAGTGAAGGAGTGGTCTAAACCGAGGAGCGCGTCTGAGATTCGCAGTTTTCTTGGATTAGCCGGATATTACCGAAAATTTATCAAGGGTTTTTCCTCCATTGCTGTGCCTATGACAGCGTTGACTAAGAAGAACTCCAAGTTTGTTTGGAGTGCCAAGTGTCAAAAGAGCTTTGATACTTTGAAGGAAGCTCTTACGACAGCGCCAGTGTTGACCATGCCATCCGGGCGAGGTGATTTTGTGGTGTATACTGATGCTTCCAAGTTGGGATTGGGAGCAGTTCTGATGCAGCGAGACAGAGTTATTGCCTATGATTCTAGGAAATTGAAGGAGCACGAGAAGAACTACCCTACTCATGACTTAGAGTTGGCAGCGGTAGTGTTTGCTCTTAAGATTTGGAGACACTATCTTTACGGAGAGAAGAGTCAGATCTTCACGGACCACAAAAGCCTCAAGTACTTCTTCACCCAGAAGGAGTTGAATATGAGGCAGCGAAGGTGGTTAGAATTGGTGAAAGACTATGACTGCGATATTAGCTACCACCCTGGTAAAGCTAACGTGGTTGCAGATGCTTTGAGTAGGAAAACTGCAGTGATTACCTCCTTGTCAGTGTCTAGACCGTTGCAGGTTGAGATTCAGAGGTATGGTTTTGAGTTTTATGCAAGTGGTAGAGCTCCCAGATTGTCTTCACTAAGTGTGCAGACTACACTTTTTGATCGTATCCGTGCAGCGCAGTCAGTTGATGAGCAGATCAGGAAGTGGAGACAGAGAGATGAGGAGAAAGGCAGCGGTTTGTATGCTGTGGTAGATGGGATTGTGAGGTACAAAGGTAGATTTTGGGTTCCCGCAGGTGATTCTCTGCGAGTTACTATCATGGCAGAGGCACATACATCGCCGTACTCAATCCACCCTGGTAGTACGAAGATGTATCGGGATCTTCAGCAGCTTTATTGGTGGCCAGGCATGAAAAGTGACATTGCCCGATTCGTGTCAGAATGCCTGACATGCCAGCAGGTCAAGGCGGAGCATCAGAGACCGGCCGGATTGCTTCAGCCTCTCCCTATTCCTGAGTGGAAATGGGAGAATATCACCATGGACTTTGTTGTGGGATTGCCGAAGACAGTGAGAGGTTCAAATGCTATTTGGGTTATTGTAGACCGTCTCACTAAGTCGGCTTACTTTTTACCAGTGAATATGACTTTCACGATGACTCAGTTCGCGGAGTTGTATATCCGGGAGATAGTCAGACTACATGGTATTCCAGTCTCCATAGTGTCTGATAGAGATCCACGGTTTACTTCATCTTTTTGGAAAAGTCTTCATTCCGCTATGGGTACGAAGCTACTTTTTAGCACCGCCTTCCACCCGCAGGCTGATGGCCAGTCAGAGAGGGTGATTCAGATTTTGGAGGATCTTTTGAGGGCATGTGCTATTGATTTTCAAGGTAGTTGGGAGTCGAGACTACCACTAGTGGAATTCGCGTATAATAACAGTTTTCAGTCCACTATTGGCATGGCTCCCTACGAGGCACTTTATGGGAGGAAGTGTAGATCTCCAGTGTTGTGGGATGAGATAGGTGAGAGATCAGACTTTGGTCCGGAGATTGTTCAGTTGACCACCGAGGTAGTAGCTAAGATCCGTGATAGGATGAGGACTGCCCAGAGTAGGCAGAAGAGCTACGCAGATCACAGGAGGAGAGATGTGGAGTTTTCTGTGGGTGATCATGTATTCATCCGTGTAGCGCCGCTGAAGGGAGTTTTGAGGTTTGGGAAGAAAGGAAAGTTGACACCGAGGTTTATAGGACCCTTCGAGATTTTGGATAGGGTAGGGGCACTGGCTTATAGAGTGGCCCTGCCGCCTAACCTTGATAAGATCCATAGTGTCTTCCATGTGTCGATGTTGAGGAAGTACATCTCGAACCCATCCCATGTGCTCAGTTCAGAACCGCTTCAACTATCTCCTCACCTGTCCTATGAGGAGACGCCCATCCGGATTTTGGATAGACAGGAGAGAAGACTCCGTAACAAGTCAATTCCAATGATCAAGGTGAGATGGCAGAACCATTCGGATGAAGAGGCCACTTGGGAAGCAGAAGCAGATTTCAGAGATCGCTATCCGGAGCTTTTTGGTGAGTTTTAATTTCGAGGACGAAATTCCTTATTAGGGAGGGAGGAATTGTAACACCAAGAACTTTTAAAATTTGAATATCATGCCTAAAATTATTTTCAGTATTTATATTTTTAATTTCTTGAAGTTAATTGTTTAAGTTTCAGTCAAAGATAGCATTGCTTGACTTATTTGAATTAAATGCCTTGAATTGTTTAGTTAGTGAGTTTCTATCCCGGCAGGCGACGATGGTGGGCTTCGGTGGTATATTTTCAAGACTTTCGTTTTTAAGATTTTAAGTTAGAGGAAAAAGGGGATTTTGGCCAAAAATGTGAATTTTGAATTTTTAAGGGGTCAAAAAGCAATTTTATCATTTTCTTGGATTATTTCCTAAACTTTTCATAAAATAGGATTTTATTAAATCCGGGCTAGTGTAATTTCAATTAAAATATTGAGAGTTGAAATTTTAAACTTAGAAGTTTTAAAGGTGCAAAAGTTTTGAGGTAAAGAGTTGTAATAGTGCTAGTAGCACTTTTACAAGTACAATAGTAATTTTAAAACACTACACACAATACACTCTCATTTATTTCCCTCTAAAATACACATTTACAACCTAAATCAAAACCCTAGCCCCTTTTTGACTCAAGAGCCGCCACCCCCCCTCCCCTTGAGGTTTCACTTCGGCCGACTCCTCTCCCTCGCCTCCTAGCTGCCGCCGCCGCCAACCACCGCCGTCCCCACCGCCGGAGGAACTCCACAAGAAGCATAGCTTGGTGTTTGGCTAGTGTCCAGCCCTTTCCTCCCCCTTGTTTTCGATTTTCTTGTTGGTAAAGGTTGGAAGGCAAGTATAAATTGTTCTTGGGCTTTCATTCAAGCAATATCTATCCCCACCCTTAAGTTTCTTTTGCAAAATTTCGAAATGCATGTTGTATATGTATGTAGGGTTCGGTTTTTGCATGATTTAGTGGAGGTAGGGCTGTTTTTTTTTAAGTATTGCATTTGAGTTGTGTTTATGTGATTAAATGATGAATTTAGAAGCTATGGCATGGATTTTTATGATTGGGTTTGCATAATTTCGAAAATTCAGAAATGAGGTGCCCTAAATTTTGAAGTTTTGCATGTGTAAGGGCTGGAATTGAAATGATGTTGAGGCATTTAATTGATTTGCATGAGTCTTGATTGATTACCCAATATTTTGAGGCTTTTGATGCTTAAAATTTGAAGTTTTCGAAATGTGAGGTGAAAGTGTGGTTGGGTGTTGTCCAAATGCTTGGGAAAAGTCCTAAGTGATGTTATTTGAGGTGTATTGATGTTTGGTATGGAGAAAAGTTGAGGAAAGAGGGTTATGGGGTTGAATTTTTGACTTAGAGGTAAGTTGGGTGTTGTTGAGTGTGCAGGGCAGTAGTGTACATGGGGCAGGGCAGGTCTTGGCTGAGGTCTGGGCAGTGTTAGGGCTGTACCATAGTAAAGTTCATGATGTTGTGGTCGTGTCGGTATAAAATGGGCTTATTTCGGATAAGTTTGGACCAAGTTATGAGTCTTTTAAGTTGGAGGTGTAGGTGCAGATTTTTCTTTGTAAAAAGGGGCTGTCAAATTTTCTTGTCTTGTCAATTAGCTCGTTTGATCATTTGATGTTACCACCTATTCCTAGGGGTAATTTGAAGTTTTTGTTAAGTGTCGGTTCAAGCGGGACGGGTTTTGGTTTAGGCATGACAAAGTTTAGGGTCTTACGGTTCTCTTGCTCGGGCTAAGTCAAGTTTGAGAGAAATTGTTGAGTGAAGTGTTTCTTTTGTCTTAGGGGCAGCCACTCATCCACCTTACACCCACATTTTTGAGTTGAGTCTCATGTCTTAAAGGTTGCCTATTCGTGTGTATATGACATGTTCTTGAGTTTCATAAAGTGAAAGGAAGTTTTCTTGTTTTGCATGCTATAAAGAGGTGTGAGTCGAGTCTTAATGAATGAAAAGGAAAAGAAAGTAAATGTTTTTGAATGAAGTGATTTGTTTGTGACAAAGAGGGGTGTTTCTAGGCCGAGGGATGCCTCGGTCTACTCACCAAGAGGTTATAGAGGTTTAGGTAGGGAGCAAGAGACATCTTGTTTATCCTTGCCACAGAGGGCAATGTGGGATCGGGAGTAATCTCGGTCTCCTTGCCACAGAGGAGCAATGTGGGATCGGGAGTTATCTCGGTCTCCTTGCCACAGAGGGGTTAAGTTAGTCGGGAGAAATCTCGTCGTCTTGCCGGCATAGTGCACTGCAGCCATGATCATGATCGAAACAGAGGGTCACAAATCAAGGAACTGATTTCTATGAGGAAAAAGAAAAGGAAAAGAAAAGTTTATAATTTAAAGTTTCATTATTTCAGTTGACTCGTCTTACGTTGATGTCAGTCAGTCATGCATGAGGTTAAGTAAAGTATGAGGTTGTTGTTAAGAAAGTTGAAAGTCTTTTATAGCGTGAGTTCATCAGTGCATGTTTTCTATACCTTCTAGTTTCATGCATATTACAGTTAAAGTTGAGCTATTGCATCACGTATTTTAAACTCTTGTTATTACACTGTTTATACTTGTTGAGTCTTTAGACTCACTATGCTTGAATGTTTGCAGGTGAGGAGACTGTTGTTGAGATGGAGGGGCATGATCTACTGGGATGAGGCCATCGGCGGTGCAAGGCCCAGTGACCGTTGCTTCTTTATGTTTACGTTTTTCCGCACATTACTCTGTTATGTAATAATGAAGAGTTATTTGAGTACTTTCAGTATTTATAGCCAGGATGTGCATTCCCTGTGCTACAGTTGATGAATTTTTAGTATGTCTACACCTATGCATGTTTATGATTATTGCGAACTTTTAAATGCCTTAGTTTACTTTATGCTGTAACCGGGAGGTGGTTACTAGGATTGCATGTTTATGATTAGCGCACTTGAGTTTTTAAGTCAGTTTTTCTTTCCTTATTTGAATTGTTGACTGGGTTAAGATGGATTGTTTGCTTTGCAAACAAGTCATGGCAAAAATTTTTAAAAATCCGCAAATTTTCATTTAAATTATTTTTAGTCTAGTAGTTTAGGGTCGTTTCACTTAACTAAGCTAATAAGTACTCCCAAAACTTAAATAGATTCCCGGACCATACCTTCGTCCGTAGTTAGCCCTTTGGAGTCGCTAGTCCCGGATGACTATAACCACCCCTTGGTTATTCCAGAACCTCTATTATAACCGATAGGGCCCTCAAGTGTATATCTCACACTATATAACTGTAGAAGGAAACTCGGGAATTCGTATTTAGAAATGAATCTGAGAAGTCCTATTTATAGGCAAAATTCCCGGCCAGAATCGGAACTTCCGATTTCGGGATCGGAGCTTCCGATCCAGCTCATTGCATGCATGTGTGACATGTCGGGATCGGAACTTCCGATCGGGCGATCGGAGCTTCTGATCTGCTCTACGTTCAACACTTGTCAAAACTCGCGGCTGAGTCATCGAACATTGCTGGCAGCTGGAGATCGGAACTTCCGTTCCGGGATCGGAGCTTCCGATCTCTGTGCTTCCGATGACGTTCCGAAGTGGCTGGGATCGGAGCTTCCGATCCGGCCCAAACTCAAAAACCCAATAAACTCCGAAATCGGTTAATTACTAACCCTTAATCATGTTTAACATAATATTTATTATCTTAAAATAAAATCTGGGTTACTACATTCTCCCCACCTTTAGATATTTCGTCCGCGAAATAAAATCTAAAAACAAATCAAGATAACAATATGAAGCATCAAACCATGTTTTATTACAACAACTGTAATTACATCTTACATGGTAAATCAAAAGTACAAAGCAAACAACTCAGGATATTCTGCTCGCATACGACTCTCAGTTTCCCAAGTTGCTTCTTCAACGCCTCGGCGCTGCCACTGTACCATCACCAGTGGTATAGTCTTGTTCCGAAGAACTTTCTCCTTCCTGTCTAGAATACGGATTGGTCGTTCAACAAAAGACAGATCTGGCTCTAGCTGAATATCAGTGGACTGAATCACATGAGATTCATCAGCTATATACTGTCGAAGCAACGACACATGAAAAACATTATGTATACTGGAAAGATTTGGCGGTAACGCCAGACGATATGCAACATCTCCAATCTTCTCCAGTATCTAGAGAGGTCCAATAAAACGAGGAGACAACTTGCCTTTCACGCCGAATCTCATCACCTTCCTGAAAGGTGATACTCGAAGGAACACATATTCACCAAGCTCAAACTGAAGTGTCCTACGATGAATATTAGCATAACTGGCTTGTCTATCTTGAGCAACTTTGATCCTATGCTTGATTAAATCTACCTTGTCTACAATCTGCTGCACCAATTCCGGACCCTCGAATTGTCGTTCCCCGACTTCATCCCAAAATAACGGAGTACGACACCGTCGACCGTACAATGCCTCGAAAGGTGCCATATCGATACTACGATGACAACTGTTGTTGTAGGCAAATTCAATCAAAAGTAATTGATCCTGCCAAGATAAGCCAAAATCCATAACAGTAGAACGTAGCATATCCTCCAATGTACGAATCGTCCGTTCTGACTGCCCGTCAGTCTCCGGATGATATGCAGTGCTCAAACTTAGAGTGGTACCCAACGCCTCCTGAAAACTACCCCAAAAATGTGAGGTAAATCGCGGGTCTCTATCACTGACTATGCTCACTGGAATCCCATGTAATCGCACTATTTCCTGGATATATAAACGTGCCATGCGATCATAAGAATATTCCCGGTTATAAGGAATAAAGTGTGCTGATTTTGTCAAACGGTCAACGACAACCCAGATAGCATCACACTGGCGTGACGTCATAGGCAAGTGGGTAACAAAGTCCATAGTCACATGCTCCCACTTCCATTCGGGAATCTCAAGATTCTGCAGTAACCCACCTGGTCGTCGATGTTCAGCCTTGACCTGTTGACAAACCAAACATCTCGAAACAAATTGATACACACTCCTCTTCATCCCTTTCCACCAGAATCTAGTTCGCAAATCCTTATACATTTTCATGCTACCAGGATGAACTGATAATCGACTTCTGTGAGCTTGAGATAGAATATCATTCCTGAGCTTCGCATCATTAGGTACAACCACTCGATTAGATAGGCACAATAAACCATCTGCCTGAAAATGGAATCCAGATGTATTAACTCCATTGGCCAGACGTGCCAAACGCTGAGTCTTAACATCAGATATCTGAGCATCTCTGATCCGAGAATACAATGCTGGCTCAGATAGAATAGTATACAAACGAATCCCATTCCTCCCTTTCTTGTGCTTGAGCGTAAAACTTAATGAACAACACTCTTGAATCATATGAGATATTTTACTAGTCTGAAGTGCAGAAAGTCTCACCTGCCGACTCAAGGCATCAGCAGTCAGATTAACAGAACCTGGATGATATTTTATTTCACAATCATAATCCTCCAGAAGATCCATCCAGCGTCTCTGTCGCATATTCAACTCCGCCTGAGTGAATTAATACTTCAAACTCTTATGATCCGTGAATATCTCAAATTTCTCGCCATAAAGATAATGCCTCCAAATCTTGAGCGCAAATACAATGGCGGCTACTCGAGATCATGCACTGGATAATTACTCTCATGCGTCTTCAACTGTCAAGAAGCATATGCAATAACATGTCCATGCTGTGTCAAAACACATCCTAACCCCTGACCAGAGGCATAAGTATAGACAACATAACCTCCTGATCCAGAAGGTAGAGCTAGCACAGGTGCAGTAGTAAGACGTCCACGCAGCTCGTAATGACTCCTCACAATCCGAGGACCATATGAAGGCAACATCTTTTCGTGTAAGCTGTGTCAAAGGCCTTGCCAACTGTGAAAAATTCTCGATGAACCAACGGTAATATCCAGCTAGACCCAAGAAACTACGAATCTCAGCAACCATCGTCGGAAGAGACCAGTTCAGCACTGCCTCTATCTTACTAGGATCAACAGATATCCCTTCATTAGAAATTACATGACCGAGAAACACTACCCGATCAAGCCAGAATTCACACTTGCTCAATTTCGCATACAGCTGCTTATCTCGTAACGTCTGTAAAACAATCCTTAGATGCTGTGCATGCTCATCCTTGTCATGAGAATAGACAAGAATATCATCAATGAAGACGATGACAAATCTATCCAGATATTCTCGGAATATCTGATTCATCAGATTCATAAAGACTGCCGGTGCATTCGTCAAACCGAATGGCATCACCAGAAATTCATAATGTCCGTATCTGGTTCTGAAAGCAGTCGTAGATATATCTGAGTCTCGTACCCGCATCTGATGTTATCCAGATTTCAGATCTATCTTCGAGTAAACAGAAGTACCCTGTAATTGATCGAACAGATCATCAATCCGCGGCAAAGGATACTTATTCTTGATGGTGACACGATTCAACTGCCTGTAATCAATACACAATCGCATCGATCCATCCTTTTTCTTGACAAACAAAACAGGTGCTCCCCACGGAGAAACACTCGGACGAATATATCCCTTATCAAGCAGATCCTGTAACTGCTGTTTTAATTCCCTCATCTCTGACGGTGCCAGACGATAAGGTGCTCGGGATATAGGCGTAGTTCCTGGTACTAGGTCAATACCAAATTCAACCTCTCGAACCGGAGGAAAACCAGGAATCTCATCAGGGAATACGTCAGGAAACTCGCTGACAACCGGTAACTGATCAATACCCGTACTACTCGTGGACATATCAACTGCATAGATGAGGTAGCCCTCCCCACCTAACTCCAAGACATGACATGCCTTCAGATCCGAAACAAGTGGCATCAGAGGTCGCGCACCCTCACCATAAAAATACCAGCTATCACCCTCAACCGGATGAAACTGTACCAGACGTTGATAACAATCCACAGTAGCATGATACAAAGTCAGCATATCTATTCCCAAGATACAGTCAAAATCTGCCATCACTAATATCATCAAATTAGCTGCTAACACATTACCCTCAAACTCCAGAAGGCAACCTATCACTAGACGCTTAGTTACTATCTTTTGCTCCAACGGAGTAGATACAACTAAATCCATATCTAATGATACATAAGGTAATCTATGTCTCTTAACAAAGCGACTAGAAATAAAGGAATGCGATGCTCCAGTATCAATTAATACAAGTGCAGGAATACCACATAACAGAAAGGTACCTGCCAACATGCGATCGCTTCCCTTTGTAGCCTGCTCCTGAGACAGAGCAAACACCTGCCCTTGAGTTTGGGGACGATAACCAGAAGAACTCTGTGGTGCTGGCTGCTGACGTGGAACAATAGAAGCCTGAGATCCAACCTGTGATCCCGATCCACTAGCAGAACCCATGCGCTGAGGACAATCTCTCCGCAGATGTCCCTGCTGACCGCAAATATAACAAGCACCAGTAGCTCTCCGACATGAAGCTGCAGGATGCTTCCCTCCACAGTGACTACAAAACTCCTCCTTCTTCTTCTTCTTCCCAAAACGGAACATACCTCATGAACCACGAGATCCAGATGAAGTAGTAGGAGTAGAAGAAGACGTAGGTCCATATTGCACAACAGATTGAGCTCTAGGCTCAAAAGATCCACTAGGTTGTGCTGGCATCATCAACTGTGCCCGCCTGTTGCTAGTCTCCACAAGATGGCAACGGTTCACCAAAGTCTCAAAAGATACCGGGTCATCACAGACGACAACCTGAGAGTAGATATCTTGGTTCAAACCTTGTAGAAAGATATCATACTTCGATGCATCACTCTCATTGATATGAGGACTGAAAGGTAGCAGATCAAGAAATCGTTGCTGATATTGATCAATAGTCATTGATCCTTGCCTCAGAGTAAGCAACTCCATAGATCGTGCTTGGAGAACAGCCGGAGGAAAACACAATTTCTGGAACTCCCGACAGAAATCCCCCCAAGTCACCTGTCCTCTCTCAGTACGTGCCTGAGCAGCCTTGGCATCCCACCAAAAACGTGCTCGATCCTCTAGAACAAATTCTAGAACTTCCAGTTTCTGATCCTCAGTACAATAGAAAGCACGAAAAGTACTCTCGAGTTTAGACATCCAACTCCTCGCCTGTTCAGGATTCTCACCTCCCACCAAGGGTTTCGGTCCTACTTGCATGAACTTATTGATAGAGTAGCGACGTCTACCCTCATGATGACGATGTTGATCATCATGATGGCGGTGATGACGATGATGATGACCACCTCCCTGGCCAACACTACCGTGACTCTCGTCAGCCATATCCTGAAAAGAATTGCACATTAAAATCCCAAATGCGCAAGAATTACTCAAGACTAAACTAAATCCCAAGTACTAATTCCAAAATCTAAGCATGCTCTGATACCAAAAATGTAGTGACCCTGCATGGAATCACCTACTAACTGGCAACTAATAGCATGCATTAAACTTAATACAGCAAAATAACTTAACAGAGTAAAACATGCGGAAATAAAACCATAATTTACATATCAGCTTAGTAATATAATCCAGGCTTAAATCTGTAGTGATACAACCAAATCGAAAACTTAAACAGTATACATTGTACAGCTCTATCGAATCCTGCTGTATAATAAAATCCTCAAGGCTTCTGCTCCCTAGTCCTGCCTTGAACTACCAGCTCCGTCCATCCTGCGACCTGCCCCATGGAATAGGGTGTCCAAGATAACAACTAGGACGTGAGCGCTAACGCCCAGTACATAGACATGAGTAAACATATGTATATAATGCATGCAACATGATGACTGGTACTCAGCTTAGTAATATAATCCAGGCTTAAATCTGTAGTGATACAACCAAATCAAAAACTTAAACAGTAAACATTATACAGCTCTATCGAATCCTGCTGTATAATAAAATCCTCAAGGCTTCTGCTCCCTAGTCCTACCTTGAACTACCATCTCCGTCCATCCTGCGACCTGCCCCATGGAATAGGGTGTCCAAGATAACAACTAGGACGTGAGCGCTAACGCCCAGTACATAGACATGAGTAAACATATGTATATAATGCATGCAACATGATGACTGGTATAGGGTCATCTAAAAAGTCATGCTCAAAACCGGCGCCACATGAGTGCTGCCACCGCACGGATCAACCTCTGGGTGCAACCACACTCGTCTAGTACACCAGAGTAGACAGACATAAATTTCTCCGCCGTCGCGGTACTCTCAGTGACAGACTATCGAGTATAGAGCTGAGCGGCTCTATAGTCAGGTATAACAAGGTATAAGCTCAACGTGTATATGCACATGACATATGAATATAGAAAGCGGTAAATCATATATCATGCCATATAATAATGCCAAATAAATGCAACATATAAACATGTATACTCGCTGGCAATCTCAGTCAATGTGTACGTACCTGTAGGCTAGTTCAAGTAAAGTAGGATCCTAGGTTCCAAGCCTATATTCAAAAGTGCACCATATCACTACATAAATTCTATAAGCCTTAACTAAGCTAATAAGTACTCCCAAAACTTAAATAGATTCCTGGACCATACCTTCGTCCGTAATTAGCCCTTTAGAGTCGCTAGTCCCGGATGACTATAACCACACCTTGGTTATTCCAGAACCTCTATTATAACCGATAGGGCCCTCAAGTGTATATCTCACACTATATAACTGTAGAAGGAAACTTGAAAATTCGTATTTAGAAATGAATCTGAGAAGTCCTATTTATAGGCAAAATTCTCGGCCAGGATCGGAACTTCCGATTTTGGGATCGGAGCTTCCGATCCAGCTCATTGCATGCATGTGTGACACGTCGGGATCGGAACTTCTGATTGGGCGATCGGAGCTTCCAATCTGCTCTACGTTCAACACTTGTCAAAACTCGCGGCTGAGTCATCAAACATTGCTGGCAGCTGGAGATCGGAACTTCCGTTCCGGGATCAGAGCTTCCGATCTCTGTGCTTCCGATGAGGTTCCGAAGTGGCTGGGATCGGAGCTTCCGATCTGGGTTCGGAGCTTCCGATCCGGCCCAAACTCAAAAACCCAATAAACTCCGGAATCGGTTAATTACTAACCCTTAATCATGTTTAACATATTATTATCTTAAAATGAAATCTGGGTTACTACAAAATATTATCGGCAATTGTCGATAAAAAGCAACCTTGAGTCTTTGAACGATAATTTTATGATCACAAATTGTAGTGAACATAAGTCTTCTTGACTCATTGTCTTGTGTGTACTTCTTAAACATTTGTAAGAAGTTATTTCCTAACAGGATATCAGCTCCTGTATCATGGAAATAGATTGGTGGTGTTTTTACCTTGTACCAAGGTGTTTGACCTGCACCTCCCATAAGGATCTCTGCTTGTTTTATTCCTTTGCAAAGAATTAAAATTCCTCGAGAGAAATCTCGTCCAGCAATTTTTGGCAATTCCTCTTCACATTCTTCAGAAAAGACTCCTCTTTTTACTGTACAAATTCCTGCTCCCGAGTCAATATAAGCTACAAAATACTCAGCCTTATATTGTTCATATAACATCCCTATCGGAATGTATATGGAGAAAGGACTTTTTGTCATTTTTTAAAGGGATTACTAAATGGCCCCGCCATTTTTAACAGACTGTGTTGTAACTCAGTAATCCGATTAAGACTATTTACCTTTAGTTTCCCTAAGGCCTCAGAAGGTAGAGTATGGTTACTCCTTTCTACTTCTTCAATGCGTTCTTGTAAATCATGTTCATGACTTACTAATTTCAACTGTTGCTTCTTCCTCTGTCTGTGAACAGAGTTCTCGAATCTGATTAAGGGATTGTCCCTTATTCAATTCTCTTGGTTTTCCATTTCGTAGAATTCTTATTGAATCCTCCAAGTCTTTTCTTTTGCCATGAACTCTATTCCTTTTTCAAGACGTTTCCATGGTTTATGGTCCTCCAGGAATTCTAGACCAAGAATGAGTTGATCCATTTCTTTTCCTGTAATTCCCCAGATTTGAACTTCCAATTCTCCAATATTTATCACTCCTTGGTAAGTTCCTTTTTCCTATTGTTCCAAATAGTAAATCGAGTTACAAGGGAACAAGTTCCGATGACTTGTAATTTCGAATACTATTTTCACTTCTTTCCATCCTTCTGGAGATCTAAGTTTTCCTATTATAGAAAACTCTTTTTCTTCTGGTGGAATTTCTTGAATAGGAGATTTGTCCCATCTCCTGCTTGTCATTCTGTCTCCTTGGAAAGATAACCTTCGGGGTTCTATTTTAAGGTCTCTGTATAGAACCGGTCTGTCTTGAATTTGAATGTCTGTTTCCTGAATTAAAGGAAACTCGATTCTTTCCGGGTATATTGCTTGAGCAACTTTCCCTAAGATCTCTGGAATTTCAATGAACTCATTTCTAATAAATAATTCAGAATGGTGAGTATTAGAAAGAGCATATGAAATTTGATACGTAATAGAATATGACCTATTACCTTCCTTCATTAGTCTTTTTTCCTTGAAGTTTTGATGCAAAGTCAAGGCTCGACTAAAATCTCTATCAGCTAAATTGTAGGCTATTCTTGGATAAATAACTCCCACAATTTTTCCTGCACATAAATTTCCCGAGATAGTTCCTAGAACCGCATCTTGTATATTCCCCATTCTTTTATCGCATACTACGATATCTATGGGTGAATCTATTCTCTCTTTAAAAGTAGCCTTGATCATAATTTTGATTGCTCCAATATGAATCCAAGACATTGTCTTTGCTACTTCTGCTTTTAATTTCTGTAATTCTTCTCGAATTTCTTCAAAGGGAATTAACTGCATTTCAATTTGATTACTGGTTAATTCCATAGGGATTGCCATTTCCCTTCTGGATACCTTATAAATCAAATTATGTCTTCTTTGTCTTAGCCCTAGGTTTCCTAAGACTCTTCAACTTGTCCTGCCGAAAATCCTTGATACTTCTGTAATGTTAGATTTTCTCTCATAATCCTTTGGACCATATTATGAGATATCGTGGTTTGATTAAAGAACCCAGCCACACTTTCATGTGTTTCATGGCAAAACACTTCCTCTTTACTCTGATTCTGATTCTGATTCATCTTCAGAAACTTCTCGACTAAACAATATCTCTTCTTCGTATATGCTTTCATCTGAGAGGATATCCTCAAATTTATATACTTGGACTAGATCTTGAAAGAAGACTGCATCATCCATATCTGGTGTTGCTTCAAAGAGTTTAACTCTTTTTTCTCGTTTTCTGGACAAGTTGTAGATATATGTCCTCTTGCTCCACATGTCCAACAGTTGCAATCCTTCAAACTTTCACTTGCTCTTGTATGAGTTCTTCTGAAAGTTCTTCTTGATGGTGTCCTTCCCCTGCTTTGTGATGAGCCTGTTGCTGGGGATGTTCTTGTAGGTCCACTTCTTCTACCTGATCTATAGGATCTGGCCTTTTGTTTGGACCAAAATGTTCTTGGTTTCCAAGAACTTTTCATTCTTTTATTATAGGGATTATTTCTGAATTTTTTCCTTTTAAATCCATGTGATCTGTTTCCAATGATCGTTGGAAGATCATTTTCTCTACAACACAAAGGTGTACGCTTATCTATACCCCTTATTTTCTTGTAGTTCTTCTGTAATGCTGCTGTAACACCCCACTGTATCAAGACGAGTCTTTTCAGCGTGCTTATGTCCTCACTCACATGCACCCTGGAAAACTTCCCAGGGGGTCACCCATCCTATAATTGCCCCAAGTCAAACACGCTTAACTTTGGAGTTCTTATGTGATGAGCTTCCGAAAAGAAGGTGCATCTTCTTTTCGGAAGCTCATCACATAAGAACTCCAAATTTAAGCGTGCTTGACTAGGGGAAATTATAGGATGGGTGACCCCCTGGGAAGTTTCTCAGGGTGCGTGTGAGTGAGGACATAAGCACGCTGAAAAGACCCGTCTTGATACAGTGGGTCGTTACAAATGGAGTGGCTGCTGCTCACGGCCGTAGCCGAGAAGAGATAGGGTGAGTTTCGGGTTTAGGGTTAGGGCTGGGTCCGGGTCGGGTTCTTGGGTCCGGGTCAAGTCAGTGGGTCGTGGGTCGGGTTAAGTGAGTCCGGGTCTGGGTTTGGTGGGCCGGGCTCGAGTCTTTTTATTTTTAAAATATTTTATGAATTAATGGGTTTTTGGGCCAATTAATTAGAAATAAAATTATTTGGACTCCCAAATAATTTTATTTGGGCCAGTTTAAGTTGTTATTGGGCCTAGAATGTTTTATGGGCTTTAAATTATTTTAATTGGGCTTAGAACAATTTTATTGGGCTTAAGTATTTTAATGGGCCAGATTTAAGTAACTGGGCTTGAGTGTTAGGGCCAGCAGTCCAGGACCATCCATGAGAAATTTGCATGTGTCCTGATTATATATTTAATTATTTTTATGCATTGAAGTTATTTTAATATTTATATGTTAGTAAGAAATTAAATTAAATATACATGAAGGACACACATTTTATTTAAGTACATGCATTCATGAAATAATCTTATGCATAATTAAATGTTTAAGGTTGAGCAATAATAAAATATTTTATGTTGGAAGTTGAAGTAGTGTGACAATTTAAGGGGGATTCGTCCCCATATGTGAACTATTGAAGGGCAGTTTACTGCCAATTTAAGAGGTGATTCGTCACCGCCACGTACATTGGTTTCCACGCTAATCAGTATTTAATTTATGATTTAAGGTTACACTACGGATACAACCATGCGATGTTAGAAAATTAATTGCTCAACAATGTTTATGTATTATGTTATTTAAGTTAAGTTAAGTTACGTTATGTTATGATATTTTCAAGCATGCTCATTCATGTATATGTATGTATTAGTATTAAAGTGATTTAAATTATTTTAAATCCTTGTTATGTTAGCATGTTGGGCCTCTAGGCTCACTACACTGGTATGGTGCAGGTGAGTACGTAGAGGAGGACGTAGTACCCACCGGCGGCGAGGACCTATGAGCGGACATGCAGTGACCCCGTGACCGTGATAGATGTCTGAGTCACATTGCATGTTTTTGATTATGTCAGCACGTTACACATTTTATATTATTTTTTTCAGTGGTTGTGAGTTTTGAATATTTTATTGAATATTGTCAGTGCATGCAAACTTTAATCATTTTATTAATGCAGTATTTTTAATTAAATGTTTGACTCAGATATTTATTTTATTTAAAGAAGGCATTTTTATTTAAGTATTTAATTAATTATTTATTTATTTTTAAATCTTTTTATTCTGTGCATATATGTATGGGCATATATGTACATATTTTATTTAGTAAGTATATAAAAAAAAAATTTTCCGCATATTTATTTATTAATTATAGAGTTAGGGTCGTTTCAGCTGCCATATGGCACCATTCTACTAATTTTCCTTTCAAAAAGGAGGCACGTCTTGCCAATGCATCAAGATTGCCTGGAACATATTCTTTAATTAGCATTTCTCTCCAGGGACTTGGCATTTTTGTAAAAAATAGTTGAATAACTATATTTTCCTCGACTCCCGAATTCCATCTGTATTTAGTGAATAACATAATGTATTCATCAACTAAGCAGATATCATGTAACTAGAGGCTATAAAAGCTTGAGTATATCTTCTTTTTTTCTCTGTATCTTTATTATTGAAATAGTCTACCCCTATGAATTGTGCTTTTAATAAGGTGGCCATTATTTCTCCAATCTCGCTGAGGGATTTTCCTGCTAAAATTGATTCCTTAGTTTCTTGGATAGTCATCTCCCATGCGATCTTAACAGATCCTATTAGACTCATTTCTAGAAGTTTAATGAATCCTTCTTTATTGAGATCTAATGTCCCTGCTGCTATTCTCATAGTTGACGTCCAATCATCTATAAGATCTTCTCTGTTTTTAAAGTCCAAAACATCAAGGTTTAACATAACCCCGTAAGGATGTATTGGATCTAAAACAGTTTTTTCGTAAGGAGTTTGATGGAGTGTGATTTTACTCCTTCTTGATCTGGTTCCTGCTGGATGTGAATTTTCTCCAACCTGGAACTCACTATGTGGTTTTTCTGTTTTAACCACATATCTTGGGGGATTCCCTATGGGTTGTTCACCCTCAGGGGAATTCATTTTTAGATCTACTACTTTGAGATTCGCAAAAGAATCCGCAAGATCTTGTAGATCCTCAAGATTTAAACTTTCTAAAGTAGACATCAGATAGTGTTTTTCTCTAATACTGTTTTTATAAGATTAATCATCATTTCATCATTGGTTAAAGGTTTTTGGACCATTTTGGTTTAACCTTTCTGATGTAACAAAGGTTCGGTACCAAATGAGAGTGGTAACCTTCCTCCTGTATTTCTTTTTCTAGAACCCGAAGTGTGTTCTAGATTTATGATTTTATTTTGAAGATCTTTAGGTTTCCAAGAATTTCTTCTTGTTTCTTAAGGATTTCTTCAATTTGCCGAGGTATTTCATACAGCTGATTGCTGTAATATTGTACTGTTTTTTGAATTTCTCTAAGATCTCCGGAGATTTTAGAGGAATCTGGGGTAATCTCTAAAAATTGAGAGATAGAAATCATTTTTCTTTATCTCTTCAAAATTAAGAGCATTAATCATAACCTGTTGTAAGTAATCTATTGTGAATAGATTAACTTATTTATAGGATTTCATATGAATAAAATCCTCTTGATTCAAACCTTCGTTTGAAGTCATCTTTTAAAAAAAATCTTCTCCTCAACAAAGAAAAGCATGAATTAATGAATAATATTATGTCTGAATAATTAACCTAAGGCTCTGATACCATTTTTAAGGATAATTCTTTGTACCATGAATAAACACAAAATCTTCAGATTTTAGCATAAAGCCTTTAGATTTTAAGCATAAAAAAGTATAAATCCAGTACAAGAATTAAACAATTAAATATTCAAGTTTTGTGGTCCTAGGGAGCTATTGCAAAGAATCTTATGGGTAGGGAGCTAGGGCAAAGTCAAGTTTGGGTTTGGGGATTTATCACCAATTTGCTCTTTCTAAAATTCCTTGTCAATTGTCAAAATCGTAGGAAAAATGCTATATTTGTAAAATTCCACTCACATCAATCAATCATGTCTTCATCACATTAGCTAAGAGTGGGGTGGTTCTATGTTGCATTGAGTGAATTTCACCTGGTGCAGCATCCACCATTCATGGGGCCCGATCCCCACACAATTTGTGTGTGGGGCCCATGCCATGAATGACCAAGATCCACCGGGTGAATTTCACCCTGTGGAGCATAGAAAAACCCCTAAGAGTGATGCTACATCCAACCTATATGTAATCACTTTACGGGACATGAGATGAAATTAAGTTAACCAAAAAATGTAACAAAATGAAATGAATAAAATTGTGGCTCATCCAATTTTTCATCTATTGTACCAAACTGTGCCTTATTGTATTTAAGTTCTTTTATATTTAACTATTTATAAGGTTGTGTTTGGATTGATGGATTTCAAATTCATGAATTTCAAATGTATTCAAACATATTTTTTGTAGTGACCCAAACTGGAATTGTGAGAACCCAGACTCCAAGCAAGCAATGAAGAGCCATAACCGAGCCATAACCGCAGGTTTTTCAAATTCAAAACTGAAGAGTAGTAAAAGTAGTCAAGAGTTGTAACAACAGAAATCAATAGGAATAATTGCTGTTAATTGGAATTATTGTCAATGAATGGGGAGTGTTTCAGCTTCCATTTCATAGCCTATAAGTAGTGGCCAAGGCTGAAGGGAAATCACACACTTCGAGCACCCAAAAATCAAGCGAGAATCTGCCACTTTTTCGAGCACCAAGTAGTGTTATTTTTGTTTTCTTGAACTCCAGTTTGCTGCCATTTTGGATGAGTAGGAGTTGCTGAAATCTATCCATATATCAAGGTTCTTATATAGCTTGATTCCCTCCTAAATTCGAAGCACACAGCAACCGTTCAAAGCTCAGAAATTCTGCTCGGTGTCGATCTTCAAGGCTGCCCAAAAAACTCAGAACGCGGCATCGGTTTGAAGGCGTTTTGTATAGCATTTTGGGGAGGTCTTGGCCTAGTCCCCCTCCTCCGTTAGGTTTTATTTGTATCGCTTTTTTATGTTTATATACAGGTAGGGGTCTGCCTAACCCCCTGCTTCCGACGGTGTTTTTTTAAAAAAAAAAAAAAAAACTGCAGAAATCTATCTGAAGTTGCGCCGAAACGTGATCGAGGGATTGCATTTTCTGTCCAATTTCGAAGAAGCATTCTATCCATTTCACGTGCAGATTTTCTGTCCTATTTCCCTACACGATTTGCATAGTACAGTAAGTGGGCTTCTATTTTTCTTTTGTGTGATATAAGTTTCAACACTTATATTTATTTTTGTGTGTAAGTTAAGCTTCATAAAATAAATTACTTATGCTTTTGAGAATTTGATCGGCATGATACGTAAATTCGTTTCACTTTGATATGTTATTTGTTGGCTATTTGTGATATTATTTGAAGCATGTTAGAGTTATTTGGAAATATTTGAGATGCACTGTTAAGATTCGATTTAGAAATGGTTAAGGAATTTTCGATAATTTGATTTGATTTGATATGGCCCTGATGCGGTGGGTTATATTAACCGTTCCTTTGGTCTCTCTCCTTAGAGGAGTAACATATAGGGGGCTGATCAGTAAACCACGAAAAATGAGATAATTAACAGTGCAATGTTTGCTTCGTATTTGTTTCAGATTCAGCATGCTTATTTTATTTCGAGATTATGAAATATGCATGTGTATATGTAAAATATATTTTGGTGTTTATCATGCTCGATCAGCCCCCACTTGTTGAGTGTTTCCCAAAACACTCACTTTTTTACTCTCCCTCCCTAGATAAGAATGAAGATGAGTTAGATGATGAAGAACATAATATGTTCTGGGGTTGGTGAGGACAGATCAGTTCAAGTTAAATAAATATTTTTTTACTTTAAATTTCAGTTTTGCTTTCGCATTGTCGCACTTGTGTTTTGATCTGTAAAAATAGTTATGATTTATGAAATAGACTGGTTTTTGGCAAGATTTGTACCATTTAGTATTGGTACAAAATTTGGTCACACCTACTTCATTACCTTTACTGATGATTATTCTAGGTATGAGTACTTTTATTTGATGAAATATAAGTCTGAATCATTTGAAAAGTTCAAAGAATTCAAGGCTGAAGTAGAAAACAAACTAGGTAAGAGGATTAAAGCACTTCGATCAGATCGAGGTGGAGAATACTTGAGTACCGAGTTTTTGAGCTATCTAAAAGAGAATGGGATTCTCTCTCAGTGGACTCCTCCTATGACACCTCAGCTTAATGGTGTTTCGGAGCGTCGCAATCGAACTTTGTTGAACATGGTTCGATCCATGATGAGCTTCACTGAGCTCCCACCTTCGTTTTGGGGCTATGCTCTTGAAACGGCGGTATTGTTGTTGAACAACGTTCACACTAAAACAGTGAACAAAAAACCATACGAGTTATGGAATGGCAAAGCTCCTAAGTATTCGTACTTGAGATTTGGGGATGTCCTGCTTACGTGAAGCAGACAGTGGGAGATAAGTTGGATAGTCGATCCACCTTATGTTATTTTGTAGGGTATCCGAAGAATTCAATCGGATATTATTTCTATCATCCTACTGAAACAAAAGTGTTTGTTTCAAGGAATGCCACCTTCTTGGAGAAGGAGTTCTTATTGGATAAGAAAGGCAAGATGATGGAACTCGAAGAAATTCGAGAAGAGCCCAAGATACAAAATAATGATCCTACACCTCAGGAACCATTGATTGACACGCCTATTACTAGAAGATCCGAGAGGACTTCTAGGCCTCCTATTAGATATGGTTTTCTTCTTGAAGGGGATCAAAGTGAACCCGACATTGGATGTGATCCAAGAAACTTCAAGGAAGCAATTTCTGATGCAGATTCGAATTTATGACTTGAAGCTATGCAGTCGGAAATAGATTCGATGCATACAAACCAAGTTTGGACTTTAGTAGATCCTCCCAATGGAATTGTTCCTGAAAGAGTAGGTGCCCGGTGAGCCAACTTGTGGTTAAGGGCTTTGATGACTCTTTGTATAAACAATCTTTTGTTTAAATATAATTTACACTTTTATTAATGGCAATGACTTTATCTTTCTTCATATTGTTATATTGTGATATACTATTGTTGTTTTGATAAAGACCTTGAATATACTATAGTGTATGTAAGATGTGGTAGAACATGGAGATGTCTATCATGAAACACATCTTATAGTCACTGTATATTCTAAACTGTTCCTAGTCGATTGAGCCGTCCGATAATAAGGATAAGGATCGCTCGAGTTTGAGACTAGCATTTGCAATGCAGAGTACCACGTTTCATTGGTAAGAAACATAGAGATGTTGGAAGCATGCAAATGGATATTCATATGATGAATGATCGAACTACCCTATCCGGACTTTCCAAGTGGTTATCACTTATCGAGTGGATAAAGTCCTCGGTTTTGGTTGTACACCATTAGTCCTTACTACTTGAAACATCATTGAGACTCTATATGCTAGTACTATGCTTTGACTCGTTTACCGACTCTATTGGGGTCATCAGGTGTCGGGATTGGGTACAGTTACAACACATATAGGAGTCGATGCTTTGTTGTCAAGGATTCACCACATACTTGCGAGTGTGGATATCCTATGCGATCTGAGGAGATATTAGTGTGACGAATCTCTGGCCAGAGTACATGATGTGTTTTAAGAAATGGTTTCTTAGTAGCACATGCGATGTCACTATTTGATCTTCAAGATGTATTGCATAGTTATCGAATCTCGAACGACTCTCGATATACCAATGGTTGTTGATTCGATCGGGATATATGGATGAAGGGACCGTACTGTACGCTAACCAAAATCTATTGGTTCTTGCAGGCACTATCAGTGATACCTAGGGAATCATGGGGCGATGTTGCTAGACGCTCTTACCATGATTCGATGGGCAAGTCGGAAATTGTTGTTCCGAGTCACAAGGAGTTGTGAGCCCACGGCTAGCTGTATCCCTGAACCATTGAGGGTCACACAGAGTAATGGATTTTTAATCCCCGTTGAGATAGTTAAATTTAAAAAGTTAAATTTAATGAACAAAGAAGTTGGACTTCTTAATTAAGAGTAGAGGAGTAAGATTTCCTAAAATGACATAGGGATGGGCATTTTTGGAAATCACTGAATTCGGATTCAGAAAAATTTATCTTGACTTTAAAAGGTGCAGAAATGGTTTCTGTGCACATTGGTGAAATCGGTTTATCAATCTGAGTCACGATGAATTTTATATTAATTTTTGAACATGCGGGCTTTGCTTGTCGGGCTTGAACTTATGACTAATGGGCCATAAGCTGTTAGCGGCCTACATTATAAATAAGTTATTGCAGTACAGAAATAAAACACAACAGGTCACAAAATTTTCGAAAAACCCTAGTTTTTTTCTCTGAAGTGGCCGCCCCCTTTTTCCCTCTGCTCGGTAAAATCCAGTCTGTGAATTTTGAATTACAGTCTGGTTTAACGGATCAAATTCGTTAATTCTCTTCGTAGAAACTTCTGATAGATTTTCTAGTGCAATCTATCAGAGGGATTAATTATCCGTTCGTGGACCTGATTAAAGAACAGTTCGTCCATCAGTTCCAGGGATATACAACAAGAGCAGAGCAATCTGTTGGTGTCCAAAATCTCGATTTGAGATTGGAGGTAAAAATTTATAATTGTTATTTAATTTTTACACACACAATTTACTCGTAAAGTTTTGATACCCATTATGGAATCGTTCCATATAAAATTTTTAAACTTCCGCTGCACTGGGTATCAATTCTGATTGATCTGATCGTCGCGTTCTCCAACAGTAGTATCAGAGCCAGGTTGCTCAGATCAAGCGATTAAATTAATCGATTGTACAAAAAATTTTTAAGCCTCGGTTTTTGAAACAAAATAAATATTTTAAAAATAAAAATTTTTTTTTCCGAGCAAAAACCAGGGTAGCGATGGTCGCTGCCCCTGGCAGCGCACGGCGCTGCCCAGCGCAGCGCCGTAGGGGCAGCCGGGCTGCCCGGCCCGAGCTCTTTGGGGCGCGGGCAGCCCGGGAATGTCCCAGGCGGCCCGCGGAAAAAAAATTAATTTTTTAATTTTTAAATTAAATTTTAATATGTTAAAATTCTATTTTTGGTCCGATCGAAAATTGTTTTTGATTGGTCCACGAGGCGTCGGATCGAATTGTTCGAGTCCGAAAATTTTAAAATTGATTTTTGGATAAATTTGAATTTTTGGAAAATTTAAATATTTTATCCGTTAAATTGAATTTTGAAATTAATTATTTTTGGTACAATTGATGATAAGATATGATCTTATGGATATATTAAGTAAAATATGATTTTATGTATAAAATTGGATTTTATAGATAAAATATGATTTTATTTGATAAAAAGATAAAATATGATTTTGTATGTAAAATAAGATTTTATATATGAAATATGATTTTATCCTTTTAAATTTAAATTGCCATTGCATGTTATCCAATAAATTAATTTTGAATTAAATATTATTGGATAAGGATGATCGATTGTCATGACCAATTTTGTAGGTGTATGTTAGGAATTTACATTTGTTTTTATTGTTGTTGGATTTATTAATGGGCCTGGTTTATGGCCCAATATGAATTGTCATATGTAATAAAAGTGGGCTTGGTTTATGGCCCGTTCCCACCTCTTAAAAATGTATCCCCTACTTGTCATTGTTATTTATTGTAAATACATTAGATTTAGTGGGAGATGAAGATTTGAAGATGGAGGTGGGCCCAGCAGACAATAAAGACAGAAGAAATGTAAATTGGAAGCACAATGTAATAGGATTGCATTGCATACTGCATATAACCTAGGATTGGACTAAGACTCGTGATTGGCAACCACGGGTCGATTAGAAATGGAATCGATCATCCTAAATAATATGTGATATTATTGTTGTATGCATGTTTTAGACAAAATTGTGTGAATCCGGCAAGCATACAAAATTTTAAAAATGATGAGACAAATTTTCAAAATTAAAATCCCTCATTTTAAATATGATTTAAAATTGATATCAAGATAAATAAAGGAAATTTAAAATTGTTTAAATGTTCCTACCTTCTATCAACGATCAATGTATGAGATGCTACCTGCGGATACGGTCCGGCTCATATTATTGGGGGGGGCCGTTTGTCGGAAAGCTGTACATTGGATCGACACATGTTGTAAGTTGGGTGGAACTCCCATGGGATCGGCTCATATTATTGGGGATCCACATGGCGACCGTCCATCACAACTTAATATTGATGGGTCATCTTGACATGTCACAATAAACGGCGTCATATTATTGGGCCCTTATTGGACATAAGGTAAAAACGTGGAGGTTGCTTTGGAAGCAATTGGGCTCTACCTTTTGAAAATTATGGTTGGCTGATATTATTCGGGACCATAGTTTGTCAATTGGACTCCATGTTCTCACTAAGGAAAACAGTTTCCCGTTTTCACTAGAGGGTAGTGAAATCGTTAAAATAGTGGGAGTGAGATTAATAAAATAAATTTCGCCATATTTTATGTCTTAGTAAATTAATTAAACAATCATCGATAATTGTCTGTTTCATCTCAGTATATCATTATGATGAATCTTCGTAATCCACATGTTTCAATTCTCCAACAAAACAAACTTACTGGCGCAAACAATACAGAATGATTTCATAAGTTAAGATTGTCCTAAGTTCGGAAAAGATTTTCGAAGTGTTAGAAAAGGCTTCTCCGAAAACAGCCCCGGCTGATGTAACTGCCGAAAGGTTGGCCGAACTAGAGAAATGGTTGGACCATGATCTCAAGGCCAAAAGTTACATGCAAAATTGGACAAGTCTAAACAAGTTTGCCATCACTGCAAGAAACCCGGTCATTGGAAACGTAACTGCAAGGAATACCTCGAGCAGTTGCGAACTGCAAAGGGTATGTTTTACATTGAAATAAATGTTTTTCTTAATACTACTTCTTGGGTATTGGATACCAGATATAGATCTCATATTTGCAATGAGTTGCAAATGATGACAAGAACTAATAGGCTAAGGATGGGTGAGACCCAGTCAAGGCTCGGGAATGGTTCCAGAGTTAAATCCAAAGCTGTGGGAGACGTTTATTTAATTTTGCAGAACGATTTTTAGTTACTTTTGAGAGATGTTTTATTTGTTCCAGATTTGATTAAAAACATTATTTCTGTTTCTATGCTTGATAGAGATGGTTATTCTTGCAATTTTGTGAATGGGATTTGCAATATTTACAAGAATGAATATTTGATTGGAAATGGACAACTTGAAAATGATCTATATAACTTAAAATTAAAAGACGTTTCAATAAATTATGTTGATAAACCGGCAACAACAAACAAAAGGAAAATCGATAGTCAAAACCCGGCAAACCTTTGGCATGCTAGGCTAGGTCATATTTCCTCAAGGAGGATGAACAAGCTAGTGGGAGAGGGCATGTTTGATATGTCTGATATTAACTCTCTACCTACTTGTGAATCCTGCCTGAAAGGAAAAATAACTAAATCTCCTTTTAAGGGGAAACCTGAGCGTAGTCAAAATATGTTGGATTTGATCCATACAGATGTTTGTGGTCCTTTTAGAGTTGGCACTCAATATGGCCACACCTACTTCATTACCTTTACTGATGATTATTCGAGGTATGGGTATTTATATTTAATGAAATATAAGTCTGAAGCATTTGAAAAGTTCAAAGAATTCAAGGCTGAAGTAGAAAACAAGCTAGGTAAAAGTATTAAAGCACTCCGATCGGATCGAGGTGGAGAATACTTAAGTACCGAGTTTTTGGACTATCTAAAAGAGAATGGGATTCTCTCTCAGTGGACTCCTCCTATGACACCACAACTGAATGGTGTATCGGAGCATCGTAATCGAACTTTGTTGGACATGGTTCGCTCCATGATGAGCTTCACTGAGCTTCCACCTTCGTTTTGGGGCTATGCGCTTGAAACAGCGGTATTGTTGTTGAACAACGTCCACACCAAAGCAGTGGACAAAACACCATACGAGTTATGGAATGGCAAAGCTCCTAAGTATTCGTACTTGAGGATTTGGGGATGTCCTGCTTACGTGAAGCGGACAGTGGGAGATAAGTTGGATAGTCGATCCACCTTATGTTATTTTGTAGGGTATCCGAAGAATTCAATCGGATATTATTTCTATTATCCTACTGAAACAAAGGTGTTTGTTTCAAGGAATGCCACCTTCTTGGAAAAGGAGTTCTTATCGGATAAGAAAGGCGAGATGATGGAACTCGAAGAAATTCGAGAAGAACCCGAAATACAAAATAACGATCCTACACCTCAGGAACCATTGATAGACACGCCTATACCTAGAAGATCCGAGAGGACTTCTAGACCTCCTATTCGATATGGTCTTCTTCTTGAAGGGGATCAAGATGAACCCGATGTTGGATGTGATCCAAGAAACTACAAGGAAGCAATTTCTGATGCGGATTCAAATTTATGGCTTGAAGCTATGCAGTCGGAAATAGATTCGATGCATACAAACCAAGTTTGGTCTTTAGTAGATCCTCCCGATGGAATTGTTCCAATAGGGTGTAAATGGATCTACAAGAGAAAGCTTGGGCCTGATGGTAAGGTATTGACCTACAAGGCGCGATTGGTGGCGAAAGATTATACTCAAAGACAAGGAGTTGACTATGATGAA
Source organism: Henckelia pumila (assembly GCF_033568475.1). NCBI lineage: Eukaryota > Viridiplantae > Streptophyta > Magnoliopsida > Lamiales > Gesneriaceae > Henckelia > Henckelia pumila. The sequence goes on from NC_133120.1 coordinate 2,624,420, forward strand.
ACCTTTTCACCAGTTGCAATGTTCAAGTCCATAAGAATCCTTATTGCCATAGCTGCTTGGTGTGACTATGAGATATGGCAAATGGATGTGAAGACTGCTTTTCTTAATGGAGACATTAAGGAAGAAATCTATATGAAGCAGCGTGAGGGGTACACATCCATGGGAAGCGAGCATAAGGTATGCAAGCTTCAGAGATCAATTTATGGTCTAAAACAAGCATCAAGAAGTTGGAACCAGAAATTTGATGAAACAATAAAGGATTTTGGTTTCATCAAGAACCCGCAACGATGAATTCCTTGGGCCGTGAGAGGGATGGATTGAAGCATGTATATACACGCATATGAATATACACACATGTTATTTGTTATTGATAATAATTATTTATTTGTGTTTAAATGCATGGTCTGCTTCCCCAACAAATCGTGAGAATTTTGATTGTCTAACTTGTACAACTTTTGTCTAATATTTTAAAAATATTATGACTTGGTTATTTGCATTGAGTGGTAGTGGAAAAGATGTACTAAGATATATATTTTTAAAATATATATATTTGGTGGGATGTTCGTTTCATGATCCTTATTGTCCTTTTTGGAGTGAAGCGAGATACCAACATGTTTGTTGATTTAGCGAAACCTTCTACGTATTAGTTCAAGTCTACGTAAGGACCTAGATTCAAAGCCTTCGTTTCGTTCGTAGTTAGCCCGTTAATGTTGAAACTCTGTGTTCAAAATTATAACTTCGAAACAAATTCCAACAACTAAACTAAGTCAACCCAACATTGACCGGCAGCCGGCGGCGACGGGAAAATGGGTTTTCTGGAATCGCAATAAAACTTTGTGTAGTACCTGTAATCCAATCTACTAAATCGCATTCATTAATTTAATAAATATTAAGATTATTATCTTTAATTTTAATTGATTTAAATTATTTATGTGAGTTATGTTTTTATTGTTTCAGTTTCTTTATTCAAATGATTTTTATCGTGCAGCTTACTTGTTTTAAGTATTGTAAATATTTAAGCTTTCTTATTTAAATTATTTTAATTGCTTAGTTTATTCATTTAAATGATTTTAAATGTTTAGCTTAATTATTTTTAAGTCGTTATCTGTCTAAATCATTTTAAAGGTTTTTATGCCGTTAGTGCGTTTATTTAAATGACTTTTAATCGTTTGTCTAGTTTGTTTAAATTATTTTAATCGCTCTGCTTATTATTTAAAAATCTTAATTATTGTTCCGACATCAAAATATTTAAATTGTTGATTTTAATTTCTAAGTTAGTGTTTATGTAGTGCCTGGAATTTCCATGATTTAAATATTCATGCCTAAAATTTATTTTCAGTATGTATGTTTTTAATTTCTTAAAGTTAGTTGTTTAAGTTTTAGTTAAAGATATCATTGCTTGATTTATTTGAATAAAATGCCTTGAATTGTTAGTTTAGTGAGTTTCTGTCCCGGCAGGCGACGATGGTGGGCTTCGGTGGTATATTATCAAGACTTTCGTTTTTTTTTTAAGATTTTAAGTTAGAAGAAAAAGGGGATTTTGGCCAAAAATGTAAATTTTACACTTTTAAGGGGTCGAAAAGCAAATTTATTATTTTCTTGGATTTATTCCTAGACTTTTCATAAAATAGGGTTTTATTAAATCCGGGCTAGTGTAATTTTAATTAAAAATGTTGAGAGTTGAAAATTTTAAACTTAGGAGTTTTTAAAGGTGAAAAAGTTGTAGGTAAAAAGTTGTAATAGTACAAGTAGTACTTTTAATAGTACAAAAGCAACTTTAAAACACTACACACACATTTTCACTCTCATTATTTCTCACTCAAACATTTTATAACACAAAAATTAAAACCCTATCCCCTCCTAAACTCTAGAGCCGCCCCCTTCCTCTCTTCTTGGAGCTCCCTCTCGGCCAACCCCTCTCTTCCACCTCTAGCCGCCGGCGCCGCCTCCCACCGCCGCCTACACCACCGGAGAAGCTTCACAAGGAGCTTAGCTTGGAGTTTAGATTGTGTCCAACCCTCTTCTCCCTTTTATTTTTGAATTCTCTTGGTAAAAGATTGGAAGGCAAGTGTAGACTTTTCTTGGGCTTTCAATCAAGCTATTATGTATTTGCTCCTAGCTTCTTTTTAAATTTCGAAATGACTATGATTTTTAGCATGTATGACTTGATACATTTCTGGAATTTTAGATTTTTATGTGGGATTTTCGAATTTATGCATTAGATTGAGTTTTAAGTTGATAAATGGTGAGTTGTGTTGGAAAGCTTAAGTCATTTTGCATGCATGAAGTAAATTTCGAATTTCCAGAAATTGGTGTGCCCTATTTTCGAAAATTTACATGTGTAAGGGATGGAAATGAAGTGTGTTTGAAGCATTTTGATGTATTGCATTGGTCTTGATTGTTTGCTCTTGAGGTTGCCACTTTTTGGTGCAAAATCATGTAAATTTTGATATGTGATGTCGAAGTGAAGAAGTGGGCTGCCCAAGTGTTTGATGTAAGTCCTAAGAGATGGTTTTAAGTGTGTTTGATGGATTGGAGTGGTCTTAGAAGCAAGGGTGCATGATTGGTGAAGGTTTCACAAACTAGTAGGGCATTTGAGGTGTCTAGTTTGGACAGGGCAGTCTGAATTCGGGGCAGGGCAGTTTCCTGGTCGAGGTCTGTGTCGATTCTGTTTTGTCCTAAGTTTATTTCATGACGTTGCGGTCGTGTCGGTATAAAATGGGCTTAATTCGGATAAGTATTCAATAAGTTATGAATTTTTGAAGTTTAAGTGTCGGTGCAGAAATTTATAGTCAAAAGTGGGCTGTCCGGGATGGGTTGTTTGGCATTTTGTAAAAGAGGTCAAAGGAAGTTGAAACCTGGTCATATGGTAAATTTTAAGAGTTAGGAATGTGTCGGTTCAAGCGGGACGGGTTTTGGTTAAGGCATGAGTGAGAAAAAGGGTTTTTCAGTTTTCTTGCTCGGTCTAAGTTGAAAAGTTAGGACTTTGGCAAAAGAGTAAAGTCTTGAGGGTTAGGGGCAGCCACTCGCTCATCGTTCTCACATGCAATGGAGTCGAGTCTCATTCTTGAAGTTGCACGTTCGTGTGTGTGAGTCTTATTCTTGATGCCAAAGAAAAATTTAAAGAAAGTCTCTTTGAGTCTTGCATGCCAAAGCATAATTGAGTTGAGTCTCATATCTTAAAGGTTGCATGTTCGTGTGCATATGGCATGTTCTTGAGAAAAATAAAGTGAAAGGAGGTCTTTTCATGTATGCATGATTAAAAAGGTGTGAGTCGAGTCTTAATGAATGAAAAGGAAAAAAAAGTAAATGTTTTTGAATGAAGTGATTTGTTTGTGACAAAGAGGGGTGTTGTTAGGCCGGGGGATGCCTCGGTCTACTCACCAAGAGGTTACAGAGGTTTAGGTAGGGAGCAAGAGACATCTTGTCTACCCTACCCACAGAGGGGCAATGTGGGATCGGGAGCAATCTCGGTCTCCTTGTCATAGAGGGGCAATGTGGGATCGGGAGCAATCTCGGTCTCCTTGCCACAGAGGGGTTAAGTTCGTCGGGAGAAATCTCGTCGTCTTGCCGGCATAGTGCACTGCAGCCATGATCATGATCGAAACAGAGGGTCACAAATCAAGGAACTGATTTCTAAGAGGAAAAAGAAAAGAGAAGTTTAAAAGTTAAAGTTTAAAGTTTCAGTTTGACTCGTCTTACGTTGATGTCAGTCAGTCATGCATGAGGTTAAGAAAAGTATGAGGTTAAGTAAAGCATGAGGTTTATGTCAGGAAAGTTGAAAGTCTTCTATAGCGTGAGTTCATCAATGCATGTTTCCTATACACTCTAGTTTCATGCATATTTACAGTTAAAGTTCAAAAGTATACTAAGTATCATAGTTTGAGTAAAGCATCATCTATTTTTAAACCTTGATATTCAACTGTTTATGCTTGTTGAGTCTTTAGACTCACTACGCTTGTTTGATTGCAGGTGATGAGTTTTATGTTGAGGCGATGGAGGGGCAGGATCCACTGGGTTGAGGCCATTGGTAGTGCGAAGCCCAATGACCGTCGCTATTGCATGTTTAAGTTTTCCGCATATTTACTCTGTTATGTAATAATGAAGAGTTATTTGAGTACTTACAGTGTTTTTAGCCAGGATGTGTATTCCCTGTGCTACAGTTGATGATTTGTAGTATGCCATCACCTATGCATGTTTATGTTTAACGCACTCTTTTAAATTCCTTAGTTTACTTTATGCTGTAACCGGGAGGTGGTTACTAGGATTGCATGTTTATGTTTAACGCACTTAAGTTTTACGTCAGTTGCTTTTCCTTACTTGAACTGCTGACTGGGTTAAGATGGCTTGTTTGCTTTGCAAACAAGTCATGGCAAAATTTTTATAAATCCGTAATTTCCTTTAAATTAAATAAAGCATAGAGGTTAGGGTCGTTTCACTTTGCAACATTGGTATCAATATATAGCTCTCGTCGAGATGATTCCAACGGTATATTTGGTTTTGCATTTTGGAGATCGGAGGCGGCCAAACGACGGCGAGAAAGTGGCAGGTGGAATTCGGGTTTCTCCCAATCGCTCTAAACATATTCAAAATGGGTGTCAGTGGCTATCTCTTGTCGCGAGGAGTCCAACCGTATATTTACTTTCGAATTTTGACCATCGAAGGTGGCTGAACGGCGGCAAAACATGAAGGCGGTGAGGAGAGAGAAAATGAATTCGGGAGAATGGTGGTGATGATGAATAGTGATGTGATATGATATTAAGATATATATATATATATAGAGTTTCTTTCAAGTGTCCATCTATCATGCCCACTACCATGCCCACCAATGATGTGGCACTATTATATTGGACCACATCTTTATCACATCCAATAGAATAGTGCCACATCATTGGTGGGCATGGTAGTGGGTATGATAGGTGGGTACTTGAAAGAAACTATATATATATATATATATAGAAATTTTCAGCTGCCCAACCAATGATGCCCAACTCATCCCCGACAACTAAAACCCGGTAGTGGGTTTTAGTGATACAAAGTTTTTTTTTAAAAAAACAACTAAAACCCGGTAGCGGGTTTAGTGGTCAGGGACGAGTTGGGCAGGAATGGTTGGGCAGCTGAAAATTACTCTATATATATATATATATATATATTATATGAGTTTTATTATGCTGTCCAACAACTATGCCCAACTCCATGCCCACCATGTACAAGTCAACTCACTTATTGTATTGGTCAACTCATTTATTGTACATGTTGGGCATGTAGTTGGGCATAGTTGTTGGGCAGCATAACAAAACTCATATATATATATATATATATATATGCATATATATATTAATATAGTCGTGTACACATGTTGTGTGTATTCTTTTATTCTTTCCGTATTAAATATTGAGTCGATTTGAATTATTTAAATATACATAAAAATCAAATATGTATTTTAATATCATTTATTATCCGATATTTATTAATACATATTTTTAACATACAACTCAATTATTTTTAATTTTATTTAATTCCTGGATCGCGTACTTAGTAACCCTTGATCACGGTTAATATTTAATTAACTTAAAACTGAGTACGGGTTACTTCAATTGCTTTTGCCCACATACGGGAGTGGAACCACAACTTCTATTCTGGTGGGTTTTTTTTTTGTAGTGATGGATTTTTCACGGCCACTGACAAAAGTCGGTGATGGCTTGTTTGAAACCCACGACAACGATGAGTTTCGGATGGTACTCACTGGAGTTGCGAACGAAGATGGCGTAGCCGGATGATGTTCCTGAAGTTTCTTTTTTATTCTCTATGACTTCTTTTGAATTTTTTTTATACTCTCTATGACTTTTTGAATTTTTCTTTATAGTCGCTATGATTTTTTTTGAATTGTTTATAGTCGCCGTGAATTTTTTGAATTGTTTATAGTCGCTTTGACTTCATTAATTATTTATAGTCGCTATGACTTCTTTTGAATTTTTTTATAGTCGCTATGACTTTTTGGATTATTTATAGTCACTATGACTTCTTCTGAATTTTTTTATAGTCGCTATGACTTTTTGGATTATTTATAGTCACTATGACTTCTTTTGAAAAAAATTTATAGTCGCTATGACTTGATGGATTATTTATAGTCACTATGACTTTTTTGAATTGTTTATAGTCGCTATGAATTTTTCTGAAATTTTTTTTATAGTTGCTATACTATGACTTTTTTGAATTGTTTATAGTCGCTATGAATTTTTCTGAAATTTTTTTTATAGTTGCTATGACTTCATCTAAAATTTTTTTTATAGTCGCTATGACTTTTTCTGAAACTTTTTTTTTATATTCGCTATGACTTCTTGGATTATTTATAGTCGCTATGACTTTTTTGAATTGTTTATAGTCGCTATGACTTTTTATTGCGCTCTAGGAGAAATAATGTAGTGCTTAACATGGAGTACTTAGGAGTGGATCAAGTTCCTAAGATTTTTTCTCATGGGGAAGTCTTAAACCCACTCTATTTGCTAGGTGGTAAGGTATCCCGGGACTGTATTTTTGTCGTCTTGACCTCTTATAGCATCGTGGCTTAGGTAGTCCTACAGGGCTGGCCAAGCCACTGTTGGATGGATAGCCTGAATGATTGCATGGGTCGTGACGTATAAGTTAAGTATTTGTTGATGGAGTTGTGTTCTTTCCTATATAATTAAAAAAAATAAACGTAAGTTTATTATTAAACTTAAAATAAAAGAGAATTAACTAAAAAGTTTTTATCTGTAGATCAAATAAAGTAGCAACAAGCCATTTAATTTATCTTGCAGGTGTGTTTTCTCCATGAGTATAGAGTTTCTTTAGATTGGCATGACTCTCCGTCTTGCGTTATATTTCGTCGTATTTTTCTTCTCGTTTTCTTTTTTGCGAGGAGTGCAATTCATCAGTTTCCTCGATGCGTATGTATTTTTTGGCTCTAGACAATAGCTCCTCCAAGGTGTTCGGGGATTTTCCTGCTATAGATTCTTTGAACCTTCCAGGGCGCAAGTTTTGCTGCATTATTCCAGCCAGCAAATCGTGGTTCACGTGTAGGACTTCGTGAACTGCGTGAGTAAATCGTCGAACATATTCTCTCAAGCTTTCTCCTTTTTTTCTGAACGATTGTGAATAGATACGCTGCTGTTTTTGGATATTTCTTGTTAATTAAGAATTGTTGGATGAAGCACTATTGGGGTCATCAGGTGTCGGGATTGGGTACAGTTACAACACATATAGGAGTCGATGCTTTGTTGTCAAGGATTCACCACATACTTGCGAGTGTGGATATCCTATGCGATCTGAGGAGATATTAGTGTGACGAATCTCTGGCCAGAGTACATGATGTGTTTTAAGAAATGGTTTCTTAGTAGCACATGCGATGTCACTATTTGATCTTCAAGATGTATTGCATAGTTATCGAATCTCGAACGACTCTCGATATACCAATGGTTGTTGATTCGATCGGGATATATGGATGAAGGGACCGTACTGTATGCTAACCAAAATCTATTGGTTCTTGCAGGCACTATCAGTGATACCTAGGGAATCATGGGGCGATGTTGCTAGACGCTCTTACCATGATTCGATGGGCAAGTCGGAAATTGTTGTTCCGAGTCACAAGGAGTTGTGAGGCCACGGCTAGCTGTATCCCTGAACCATTGAGGGTCACACAGAGTAATGGATTTTTAATCCCCGTTGAGATAGTTAAATTTAAAGAGTTAAATTTAATGAACAAAGAAGTTGGACTTCTTAATTAAGAGTAGATGAGTAAGATTTCCTAAAATGACATAGGGATTGGAATTTTTGGAAATCACTGAATTCGGATTCAAAAAAATTTATCTTGACTTTAAAAGGTGCAGAAATGGTTTATGTGCACATTGGTGAAATCGGTTTATCAATCTGAGTCACGATGAATTTTATATTAATTTCTGAACATGCGGGCTTTGCTTGTCGGGCTTGAACTTATGACTAATGGGCACTAAGCTGTTAGCGGCCTACATTATAAATAAGTTATTGCAGTACAGAAATAAAACACAACAGGTCACAAAATTTTCGAAAAACCCTAGTTTTTTTTCTCTGAAGTGGCCGCCCCCTTTTCCCCTCTGCTCGGTAAAATCCAGTCTGTGAATTTTGAATTACAGTCTGGTTTAACGGATCAAATTCGTTAATTCTCTTCGTAGAAACTTCTGATAGATTTTCTAGTGCAATCTATTAGAGAGATTAATTATCCGTTCGTGGACCTGATTAAAGAACAGTTCGTCCATCAGTTCCAGGGATATACAACAAGAGCAGAGCAATCTGTTGGTGTCCAAAATCTCGATTCGAGATTGGAGGTAAAAATTTATAATTGTTATTTAATTTTTACACACACAATTTAATCGTAAAGTTTTGATACCCATTATGGAATCGTTTCATATAAAATTTATAAACTTTCGCTTCGCCGCGTTCTCCAACAGTTCCAATAGGGTGTAAATGGATCTATAAGAGAAAACTTGGGCCTGATGGAAAGGTACTGACCTACAAGGCACGATTGGTGGCAAAAGGTTATACTCAAAGACAAGGAGTTGACTATGATGAAACTTTTTCACCAGTCGCAATGTTCAAGTCCATAAGAATTCTTATTGCCATAGCAGCATGGTATGACTATGAGATATGACAAATGGATGTGAAGACTGCATTTCTTAATGGAAACATTAAGGAAGAAATCTATATGATGCAGCCCGAGGGATTCACATCCATGGGAAGCGAGCATAAGGTATGCAAGCTTCAGAGATCGATCTATGGTCTCAAACAAGCATCAAGAAGTTGGAACCAGAAATTTGATGAAACAATAAAGGATTTTGGTTTCATCAAGAACCCGGAGGAACCGTGCGTGTACAAGAAAGTAGTTAAGGATGCTGTGACATTCTTAGTACTTTATGTTGATGACATCTTACTCATTGGGAATGATGTAGGGATATTGCAGTCAACAAAGATATGGTTATCAGGTAGATTCTCGATGAAGGATTTGGGTGAGGCGTCCTATATTCTAGGGATACAGATCTATAGAGATAGATCTAAGAGAATGATAGGACTTACTCAAGCTACCTACATCGACACTATATTGAAAAGGTTTTCAATGGATGAGTCCAAGAGAGGACATCTACCTATGTGTCATGGAGTCTCTCTATCCAAGTCTATGTGTCCCAAGACTGACGAAGAGATAGAGAAAATGACACACATACCATATGCGTCAGCCATAGGGAGTATCATGTATGGGATGATATCCACCAGACCGGATGCGGCATTTGCTCTAAGTGTCACGAGCAGATATCAAGCCAATCCCGGTCAAATGCATTGGAAAGCTGTGAAGGATATTCTTAAGTACTTGAGAAGAACTAAGAATGTATTCATGGTTTATGGAGGAAGAGAACTGAAATTGGAAGGCTATACGGACTCTAGCTTCCAAAGTGACGTGGATGACTCGAAGTCAACCTCTGGATTTGTGTTCATGCTCAATGGCGGTGCTGTCTCTTGGAAGAGTTCCAAGCAGGACACCACAGCGGATTCCACCACTGAGGCAGAATACATTGCGGCATCAGCTGCTGCTAAAGAGGCCGTTTGGATGAGGAATTTCGTCCAAGAGTTGGGCGTTATTTCTGAAGCTGTTGGTCCAGTCCCGGTGTACTGTGACAACACGGGTGCCGTTGCTCAGGCAAAGGAACCAAGGTCTCATCAAAGATCCAAACACGTACTGAGGAAATACCACATCATCCGGGAGATCGTGGAAAGAGGAGACATCACTGTCGAGAGAGTGGCCTCTGCAGACAATATCGCTGATCCACTTACTAAGCCCTTGCCAGGACCATTATTTGACAAACATCGCGAAGCAATGAGACTACGTAGTATGACTAGTTGGCTTTAGGGAAAGTGGGAGATTGAAAGAGTGGGTGCCCGGTGAGCCAACTTGTGGCTAAGGGTTTTATGACTCTATGTATAAACAGTCTTTTGTTTAATATAATTTACACTTTTATAATGGCATTTACTTTATCTTTTATCATATTATTATGTTGTGACAGACTATAAGATGTTTAGATGAAGACCTTGAATATACTATAGTGTATGTAAGATGTGGTGTCACATGGGGATGGCTATCATGAAACACATCTTATAGTCACTGTATATTCTAAACAGTTCCTAGTCGATTAAGCCGTCCGTTAAAAAGGATAAGGATCGCTCGAGATTGAGACTAGCATTTGCGATGCCGAGTACCACGTTTCATTGGTATGGAACATAGAGATGTTCAAAGCATGCAAATGGATATTCATACGATGAATGATCGAACTACCCTATCCGGACTTTCCAAGTGGTTATCACTTATCGAGTGGATAAAGTCCGCGGTTTTGGTTGTACACCATTAGTCCTTACTACTTGAAACTTCATTGAGACTCTATATGCTAGTACTGTACTTTGAATCGTTTACCGACTCTATTGGGGTCATCAGGTGTTAGGATTTGGTACAGTTACGACACATATAGGAGTCGATGATTTGTTGTCAAGGATTCACCACATACTTGCGAGTGTGGATATCCTATGCAATCTGAGAAGATATTAGTGTGACGAATCTCTGGCCAGAGTACATGATGTGTTTTAAGAAAAGGTTTCTTAGTAGCACATGCGATGTCACTATTTGATCTTCAAGATGCATTGCATAGTTATCGAATCTCGAACGACTCTCAATTTACCAATGGTTGTTGATTCGATCGGGATATTTGGATGAAGGGACCGTACTGTACGCTAACCAAAATCTATTGGTTCTTGCAGGCACTATCAGTGATACCTAGGGAATCATGGGGCGATGTTGCTAGGCGCTCTTACCATGATTCGATGGGCAAGTCGGAAATTGTTGTTCCGAGTCATAAGGAGTTGTGAGCCCACGGCTAGCTGTATCCCTGAACCATTGAGGGTCACACAAGTAATGGATTTTTAATCCCCGTTGAGATAATTAAATTTAAAGAGTTAAATTTAGTGAATAAAGAAGTGGGACTTCTTATTTAAGAGTAGAGGGAGTAAGATTTCCTAAAATGACATAGTGATGGACATTTTTGGAAACCACTGAATTCGGATTCAGAAAAATTTATCTAGACTTTAAAAGGTGCAGAAATGGTTTCTGTGCACATTGGTGAAATTGCTTTATCAATCTGAGTCACGATGAATTTTATATTAATCTCTGAACATGCGGGCTTTGCTTGTCAGTCTTGAACTTAGGACTAATGGGCCCTAAGATGTTAGCAGCCCACATTATAAATAAGTTATTGCAGTATAGAAATTACACACAACTTACACTCAGATTTTCGAAAACCCTAGCCTCCAGTCTAGGAATTTCGGCCGCCCCCTCTCTCTGTCTTGGAGAATTTTCAGTCTGCGAATTTCGAATTTGCAGTCTGAATTAGTAGATCATATCTGTTCTATCTCTTCGTAGAAACTTCTGATAGACTTTCTAGTGCAGTCTATCAGAGGGATTAAACTTCTGTTCGTGGACCTGATTTAAGAAAAGTTCGTTCATCAGTTCCTGGGATATACAACAAGAGCAGTTTAATCTCTTGGTGTCCATAATCTCGCTTCGATTTTTAAGGTAAAATTTACATTGTTTAAATTTTATGTTATCAATTTTAATAGTAGGAATTTGATACCCATATGGAATCGTTCCATATAAAATTTTAAAACTTCCGCTGCACCGGGTATCACTTTCTTTTTCGATCCGGAGAACGACCGTGTTCCAACAAGATTTTTGTTCCGAGTTGAGATTCATGATCACCACAACGAGGGCTTCGTTTTGACGTAAGTTTTTCTACGATATATGAACTTTGATTTTTGTTGGGTTGCCAGAATTTGATGATTTTCGAGTATGTTGTTCTTGAGCTAGCATAGACTGTGTATTCGAAGTCGGTTTGGAAAAAGAATGAAGTTAGGATTTTATATGATTTTTGGGAGCATAAATTCGAAATTTGGTTTTTGAATATTGTTGAGATTTGTTGTGTTTTGAAGGATTGGAGGATGATATGAGATAGTTTGAGTTGTTTGATGATGTTTGTTGATTTTTGGATTAGCCGTTATGCCGTCGAAATCGAGTTTTGGATTATCGGTTTTATTATTCGGTTTGATTTCCGGGTTTGTTTGAGTTAGAAGATTTTTATCGAATCCGTATTTCACATTTTCAGATTTGAGTTGAAAGATTCGGGTTTGGATCGAACTTGGAAGTTGAATCGATTCGAGAATTGAAGAACGGTATAGTATTGAACTTCTTGAGATGGCTCGACTTGTTTTGATTCGATATTGATTGAGTTCGTTGTCATTTTCAGATTTGAATCCCCGACGAACTTGAAAAGGTAAGAAGACGATAATTGAATGAATGAGACGATTAACTCGAATTTGATTTAATTCGAGTGCCCAAAAGAAATCACATACTTGTATGCTATTTGAATTATTTGATTTTAACTTGAATGAGTTTATTTTCACTTGCATACATCTTGAGCCGAAGATTCAATTTGTTTTGAACTTAGACGATTTAGGGAGCTATAGTGAAGTGGCTTTGGATTTTGAGTTTTTCCAATTGCTAGAATACTTCTTATAGTTGCTCTGAAGTCTAGGGGTTTGAGTTGAGAGACATCCACCCGAATGGGTGTGTCGGTGAGTTGTTCGTAAAAACTTGACCCCGGGATCCCAACCGAGTACCGATTGATATTCGATTATCCGATTAGATAATCCCGAGTTTTGAAGTCATGCATTGCATTTTAATGCATTTCAAGTTGAGTGCTGATATGCCTTTTTGAATTGATTGACTCGTTGTTTTATATAACATGATTTGATATATTATTTGGAATTTCTCGATTTGTCTCTTTTACTGAGAATTATATTCTCACCGGATTATCCGGCTATCGTTTTGTTTGTATGTGTACTTGACGGCAGGTGGGGCAGGATCTAGTCAGAAGCTGCATGACTAGATCGAGTGGGAAATGATAGAGTGAGGACTTGGTTTTAGAAGTGATAAGTGCATTTTGTAGGCATTAGTTTGTGATATTTTTATATATATTTTTGTGTGAATCAATATTGTTTTTATGTTTTTTTATGTGTTTTAAGTTCATGTGTGTGTATTTCACTCTCTCTGTTAATTTTGTAGGAAAATGGATTTTTGAAGAGTTAATTACGGAGTAGACTTGATCGAAAAATCATATTTAATTTTAGATAAATCCAAATCCGATCTACACTATTCAGAATCAAGTTCAAGATGTTTTGAAGCTTCTGTCCAAATTTCAAGTCAATCCGACGGCTAGAATGCAAGATATAAATTTTTCAAATTTGTCACTCGGAGCAGGTTGAATGTTGTGCTAATGGTGAGAGTTGTAGCGCATTTGCACAACAAGAGGCTCAAACAAGCAAGGAATAAGCGCAAACGCGCAAGGGAGAAAGGGATCTGCGCAAGAAAGTCTATATGTGTTAATTTTTTGGGCAGAAACTTGCTCGCTCGAGCGAGAGCTTGTGCTCGCTCGAGCGAGCGATACGTGAATTTTATTCCTCGGAACAGAGAGTCTCTCGCTTGAGCGGGAGGTTGTGTCGCTCGAGCGAGATGTCGGGAATCAGAAAAAATTAAAATTTTGGAAATTAAAAAGTTTTATTTTACGGGCTATTTTTCATGGGCTTTTTAAACTCATATTTATGGGACTTATTCAGAGGTGAGAAAGAGGGGGTTCCAACACGCATAACGCAGACGCAAGGCTGCGGCTGGGAGCAGAGAAGATTTCTTCGCTATTTCTTTCTTCTGTTCTTTATTTTTATTTTATTTGTGTTTAATTCTAGTTTCAATTATTGAGTAGTTATTTTTCAACCAAGACGGCGTGATTGGGCCGAACAAATTTATGTAGAAAACTTGTATGTTTGTTTGGGATTTTTCAGAGTTGATTTTGTTTTATTGATTATCAGATTTATATTTGTCTTGTGAATAGTCTGATCAACTGTTTGCTTGCATGTTAATCGATTCCAAGTCGACAGATGAGGTTTCGATTTTGATCACTTTGATAATCAACATATTGTAAAACCGACTAGAAATAAAATTCGGTTTCAGTGTGCGGTTTGGGTGCAAACTGAATTTTCATAAATATTTAATGCATTCAAATTTGATTATAATTACGAAAGATTAGTTCATCAATATTTGAATAGGTTTGATTGTTCTAGAAATAGTCCTTTGAACAAATTAGGAGAATTCCCGTGAATTAAGATTAAATCTGAGTCCTGAATCGACTATATTTTACATTATTTGTTCGGTACCTACGTGTGTCTTGGTTGTCTTTGTTTTAATTATTTTTATCTTTAGTTATTTTTATTCTTATTTTTTAAGCAGTTTTTATTTTATTTTATTATTTTATTTAAATCAAATTGCTTTTTATTATTTTGTTTAGATTAAGTAAAATAATTAATTCTTGAGAATTGACAACAGTCCCTGTGGGATCGATACTTGGACTCTCAGTCCACTTTACTATTACTTGACCTGGTACGCTTACCAGTAGATTTATATCACACCGATTTAGCCGGTCAAGTTTTTGGCGCCGTTGCCGGAGACTGTTTAGTTAATATTAGGATAGATTATTTGCTTGAGACTAGAATTTTTTTTTTCTATTTTTTTCGTTCCTTTGATTATTTTTTAAATTTTAATTTTTTTCTCTTTTTCTTGTGAGGTACTTGGAGATGGACCATCGACAGGTGTTCACAAGATTTGGCCAGCAATACTTGGAGCCTTTCTATGCTGCTTGGAGGAGATTGAATGATTTGGCGAACAAATTTCAATGCCATCAGTTTTCGACTTACACCCTCACTATAATTTTTTATGGTGGTTTGGATGAGATTACAAGAAGTTGGGTAGATTCTGGAGCTTTGGCCACTGGCAGTCAATTGTTTAGAATAAATGAAGATAGTGCGATGCACTTGTTAAATGATATGGCAGATTTCGACTACCATTGGCATTGTGATCCTTCATTGCAAGGTTGGAGTCACAAATATCCTCCAGATATCAACTCTAAAAATTTTGCAAACCAACCACCGGAGAGTCAAGAAGAGTGTGTAGGGTGTTCTGAAGATTATGTGGCTCAGTTGGAGAATCTTTTGCGGCAACAGACGCAAACAAATCAATTCTTAGAAAGTCGTATCAAGTCTTGGAGTCTTTTGGATGAACAGATTGCGCTTCTTAGAGAACCAATTTTTGAGATCTGCCAAGAGAGTGAAGTAACTGAGCCAGCGCATGAAGAAATAATTTTTGAGGAATTTTTTTGTGAAGAAGAGCCAATAGTGATAGTGGAGGAGGAAGAAACATACAAGGCTACAGATTTTACTTCGTCAATGGTCGTTCCATGTACACTGTTAGAAGATTCTTTCTTGCCATTGACGCCACCTCCAGCATATTCCATCCTCTATGAGCTTCAGCCTAGATTCGGAGTCTCCTTCCAAAACAAAAATTTCAGACCAAGTGTTGTTGGACCGACAAGCTTACAAAGTATATATCATGCCAAGCTTGAGGGCGAAGGAAATCAAGACCCATACGTAGAGTCGTATGATTCTTACTATGGGCGGCAGCCGCTCTTTGATGGTGGCTTCTGCATAGTCGGGCTATAGACTATAAATTTAGCGCTGACTGGGAGGCAACCCAGTGTTTTTTTTTTTGCTTTTTATTTTTTTTTTGTTTTGTTTTTATTTGATTTTTACTTCTTTCCCATTCCAGTTTGCCGAGCCTGCCGATATACACAGTCTGCTGCTGCTATCCCAGCTGATACTGTCAAGAAGGAAGAGGATGAATCGAAAACCAGGGGAGTGTTATTTTTGTTCTCATTGTGTTTTTGTTTGTATTTGCATTTGTGTGTTTGTTATGCATTCTGTTCATTGTTTTGAAGCATTGAGGGCAATGCTTTGGATAAGTATGAGGGGTAGACTAGTTTATTGCATTGTTTGTTATGTTTGTGTTGCATCTGTCATGTTTTGTGTTTGTTTGCATCTAGTTTGTTGTTGTTGTTGTTTGTTTAGTCTTGCATGAGTAAGATGAGTCATAATAGCCAATGATGATGAAGTTTATTTGAAAAATTGGTTTTTTTTTAAAAAAATTTGCTCTTGACTTGACATGAGAAACTGTAGGTTGAACCGTGAATATTTATAAGCACTTGTGTTAGACCAGTGGACTGTAACGAAAGATTTGATGAAGTTTCTGTGTGTTTGACCATTGCACGGCAATAGGTGGTTTGTGGATCTTGATTGTGTTCTATGAATTTTGATGAGGCTCTAGTTTACACTTATAATCTTGGGCGCACCTAGAAAAAAAAATTTTTTTACAACTCCATCCGGGCTTGGACAATTATTGAAATCCTAATCATTGTTCCATAGCTAAGTATGCGGATTAAATGGGATTGATGCTCCATCCGGGCTATAGACGAGAGGATTAGAAAGAAAAAATAGAATGATTTTTTGTATCCTAGCCAGTTATAGCTAAGTCAGCGGGTAATTATTGGGGCTAAAGCAATACCGGGTGCAAAAATCCGGAGGTGTGTAATTCATTATCTCAAGGGAGGTGGGTATGTCTAGGGGTCGTTGGAAGGAATGAGCACTTGAAGAGTGAAACTTGCACTGACTTGTCATAGGTTGCTAAGTAGTTTTGAGACGAATTCGGTCTAAGTTGCATGAAACTGGAATGACATTTTACACACATACGTTCACGTTAAATCGAAGGTGTATTATGAAAAGTTGAGAGCATGTCTGTGATTTTTTTGTTGGTGATTGAACTTCTCGGAGGCTGTGCACATTATTGAATCATCCTTACTTATGTTTTTGTTTGAATTTTGTTTTTGCATGTCTTGCTCGAGGGCGAGCAAGAGTTAAGTATGGGGTGTTGATAAGTGCATTTTGTATGCATTAGTTTGTGATATTTTTATATATATTTTTGTGTGCATCAATATTGTTTTTATGTGTTTTAAGTTCATGTGTCTGTATTTCACTCTCCCGGTTAATTTTGTAGGAAAATGGATTTTAGAAGAGTTAATTACGGAGCAGACTTGATCGAAAAATCATATTTAATTTTAGAAATATCCAAATCTAATCTTCATCGTTCAGAATCAATTCAAGATGTTTTGAAGCTTCTGTCCAAATTTCAGGTCAATCCGACGGCTAGAACGCAAGATATGAATTTTTTCAAATTTGTCGCTCGGAGCAGGTTGAATGTTGCGCTGATGGTGAGAGTTGTAGCGCGTTTGCACAACAAAAGGTGCAAACAAGCAAGGAATAAGCGCAAACGCGCAAGGGAGAAAGGGATCTGCGCCATAAAGTCTCTGTGTGTTAATTTTTTGGGCAGAAACTTGCTCGCTCGAGCGAGCGATACGTGAATTTATTCCTCGGAACAGAGAGTCTCTCGCTCGAGCGGGAGGTTGTGCTCGCTCGAGCGAGATGTCGGGAATAAAAAAAAATCAGAATTTTGGAAATTAAAAAGTTTTATTTTACGGGCTATTTTTCATGGGCTTTTTAAACTAATATTTAAGGGACTTATTCAGAGGTGAGAAAGAGGGTGTTCCAACACGCATAACGCAGACGCAAGGCGGCGGCTTGGAGCAGAGAAGATTTCTTTGCTATTTCTTTCTTCTGTTCTTTCTTTTTATTTTATTTGTGTTTAATTCTAGTTTTAATTATTGAGTAGTTATTTTTCAACCAAGACGGTGTGATTGGGCCAAACAAATTTATGTATAAAACTTGTATGTTTGTTTGGGATTTTTCAGAGTTGATTTTGTTTTATTGATTGTCAGATTTATATTTGTCTTGTGAATAGTCTGATCAACTGTTTGCTTGCATGTTAATCGATTCCAAGTCGACAGAGGAGGTTTCGATTTTGATCACTTTGATAATCAACGTATTGTAAAATCGACTAGAAATAGAATTCGGTTTCAGTGTGCGGTTTGGGTGCAAACTGAATTTTCATAAATATTTAATGCATTCAAATTTGATTAGAATTACGAAAGATTAGTTCATCAATATTTGAATAGGTTTGATTGTTCTAGAAATAGTCATTTGAACAAATTAGGAGAATTCCCGTGAATTAAGATTAAATCTGAGTCCTGAATCGACTACATGTTACATGATTTGTTTGGTACCTACGTGTGTCTTGGTTGTCTTTGTTTTAATTATTTTTATCTTCAGTTATTTTTATTCTTATTTTTTAAGCAGTTTTTATTTTATTTTCTTATTTTATTTAAATCAAATTACTTTTTATTATTTTGTCTAAATTAAGTAAAATAATTAATTCTTGAGAATTGACAACAGTCCCTGTGGGATCGATACTTAGACTCTCAGTCCACTTTACTATTACTTGACCTGGTACGCTTGCCAGTAGATTTATATCACACCGATTTAGCCGGTCTAGAAGTCATACCTTGTACTCGAACTCCCTTGTATTCCATTTTGAGTTGTAGAACTTAGAATCAATGTTTGTTCTACATTTTTATGCATTTGAATACCTCGTTGTTGGAAAAATATTAGTTGGATCATGTTAGAGTCCTTATGGGTATGATATTACACTTTTGGAGTCATTTTTGGAGCAGAAACAGCAGGCCATGCTCGCCCGCGCAGCTCGGAAAGCGCGTCCGCACGTCCTGCTCTCTCTCGGAGGCCCGGACTAGGCGTTATGCGCGCCCGCGCGTCCCTCCCTGAAAAAAAATATCTTCTTTTCGCGACGTGGTTTTGCGTCGCTGAATGTAAGGTGTGCGTCGCTAAATATCTTAATGATTATTTTTATTTCTTTTGATTACATGATTTATTTATGTTTGTAAGATTAGAATCCGAGTCCTCACATTAAGTGGTATCAGAGCGATAAGATTCTTGGAATTGAATTAGAGTGAGCGGGGTAGATCGAGTCCGCATGGATTGAATTCTCGCTTGTGATTGATTTATTTGAATGATTTATTTAAGATACATGCTAGCATGATTTATTGATTGAGAATTATTTGAATTACATGGCTATGTGATTTAAATTTTAAAGCATGAATTATTTGAAATATGAACTGTATTTTTTTAATTGCGGATCCAAGTTCCACCATCTTCTTGAGCTAGCAGATCAGAGATTGTTTGCGATGTGAATTAGAATCCGATTGAGATCCGAAATTCAGTAATTTGTAGTTGAACGAACTTTTTGAACAGAGATGTGGAACACCGAATTTTGAGATGGAGATTTGGTATCCTTTTCATACTGAATATCAGAATTGTCTCCTGAATAATTTTAGCAGACGACAACCAGCAGTAACTCCTTCGACTGATCTAGATTGTACCACTACTTCACTGATAGAGGTCACTTTGACACCGATGTGAGTACTACCGAGGAGGTTTTAGTCGTTTAGATTACCGATTTTGAAGAGTACCAAGAATGCTATTGGATGCAGAAGTCTAATAGAAGAGATCGATCAGTTGAAAGAGTGGGTGCCCGGTGAGCCAACTTGTGGCTAAGGGCTTTGATGACTCTTTGTATAAACAATCTTTTGTTTAATATAATTTACACTTTTATTAATGGCAATGACTTTATCTTTCTTCATATTGTTATATTGTGATATACTATTGTTGTTTTGATAAAGACCTTGAATATACTATAGTGTATGTAAGATGTGGTAGCACATGGGGATGGCTATCATGAAACACATCTTATAGTCACTGTATATTCTAAACTGTTCCTAGTCGATTGAGCCGTCCGATAATAAGGATAAGGATCGCTCAAGTTTGAGACTAGCATTTGCGATGCAGAGTATCACGTTTCATTGGTAAGGAACATAGAGATGTTCGAAGCATGCAAATGGATATTCATACGATGAATGATCGAACTACCCTATCCGGACTTTCCAAGTGGTTATCACTTATCGAGTGGATAAAGTCCGCGGTTTTGGTTGTACACCATTAGTCCTTACTACTTGAAACATCATTGAGACTCTATATGCTAGTACTGTGCTTTGACTCGTTTACCGAATCTATTGGGGTCATCAGGTGTCGGGATTGGGTACAGTTACAACACATATAGGAGTCGATGCTTTGTTGTCAAGGATTCACCACATACTTGCGAGTGTGGATATCCTATGCGATCTGAGGAGATATTAGTGTGACGAATCTCTGGCCAGAGTACATGATGTGTTTTAAGAAATGATTTCTTAGTAGCACATGCGATGTCACTATTTGATCTTCAAGATGTATTGCATAGTTATCGAATCTCGAACGACTCTCGATTTACCAATGGTTGTTGATTCGATCGGGATATATGGATGAAGGGACCGTACTGTACGCTAACCAAAATCTATTGGTTCTTGCAGGCACTATCAGTGATACCTAGGGAATCATGGGGCGATGTTGCTAGGCGCTCTTACCATGATTCGATGGGCAAGTCGGAAATTGTTGTTCCGAGTCACAAGGAGTTGTGGGCTCACGGCTAGCTGTATCCCTGAACCATTGAGGGTCACACAGAGTAATGGATTTTTAATCCCCGTTGAAATAGTTAAATTTAAAGAGTTAAATTTAATGAACAAAGAAGTGGGACTTCTTATTTAAGAGTAGAGGAGTAAGATTTCCTAAAATGACATAGGGATGGGCATTTTTGAAAATCACTGAATTTGGATTCAGAAAAATTTATCTTGACTTTAAAAGGTGCAGAAATGGTTTCTGTGAACATTGGTAAAATCGGTTTATCAATCAGAGTCACGATGAATTTTATATTAATTTCTGAACATGCGGGCTTTGCTTGTCAGGCTTGAACTTATAACTAATGGGTCCTAAGCTGTTAGCAGCCCACATTATAAATAAGTTATTGCAGTACAGAAATTACACAACAACAGGTCCCAATTTTCAAAAACCCTAGTATTTTTCTCTCAATAGTGGCCGCCCCCTTTCTCCCCTCTGCTCTGAAAATCCAGTCTGTGAATTTTTAATTACAGTCTGGTTTAACGGATCAAATTCGTTATTTCTCTTCGTAGAAACTTCTGATAGATTTTCTAGTGCAATCTATTGGAGGGATTAATTATCCGTTCGTGGACCTGATTGAAGAACAGTTCGTCCATCAGTTCCAGGGATATACAACAAGAGCAGAGCAATCTGTTGGTGTCCATAATCTCGCTTCGAGATTGGAGGTAAAAATTTATAATCGTTATTTAATTTTTACACACACACAATTTAATCGTAAGGTTGATACCCATTATGGAATTGTTCCATATAAAATTTTTAAACTTCCGCTGCACCGGGTATCAATCCTGATTGATCTGATCGCTGCGTTTTCCAACAGTGGTATCAGAGCCAGGTTGCTCAGATCAAGCGATTAAATTAATCGATTGTACAAAAATTTTTAAGCCTCAGTTTTTTGAAACAAAATAAATATTTAAAAAAAAAAAAAAAAAAATTTTTCGGGCAAAAACCCGGGCAGCGATTGGATCGCTGCCCGGGGGGGGGGGCAGCGATGGTCGCTGCCCAGGGCAACGATCGTCGCTGCCCTACGGGCAGCCGGGCTGCCCGGCCCGAGCCCTATGGGGCGCGGGCAGCCCGGGAATGTCCCGGGCGGCCCGCGGAAAAAAAATTAATTTTTTAATTTTTAAATTAAATTTTAATATGTTAAAATTCTATTTTTGGTCCGATCAAAAATTGTTTTTGATTGGTCCACGAGGCATCGGATCGAATTGTTCGAGTCCGAAAATTTTAAAATTGATTTTTGGATAAATTTGAATTTTTGGAAAATTTAAATATTTTATCCGTTAAATTAAATTTTGAAATTAATTATTTTTGGTAGAATTGATGATAAGATATGATCTTATGGATATATTGAATAAAATATGATTTTATGTATAAAATTGGATTTTATAGATAAAATATGATTTTATTTGATAAAAAGATAAAATATGATTTTGTATGTAAAATAAGATTTTATATATGAAATATGATTTTATCCTTTTAAATTTAAATTGCCATTGCATGTTATCCAATAAATTAATTTTGAATTAAATGTTATTGGATAAGGATGATCGATTGCCATCACCAATTTTGTAGGTGTATGTTAGGAATTTACATTTGTTTTTATTGTTGTTGGATTTATTAATGGGCCTGGTTTATGGCCCAATATGAATTGTCATATGTAATAAAAGTGGGTTTGGTTTATGGCCCGTTCCCACCCCTTAAAAATGTATCCCCTACTTGTCATTGTTATTTATTGTAAATACATTAGATTTAGTGGGAGATAAAGATTTGAAGACGGTGGTGGGCCCAGCAGACAATAAAGACAGAAGAAATGTAAATTGGATGCACAATGTAATAGGATTGCATTGCATACTGCATATTACCTAGGATTGGACTAAGACTCGTGATTGGCAACCACGGGTCGATTAGAAATGAAATCGATCATCCTATATAATATGTGATATTATTGTTGTATGCATGTTTTAGACAAAATTGTGTGAATCCGGCAAGCATACAAAAATTTTAAAAAATGATGAGACAAATTTTCAAAATTAAAATCCCTCATTTTAAATATGATTTAAAATTGATATCAAGATAAATAAAGGAAATTTAAATTTGTTTAAATGTTCCTACCTTCCATCAACGATCAATGTATGAGATGCTACCCGCGGATACGGTCTGGCTCATATTATTGGGGGGGGCCCGTTCGTCGGAAAGCTGTACATTGGATCGACACATGTTGTAAGTTGGGTGGAACTCCAATGGGATCGGCTCATATTATTGGGGGATCCACATGGCGACCGTCCATCACAACTTAATATTGATGGGTCATCTTGACATGTCACAATAAACGGCGTCATATTATTGGGCCCTTATTGGACACGAGGTGAACACGTGGAGGTTGCTTTGGAAGCAATTGGGCTCTACCTTTTGAAAATTATGGTTGGCTGATATTATTCGGGACCATAGTTTGTCAATTGGACTCCATGTTCTCACTAAGGAAAACAGTTTCCCGTTCTCACTAGAGGGTAGTGAAATCGTTAAAATAGTGGGAGTGAGATTCATAAAATAAATTTCGCCTATTTTATGTCTTAGTAAATTAATTAAACAATCATCGATAATTGTCTGTTTCATCTCAGTATATCATTATGATGAATATTCGTAATCCACATGTTTCAATTCTCCAACAAAACAATCTTACTGGCGCAAACAATACAGAATAATTCCATAAGTTAAGATTTTCCTAAGTTCGGAAAAGATTTTCTAAATGTTAGAAAAGGCTTCTCCGAAAACAGCCCCGGCTGATGTAAGTGCCGAAAGGTTGGCCGAACTAGAGAAATGGTTGGACCATGATCTCAAGGCCAAATGTTACATGCAAAATTGGACAAGTCTAAACAAGTTTGCCATCACTGCAAGAAACCCGGTCATTGGAAACGTAACTGCAAGGAATACCTCGAGCAGTTGCGAACTGCAAAGGGTATGTTTTACATTGAAATAAATGTTTTTCTTAATGCTACTTCTTGGGTATTGGATACCAAATGTAGATTTCATATTTGCAATGAGTTGCAAATGATGACAAGAAGTAATAGGCTAAGGATGGGTGAGACCCAGTCAAGGCTCGGGAATGGTTCCAGAGTTAAATCCATAGCTATGGGAAATATTTATTTAATTTTGCAGAACGATTTTAAGTTACTTTTGAGAGATGTTTTATTTGTTCCAGATTTGATTAAAAATATTATTTCTGTTTCTATGCTTGATAGAGATGGTTATTCTTGAAATTTTGTGAATGAGATTTGCAATATTTACAAGAATGAATGTTTGATTGGAAATGGACAACTTGAAAACAATCTATATAACTTAAAATTAAAAGACGTTCCAATAAATTATGTTGATAAACTGGTAACAACAAACAAAAGGAAAATCGATAGTCAAAACCCGGCAAACCTTTGGGATGCTAGGCTAGGTCATATTTCCTCAAGGAGGATGAACAAGCTAGTGGGAGATGACATGTTTGATATGTCTGATATTAACTCTCTACCTACTTTTGAGTCCTGCCTGAAAGGAAAAATGACTAAATCTCCTTTTAAGGGGAAACATGAGCGTAGTCAAAATCTGTTGGATTTGATCCATACAGATGTTTGTGGTCCATTTAGAATTGGTACTCAATATGGCCACACCTACTTCATTACCTTTACTGATGATTATTCAAGGTATGGGTATTTATATTTAATGAAATATAAGTCTGAAGCATTTGAAAAGTTCAAAGAATTCAAGGCTGAAGTAGAAAACAAGCTAGGTAAAAGTATTAAAGCACTTCGATCGGATCGAGGTGGAGAATACTTAAGTACCGAGTTTTTGGACTATCTGAAAGAGAATGGGATTCTCTCTCAGTGGACTCCTCCTATGACACCACAGCTGAATGGTGTATCGGAGCGTCGTAATCGAACTTTGTTGGACATGGTTCGATCCATGATGAGCTTCACTGAGCTTCCACCTTCGTTTTGGGGCTATGCGCTTGAAACGGCGGTATTGTTGTTGAACAACGTCCACACTAAAGCAGTGGACAAAACACCATACGAGTTATGGAATGGAAAAGCTCCTAAGTATTCGTACTTGAGGATTTGGGGATGTCCTGCTTACGTGAAGCAGACAGTGGGAGATAAGTTGGATAGTCGATCCACCTTATGTTATTTTGTAGGGTATCCGAAGAATTCAATCGGATATTATTTCTATTATCCTGCTGAAACAAAGGTGTTTGTTTCAAGGAATGCCACCTTCTTGGAGAAGGAGTTCTTATTGGATAAGAAAGGCGAGATGATGGAACTCGAAGAAATTCGAGAAGAACCCGAAATACAAAATAACGATCCTACACCTCAGGAACCATTGATAGACACGCCTGTACCTAGAAGATCCGAGAGGACTTCTAGACCTCCTATTCGATATGGTCTTCTTCTTGAAGGGGATCAAGATGAACCCGATGTTGGATGTGATCCAAGAAACTTCAAGGAAGCAATTTCTGATGCGGATTCAAATTTATGGCTTGAAGCTATGCAGTCGGAAATAGATTCGATGCATACAAACCAAGTTTAGTCTTTAGTAGATCCTCCCGATGGAATTGTTCCAATAGGGTGTAAATGGATCTACAAGAGAAAGCTTGGGCCTGATGGTAAGGTATTGACCTACAAGGCGCGATTTGGGGCGAAAGGTTATACTCAAAGACAAGGAGTTGACTATGATGAAACCTTTTCACCAGTTGCAATGTTCAAGTCCATAAGAATCCTTATTGCCATAGCTGCTTGGTATGACTATGAGATATGGCAAATGGATGTGAAGACTGCTTTTCTTAATGGAGACATTAAGGAAGAAATCTATATGAAGCAGCCTGAGGGGTACACATCCATGGGAAGCGAGCATAAGGTATGCAAGCTTCAGAGATCAATTTATGGTCTAAAACAAGCATCAAGAAGTTGGAACCAGAAATTTGATGAAACAATAAAGGATTTTGGTTTCATCAAGAACCCGGAGGAACCATGCGTGTACAAGAAAGCAGTTAAGGATGTTGTGACATTCTTAGTACTTTATGCTGATGACATCCTACTAATTGGGAATGACGTAGGGATGTTGCAGTCAACAAAGATATGGTTATCAGGTAGATTCTCGATGAAGGATTTGGGTGAGGCATCCTATATTCTAGGGATACAGATCTATAGAGATAGATCTAAGAGAATGATAGGACTCACTCAATCAACCTACATCGACACCATATTGAAACGGTTTTCAATGGATGGGTCCAAGAGAGGACATCTACCCATGTGTCATGGAGTTTCTCTATCCAAGTCTATGTGTCCCAAGACGGATGAAGAGATAGAGAAAATGACACATGTACCATATGCGTCAGCCATAGGTAGTATCATGTATGGGATGATATCTACCAGACCGGATGTAGCATTTGCTCTGAGTGTCACGAGCAGATATCAAGCTAATCACGGTCAAATGCATTGGAAAGCCGTGAAGGACATTCTTAAGTACTTACGAAGGACTAAGAATATGTTCATGGTATATGGAGGAAGAGAACTAAAATTGGAAGGCTATACCGACTCTAGCTTCCAAAGTGACGTGGATGACTCGAAGTCAACCTCTGGATTTGTGTTCATGCTCAATGGCGGTGCTGTCTCTTGGAAAAGTTCCAAGCAGGACACCACAGCGGATTCCACCACTGAGGCAGAATACATTGCAGCATCAGCTGCTGCTAAAGAGGCTGTTTGGATGAGGAATTTCGTCCAAGAGTTGGGCGTAATTCCTGAAGTTGTTGGTCCAGTCCCGGTGTACTGTGACAACATGGGTGCCGTTGCTCAGGCAAAGGAACCAAGGTATCATCAAAGATCCAAATACGTACTGAGGAAATACCACATCATCCGGGAGATTGTGGAAAGAGGAGACATCACTGTCGAAAGAGTGGCCTCTGCAGACAATATCGCTGATCCACTTACTAAGCCCTTGCCAGGACCATTATTTGACAAACATCGCAAAGCAATGGGTCTACGTAGTATGACTAGTTGGCTTTAGGGCAAGTGGGAGATTGAAAGAGTGGGTGCCCGGTGAGCCAACTTGTGGCTAAGGGCTTTGATGACTCTTTGTATAAACAATCTTTTTTTAATATAATTTACACTTTTATTAATGGCAATGACTTTATGTTTCTTCATATTGTTATATTGTGATATACTATTGTTGTTTTGATAAAGACCTTGAATATACTATAGTGTATGTAAGATGTGATAGCACATGGGGATGACTATCATTAAACACATCTTATAGTCACTGTATATTCTAAACTGTTCCTAGTCGATTGAGCCGTCCGATAATAAGGATAAGGATCGCTCGAGTTTGAGACTAGCATTTGCGATGCAGAGTACCACGTTTCATTGGTAAGGAACATAGAGATGTTTGAAGCATGCAAATGGATATTCATACGATGAATGATCGAACTACCCTATCCGGACTTTTCAAGTGGTTATCACTTATCGAGTGGATAAAGTCCGCGGTTTTGGTTGTACACCATTAGTCCTTACTACTTGAAACATCATTGAGACTCTATATGCTAGTACTGTGCTTTGACTCATTTACCGACTCTATTGGGGTCATCAGGTGTCGGGATTGGGTACAGTTACAACACATATAGGAGTCGATGCTTTGTTGTCAAGGATTCACCACATACTTGCGAGTGTGGATATCCTATGCGATCTGAGGAGATATTAGTGTGACGAATCTCTGGCCAGAGTACATGATGTGTTTTAAGAAATGGTTTCTTAGTAGCACATGCGATGTCACTATTTGATCTTCAAGATGTATTGCATAGTTATCGAATCTCGAACGACTCTCGATTTACCAATGGTTGTTGATTCGATCGGGATATATGGATGAAGGGACCGTACTGTACGCTAACCAAAATATATTGGTTCTTGCAGGCACTATCAGTGATACCTAGGGAATCATGGGGCGATGTTGCTAGGCGCTCTTACCATGATTCGATGGGCAAGTCGGAAATTGTTGTTCCGAGTCACAAGGAGTTGTGAGCTCACGGCTAGCTGTATCCCTGAACCATTAAGGGTCACACAGAGTAATGGATTTTTAATCCCCGTTGAGATAGTTAAATTTAAAGAGTTAAATTTAATGAACAAAGAAGTGGGACTTCTTATTTAAGAGTAGAGGAGTAAGATTTCCTAAAATGACATAGGGATGGGCATTTTTGAAAATCACTGAATTCGGATTCAGAAAAATTTATCTTGACTTTAAAAGGTGCAGAAATGGTTTCTGTGAACATTGGTAAAATCGGTTTATCAATCAGAGTCACGATGAATTTTATATTAATTTCTGAACATGCGGGCTTTGCTTGTCAGGCTTGAACTTATGACTAATGGGCCCTAAGCTGTTAGCAGCCCACATTATAAATAAGTTATTGCAGTACAGAAATTACACAACAACAGGTCACAATTTTCGAAAACCCTAGTATTTTTCTCTCAATAGTGGCCGCCCCCTTTCTCCCCTCTGCTCTGAAAATCCAGTCTGTGAATTTTGAATTGCAGTCTGGTTTAACGGATCAAATTCGTTAATTCTCTTCGTAGAAACTTCTGATAGATTTTCTAGTGCAATCTATCAGAGGGATTAATTATCCGTTTGTGGACCTGATTGAAGAACAGTTCGTCCATCAGTTCCAGGGATATACAACAAGAGCAGAGCAATCTGTTGGTGTCCATAATCTCGCTTCGAGATTGGAGGTAAAAATTTATAATCGTTATTTAATTTTTACACACACACAATTTAATCGTAAGGTTGATACCCATTATGGAATTGTTCCATATAAAATTTTTAAACTTCCGCTGCACCGGGTATCAATCCTGATTGATCTGATCGCTGCGTTTTCCAACATCAGTTGGGTGATTCTCTGAACTACACAGATGACCGAAGAATTCGGTTAATGTGGTACCAACTTAGAGGATCTATAAAAGTTGGTAGAATTTGAAGAAGAGAGCATTAGGGAATCAAGGTTCGATCACTTTTTGGAATCCTCTTTCATCCGAATTTCTTTGACATATTCCTTTTCACCGTTTGATCAGAGTTAGAGGGACTTGGAGATCATCTTTAATCGAAGAGAAAGCAGTTTATGAAATCAGTGAGCAGTGCCTTGAGATCAGAAGACACTGTCAGGTCTGTCATCAGCCCGGACACTTTGCCAGAGTTTGTCATCATGATATTATCGAAAGATCTCCGAAGGGATTTTCCTTGTGTCTTTAACTCCGACAAAGGTACTAGCCGTTTCAGTTGTTCCTTTCGTCCACAATAGCAGAATCTATGAGAATTTAATCATGTGATGAATCAATCTTCGAGGCAACAGATTCTAGTTGTACTCTTATCGAGGATCAGACTTAGATTTCACCGATGATGACTGCAGGAAACAGTAGAGTATGGTTTCTATTCTTATTCTGATATGATCGGTTATGCACCTTATCTTTCTTCTTATCGATATTTACTGATGCATCTCGGTTGTTGAATTTTGATTAACAGTAGTCGCAATTCTTTGAATTGATGGGATAAGTTGGAACCGAACAGTATTGTACTTCAGATTCAGATTTGATTGAGATTTTGGTTTGATTGTAACTGAGCAGTATCGTACTTCAGTTATCAGATTTTGATTTGATTGTCTGTTAGCTTCTTTATCCAGTACATGACTACTGTGGATTGTTTCAGGAAGTTGACAGATTCAAATCCGAGTCAATAGACGAACGGAAATCCTCCGGTAAGGATTCTCGATTCCAGGATTCTTTGTTAGTTGATCTGCCGAATGACCATCTGATTTTAGAATTTCGCGGAGGAATTCTCTTGTTCACAGCTGATGTCCTAGAATCTAGCCTGAATTGGTTGATAAACCAGTGGTTAGAGAGTTGCTGTTATCATCCAGGTGAGATTTCCGGACTACCTCTGAGTCATGAAGTTAGATTCAGCAATGACTTGAGATCAGACATCATCAGCTGAGAGTTTGATAGAAAGAAGTATTGAAGACTGGACTTGGATTGAGGTATGTCTGCTTTGGAGTATAGTCGTACCGTTTGAAGTGAAACTCGTCTAAAGTATTGTAGATCTTTTGAACTGAAATTAGAAATTCTTATCGATCTTTTCGGTTCTGTTCAAAGAATAGTACTGATCATACAGAGTATTGGAGAATGGTCTTACAGAATTGGGTGCCGAGACGTTGCATGCTATACTATTGAAGTCTGAATTTTGATTGTATCGAGATGTCCTTTCCTCGATCATATTAATTCTAGAGCTGGAATTTCTGTGATCATTGCAAGACCGAAGCTGTTTTGTTTGAAGCCAAACCGACATCTGTACCTGAGAGTTGAAGATTTTGAGTTCTATAGCAGATTTTCGAGATATTCTTATCGTCGTGGAGCCGATTTCTCATCTAACTCCAGAAAATGCACTTGTACCTGAACCGAACCTTATGAGATCAGTTTGTTTGACATGAATAAGAGATCGACCCGAGATTCAGTATTTCTTATTTCCTCTGTACTGATAATCTTCAGTGCATTGCATCTTCTTATCCAGATTCTGGAGGTATTCTTATTCAGATGGAGTCTGTGATAGCTCAGTCATAGTAGTAGCTGAAGCAGTACGAGACTCAACATCCGATTCATGATATTGAATTGGCAGTAATCTTATTGCTTGTAAGATCGGGCATCACTATCTCCAGTGAAATTTTCGAAGTCTTTTCTGAACTGAAAAGTCAAAGTATGAGTTTCACAACCGAACTAATTTTGAGATTGAGGAAAAGATTGGATATGATGAAGAATCTAATGGTGAATTTGATAAGTGTATTTTATACACTTAATTTATATATGATTTTAATTATTAATTGTTTGTTTCGAGAAGATTTATGTGGGTGTTTTGTTGTTTTTGTGATTGTAGGGAATTTTGGAAAATATGTGGAAAAGAAAAGAATTGAGAAAGAAAAGAAGAATAAAAGAAAGGAAATAAAAGAATAGAGAAGAAAGAAAATAAGGAACGATCAGAGATGTAACGCCCCGTTTTTATCTTAATTGAGTTTGTTTGAGTTAATCAGAGATTACAGAGTTCTCGAGCCGGTTTGATTTTGATCAGGGTCCTTTTTGCAAATTTTGGAAATTTCAGGGACTAAAACGCAAATATTGATTTTTATATATTATCTACACATAGATTTTAATTGGAGAAGCCTTCATCTTCCTCTCCAACCATGAGCCTTCATTGAAACGCCCCTTTTGGAGTTTTGAGCTTTCAGATTTCCTTCCGAGCTCGATCCGGCCGTTGGAATTTATTTCTGAAGGCAGATTAGTGATCACTGCAGTGAGAGCTCCGTTATACCGTAATTATTTCTCCGATCGGATATGTTTTGTTTTTCGGAGGTTGTTAGAATCGATTTAGATTCTAGTATGTTGTTCTTGGCGGAGTTCTGATCGTTTATTATCTGTCGGTTTTGAATTAGAGCGACGTTCGGAATTGTTTTGATTTTTGGAAGCTATTTTCGAAAATCATGATTTTGAGATTTGTTGGGTTTGTCTTGTTGTTGTTGTATTAGCATTGAATTGAGTTGATATCGCTATTGAACTGCTGTCTGCGTTGTCGGTTTGTTCAGTTTATAGCCGTTATGCCGTCGGTTTGAGTTTTGGGGATTTCGAACCGTTATTGAGTTGTGATCTTTTCTTGTAAGTTGATCGTGGTTATTGATCATTTGTTGGTATCTGAACAGATTCGTTTGGAGCTTGTCAAGCCCAAGATTAACAGCAATTGTTCGTTTCAGAGTTTTGGACGAAGAACGGTATAGAGAATTACCTTGAGCCTTGTTGTTGTTTAGATTGGTTAGACTTTGATACAATATTTTGTTGTAGCTTTCCAGAAGTTGAAACTACTGCATTGAAAGGTAAAATCAGTCATCGTAGCGGGATAGCATACTCGAGACAGCTTAGTTCTTGAGTTTCCCCTTTTTAAATCACATACTTGTTTGTACACTTGTTCTAGCATGAAGAACTCGTGTCTTGTTGATTTCTTGGACTTTTGTTATGTGGATTATGTTATGTTTCTGTTATGCATTCATCTTGAGACAATCTTGCTTTCAGCGGGCAGAACCGCCTTTTTGTTTAGACGTTTGGGAACTATGATTGAGTGGCCTAGGTCGTAGTCGTTTCGCCTGGTGCTAGCATACTCATTATAGTTGCTCAAAGTATAGAGGAGTGGGATACGTGGCACCACCTCGATTGGGAGAGTCGGTGAGTCGTTACGTGATCTCATCCTCGGGATCCCAAAAGCACTGCAGCAATCCCTTGTTTATCAGAATCGATATCCTGGTTTTTAAAGACATGCATATCATTAACCTTGACTTGAATATGTTGTCTTGATAGAATGTTGTTTATTTATTTTTTGATATGTTGCTTTTGCTGGGATTATCATTCTCACCGGTTATCCGGCTGTTGCTTTGTTTTGTATGTGTACTTGGCAACAGGTGGGGCAGGACCAAGTCAGAAGAGGCATGGTTAGCTTCGAGGGAAAGATGTAGAAGTGAGACTCGGTTTAGAAGTCGTGTCGGCATGTCTACCTAGTTTATGTTAGAACATGTTTAGATCTCGAACTTCGTTGTTTATGTTGTATCGATTATGCGAGCTCCTCGAGTTCATGTTATTTCCATATGCGTAGTTGATCGACTCTAGAACTTCATGTATTAATTGGAGATAGTATGTTTTTATGCATGATTGTATATTGAATGTGTGAGATTGAGTTTCAGCTAGCTTCTGCTGTTCTTGTTGCCCTGTTTCTGTCCTCGCTCGATCTGCAAGATTTTGCGGATCGAGCGAGAGAATACGTTCAGTCCTCTATTTTAGTATTTTTGTGGCTCGCTCGATCCGCAAGATCTTGCGGATCGAGCGAGGGCTGTTTTGCCTCGGACAGAGGCTTGAGATTTTTGGCTCGCTCGATCTGCAAGATCTTGTAGATCGAGCGGAGCACTGTTGTTTAATACCGAGATTAGTTGTTTAGAACCGAGGTCTCACAAGAGAAGAAAAGATTGAACAGTTAATGGGCTTTTTGTTATTGGGCCTTAAAAGTTTAGCGCTAAAACAAGCGCTGATGAGGAAGGGAAGAAGAGCTAACGCGCATAATTGAAGAATTTGAACAGCGAATTCAAGGCGCGCCCGCGCCTTTACTAGAGCGCTCGCCCCGATCGAGATTTGGAAATTTTATTAAATCGGGCAATTAATTCGTGGGCTTGATTTTGTGGGCTTTTGCTGAGCGATATAAAAGGATTTTTATCTGACAAATTTAGAGAGCCGCCACAATCACAATTACAGAATATCAGAGTTGATCGTGTGATTTTTCTGGAGGATTTTCTGGAGCTTATCTGAAGAACAAAGACGGAGCTTGATCGACCGGACACGGCGTCGACGACGGATTTGTTTTTTTTATCTTTTATTTATTTAATTCTGAATATGTTTGGACTTTTGAATTATTGTTTTATTCAGAACTCAGTTATGAACTAAAGTTTTAGAGTCTAGAGGTCGGATGGAACCTGGTGTAGATGTTTTCATGAATTTTTGATTTTATTGAATTGAGTTTCTTCTAGATTAATTGTTTTTTTCTAGAATTGATTGTCTTTTCAATTATCTGATCAATAATTGATTTGTTATATTTATTTGAAATCATTGCTCGGGAGAGGGAATTTTGAATAGGACAGTAGAAACTACACTGTTAATTATTTATACAGCTCGGGTGAGTGTATGATGTTAACAGAGCTTTTAAAAAGAACAATGTTTTGTGATAGATCACTGCGATAAATTTTTAATAGGAATATTGGAATTGAATTGTAGTTGATAAACATTATTTGTTGCTCGGGAGAGGGAAATAATACACGTAAGTGTTCTTGGCTATTAATTGAATGAAATTCATGAAGATTAATTAATTAGAATTGACTGTTGTTGAAACCAGGTGAAATCTATACCTCTAGACCATTTTTCTCTAATTGATATTTATCTGAAAGTTGTGTGCATGCTAATCAAAACTTCATTGATATTTTATTTTTCTGCAAAATTCTGAGTTATTGATTTTCTAGATAAAGTTTAGACTATTTTAATTACAAGCACTGAATATTTTCATTTTACTCCCTGTGGGATCGATATCTGATTTTATCACTTTATTAAAACTTGACACTCGTACGCTTGTGAGAATTTTCACAACAAGTTTTTGGCGCCGTTGTCGGGGATTAATTTTGATTATTTTTTTTAGTCTTGTTACCAATTAGTCTAGATTTTAATTTAGAGTTTTTTTATTTTATTTTGAAGTTACTAATTAAATTCTTCTTAATTTTAATTGCAGTTTATGCGACGATCTCAAAGTGCGAATTCTCTACTTTTTGATCCAGAGATCGAACGAACTGCACGTGCTTTGAGAAGAGCGAGAAGAGAAGAAATTAATAATATGGCTGAAGAGAATGTGAATCAAGCTCCCCTGGTGCCTATCAGAGATCACTTCAGGCCGACGATCTAGGCTCACTACTCTGGAATAGCTCGAGGAACAATCAATGCCAAAAATTTTGAGCTAAAGCCGGCCTTGATCAACATGGTTCAATCGAACCAATTTAATGGGAGTGCCACAGCTGATCCTCACTTGCATCTCAGGACCTTTTTAGAAATTACTGATACGGTAAAATTTAACGGTGTTCCTGAGGATATTATTCATTTACGCTTGTTTCCGTTTTCTCTCAAGGATCAAGACAGAAGTTGGTTGCAATCACTGCCACTTGAAAGCATCACTACTTGGGAGGGGATGACAAAAAAATTTCTGGCTAAATATTTTCCACCTGCCAAGTCCACCCAGTTGAAGATCGAGATCAGCACTTTCAGGCAGATGGACTCTGAACAGCTCTACGAGGCGTGGGAAAGGTATAAAGAATTACTTAGACGTTGTCCTAACCACAATTTTGTAGATTGGGAACAGATCGAGTGGTTTTACAACGGACTGAATGCGCCTACGAGAATGAATGTGGATTCTGCGGCTGGAGGTACTATATTTGCGAAGGATCATGTTCAGGCCTACGATATGCTGGAACAGATGACGATCAATAGTTTTCAATGGCCATATGAGCGTATGGGAGTCAAGAAGCCAGCTGGAGTGTATGCAGTGGATCCTCTCACATCCATCACTGCTCAATTATCTGCACTGACTACGCAGGTAGCTTCTTTGAATAAGATTCATGTTGCAGATTCAACTGGAGTTGAGGGATCACATACACCAAAGCAAGTTAATTATATCAATCCTAATGGCTACCGAGGTTATGGAGCTTACAGAGGTAATCCGGTTCCTAATGTTTATCACCCTAGTTTGAGGAATAATGAAAATTTTTCATATGCTAACAATACTAATAAGGGTGATGGTAAGCTGTCTTTGGAGGACGTTGTTATTACCTTTGTGCAGGAATCAGGTAAGAGGATGGCGAGAACTGAGTCTCGCCTTGACAACTTGGAGACGCACATGGCCAACATGGGTTCTGTACTTCAATCCATGGAGACTAGCATTGGGCAGTTGGCGAACGCACTGAAAGACAACAACCGCGGCAATTCCCAAGCAATACTGAGGTGAATCCTATAGAACAGTGTAAGGCCATCGAGTTGAGGAGTGCCAAAGAAGTTGGAGTCCAAAACCCTACTGTTGCGGAGGAGAAATTTGAGAAGGAAGTCGAAGAGAAGGAGCTTAAAACTAATCCAAAACCGATGTACAAGCCTTCACTTCCCTACCCTCAGAGGTTCAAGAAGAAGGCGTTGGATGACCAGTTCTCCAAATTCTTGGAGATTTTCAAGAAAATTCACATCAACATCCCCTTTGCTGAAGCTTTGGATCAAATGCCGAACTACGCAAAATTCATCAAGGAGATGATGTCCAAGAAAAGGAGACTGATAGAGAACGAGGTGGTCAATTTAACAGAAGAGTGCAGTGCGGTGCTTCAAAAGAAGATGCCACAAAAGCTTAAGAATCCAGGGAGTTTTACTATTCTTTGTTCTATTGGTGGTTCTTATTTTAATAATGCACTTTGTGATTTAGGGGCCAGTATTAATTTAATGCCATTATCTATTTACACGGCCTTGGAGTTGGGAGACATGAAATCGACTAAGATTTCATTGCAATTGGCGTATAGAAGCATTAAATATCCACTAAAAATTGTTGAAGATGTTCTAGTCAAGGTGGATAAATTCATCTTCCCAGCGGATTTTGTGGTATTAGATATAGAAGCAGATCATGGTGCTCCGCTAATTTTTGGGAGACCATTCTTGGGCACGGCGGATGCAAAAATTGAAGTGATGAAAGGGGAGTTGTCATTGGGTATAGAGTGCGAACGAGTAATCTTCAACTTATTTACGAAAGAACCTAATCCACCCATCGAAGAATTATGCTTAATTGAACCGGTTGTGAATTTGGAGAGCTGTCAAAGAGCTAATATTGCGGTTGAATTGTCAAAGAAGAAAGCGCCAAATTTACCACCAAAGAAGGCCGCGAAAAAGAGAGAAAAATTTAAAAGGCGGTTCGTGGAAATTATTTGGCGTGTCAAAGAGAAAGGGAAGATCTAACATCGGTGAAAGTCGGGCTGATGACTTTAAACCAAGCGCTACTTGGGAGGCAACCCAAGCATTTTTTTTATTTCATTTTATTTGCTTTTATTTTAAGTTTATTTAATTTTCGTTATTTAATTGTTTTACGTATTTTTTTCATTTAATTTTTTTTTAGCTTAATTTTTCTTTATTTTAATTTTTTTTTCAGGCTCCAGAAACTCAAATTCGAGCAAGCGGCGCGGCCGCCCCATAAATCTGAGCGCCCGCGCCATACCCTGAAGAAATATGCAAGCAATAGGCGTGCCCGCACCACTCCTCTCGAGCGCCCGCGCCTCCGCTTCGTTTCACTTATGCAACAACAGCGCTGACCCATGCGCTATCGCGCTACGTCAACCGCACACGAATTAAGCGCTATCGCGCATTCTAAGCGCGCTAAAGCAAGAGCTATCGCGCAATCTTAGCCGTGCACATTCAAGCGCTATCGCGCACTCCAAGGACGCAGCATCATGCGCTATCGCGCACGCTAACCGCACTCCACCATGCGCTATCGCGCAAATTAAGGGCACCGCGGATTAATTCTGATTAAGAGTTTTAAAAGCTCTCCAGTCTGCTCGTTTCCAGGCTCTGTTCAAATCTCACACTCTGGCACGATCATTGTAAATCTTTCACTCAACAAAATATCACCATCTCTAGGATTTTGATCTTCATTAGAAAGCAGAGATTTCCAGAATTTGTTCTTCCTTCAGAATTCGTCTTGCTCCATCTACGCTCATCCAGAAAGGGTAATTTGGAGGATTTGGAAAATTTTCTTCTTGAACGGTACAAAAGCTGAAATTTTATATATTACATTTGAGCCGTGATAAATGTTATGATTTGAGGCTATTGGGTTGTCTGAGCTATGGTGTAGAGTACGTTTGATGCAGTGTAAAGTTGATATCTTTTTCTTCATGCCTACCAAGTGTTTGTTGAATTTCTTGGGTTAAAGTTGTATTTGAACGTTGCTGGAATTGTTTGGAGTTTAGTGCATTGTTTGAGGCATTTGATTTGAGTTGAATTATTGAGTTACAATGCCACCGAAAACCAAAGGAAAGGGTGCAATTTCTTCATCCTCTGCTGGTTCGTATGATAGACACAGATTTTGGAATGCCACAGCAGAGGAGTACTGTTTTGATGTAATGGAGAGAGGGATGCACAAAGAAAGGGGAATGAGCTTGAGAGAGTGTAATGCTCCGGCGTTAATTGAAGCTAAGAGAAGAGGTTGGGAGACATTGGTGAGGAGTCCACCAGATGCTGTTATATCATTGATTCATGAGTTTTATGCAAATTTTATGGTTAAAGACGTGAATCTGAAAGTTCGAGTTCGAGGAAAATTGGTGCCTTTTGATAAGAGTACAATTAACAGTCTCTATGACATGCCAGATTTGGACATTGCAGATGATGAGTATCAGGTATTCAAGAATGAGCCATTTCCAGATAATATTGTAATTCAGACTTTGTGTCAGGATGGGGCGGAATGGAAGAGGAATGCGAAGGATGAAGTTGTTACATTTTCATCCATCTTTCTTCGCAGAGAAGATAATAATTGGCATGAGTTTGTGACTTCCAGGATGTTTCCATATGGGCATACATCTGATGTGACTAAGGTTAGAGCTGGTCTTGTGTACTGCATTGTGACTGGAAAATCTGTTGATGCGGGGAGGGTGATTCAAGACTCTATCATTGCTGCTGGTAGGGGATCCTCGACTATCAGTTTACCCCACTCGTCCTTGATTACACAACTTTGTCGGTTAGCCGGTGTTGTGTGGGATGATATGGAGCAGATTCTTCCGATTCGAGGTCCTATAGGAATTACTGGTGCACTGCGACGGGATAAGAAGAACAAAGCAGTCAGTACTTCTGAACAGGCAGCTGAACCACCGCAGCCCTTTGAGCCACTACCACACTTTGAGCCAGCTCCTTCCCATTTGGAAGTACCTATGTCACTACCGACGCATCCGGCCACTGAGTATTCTACTCGTGATGATTTTACGGCCGTGCTTGCTCAGATGAAGAAGAAGTGGACGATGATGCGGGCACATATGACATACATGCATGACTTCACTGCCGCTCTCGCCCAGAATTATCCTCCCACTGTTGTGCCTTATCCACCTCCTCCGCAGTGGTCTCCTGATGATACTGATGATGCTGCACCTTCTTTCCATGGAAATGGAGATGATGATGCCGAGTACTGATGCTCAGTGTCGAAGGTACGTGTCCCTTGTTATTTTCTTTGTTTTTAATCATTAGGAACAATGATTACATTAAGTTTGGGGGGGTGAATCAATGTTTGATTTAGTTGGTTGGTTGAGTAGTTGAATTTTATTGTGTGCTTCATAGATAAAATTTTTGTTGTTTTTGTTGAGTTGAGTTGAAAAGGAGTCAAGAAAGAAATGGATGCATGACTGATGAAAATTTTTTGTTTTGTGCTATAACTGAAATCCATGACTGTCTGCCTATCTGACAAATATTTTTGAGAAAATGGAACCAATTGGATGAACAATTTCTTATATACTCTGTGATTAATACTTGAATCTGAGTTGTGAAACATACAAACATAAATATGATTGAGGCATTGTTTGAAACTTTGGGCCTAATTTTCATTGAATTAATTTATCCTTAGTTGCCTATTTGAGCTTACACGTATATTAGTACATTCAGGTACGAGAAAATCTGAATTTTTTGTGAAAATCATCGTTAACTACTGATGATTATGTTTCTGCACTGATTGATATTTTTATGAATTAATTGTGGCTTGAGACTTGTCTAGAACTAGTTCGAACACTCTTCGAGGCGAAATACAGGCAAAACTGAGATTAGGGATGATTTAGGCAATTTTTCTGAATTCGTTTGAGCCTTTCAATCTACCTATTTTATATGTATCCCTAGTACCTTATTTGTACTTTATTGAAAATCGAATGGCATGCGTGTAAATGTGTGATTAAACCCCTATTCGTCATTATTTCAAGGTCCTACATTGACTACCTGAATAGCCTATACACTATTTCATACCTTTAAGGGAGTAATTTGAATGCTAAAATGTTTTATGCTCCTAGTTTTATTTGTGAAAAATGGAATGGTGTGGTGGATGAGTTGAAAATAAAAGAGGTAGTAGAAAAGAGTTGAAAAAATTTGTGTTGAAACAATTGTGATAGAAGTTGAGAAAAAAAATTAATGAAGTGAATTGAAGAGAAAAAGTGTGAAATTGTGAATGAAAAAGGAGTCGTAAATTGAGCATGAATATGAATTGCTCCTTAATTTGAATTCTTATCCTTTATTTATAGCCATGAGCCAGGCCTGACATTATAAGCTTATTAAGTCCTATTGATCGAGTCTCAGTTGCCCAATATACTAGTGGAGAAGAGTTGCGAGAATTTAGCCTATGGACTGTTGATTGATGCTTTTAATGATTATGAATTTTGATAAAAAACACGCACACACTATTATTCGTTGCATTTACCTGATTGTGAGTGTTTTTTATAAACATCCTATTTTTCATCCTATTCTACCTTGAAAAGTCCTCATGATCTATGAATGTTTGAATTGAACTTGAAGAATGGTGTTTTGAACTTGAGTTGCGGAGATTGTGAGTTTATGCGGTTATTTTGTTATGACTGAAACTTTCAAGTGTTAGTAGGTTGGATGAGATTGGATTTGAAAATTCTTTGAAATCATTGTCGAGGCCATTGCTCCATAATATTTCTTGACTATTCTTGTGAGTTTATGATGATTTGAGTTTTTGGAAGTTATTGTTTTGAATATTTTTGCTCGGGACTAGCAAAAGTCTAAGTTTGGGGGTATTTGATAAGTGTATTTTATACACTTAATTTATATATGATTTTAATTATTAATTGTTTGTTTCGAGAAGATTTATGTGGGTGTTTTGTTGTTTTTGTGATTGTAGGGAATTTTGGAAAATATGTGGAAAAGAAAAGAATTGAGAAAGAAAAGAAGAATAAAAGAAAGGAAAGAAAAGAATAGAAAGAAGAAAGAAAATAAGGAACGATCAGAGAAGAAAAGATTGAACAGTTAATGGGCTTTTTGTTATTGGGCCTTAAAAGTTTAGCGCTAAAACAAGCGCTGATGAGGAAGGGAAGAAGAGCTAACGCGCATAATTGAAGAATTTGAACAGCAAATTCAAGGCGCGCCCGCGCCTTCACTAGAGCGCCCGCCCCGATCGAGATTTGGAAATTTTATTAAATCGGGCAATTAATTCGTGGGCTTGATTTTGTGGGCTTTTGCTGAGTGATATAAAAGGATTTTTATCTGACAAATTTAGAGAGCCGCCACAATCACAATTACAGAATATCAGAGTTGATCATGTGATTTTTCTGGAGGATTTTCTGGAGCTTATCTAAAGAACAAAGACGGAGTTTGATCAACCGGACATGGCGTCGACGACGGATTTGTTTCTTTTATCTTTTATTTATTTAATTCTGAATATGTTTGGATTTTTGAATTATTGTTTTATTCAGAACTCAGTTATGAACTAAATTTTTAGAGTTTAGAGGTCGGATGGAACCTGGTGTAGAAGCTTTCATGAATTTTTGATTTTATTGAAATGAGTTTCTTCTAGATTAATTGTTTTTTTCTAGAACTGATTGTCTTTTCAATTATCTGATCAATAATTAATTTGTTATATTTATTTGAAATCATTGCTCGGGAGAGGGGATTTTGAATAGGACAGTAAAAACTACACTGTTAATTATTTATACAGCTCGGGAGAGTGTATGATGTTAACAGAGCTTTTAAAAAGAACATTATTTTGTGATAGATCACTGCGATAAATTTTTAATAGGAATATTGGAATTGAATTGTAGTTGATAAACATTATTTGTTTCTCGGGAGAGGGAAATAATACACGTAAGTGTTCTTGGCTATTAATTGAATGAAATTCATGAAGATTAATTAATTAGGATTGACTGTTGTTGAAACAAGGTGAAATCTATACCTCTAGACCATTTTTCTCTGATTGATATTTATCTGAAAGTTGTGTGCGTGCTAATCAAAACTTCATTGATATTTTATTTTTCTGCAAAATTCTGAGTTATTGATTTTCTAGATAAAGTTTAGACTATTTTAATTACAAGCACTGAATATTTTCATTTTACTCCCTGTGGGATCGATATCTGCTTTTATCACTTTATTAAAACTTGACACTCGTACGCTTGTGAGAATTTTCACAACAGAATTCCAGTATGATCCGAAGTAATACAATGCAGCAACTGAGGTTTGAACAGAATGATCTATTATTATTTTATCTACTACCATTATTCTCTTTGAGCTGATTGATCTGTTCTTATTTTATCTACTATCCTTGACTTCGCCGACCGATGAGTGTTGCACTTCTGATTTAGAGTCTGGAACAGATATGAAGTCTATCAGAATTATTTTATCCGAACTGAGCCAGAATTGATTTAGAAGATGGAGATAGCGCAGAAAACAGATTCAAATTTGAGAATTTAATGAAAAAGAGTCAGAACTGGGCACAGTCTGAGTTTCAGGACAGTGACGATACCTCAGTTGTGAGTAATTGTTTTGTTGTGCCAGAGATTTTGATTGAGACAGAGTATCTTGAGATTGACACTTTGTAGTTATTCATTATTCTTTCAGACGACCGAAAGATATTCAGAGGATTTAGGAATCGACCTTTATAGGTACAGATGAAGAATGAGGTTCGAAGTATGATTTCGTAATTGCTAGTCTGTCCACTTTTGATAACCGATAGAGAGAAGGAACCGACTGTCTATGGTACAGTTAATTGTCAGAATGAAAAGAAGATTACTTTTCGACGAATACCTTTCTGAAGCTATCGATCAGTCTGGAAATTTGAAGCCACCTGAGCTTTAATATGTTGGAAAACTGGCGTGTTCCCAGATCAATCACGATTGATACCCGGTGCAGCGGAAGTTTAAAAATTTTATCATGGAACAATTTCATGGTGTGGGCATCAACCGTTCAACGATTAAATTATTTGTGTGTGTAAAATTCAAATAACAATTAATTAAATTTTACCTTCAATCTCGAAGCGAGATTAATGGACACCAACAGAATTAATCTGCTCTTGTTGTCTCTCCCTGGAACCGATGAACTCCTTCAATCAGGTCCACGAATGAGGTTTAAATCCCTCTGACAGATTGCACTAGAAAATCTATCAGAAGTTTTTCTGCGAAGAGATTAAACGAATCTGATTCGTTATTCCTGACTGCAATTCAAAATCACAGACCGGAATTTTCTCTGACAGAGCAAAGGGGGGCGGCCGAAAATATTAGAGAGAGAGCTAGGGTTCGAAAATTTTTTCTCTCAAAATAATGACCTGTAGTATGTAATTTCTGTACTGCAATAACTTATTTATAATGCAGGCCACTAACACCTTAGGGCCCATTAGTCATAAGTTGAGGCCCGACAAGCAAATCCCGCATGTTCAGAAATTAATATAAAATTCATCGTGACTCCGATTGATAAACCGATTTTACCAATGTGCACAGAAACCATTTCTGCACATTTTAAAGTCAAGATAAATTTTCCTGAATCCGAATTCAGTGGTTTCCAAAATGTCCATCCCTATGTCATTTTAGGAAATCCTACTCCCTTACTCTTATTTAAGAAGTCCAACTCCTTAGTTCATTAAATTTAACTCTTTAAATTTAACTATCTCAACGGGGATTAAAACTCCATTACACTGTGTGACCCTCAATGGTTCAGGGATACAGCTAGCCGTGTGCTCACAACTCCTTGTGACTCGGAACAACACTTTCCGACTTGCCCAACGAATCATGGTAAAGCGCCTAGCAACATCGCCCCATGATTCCCTAGGTATCACTGATAGTGCCTACAAGAACCAGTAGATTTTGGTTAGCGTACAGTACGGTCCCTTCATCCATATATCCCGATCGAATCAACAACCATTGGTATATCGAGAGTCGCTCAAGATTCGATAACTATGCAATACATCTTGAAGATCAAATTAGTGACATCGCATGTGCTACTAAGAAACCATTTCTTAAATCACATCAAGTACTCTGGCCAGAGATTCGTCACACTAATATCTCCTCAGATCGCATAGGATATCCACACTCGCAAGTATGTGGTGAATCCTTGACAACAATGCATCGACTCCTATATGTGTTGTAACTGTACCCAATCCCGACACCTGATGACCCCCATAGAGTCGGTAAACGAGTCAAAGCACAGTACTAGCATATAGAGTCTCCATGATGTTTCAAGTTGTAAGGACTAATGGTGTACAACCAAAAACGCGGACTTTATCCACTCGATAAGTGATAACCACTTGGAAAGTCCGGATAGGGTAGTTCGATTATTCATCCTATGAATATCCATTTGCATGCTTCGAACATCTCCATGTTCCCTACCAATGAAACGTGGTACTCCGCATCGCAAATGCTAGTCTCAAACTCGAGCGATCCTTATCCTTATTATCGGACGGCTCAATCGACTAGGAACAGTTTAGAATATACAGTGACTATAAGATGTATTTCATGATAGACATCTCCATGTTCTACCACATCTTACATACACTATGGTATATTCAAGGTCTTTATTAAAACAACAATAGTATATCACAATATAACAATATGAAGTAATATAAAGTCATTGCCATTAAAAAAGTGTAAATTACATTAAACAAAAGATTGTTTTTACAAAGAGTCATCAAAGCCCATAGCC
Organism: Henckelia pumila; assembly: GCF_033568475.1. Lineage (NCBI taxonomy): Eukaryota > Viridiplantae > Streptophyta > Magnoliopsida > Lamiales > Gesneriaceae > Henckelia > Henckelia pumila. Next base: position 2,668,240 of record NC_133120.1, read on the forward strand.
TCAAGTTGGCTCACTGGGCACCCACTCTTTCAATCTCCCACTTGCCCTATAGCCAACTAGTCATACTACGTAGACCCATTGCTTCGCGATGTTTGTCAAACAATGGTCCTGGCAAGGGCTTAGTAAGCGGATCAGCGATATTGTCTGCAGAGGCCACTCGTTCGACAGTGATGTCTCCTCTTTCCACAATCTCTCGGATGATGTGGTATTTCCTCAGTACGTGTTTGGATCTTTGATGAGACCTTGGTTCCTTTGCTTGAGCAACGGCACCCGTGTTGTCACAGTACACCGGGACTGGACCAACAAATTCAGGAATGACGCCCAACTCTTGGACGAACTTCCTCATCCAAACGGCCTCTTTAGCAGCAGCTGATGCTGCAATGTATTCAGCCTCAGTGGTGGAATCCGCTGTGGTGTCCTGCTTGGAACTCTTCCAAGAGACAGCACCGCCATTGAGCATGAACACAAATCCAGAGGTTGACTTCGAGTCATCCACGTCACTTTGGAAGCTAGAGTCGGTATAGCCTTCCAAATTCAGATCTCGTCCTCCATATACCATGAACATATTCTTAGTCCTTCGTAAGTACTTAAGAATGTCCTTCACGGCTTTCCAATGCATTTGACCAGGATTAGACTGATATCTGCTCGTGACACTCAGAGCAAATGCTACATCCGGTCTAGTAGATATCATCCCATACATGATACTACCTATAGCTGACGCATATGGTACATGTGTCATATTCTCTATCTCTGCATCAGTCTTGGGACACATAGACTTGGATAGAGAAACTCCATGACACATGGGTAGATGTCCTCTCTTGGACCCATCCATTGAAAACCGTTTCAATATGGTATCGATGTAGGTTGATTGAGTGAGTCCTATCATTCTCTTAGACCTATCTCTATAGATCTGTATCCCAAGAATGTAGGATGCCTCACCCAAATCCTTCATCGAGAATCTACCTGATAACCATATCTTTGTTGACTGCAACATCCCTACGTCATTCCCAATGAGTAGGATGTCATCAACATAAAGTACTAAGAATGTCACCGCATCCTTAACTACTTTCTTGTACACGCATGGTTCCTCCGGGTTCTTGATGAAACCAAAATCTTTTATTGTTTCATCAAATTTCTGGTTCCAACTTCTTGATGCTTGTTTTAGACCATAAATTGATCTCTGAAGCTTGCATACCTTATGCTCGCTTCCCATGGATGTGAACCCTTCAGGCTGCTTCATATAGATTTCCTCCTTAATGTCTCCATTAAGAAAAGCAGTCTTCACATCCATTTGCCATATCTCATAGTCATACCATGCAGCTATGGCAATAAGGATTCTTATGGACTTGAACATAGCAACTGGTGAAAAGGTTTCATCATAGTCAACTCCTTGCCTTTGAGTATAACCTTTCGCCACCAATCGCGCCTTGTAGGTCAATACCTTACCATCAGGCCCAAGCTTTCTTTTGTAGATCCATTTACATCCTATTGGAACAATTCCATCGGGAGGATCTACTAAAGACCAAACTTGGTTTGTATGCATCGAATCCAATTCTGACTGCATAGCTTCAAGCCATAAATTCGAATCCGCATCAGAAATTGCTTCCTTGAAGTTTCTTGGATCACATCCAATGTCGGGTTCATCTTGACCCCCTTCAAGAAGAAGACCATATCGAACTGGAGGTCTAGAAGTCCTCTCTGATCTTCTAGATTCAGACGTGTCCAGCAATGGTTCCTGAGGTGTAGGATCGTTATTTTGTATTTTGGGTTCTTCTCGAACTTCTTCGAGTTCCATCATCTCGCCTTTCTTATCCAATAAGAACTCCTTCTCCAAGAAGGTGGCATTCCTAGAAACAAACACCTTTGTTTCAGCAGGATAATAGAAATAATATCCGATTGAATTCTTCGGATACCCTACAAAATAACATAAGCTGGATCGACTATCCAACTTATCTCCCACTGTCCGCTTCACGTAAGCAGGACATCCCCAAATCCTCAAGTACGAATACTTAGGAGCTTTGCCATTCCATAACTCGTATGGTGTTTTGTCCACTGCTTTAGTGTGGACGTTGTTCAACAACAATACCGCCGTTTCAAGCGCATAGCCCCAAAACGAAGGTGGAAGCTCAGTGAAGCTCATCATGGATCGAACCATGTCCAACAAAGTTCGATTACGACGCTCCGATACACCATTCAACTGTGGTGTCATAGGAGGAGTCCACTGAGAGAGAATCCCATTCTCTTTCAGATAGTCCAAAAACTCGGTACTCAAGTATTCTCCACCTCGATCCGATCGAAGTGCTTTAATACTTTTACCTAGCTTGTTTTCTACTTCAGCCTTGAATTCTTTGAACTTTTCAAATGTTTCAGACTTATATTTCATTATATAAATACCCATACCTTGAATAATCATCAGTAAAGGTAATGAAGTAGGTGTGGCCATGTTGAGTCCCAACTCTAAATGGACCACAAACATCTGTATGGATCAAATCCAACAGATTTTGACTACGCTCAGGTTTCCCCTTAAAAGGAGATTTAGTCATTTTCCCTTTTAGGCAGGATTCACAAGTAGGTAGAGAGTTAATATCAGACATATCAAACATGCCCTCTCCCACTAGCTTGTTCATCCTCCTTGAGGAAATATGACCTAGTCTAGCGTGCCAAAGGTTTGCCGGGTTTTGACTATCGATTTTTCTTTTGTTTGTTGTCGCCGGTTTATCAATATAATTTATTGGAACGTCTTTTAGTTTTAAGTTGTATAGATCGTTTTCAAGTTGTCCATTTCCAATCAAACATTCATTCTTGTAAATATTGCAAATCCCATTCACAAAATTGCAAAAATAACCATCTCTATCAAGCATAGAAATAGAAATAATGTTTTTAATTAAATCTGGAACAAATAAAACATCTCTTAATAATAACTTAAACCGTTCTGCAAAATTAAACAAACGTCTCCTACGGCTGTAGCTTCAACTCTGGAACCATTCCCGAGCCTCAGCTGGGTCTCACCCATTCTAAGCCTCCGACTTCTTGTCATCACCTGCAAATCATTGCAAATGTGAGATCCACATCCGGTATCCAATACCCAAGAAGTAGTGTTAAGCGAAACGTTAATTTCAATATAGAACATACCCTTTGCAGTTCGCAACTGCTCTAGATATTCCTTGCAGTTACGCTTCCAATGTCCCGGCTTCTTGCAGTAATGGCAAACATCCTTGGATTTTCCATTGTTTGAAGCCTTTGTCTTTTGCTTCTTCTCGGGCTCGACTTTCTTGGGTGGGGCAGAACGTTTCTTGCCCTTCATACTTGGCCCCTTCTTAGCAGAAGATGAGGAGCCCACCAAGAAAACGGGCTTATCCTTCTTAAATGTGGATTCATATGTAACGAGCATATTGACCATCTCTTCAAGGGTGGCCTCTATCTTGTTCATATTAAAATTTACCACAAATCCATCAAATGAAGAAGGAAGAGACAGAAGCAGTAAATCCACATTGAGTTCATGCTCCAACACCAAATCAAGGGTCGCCAACTTTTGTATGAGCCAAATCATTCGTACCCCATGATCACGGACCGAAGTCCCTTCACGCATGCGGCACGTCATCAACTCCTTAACAGTTGCGAACCTTTCAGCCCTCGATTGAGCCCCAAAAAGTTCCTTGAGTTGCGCGTGAATGTCAGCAGCATTCACCGTGTCCTCAAATCGCCTCTGGAGTTCATCAGACATCGAGCCTTGCATATAGCATTTGGTCTTGATGTCATGGTCCCACCATGCATCAAGCTTGGCCAATTCCTCCGGACTTACATCAGCTGGTGCTTCCTTCGGAGGTGCTTTCTCTAACACGTAGAGCATTTTCTCCGAAGTTAAGACAATCTTCAACTTCCGGAACCATTCCGTATAGTTGGCGCCAGTCAACTTGTTTTGTTCGAGGATCGAGAATAAAGGATTACGCGAATTCATCGTATGAAATACTGAAAAGAAAAACAGACATATATCAATGATTGTTTAAGCAATTTACTAAGACATAAAATTGGCGAATTTTATTTTATGAATCTCACTCCCACTATTTTAACGATTTCACCACCCTCTAGTGAAAACGGGAAACTTTTTCCTTAGTGAGAACATGGAGTCCAATTGACAAACTTATGGTCCCGAATAATATCAGCCAACCATAATTCTCAAAAGGTAGAGCCCAATTGCTTCCAAAGCAACCCCCATGTATTTACCTCATGTCCAATAAGGGCCCAATAATATGACGCCGTTTAAAGTGACATGTCAAGATGACCCATCAATATTAAGTTGTGATGGACGGTCGCCATGTGGATCCCCCAATAATATGAGCCGATCCCATGGGAGTTCCACCCAACTTACAACATGTGTCGATCCAATGTACAGCTTTCCGACGGACGGGCCCCCCCAATAATATGAGCCGGACCGTATCCGCGGGTAGCATCACATACATTGACCGTTGATGGAAGGTAGGAACATTTAAACAAATTTAAATTTCCTTTATTTATCTTGATATCAATTTTAAATCATATTTAAAATGAGGGATTTTTAATTATAAAAATTTGTCTCATCAATTTTTCAAATTATTGCATGCTTGCCGGATTCACGCAATTATGTCTAAAACATGCATACAATCATAATATCATATATTATATAGGATGATCGATTCCATTTCTAATTGACCCGTGGTTGCCAATCACGAGTCTTAGTCCAATCCTAGGTAATATGCAGTATGCAATGCAATCCTATTACATTAGCTTCCAATTTACATTTCTTCGTCTTTATTGTCTGCTGGGCCCACCATCTTCAAATCTTGATCTCCCACTAAATCTAATGTATTTACAATAAATAACAATGACAAGCAGGGGATACATTTTTAGGGGTGGGAACGGGCCATAAACCAAGCCCACTTTTATTACATATGACATTCATATCGGGCCATAAACCAGGCCCATTAATAAAACCAACAACAATAAAACAAAATGTAAATTCCTAACATACACCTACAAAATTGGTCATGGCAATCGATCATCCTTATCCAATAACATTTAATTCAAAATTAATTTATTGGATAACATGCAGTGGCAATTCAAATTTAAACAAGATAAAATCATATTTTATATAAAATCATATTTTACACATAAAATCATATTTTATCTCTATATCAAATAAAATCATATTTTATCTATAAAATCCAATTTTACAGATAAAATCATATTTTACTTAATATATTATAAGATCATATCTTATCATCAATTGTACCAAAAATAATTGATTTCAAAATTCAATTTAAGGATAAAATATTAAAATTTTCCAAAAATTCAAATTTATCCAAAAATCAATTTTAAAATTTACGGACTCGAACAATTCGATCCGAAATCTCGTGAACCAATCAAAAACAATTTTTGACCGGACCAAAAATAAAATTTTAACACATTAAAATTAATTTTAAATAAAATATAATTTTTCCCGCGGGCCGCCCGGGACACTCCCGGGCCGGCCCGCACCCGGGGCGCGGGCCGGGGGCAGTCCGGCTGCCCCCTTAAGGCAGCGCCTGGCGCCGCCCCTGGGCGGCGCCGTGCGGCGCCGCCCCTGGGCAGCGCCCAGCGCTGCGCTGGGCGGCGACGGTCGCCGCCCTGGGTGGCGCCGTGCGCCCCCTTTGGGCGGCGCCGTGCGCCGCCCGGGGCAGCAACGATTGCTGCCCCACCGGGCAGCGATCCAATCGCTGCCCGGGTTTTGCCCCGAAAAAATTTTTTTATTTAAAAATATTTATTTTGTTTTCAAAAAACCGAGATTCAAAATTTTGTACAATCGATTAATTTAATCGTTTGATCTGAGCAACCTGGCTCTGATACCACTGTTGGAAAACTGGCGTGTTCCCAGATCAATCACGATTGATACCCGGTGCAGCGGAAGTTTAAAAATTTTATCATGGAACAATTCCATGGTGTGGGCATCAACCGTTCAACGATTAAATTATTTGTGTGTGTAAAATTCAAATAACAATTAATTAAATTTTACCTTCAATCTCGAAGCGAGATTAATGGACACCAACAGAATTAATCTGCTCTTGTTGTCTCTCCCTGGAACCGATGAACTCCTTCAATCAGGTCCACGAATGAGGTTTAAATCCCTCTGACAGATTGCACTAGAAAATCTATCAGAAGTTTTTCTGCGAAGAGATTAAACGAATCTGATTCGTTATTCCTGACTGCAATTCAAAATCACAGACCGGAATTTTCTCTGACAGAGCAAAGGGGGGCGGCCGAAAATATTAGAGAGAGAGCTAGGGTTCGAAAATTTTTTCTCTCAAAATAATGACCTGTAGTGTGTAATTTCTGTACTGCAATAACTTATTTATAATGCAGGCCACTAACACCTTAGGGCCCATTAGTCATAAGTTGAGGCCCGACAAGCAAATCCCGCATGTTCAGAAATTAATATAAAATTCATCGTGACTCCGATTGATAAACCGATTTTACCAATGTGCACAGAAACCATTTCTGCACATTTTAAAGTCAAGATAAATTTTCCTGAATCCGAATTCAGTGGTTTCCAAAATGTCCATCCCTATGTCATTTTAGGAAATCCTACTCCCTTACTCTTATTTAAGAAGTCCAACTCCTTAGTTCATTAAATTTAACTCTTTAAATTTAACTATCTCAGCGGGGATTAAAACTTCATTACACTGTGTGACCCTCAATGGTTCAGGGATACAGCTAGCCGTGGGCTCACAACTCCTTGTGACTCGGAACAACACTTTCCGACTTGCCCAACGAATCATGGTAAAGCGCCTAGCAACATCGCCCCATGATTCCCTAGGTATCACTGATAGTGCCTACAAGAACCAGTAGATTTTGGTTAGCGTACAGTACGGTCCCTTCATCCATATATCCCGATCGAATCAACAACCATTGGTATATCGAGAGTCGCTCAAGATTCGATAACTATGCAATACATCTTGAAGATCAAATTAGTGACATCGCATGTGCTACTAAGAAACCATTTCTTAAATCACATCAAGTACTCTGGCCAGAGATTCGTCACACTAATATCTCCTCAGATCGCATAGGATATCCACACTCGCAAGTATGTGGTGAATCCTTGACAACAATGCATCGACTCCTATATGTGTTGTAACTGTACCCAATCCCGACACCTGATGACCCCCATAGAGTCGGTAAACGAGTCAAAGCACAGTACTAGCATATAGAGTCTCCATGATGTTTCAAGTAGTAAGGACTAATGGTGTACAACCAAAAACGCGGACTTTATCCACTCGATAAGTGATAACCACTTGGAAAGTCCGGATAGGGTAGTTCGATTATTCATCCTATGAATATCCATTTGCATGCTTCGAACATCTCCATGTTCCCTACCAATGAAACGTGGTACTCCGCATCGCAAATGCTAGTCTCAAACTCGAGCGATCCTTATCCTTATTATCGGACGGCTCAATCGACTAGGAACAGTTTAGAATATACAGTGACTATAAGATGTATTTCATGATAGACATCTCCATGTTCTACCACATCTTACATACAATATGGTATATTCAAGGTCTTTATTAAAACAACAATAGTATATCACAATATAACAATATGAAGTAATATAAAGTCATTGCCATTAAAAAAGTGTAAATTACATTAAACAAAAGATTGTTTTTACAAAGAGTCATCAAAGCCCATAGCCTCAAGTTGGCTCACTGGGCACCCACTCTTTCATAATAGACCGATTGCAGAAATCTGCTACTGTACTCCGTACGGAATGAATTCCAGACTCGACCCGATGTTGATAAGTTGGTCAGAAATAATTTCAGATTGTTTTGCTCTGTCGCAGTTTATCCGTGCAGAGTAGAATTGGGAGTGTTCGACATGTGGTCACGGAGGTATAGAACTGTCTGATTTGGAGATGCTATCTGATTAGAGTCGAGATATTGCTGTAGTCTGCTTTTGTTTTCGTACAGAATGGATTCCAGACACGACAATATGATTGGGATTGTCGTCAGGAGGATTTTCAGATAGTTGACTTGTCAAAGTATGTCCTTTCAGAATGAGATTTTGAGTTAACTCTCACCTTGAACTCAGTCTTTAAGAGACTTTTGTTATTGGATTATAATTGGGTTCAGTTTATTATCCTCAGAACGACGGACATCCAAGAATAAGCGATATAGACTTTAAGAGTATATGCTGAGCTGTAGTGTTTGATTTTGGCAATAGCAGGATGGATTTCTCATTTTTGCGAAGTTTCTATACAACAGCTATCAGACGAGTATCTTGATATCAATTGTTGTAAATGAGTTGTACGAGAAGAAATGAGAATCCCAATTTAATTGGGATGATTTTCTGAGTTCCCTGACTTGGGATCAGATTTGATTCGAGGTTCGATAGACGAAAATTGATGAGTCGCCAGTTTTGTTTGAGACAACCGATTCAGATGAGTTTGTGTAGTTGAGCCGATACGGATTTGAAGAAACGGTGCAAGAAGCGGAGTTTGATTAGAACCCCGATTTCAGAGTTATTTTGAGAGAAGAATTATTATAGCAGTCTTTGAACTTTATCTTGTTTTTATAAGATTGAACTGCTTTGATTTCGAGGACGAAATCGATTTTTAGAGGGGGAGAATTGTAAGGCCCTGAAATTAATTATTTTGGGATTAGTGGAATTTATTAATTATTAGAATTGAATTGATGAGAATTAATTTAGCCGGGATTGAATTGATTTAATTTGGAGTTTCAGGGACCGGTTTGCAAATAAGCCGGTTGACTAGTCAATGGGGATTAATATATTATTTGATATATAATATCTACCCCTCATCTCCATCACCTACTCCTCTCTCCTCCTCCTTCTCCCTCACGCTAGAGAACCGAGAAAGCCATGATCGATTCTCAAGCTTTTTGATCCGTCTGATTCGCACGATCCGACCATCAGATTTTTGTTCCGAGTTGAGATTCATGATCACCGTAATGAGGGCTTCGTTTGACGTAATTTTTGCTACGATCTATGAACTTTGATTTTTGTTGGGTTGTCAGAATTTGATGATTTTCGAGTATGTTGTTCTTGAGCTAGCATAGACTGTGTATTCGAAGTCGGTTTGGAAAAAGAACGAAGTTAGGATTTTATATGATTTTTGGGAGCATAAATTCGAAATTGGGTTTTTGAATATTGTTGAGATTTGTTGTGTTTTGAAGGATTGGAGGATGATATGAGATAGTTTGAGTTGTTTGATGATGTTTGTTGATTTTTAGATTAGTCGTTATGCCGTCGAAATCGAGTTTTGGATTATCGGTTTTATTATTCGGTTTGATTTCCGGGTTTGTTTGAGTTAGAAGATTTTTATCGAATCCGTATTTCACATTTTCAGATTTGAGTTGAAAGATTCGGGTTTGGATCGAACTTGGAAGTTGAATCGATTCGAGAATTGAAAAACGGTATAGTATTGAACTTCTTGAGATGGCTCGACTTGTTTTGATTCGATATTGATTGAGTTTGTTGTCATTTTCATATTTGAATCCCCGACGAACTTGAAAAGGTAAGAAGACGACAATTGAATGAATGAGACGATTAACTCGAATTTGATTTAATTCGAGTGCCCAAAAGAAATCACATACTTGTATGCTATTTGAATTATTTGATTTTAACTTGAATGAGTTTATTTTCACTTGCATACATCTTGAGCCAAAGATTCGATTTGTTTTGAACTTAGATGATTTAGGGAGCTATAGTGAAGTGGCTTTGGATTTCGAGTTTTTCCAATTGCTAGAATACTTCTTATAGTTGCTCTGAAGTTTAGGGGTTTGAGTTGAGCGACATCCACCTCGAATGGGTGTGTCGGTGATTTGTTCGTAAAAACTTGACCCCGGGATCCCAACCGAGTACCGATTGATATTCGATTATCCGATTAGATAATCCCGAGTTTTGAAGTCATGCATTGCATTTTAATGCTGTAAAGCCCCGTTTTTATCTTAATTGAGCTAATTTGAGATAATCAGAGTTTCCAGAGTTAATGAGCCGACTTTTTATTGATCGGGGTCTATTTTGTAAAAATTAGATTTTTCAGGGACTAAAACGCAAATAGTGGATTTGTTATATTATCTACACTTAGAAAGGATTTGACTTAGTCTCCTTTGCATTATCTTCATCTCCTCCATCGGTTCTCCACCATTGAAGACGCCTCCTTAGGCTTTCAAGCTTTCAAAATCCAGTCCGAACTCGATCCGTCCGTTGGAAATTAATTCTGAAGGCAGATTAGTGATCACAGCAGTGAGAGCTCCGTTATACCGTAAGTATTTCTCCGATCGGATATGTTTTGATTTTCGGAGGTTGTTAGAATCGATTTAGATTCTAGTATGTTGTTCTTGGCGGAGTTCTGATCGTTTATTATCTGTCGGTTTTGAATTACAGCGACGTTCGGAATTGTTATGATTTTTGGAAGCTATTTTCGAAAATGTGAGTTTTGAGATGTGTTGGATTTGCCTTGTTGTTGTTGTATTAACATTGAGTTGAGTTGATATCGGTATTGAACTGCTGTCTGCGTTGTCGGTTTGTTCAGTTTATAGCCTTTATGCCGTCGGTTTGAGTTTTGGGGATTTTGAACCATTTTTGAGTTGTTGGAACTTGGCTTAAGTTGATCTTGGTTATTGATCATTCATTTGTCTCCGTACAGATTCGTTTGGAGGTATCAAGCCCAGAGTTAGCAGTTGTTTGATCGTTCCCGAGATTTGAACAAAGAACGGTGTAGAGAATTTCCTTGAACCGTTGCCTTGTTGTTGTTAGATTGTATAGTTGTTGATACAGTCTCTTTTGTAGCGTATCCAGAGTTGGAAGCTACTGCATTGAAAGGTAAAAGCAGTCATCGTAGCGGGATAGCATACTCGGGACTGTGGTTCTCGAGTTTTCCCTTTGAAATCACATACTTGCATTTACACTTGTTCTAGCATGAGGAACTTGTGTCTTGTTTGATTGTATTGGATTTTGTTAAATGACTTATGTGTTATGTTTATGTTATGCATTCATCTTGAGCCAATCTTTTTTTCAGCGGGCAGAACCGCCCTTTTTGTTTAGACGTTTGGGAACTATGATTGAGTGGCCTAGGTCGTAGTCGTTTCGCCTAGTGCTGGCATACTCATTATAGTTGCTCAAACTCTAGAGGAGTGAGATACGTGGCACCACCTCAATTGGGAGAGTCGGTGAGTTTTTATGTGATCTTATCCTCGGGATTCCAAAAGCACAGCAGCAATCCCTCGTTTATCAGATTGATATCCCGGTTTAAAAGACATGCATTCATTATGTTGTTATTAATTTAATTGTTGCATTGAAATCATGTTGATTGTTGTATTAATTGTTATGTTGCTTTTACTGGGAATGTCGTTCTCACCGGTTATCCGGCTGTTGCTTTGTTTTGTATGTGTACTTGGCAACAGGTGGGGCAGGATCAAGTCAGAAGAGGCATGGTTAGCTCCGAGAGAAAGTTGTAGTAGTGAGACTCGGTTTAGAAGTCGTGTCAGCATGTCTACCTAGTGTTGTTAGAACATGTTTAGATAACGAACTTCATTATTATGTTGTATTGTCATGCAAGCTTTGCCGTGTTGTTATCGTGGCATGTTCTATTTTGGAGTAGTTGTTAAACTCTAGAACTTCATGTATTAATCGGAGGAACTGCATTTTTAATGTATGTGTTGATTTGGATTGCATTGGAATAGTTTTAGATGGTATTGCACAGCATGTTTTCTGCTGTTCTGTTTCTGCTGTAGGGGGCGCCCGAGCTGCAATTGTTAGCAGCCCGAGCGCACCCCACTCTGAGAACTCAGTAGCGCCTCTGTCCAGGGCGCGCTCGAGCGGCGGTTTTTGGCCGCTCGAGCGCGGCCCTATTTAAAAAAAAAAAAAATTTTTTCCTTTGCTTTGCTTTTAGTCCTTAGATCTTGGATGCTTAATTATTTTTTACTCCTTAATTAGATGTTTAGAACCGAGGTCTCACAAATGCATTTCAAGTTGAGTGCTGATATGCCTTTTTGAATTGATTGACTCGTTGTTTTATATAACATGATTTGATATATTTTTTGGAATTTCTTGATTTGTCTCTTTTATTGGAAAATATATTCTCACTGGATTATCCGGCTGACGTTTTGTTTGTATGTGTACTTGATGGCAGGTGGGGTAGGATCGAGTCAGAAGCTGCATGACTAGATCGAGTGGGAAATGATAGAGTGAGGACTTGGTTTTAGAAGTCATACCTTGTACTCGAACTCCCTTGTATTCCATTTTGAGTTGTAGAACTTAGAATCGATGTTTGTTCTACATTTTTATGCATTTGAATACCTCGTTGTTGGAAAAATATTAGTTTGATCATGTTAGAGTCCTTATGGGTATGATATTACACTTTTGGAGTCGTTTTTGGAGCAGAAATAGCAGGCCATGCGCGCCCGCGCAGCCCGGAAGGCGCGCCCGCGCGTCCTGCACTCTCTCGGAGGCCCGAACAGGGCGTTATGCACGCCTGTGCCTCTTTTGGCGCGCCCGCGCTTCCCTCCCTGAAAAAAAAATCTTTTTTTCGCGACGTGGTTTTGCGTCGCCGAATGTAAGGTGTGCGTCGCTAAATATCTTATTGATTATTTTTATTTCTTTTGATTACATGATTTATTTATATTTGTAAGATTAGAATCCGGGTCCTCACATCACCTTTGGGTGGAGGAATTGTTTCTGTCAGATTAGTCAGGAACTGTGAACTCTGTTTTGAGGGAAATTTGTTAGATTTCGACTGTACTGTACTTGGGCTGTCAGATTTTGACTGTATTGTTGGTATAGATGCTTTAACCAAGTACAGGGCAACCGTCGATTGTTTTCAGAAGGTTGTCAGATTCAGACCTGAATTGGCAGACGAGTGGAAATTCTTTGGTAAGGGTTCTCGATCTAGAATTCCTTTGATTTCAGTGTTATCTATGACTCGTTTGTTACATAGAGGCGCAGAGGGATTTTTGGTTTATGCAGTTGATGTACTGAAATCTAGCCCTGAATTGGTTGATATACCAGTGGTTAGAGATTTTGCTGATGTGTTTCCGGAAGATGTTCCTAGATTGCCGCCTATTCGAGATATCGAATTCAGCATTGAATTTGTGTCAGGTACTCAACCTATTTCCAAAGCTCCGTATCGTATGGCACCGGTTGAATTGAGAGAGTTGAAGGAACAACTTGAAGATTTGATTGCCAAGGGATACATCAGACCTAGTGTATCGCCTTTGGGGTGCTCCTGTTCTGTTTGTTCGGAAGAAGGATGGTTCTATGCGGCTCTGTATCGACTACCGTCAACTGAATCAGGCTACAGTCAAGAACAGGTATCCTTTACCCCGAATAGATGACCTGTTTGATCAGTTGCAAGGTTCTTCTGTCTATTCAAATATTGATCTGAGGTCAGGTTATCACCAGCTAAGAGTGCGAGAGGAAGATGTTCCTAAGACCACATTCAGAATGAGGTATGGTCATTTTGAGTTTATAGTCATGCCATTCGATTTGAATAACGCTCCAGTGGTTTTTATGGGTTTGATGAACCGTATCTTTCAGCGTTATTTAGATGAGTTTGTCATTATCTTCATCGATGATATTATTATCTACTCGAAGAATCGTACTGACCATGCAGAGCATTTGAGGACCGTCTTGCAGATTTTGCGAGTTGAGCAGTTGTTTGCCAAGCTATATAAGTGTGAATTCTGGTTGTATCGAGTTGTCTTCCTCGGTCACATTATTTCTGGAGATGAGATTTCTGTCGATCCCAGCAAGATTGAAGCAGTTATGAATTGGCCTAGACCGACATCAGTGCCTGAGATCTGAAACTTTATGGGTTTAGCTGGTTATTATCGCCGATTCATCGAGGGATTCTCATCTATTGCCAAGCCAATTACCCAGCTGACTCAGAAGAATGCGCCTTTTATCTGGACTGCAGATTGTGAGGCTAGCTTTGTTGATCTGAAGAGGGGGCTGACCAGTGCTCCGATTCTTTCTATTCTGAAAGGTACTGGAGGTTTCACAGCCTATTGTGTTGCTTCTAACCGAGGCTTGGGTTGTGTTCTTATGCAACATAAGCATGTGATAGCGTATGCATCGAGGCAGCTGAAGCCGCACGAGACTCGTTATCCGGTTCATGATCTTGAACTCGCTGCGATCATTTTTGCTCTGAAGATCTGGCGTCACTATCTTCATGGTGAGTATTTCGAGATATTTTCTGATCATAAGAGTCTTAAGTAATTGTTTTCACAGGTAGAGCTGAATATGAGACAGAGAAGATGGTTGGATCTGTTGAAGGATTTCGACTGCGAAATCAAGTATTATCCTGGAAAATCGAATGCAGTTGCAGATGCCTTGAGCCGAAAGCTTTGTTCTTTATCTCTTTCTACTATCGGTGTTTCTCAGTTGATCGATGTTTGTTGCACTTCTGGTTTAGAGTTTGAAACAGATAGGAAGAATATCAGAGTATGTGCTATTCAAGCCGAGCCAGAGCTATTTTTATTGATCAAAGAAGCACAGAAGTCTGATCCGAGCATTCATGTTTCAGTAGAGAAAGTCAGATTTGGGCATCAGTCTGATTTCCAGGTTAGAGATGATGTTTTGTTTGTGAATAATCGTATTGTTGTGCCTGATATTTCGGAGTTGAGACAGCGTATTCTACAAGAGGCTCATTGTAATCGGTTCAGTGTTCTTCCTGGAGGTCGTAAGATGTACAATGATCTGAAGAATCAGTTTTGGTGGAAGAGAATGAAGAGCGATGTTGCGAGGTTTGTATATCGATTTTTGAACTGTCAGTAAGTGAAAGCAGAAAGGAAGCGACCGGGTGGTCTGTTGCACAGTTTATATGTTCCTGAATAGAAATGGGATCACATTTATATGGATTTTGTCAGGAAGCTACCGCGATCTGTTCGAGGATGCGATGCTATTTGGGTAGTGATCGACCAATTGATGAAGTCTGCTTGTTTTATTCCATACAGGATGACGTATCGTCACGATCAGATGGCTGAGTTGTATGTTAGCAATGTTGTGAGACTGCATGGTGTGCCAAAGTTGATCGTTTCAGACCGTGACCCTAGATTCACTTCGCATTTTTGGCACAGTTTTCAGGAGGCACTTGGTACTCGATTGCATCTCAGTACAGCTTATCATCCTCAGACGGTGGACAGTCATAACGGACTATCCAGAAGTTAGAGGATATGCTTCGAGCAGTAGTGCTAGACTTTGGCACTAGTTGGCAAGATTCTTTGCCTCTTGTCGAGTTTTCTTACAACAACAGCTTTTCCAAGCGAGTATCGGTATGGCACCTTTTGAGGCTTTGTACAGTAAGAAGTGCCGATCTCCGTTGTTTTGGGATGATTTGTCCAAGTCACCTGATTTGGGACCGGATATGCTTCGAGATATGGCCGAGCAAGTTAAAATCATTCTGTAGTGACCCTTACCTGGATCACATACTAAACAGAACTTAGGCATGCAATTAACTTAATCAAAACAGTAATCAGAATTAAGCTGCGGAAACCATAAACATTATATAATCCCAAGGCAAGGAATCTGTAAATACCCAAATATAATACAACCAAATCGAACAGCTGTATCAATCCAATAACAACAGAATAAAACCTAGGCGAAGCTCCAACTGGCCAACCACTGCCTAGCCCCTCTTGGATCCACCCGCCTCATCCAATCGCAAACCTGCACCATGGAATAGGGTGTCCAGAAACACAGAATACGAGACGTGAGCATAAAACGCTCAGTATGAGAGTATGAGTATACATGCATGCAAAGTGAACTCCTATAAATTCGAGGTCAAGGATCAGATAACAGAGACAGACCGGGCCCTGGTATGTAGCACGCTGTGCCATCGCTTCAGGAGGTGGCTCCCATACCATAATACCAGTGGATATGCCGGACCCAAATCAATGGAAGTCCAACCACTAACAGGATAGGAAAAAACCCTACTAACAGACATCTCGAATGAGATAGCTCAGTATGCAAATGAATGCAGCATAAATCAATGACATATAAACCATGCAGTCACATAATACATGCATACTCAGTCAGGATATCTCGAACAGTACTTTCGTACCTCAAATCAGTGCAAGCTCTACCAACTCTAGGTCCTCGCCTATAGTTTTCTCTACACTTCCAAATGATACTACTATCATTCTAGTGCTCTAAAAGCCTTAACTAAGCTATTGCATACTCCTAAATATTTATAGGAAACAAAAGCTATACCTTCGTCCGCCGTTAGCCCTTTGCTGTCGAGTGCCTCAAAACTAGGCCACAGCTCCGCTATGACGCCTGGATCTCTATGCCACTTCCGGATTCCCCACGGGACGCCTAGAATTCCCTAGATCTGAGTTAGAAGGCTAAGTAATTGAGAGAGAAGAGAGGAATTGGTGCACTCAAATGTGAGCTCGGCACCCCCTATTTATAGATGACGATCGGAACCTCCGTTCCTCGATCGGAACAACCGATCCCGACATCGGAGCTTCCAATCTCGCTTATCTGCCACGTGTCAAAATCTCACTGGTTGACTTCGGATAGAGGTGATCGTAACTTCCGATCCTAATCGGAGCTTCCGATCCTGCCACACGTCATGCCTGACGTAATTCGATCGGAGCTTCCGATCCTGTTCGGAGCTTACGAACTCACCTTCGGAGCTTCCGATCTTGCCTTCGGAGCTTCCGAACCCTTCCCAAGTAATTATGATTAATTCCTTAATCACTGATTTTGGTTACGGGCTACTACATTCTCACCCACTTAAGATATTTCGTCCTCGAAATCAGATCTTAAGTACTGAATATAATACAGAAATCAGAAACATTCTTTATTCAAATCAAATGTTTACTGAGTTTGCAACTGAATACAACTTTAAGAATGAAATCAAAACAACTCAGGATGGTCTTCACGCATCCTGTCCTCAAGCTCCCAAGTAGCTTCCTCAATGCCTCGGCGCTGCCACTGAACTAAAACCAAAGGAATGACTTTGTTCCGCAAAACTTTATCCTTATAATCCAGGATACGAATAGGTTTCTCAACATAGGTCAAATCCTTGCTCACCTGAACCTCAGACCGCTGCAAAATATGAGACTCATCTGCCACATATCATTGCAACAGAGATACGTGGAACACATCGTGAATACTGGAAATATGCGATGGCAAAGCTAGTCGATAAGCCAACTCGCCAATGCTCTCCAAGATCTCAAATGTACCGATAAACCTGGGAGACAACTTGCCCTTAAGGCCAAATCTGAGAATTCTGCGGAAAGGTGACACTCTCAGAAACACTTTCTCCCCGACATCGAACTGCAAAGGCCTACTCTTAGTGTTAGCATAGCTGGCCTGACGATCCTGTGCAGTCTAAATTCGTTTCTTGATCTGATCAACAATGTCTATCACCTGCTGGATAAACTCCGGTCCCTCAGCCTGTCTCTCCCCCACTTCTTCCCAGAAGAATGGAGTACGATAACGTAGCCCGTACAACGCCTCAAAAGGTGCCATCCCAATACTAGTATGATAGCTATTGTTGTATGCGAACTCGATCAATGGCAAATGATCCTGCCAGGCTAAACCAAAATCCATGACACACGCTCTAAGCATATCCTCCAAAGTACGGATAGTGCGCTCTGACTGACCATCAGTCTCCGGATGATAGGCAGTACTCAAACTGAGAGTAGTACCCATCGCACGCTGAACACTCCCCCAAAATCTAGAAGTAAACTTGGGGTCCCGATCGCTGATAATGCTCACAGGCACTCCATGAAGTCGAATAATCTCCTGAATGTACAACCGAGCCATACGATCCACATTGTACTCCCGGCTATAGTCAATGAAATGCGCTGACTTGGTGAGTCGGTCCACCACAACCCAGATATCATCACAGTTCCTCGGGGATATCGGCAAATGGGTTACAAAGTCCATTGTGATAAAGTCCCATTTCCATTCAGGAATAGGCAGACTTTGAAGCAATCCTCTAGGTCGTCGGTGCTCTGCCTTGACCTGTTGACACACCAAACATCTCGAAACAAACTGATAAACACTGTGTTTCATTCCCTTCCACCAGAAACGAGTACGTAGATCCTTGTACATATTGTTTCTCCCAGGATGAATACTCAACTTAGTGCGATGCGCCTGAGACAAAATCTCCTCTCGCAACTCTACATCTTGCGGAATCACAAGCCTACCAGACAAACACAGAAAACCATCTGATCGATAGTGAAATCCAGACGAGCTACCCTCGTTAGCTAGATGAGCTAAACGCTGGGTCTTCGAATCAAACATCTGAGCATCTCGAATCCGCGAATACAAAGCTGGCTCATATAATATCGCAAACATCTGGATACCCTGCATACCTTTCTTATGCTTGAAGGTATATCCTGAAGTACAACAGTCACTGATCGCACTAGACATCGAACAAGTCTGAAGTGCGGATAGTCGCACCTTGGGACTCAATGCATCAGCGGTGATATTAGCAGCTCCCGGATGGTACTTAATCTCGCAATCATAGTCTTTAAGCAAGTCCATCCAACGTCTCCGCCTCATGTTCAACTCCGCCTGAGTGAACAAATACTTGAGACTCTTATGGTCGGTGAAGATCTCAAATTTCTCGCCATATAGATAATGACGCCAGATCTTCAAAGCGAACACAATGGCTGCCAATTCCAAATCATGGACTGGGTAATTGTCCTCGTGAAGCTTCAGCTGTCTAGAAGCGTATGCGATCACATGCCCATTCTGAGTCAGGACACAACCTAACCCCTGCAGAGAAGAATCAGTGTATACCACATACCCTCCAGATCCTGACGGTAATGCCAACACCGGCGCAGAAGTCAACCGCCGTCGAAGCTCACAGAAGTTCTCCTCACACTCGGAGGACCACTCGAAATCCACACCCTTGCGGGTAAGCTGCGTCAAAGGTCGAGCTAACTGAGAGAAGTTCAGAATGAAGCGACGATAATATCCTGCTAGACCCAGAAAGCTACGGATCTCAGCAACCGTCGTCGGACGCGACCAATTAAGCACCGCCTCAATCTTTCTTGAATCAACAGAAATCCCCTCCTTGGATATGATATGGCCAAGAAAGACCACTCGATCCATCCAGAACTCACACTTACTCAGCTTGGCGTACAACTGCTCATCCCGAAGAGTCTGCAGTACCAATCGCAAGTGAGAAACATGCTCTTCCGTATTACGCGAATACACCAAGATGTCATCAATGAAGACCACGACAAACTTGTCCAAATACTCCCTGGAGACACGGTTCATCAGGTCCATGAATATAGCCGGCGCATTAGTCAAACCAAATGGCATCACTAGAAACTCATAAGGCCCATAGCAAGTACGGAATGCAGTCTTGGCTACGTCCTGATCACGGAATCTCAACTGATGATACCTAGATCTCAAGTCAATCTTGGAGTAAACTGAAGTGCCCTGCATCTGATCAAACAAGTCATCAATACGAGGCAACGGATACTTGTTCTTCACAGGGACTCGATTCAGCTGCCGATAGTCAATGCACAGGCGCATCGATCCATCCTTCTTCTTCACGAAGAGAACAGGAGCTCCCCAAGGAGATACACTAGGACGAATGTACCCCTTGTCCAAAAGATCCTGTAGCTGATTCTTCAACTCTCGCATCTCTGACGGAGCCAGACAATACGGTGCTCGAGAAATAAGAGAAGTACCAGACATCAATTCTATTACAAACTCGACTTCCCTAACAGGAGGAAAACCCAGAATCTCATCAGGAAATACATCTGGGAATTCATCCACAACAGGAATACTCTCTATCCCAATGCTCTCAGCGGACAAATCAACTTCATAGATAAGGTAGCCTTCCCCGCCAGACTCTAGAGCTCGACAGGCTCTCAAACCTGATACCAAATACATCGGGGGTCGCGCTCCCTCACCATAGAAAAACCAGCTATCACTCCCCTATGGATGAAAGCGTACTAATCTCTGGTAGCAGTCCACTGAAGCTCGATAGGTAGTCAACATATCTATTCCCAGAATGCAATCAAAGTCGTCCATCGCAAGAATCATGAGATTCGCTAACAGAATGTTACCCTCGAACTCTAAAGGGCAATCCATCACTAGACGCTTAGCCAAATCAGATTGGCCTATCGGAGTAGAAACAGACATCACTACGTCTAGTGCAATGCATGGTAAGTTATGCCTCTTAACAAAACGTGCAGAAATGAAGGAATGAGTTGCACCAGTGTCAATAAGTACAAGAGCAGGTATACCATAAAGCAGAAATGTACCTGCGATGACTTTTTCATTTTCCTCCACTTCCTGATCATGTCTCAGGGCAAACACCTGGCCAAAAGCTTGTGGCCTCAAATGAGAACTCCCAGCAGGCTGTCCCTGCGACCTCTGCTGAACGGTGGCCTAAGAACCAGATCCTGAACCAGAACCAGAACCGCCTCCCCCAGATAGTGGACAATCCCTCCGGATATGACCAGTCTCTCCACAACGGAAACAAGCTCCAGAAGCTCTACGGCACTTGTCGGATGGATGGTTCTTCCCACAGTGATCATACTTGTCCTTATTTCCGAAACGGACAACACCAGCAGAGCCAGAGGAAGAAGAAGTAGATCCAGACTTCTTGAAAGATTGGGCATGGGGACCCAAAGAACTAGCAGGCCTCGAATGAGAGAAAGAACTTTTCCGCCGAATGTTGTCCTCCGCCTGGTGACAACGGCTCAGCAAACCCTCGTAGGACATGTCGTCACCAACCGCCACACGGTCAAGGATCTCAGGGTTAATGTAGTGACCCGCACCGTGATCACCTACTAATCAGAACTTAAGCATGCAATTAATTAATAAAATAATCTTAATCAGAGAAACTGCGGAATTAAAGTAAGTCAAATACCAGGTAAGCAAAACCTAGTGGTCAACCCCGCTATCCAGCCTTGGTCACCACCTAACCTCCCTGTCTCCAGGAGAACTACCTGCATCTGCCCCATGGAATAGGGCATCCAGCCAACAAAAAATAACCGAAAGTGAGCCTAACATGCTCAGTACGAGAGTATGAGTATACGGTGTTATGTGTGCATGTATGCAAGTGAACTGGGTACCAAGACTCTCAGGTCAAGAAACAAGCTCATAGACCGGGCCCAGGGTATATAGCACGCTGCGCCGTCGCATCAGGAGGTGGCTCATATACCCAGTGGATAATGGTGACCTGATACTAGTACATGTGTCCAACCATAAAGGTGACCTGACACAAGACTTACGTATCCAACCATCCACAAACTCATAGAGTGAGCGCCCTAACAGGATACCTCTAAGGTAAAAGCTCAATATGCTCATGTATGCAACATACAGTCATGACATGTTGTATATAAAGGCATATAAAACATGCAATCGCATAATCCATGCAAACACATAATACATGCATACTCAATCTGGATATCTCGAATAATACTTCCGTACCTTACTAAGGCAGATCCTAGAAGCTCCCCCTCTAGGTCCAAGCCTACCATGCAGCACTACAGCATAAATAACCATGCATTACCTAGCATGCCAAACATCACCTACTAGGCTCTAAAAGCCTTAATTTAACTATAGCCTACTCCCTATTTACTATAGGGAACCAAAGCCATACCTTCGTCCGTCGTCAGCCCGCTGATGTCGCATGCCCCAGAGCCTGGGCATAGCCTAGCTACGACTCCTAGATGCCTTGCCAGAGCTCCGCCGCCTGGCTACTACTGCGGACACTGTCCGCTATAAAATAAACTATTTCCTACTCCAACTCTTAAAGAAAGAGTCCCGAAGCCCTTAAATAGAGCGATTATCGGGAGAGGAGAGGGAAAATTGCACTTAAAAATGAGGGATTCGGACCCCTATTTATAGGCCACGATTGGAAGCTCCGATCTCCTGATCGGAAGCTCCGATCGGTGCATGTTTGCCACGTTTTGGACGGCCGAGATCGGAAGCTCCGATCGCAGGATCGGAAGCTCCAATATCCTGCATCTGGCCACATGTTTCAATCTCCTTGACACCTGTTTCTGGTTGAGATCGGAAGCTCCATTCTCAGATCGAAAGCTCCTTTCTTGGATCGGAAGCTCCTATCTCGGATCGGAAGCTCCGATCTGACCGGTAGCTTCGAACTGTGTCTCATGCTTCCGAACTGGTTTTGGTCCTCCGGGACCCCCGGGACCTACCCCACCATTTTCGAACGTTCCGGATCTGATTTTCAACTTAATTTTACCAAATAAGGACTCCTTAAACATGTTTTGACATTTTTAAAATTATATGTCCTTTTTTAACATGTTTAAAATCACTTAATCTTGTAAAATGAAACCAGGCTACTACATTCTCCCCCTACTTAAGATATTTCGTCCTCGAACAATCTTAAGTACTGAATGCAGTAAAACACTGAATAAACATCTTTTATTCAAACTGATTCATTTTATAAGTTACAATCTGAAAATACAACAATTCAAAATAACTCTGGATAATCTGTACGCATACGACTCTCAAGTTCCCAAGTGGCCTCCTCAGAGCTCGACGCTGCCACTGAACTAGATCAAGAGGAATGGTCTTGTTGCGTAACACCTTATCCTTATGACCTATGATACGCAAAGGTCTCTCCACGTATGTCAAATCCGAGTCCAACTGTACCTCAGACGGCTGTAAGATTTGAGACTCATCCGCCACATACCGTCGTAACAGTGAAACATGGAACACGTCATGGATTTTTGACAAATACGGTGGTAACGCCAACCTGTAAGCCAGATCTTCAACACTTTCCAGAATTTCAAATGGACCAATGAACTTAGGAGATATCTTACCTTTGTGACCGAATCTCAAAATCCTGCAAAATGGTGAGACTTTCAGGAATACTTTCTCACCCACCTCAAACTGTAAAGGTTTGCGCTTGACATTCGCATAGCTAGCTTGTCGATCCTGCGCAACCTTAATTCTCTTCTTAATCTGTCCAACAATATCAACAGCCTGCTGGACTAACTCTGGTCCCTCAACCTGTCACTCCCCACTTCCTCTCAGAACAGTGGAGTACGACATCGTCGCCCGTACAACGCCTCAAACGGTGCCATCCCAATACTGCGATGGTAACTATTGTTGTACGCGAACTCAATCAATGGCAACTGATCTTGCCATGCTGGACCAAAATCCATAGAACATGCTCGCAACATGTCTTCAAGAGTACGAATCGTGCGCTCTGACTGCCCGTCAGTCTCTGGGTGATATGCTGTACTCAAACTGAGAGTAGTACCCATAGCGCACTGAAGACTCCCCCAGAACCTGGAAGTAAACCTGGAATCTCGATCGCTGACTATGCTCACAGGCACTCCGTGCAATCGAAAAATATCCTGGATGTACAATCGTTCCATCCTATCAAAACTGAAGTCTCGGTTATAAGGAATGAAATGTTCTGACTTGGTGAGTCGGTCCACCACAACCCAGATAGCATCACAATTCCTCGAGCTCACCGGTAAATAGGTCACGAAGTCCATCATGATCAACTCCCATTTCCACTCAGGAATGGATAAACTGTGAAGCAATCCTCCAAGTTTTCAATGTTCTGCCTTGACCTACTGATACACCAAACATATAGAAGCATACTAATACACATTTTTCTTCATTCCTTTCCACCAGAAAGAACCTCAGACGCAAATCTTTCTACACCGAAAAGATTCGCATACTTTATGACTAACACTTGTCATAACACCTATGACAATGTCGTTGTCCACAATTCTTGATTTCTTGAACCTCTCAAGTTCTCTTCTTGGAAAACATCAATAAAATTATTCTGTTGATTAACAAATCGATTAGTGCAGGATGAACAAAACTGTTTCATCCCTTTTAGGCAAAGTCCTAAAACCAATACAACCTAGCAAAAACCCCTGAATCGATCTCATCGAATCAAACTTATCAATGCATCCATTAGACATCCTGAAAAATCAGTGACAACAATCTCGCTGGATCTGATAACCTTAGATCTCAGCTGTTGTCCTTTTTCCATGTCTAAACACTTGATGTTATCCTGTTAGTATTCATTAAAATTCAAATGCTTGCTAGATCAATTTCTGTCACTGAAGTCCGAGAATTACTTCAAATCATTCATGAGAACTGAATATCTGAGTACTATACTCATCTTATCAGTCTACCAAAAATTGAATAATTCCAATCGTTCTTTATGCAAAATAATATTTAGCTACTCCGTCACGGGGTTATAACATCTGTATCTACCTCAGACAAATAGTTGCAAATAGTCATTGGCACCAAACTTGCACCAATTTAACTGACCATTTCGAAACATACATGAACACCTAAGTGCCCAGCTTTCACTAACCAAGTGAATTCTCATACTAATGAATCCATGCTGTAACTTAGCAGGCTCATGATATCTGTCAATAGAATCGATTATCTTTTCAAGATTATCAAACTGACACCAAACTATATTTTTAACGTAACTGTTGCAATGATCTCTAGACTGAGTAAATTTTCCATCCTTTCCTTAAGTACAAAAGACTTCCAGAATATCAATGGAAATATACTCTCCCATGTCTATCGTTGATCACAGTTCACGTCTCCTAGTATAAGTCATCACAGTGCCCTGATAAAATTCTTCTTTTCTTGACAATTCATCGATCGAATTCCAATTCTTACAGGAAAATTTACCTAAGTAAACTCATCACTTAGAATTTCCTGTTCATCTCATAATCAAGATTCTGATCACTAAAATACCTCTGATAGAATCAGACAATACTGGTTAAACCTCCTGGTTCTCCCCCAGTATCACGTGCGAGAACTACCCGTCCAGAATATTCACTTGTCAAGGAATCCTTTCCAAGACTATTCTGTCCACGGAAACGAAAGTTTGTATCTCTGATGAAGTCAGACGATAACTCAAATCCCTTGGAACTAATCCAGTACCAAGTATAACTCCAGAAGACTCAAATAAATCCTGAATATTCTCCTGATAATTATACCTATTGCTATGACTATACAAACAACGAGACTGAGGTAAGTCTTCCTATAATGCCAAACTGGAACAAAAGAATCCTTCCAGAGTACACTCGCACTTACTATACCATCTCGGAACCCGACAGTCAAGAGCACCCTGGCATAACTCATTCCTGAGTCTATGATATTATGCAATCATTCCTTTCTGGACCAAAATCATTGGTCAAGGAAAATTCTCTGTAGAGGCACAACTCAAATCCCGAGTGTGCAAGCATCTGATAATTAAATCATGTTGAATATCAATTCAACTAATCTCCTGGATTAAATCCCGATATCACAAATCAAGATCAAAAACTTATCTACTCAGAACAATTACTTGTCAAGGAAAAATTCATTCCAAGACTGTTCTGACAACGGAACATCTTTATCTCAAATAAACTATAACTAAACCTTGATACCACACCTGGTATCTGTCCTATCCAAAGTCATACCCTGTTGTGACTGTTGCCAAATTTCCAAATTGAGTAGCCTTCCCTATATAGTCTCTGGAGCACTAAGGCCTCCAAACAATCTCCGAAGTATAGAAACTTCCAGAGGAATAACCGACTAAGGGTGGCGCCCCCTCATGTCTAGTACTGGTCACAATCCAAAACTCTTGGTATTAGTTAATCTGTCATCCTGATGAAAATCCATCATCACTAGGTAACAACCTAAAAGGATCAAAGCAGCCAACTGTTCTAAGAAAATACGTCTAGAACAAACATTCATGCATCTTGATGAGTCACATCATCCCTGGCAAACACTTGGCTTAATAGAATATTCTAGGAAAAACATCTAAAACTATTCATTGAAAACATGCAAAATTCCCAAGTACTTATTTAAAACAATGATCAGTCTTTTATTCAAAATAACCAAGTTAATCTCAAAGATTACAACACTTGAACCACAAATTCAGGTTCTAATACAATCTTTATTACAATCCCATGTAATACATAACTTAATCAAAAGATTACACTGAAAGATGTACAATACAACAATAACTGAGTACATCAAATACTGAAATCTTTAATACATCTGATTACAACTGAAATACTGTTTACAACCAAATATAGTATTTAAATTCATGCGGAAGTCTTTCATTCCATCTACTGATCTTGAACGTGAAGTTTCCCGTCTGCTACTCATGTCAGTAGAACTTCTACCTCACAAGATCTCAAAGAATAAAATCTTGCTAATCTACCAGATCCTTCCAATATTATTGGGTTCCTTATCTGGTAGATGAGACAAGATTTTCCCGTCAATCTCTCCAACTACTAGTGAAGAGTCTTCCGGGGTGGCTTCCTTGGTCGACTTAGAATGGATGACTACATGTCACACATTCCGTTCAACCTGGAGAAGTGCCTGACATTGAAAACTCGATCTTCTCTACCAGCTCCATCCTGCTGGGATCCATATAATACGAACTTCTGCTGCCAACCTTGGCAATGACGATCTTGGAAATGCCTAGACATCCTGCTATTCCAATTCCTGATACTGCTATCGT
This sequence comes from Henckelia pumila, assembly GCF_033568475.1. Taxonomy (NCBI): domain Eukaryota; kingdom Viridiplantae; phylum Streptophyta; class Magnoliopsida; order Lamiales; family Gesneriaceae; genus Henckelia; species Henckelia pumila. The sequence continues at coordinate 2,694,719 of NC_133120.1, forward strand.
TATTGAACCCAACTTGTAATCCTACAAAGGATAACCCAAAATCAATACTATGTCCCAAAGAATCTTATTGCATGCTCTGATACCATAAATGTAGTGACCCGCACCGTGATCACCTACTAATCAGAACTTAAGCATGCAATTAATTAATAAAATAATCTTAATCAAAGAAACTGCGGAATTAAAGTAAGTCAAATACCAGGTAAGCAAAACCTAGTGGTCAACCCCGCTATCCAGCCTTGGTCACTACCTAACCTCCCTGTCTCCGGGAGAACTACCTGCATCTGTCCCATGGAATAGGGCATCTGTAACGACCCACTGTATCAAGACGGGTCTTTTCAGCGTGCTTATGTCCTCACTCACACGCACCCTGGAAAACTTCCCAGGGGGTCACCCATCCTATAATTGCCCCAAGTCAAGCACGCTTAACTTTGGAGTTCTTATGTGATGAGCTTCCGAAAAGAAGATGCACCTTCTTGATATGAGCAGTACATATGAAATCTTTTAAACCCTCCTCAATTATGTAGTCCCATACCTACACAGTCTCAGAATCCCCTCTCATTCCGGCACAAGATCGGTTCATTCATGTCTCCCTCCGCCTAGAAGCCTACCAGGAGCCGCTCATTGTCCGTGCAACCTCTTGGCACCGGCGATCACTCCCTGCCTCTTCAGCCCCGGGCGTCACATGCCCACCAGCTTCCGCTTGGTTCGTCCCTGAACCATACCGTACTAAGAGAGGTCGGCTTTGATACCAACTGAAACGACCCTAACTCTATAATAAATAAATATGCGGAAATTTTTTTTTTTTTTTATACTTACTAAATAAAATATGTACATATATGCCCATACATATATGCACAGAATAAAAATATTTAAAATGAATAAACAATTAAATACTTAAATAAAAATGCATTCTTAAAAATATAATAAATATCTGAGTCAAACATTAATTAAAAATATACTGCATAAGTAAATAAAAGTTTGCATGCACTGAAAATAATAAAAATATGTATCATGCTGTCAACACAAAAACATGCATAGCGACTCAGAATATTTCACGGTCACGGGGCCACTGCATGCATGCTCATACGTCCTCGCCTCCGGTGGGTACAATGTCATCCTCAACGTACTCACCTGCACCATACCAGTGTAGTGAGCCTAGAGGCCCAACATGATAACATAACAAGGGTTTAAAAATAATTTAAACCAAATAATACTAATACATACATACATGAATGAGCATGCTTAAAAATTACATAACATACTTAACTTAAATAAACATACATAACATAATACATAACATATTTGAGCAATTCATTTTCTAACATCGCATGGTTGTATCCGTAGTGTAACCTTAAATCATACATTAAATACTGATCAGCGTGGAAACCTACGTACGTGGCCGGTGACGAATCACCTCTTAAATTGGCAGTAAACTGCCCTTCAATCATATGGGGACGAATCCCCCTTAAATTGTCACACTACTTCAACTTCCAACATAAAATATTTTTATTGCTCAACTTAAACATTAAATCACGCATAAAATATTATTTCATGAATGCATGTACTTGAATAAAATGTGTGTCCATCATATATATTTAATTTAATTTCTTACTAACATATAAATATTAAAATAACTTAAATGCATATAAATAATTAAATATATATTCAGGACACATGAAAATTTTCTCATGGATGGTCCTGGACTGCTGGCCCTACACACAAGCCCATTAACTTAAATCTGGCCCATTAACATACTTAAGCCCATTATTTCAAACCTTAAGCCCAAATAATTATTCTAAGCTCAATTAAATTAATAAAGCCCATTAAAATACACTAAGCCCAATAACAACTTAAACTGGCCCAATGGGCCCAAAAACCCAAAGACTGGCCCAATAACTTTTATGGGCTCAAAAGCCCATAAAATTAATGGACTAACTTAATTAAAATTTTAAAAGTCCAAATAAAATTATTTGGGAGTCCAAATAATTTTATTTCAATTTATTTGACTCAAAAACGCATAATTTTGTAAAATACATTAAAAATAAAATACTCGAGCCCGGCCCACCAAACTCGGACCCGAACTCACTGACCCGACCCACTACCTAACCGACCCGACCCAAGTCCCATAACCCGACCCGGATCGCTGCAGAACCCAAATTCCCGAACCCCTCTCCCTTAAGCCTCTCGGCCGTGAGCAGCAGGCCCTCTTGGCCTGCTGCCGGCCGGCTCCGGCCGCCCCTGGCCGGAGCGCCGCCGCCCGGACGTAGCCCACGTCCGGGCGGAGCTAACCCATGCCTAGCCCCAGCCCCATGCACGACTGAACAGTGAACCCGAAGCCTCTGAACCCCTAACCCTAGCTGTGCTCGGCCGAAGTCTATGATGAACAAGGCGACCTCCTGGGTTCGTTTGGCTCGAACCACTCGAGCCAACCGAACCCAGACCACCCACTCGCACCCCAGGGAAGCCAGCCATCAGTCTAACCAAACCATGGAGAGGAAAAACGTGAGATATGCATCAAAATCGAATCACAAGGCACTACATCAATAAAGAAACCATTTTTTTCTGAAAATTTCTTAAACCAATTCGGATGCCTACCTTATCAGTCGGATATACATACTGATATAGAGAAAAATTTAAGAAAGGAACATGCCTTTCACCGTAGGACGAAGAGAAACGAGCGTGAGACGACTTCCGGGATGACGGGACGACGAGCAACTTGAAGCTTCGAAGAAAAATGGCTATGGAGTCACCTTGGAGCTTGCCAGGTCGAAGATGGTGAGGTTTTTCTGTGGGGGAGGCGGCTGAAGAGTGGAATGATCGGCTAAGGGGGAGGGTTTGGGTAGAAATTTAGGTTTTAATAATTAAGGAAATAGGTTTTAGGTTAATTAATAATACTAGGAAAGTATAATATAAATTTAAACATTCTAAATAAAAGTTCAAATCAGAAAATTAGATTAACATTTATAAAATCCCGAAATTAAAATTTAGGGGAGTTTTAAAGATAATTAAAAATCATAATTTTGGCTAATTTTGGATAAAAATGACCCCTAAAATTAAATAAAATTAAATACTTAAAATTTTGAGATATTAAAACTCAAAATAATATTTTAAGGCTCTAAAAAGGCTCATAAAATAATTTGGGTGAAAAGTTGTTATCTCGTCCGTCCACGGTCCCGTCTACGCGATTAATTAATAAAAATACTAAAAATCATAAAAATCACTAATTATGGGTTAAATGCTTAAAAATAAATTAAATCATGCATAAATAATTCACATAATTATTTAACCCATAAATCATAAATTTAAATAATTAAATATCCTAATTATGCAGGCAGATTTACGTATTTAAAAATACCGGGTGTTACAATTCTCCCCCCCTTAAATTGAATTTCGTCCTCGAAATTAAAGTACTTACCCGAACAACTCCGGGTAGCGAGTCCTCATGTCTGCCTCGGTCTCCCAAGTAGCTTCCTCCTCTGAGTGATTCAGCCACTGGACTCTGACCATCGGTATGACCCGCGTCCTAAGTCTCCGCTCCTCTCTAGCCAAAATCCGCACTGGTCTCTCCTCGTAAACAAGATCTGGCGGCAACTGTAAGGGCTCAAAATCCAACACATGCGACGGATTGGAGACATATCTCCGAAGCATGGATACATGGAAAACGTTGTGCACTGCCGCTAGCCCTGGAGGTAGAGCTAAACGATAGGCCAACGTGCCAACTCGCTCCAAGATCTCGAATGGCCCTATATATCTCGGATTCAGCTTGCCTCTCCGCCCAAAACGCGCTATTCCTTTCATAGGTGACACCTTCAAGAATACGTGATCACCTACAGCGAACTCCAAATCGCGTCGTCTGGCATCTGCATAACTCTTCTGCCGACTCTGCGCAGTCCTCATCCTCTCTCGAATCTGCGTCACGATGTCAGCTGTCTGCTGCACAATCTCTGGACCCAACAAAATCCTCTCACCAACCTCATCCCAATGCACCGGAGATCTGCATCTCCTCCCATAAAGTGCTGCATAAGGAGCCATACCTATAGACGACTGAAAACTGTTGTTATAGGTAAACTCCACTAATGGCAGTCTAGTCTCCCAAGATCCTCGAAAATCGATGACACAAGCTCTCAGAAGATCCTCGAGAACCTGGATCACTCTCTCGGACTGCCCATCTGTCTGGGGATGAAATGCTGTACTGAACAAAAGTCTAGTCCCCATAGCCGTGTGCAGACTCTTCCAAAATGCAGATGTGAATCTCGGATCTCTGTCTGACACAATAGACACTGGTATGCCATGCAGTCTAACAATCTCTCTAATGTAAAGCTCTGCATACTGCGTCAAAGTATAGTTAGTCCTCACCGGCAAGAAATGTGCTGACTTGGTGAGTCTATCCACAATCACCCAAATCGCTGTGCAACCTCTGGCACTCCTCGGTAAGCCAACCACAAAGTCCATCGTAATATTCTCCCATTTCCATTCCGGAATAGGAAGAGGTCTAAGAAGTCCCGCTGGACGCTGATGCTCTGCTTTGACTTGCTGACAAGTCAAGCACTCTGACACCACTCTCCCGATGTCACTCTTCATCCCGGGCCACCAATACAATAACTGTAAGTCTCGGTACATCTTCGTACTTCCGGGGTGAATGGAGTACGGAGATGCATGAGCCTCTGCTAGAATCTCGGCTCGCAACTGATCGACGTTCGGTACCCACATCCTACCACGGTACTGAACGATGCCATCCTCCACTGTATACAAGAGATTACCTCTAGCCTCATCTCTCTGTCTCCATCGCTGTAACTCCTCATCAGTGGACTGTCCCTCTCTAATCCGATCTCTCAAAACTGGCTGCACCGTCAACACTGACAAGCTCGGTGCATGGCCACTCGGATAGCACTCCAAACCAAATCTCTGAATCTCGGTCTGTAGTGGTAACTGCACAGTCAAACATGTTACCACTGATGACTTCCGACTCAAAGCATCTGCCACTACATTAGCCTTACCCGGATGGTAGCTAATGTCACAGTCGTAGTCCTTAACAAGCTCAAGCCATCTGCGCTGCCTCATGTTCAACTCCTTCTGGGTGAAGAAGTACTTGAGGCTCTTGTGGTCGGTGAAAATCTTGCACTTCTCGCCGTAAAGATAGTGCCTCCAGATTTTCAAAGCGAAAACCACTGCTGCTAACTCCAAGTCATGCGTCGGGTAATTCTGCTCGTGAATCTTTAGCTGCCTCGACGCATACGCAATAACCTTACCACACTGCATAAGCACTGCGCCTAAACCCAGTTTAGACGCGTCGGTGTACACCACTAACTCCTCGTGTGGTACTGTCATCGCTAACACTGGTGCTGTAGTGAGTGCTTCCTTCAGCTGATCGAAGCTCCTCTGACAGTCTGAACTCCATATAAACTTCGCATTCTTCTTGGTCAAGGAAGTCAAGGGTACTGCAATAGAGGAAAAACCCTTGATGAACTTCCTGTAGTATCCGGCCAAACCCAAGAAACTGCGAATCTCTGAAGCATTCTTCGGAATACTCCAATTCTGCACTGCCTCCACCTTAGACTGATCGACTGCAACTCCATCTCTCGAAATAATGTGGCCAAGAAATGCCACCTGCTCAAGCCAAAACTCGCACTTGCTGAACTTGGCATACAACCGATGCTCCCTCAAAGTCTGCAATGCGGTCTGAAGGTGCTGTCTATGCTCCTCGATGCTCCTAGAATAGATCAAAATATCATCAATAAAGACTATGATGAACTGATCCAGATATGGCTGAAAGACTCGGTTCATGAGATCCATGAAAACCGCTGGAGCATTGGTCAACCCAAATGGCATCACCAAGAACTCGTAATGCCCATATCGTGTCCGGAAAGCAGTCTTGGACACATCTGCATCCCTAACACGCAACTGATGGTAACCAGATCGCAGATCGATCTTGGAGAACACTGAAGCTCCCTGCAACTGGTCAAACAAGTCCTCTATCCTCGGCAGTGGATACTTGTTCTTCACTGTGACTCTGTTAAGCTCTCGGTAATCGATGCACAGTCTCATACTGCCATCCTTCTTCTTCACAAACAACACCGGAGCTCCCCAAGGAGAAAAGCTAGGTCGAACGAAGCCTTTCTCTAACAACTCCTGTATCTGCTCCTTCAACTCTTTCATCTCGGTAGGAGCAAGCCTGTACGGTGCCTTAGAGATAGGCACGGTGTCTGGCACTAAGTCAATACTGAACTCCACCTCTCTCACTGGTGGAATTCCTGCCACATCCTCCGGAAAGACATCCGGAAAGTCACGAACCACCTCTAACTCTGATAATGATCTGCTAGATGGCTCTGAAGTCGTGACAATACTCGCTAGAAACCCCTGGCAACCCCGTCTCAACAACTTCCTCGCCTGAATATAGGATATCACCTGAGGAATATCACTGCTCTGAGATGCATAAAAAGTGAACGGGTCGCCCCCTGTAGGTCTCACTGACACTGATCTCCGACGAAAATCAATCGAAGCTCCATTGACTGTCAACCAGTCCATACCCAAAATAAGATCAAAACCACTCAAAGGCAAGACTACTACATCTGCTCGAATGGAGTGTCCCTGCAGCTCTAACTTCAGTCCTCGAATAACCTTCGAGGTAGACATAATCTGCCCTGACGGCATAGTAACATCATACCCGCTGTCACTACTCTCAGGTGTGATGCCTACCCGTCTGATAAACTCCAGGGAGATAAACGAATGCGTAGCCCCTGAATCTAGCAACGCAAACGTGGAGTTGCCCCCAACTAGAATTCTCCCTGCACGCAGAAAATTCCCAACAGTTTCATACCACTTCTAATTTTTTCCCAAACGAGTCACTACAAGTTCTTAATTCTAATCACAAGTAAAACATGCTTCCTATTCTAACATGCAGTTAAATGACCCAAATAACAAGAATTTCAAATTAAATACTAAATCTTTAACCAAAGGAGAATTTATGAAAATACTAGGGATAGGATGTACCGGTGATCAAGGAGGTGTCAGGATCGACCTCCTCAGCCTGCATCACGAACACCCTACCAGCGGTGTTCTTCTTCCTGGGGCAGTTAGCAATCTGATGCCCCGGCTCTCTGCAGTGGAAGCAAACTCCTGCTCCCAATAGGCAAGGTCCCGAATGCATCTTCTGGCACTTCGGGCAAGTGGGATGAGCTATGGCATTAGGGGCCCCGCCCCTCTGCTGCTGCTGCGGCCTCTGCTGCTGTGGCCTCTGCTGCTGATTCGGGCCCTTAGCCGGCCCTGTATACTGCTTCTTCGCAGGTGGCTGCGAAGATGGTCGCTGATACCCTGTCTGCACAAACTGCCTCTTACCCTGCTGTTCTCTCTGGATCGCTCTCCGACCCTCCTCAGAACGCAAAGCCCTGCTGACTGCAGACTCATATGTAAACACGTCTGCCATGCGCACGTCATGCCTGATCTCAGCCTTCAGGCCCTCAACAAACTGTCGCAGCTTCTCCTGCGGACTATCAGCAATCATGGGCACAAAACGACAGCCCCTCTCAAACTGGCTTATGTACTCCACCACAGATCTGTCCCCCTGACGGAGACTCATGAACTCTCGGATCATGCGACTGCGCACGTCCTCAGTGAAATATTTGGCGTAGAAGATACGCCTGAACTCAGCCCATGTCAGAGTAGGTAGATGGACTCCTCGTACTGCACCTTCCCACCATGAGGCTGCATCGCCTCGCATCATGTAAGTAGCACAGCTCACCCTGTCGGCGTCTGTGATCCCCATATAGTCAAAGATGGACTCCAAAGATCGAATCCATCCCTCAGCCACCAACGGATCGGTGGTCCCCAGAAACTCCTTAGGCCCCTTCTTCTGGAACCTCTCGGCGACGTCCTCCTCGTGGGACAACCTGGGACGGGCTGCCTGCTGCTCCAGCAAGGCAGTAATACCCGCCATCATCGTGGCACTGGCCTGCTCCAGTGCTGTCATGGGGTGCTGCTGAGGTGGCGGTGGAGGTGGAGGTGGAGGTCCCCCACGTCGGTTCACTGGTCTGGGAGGCATTCTGCACCACCACATATTTATTTACGTAAATCGCCTTGCATAACTAAGTGTTTAAAAATTAAGGCTAACTTAAATTCTAGAAATTAAATCATGCTATAAACATTTAAAACTTACAGACCGGTAGCGTGGATTTCTGAGCTCGCATAGCAGTGAGGACCCCTCCGAGGACCGTGCTTTGATACCAACTGTAACGACCCACTGTATCAAGACGGGTCTTTTCAGCGTGCTTATGTCCTCACTCACACGCACCCTGGAAAACTTCCCAGGGGGTCACCCATCCTATAATTGCCCCAAGTCAAGCACGCTTAACTTTGGAGTTCTTATGTGATGAGCTTCCGAAAAGAAGATGCACCTTCTTGATATGAGCAGTACATATGAAATCTTTTAAACCCTCCTCAATTATGTAGTCCCATACCTACACAGTCTCAGAATCCCCTCTCATTCCGGCACAAGATCGGTTCATTCATGTCTCCCTCCGCCTAGAAGCCTACCAGGAGCCGCTCATTGTCCGTGCAACCTCTTGGCACCGGCGATCACTCCCTGCCTCTTCAGCCCCGGGCGTCACAGCATCCAACCAACAAAAAATAACCGGAAGTGAGCCTAACATGCTCAGTACGAGAGTATGAGTATACGGTGTTATGTGTGCATGTATGCAAGTGAATTGGGTACCAAGACTCTCAGGTCAAGAAACAAGCTCATAGACCGGGCCCAGGGTATATAGCACGCTGTGCTGTCGCATCAGGAGGTGGCTCATATACCCAGTGGATAATGGTGACCTGATACTAGTACATGTGTCCAACCATAAATGTGACCTAACACAAGACTTACGTATCCAACCATCCACAAACTCGTAGGTGAGCACCCTACTACAGGATACCTCTAAGGTAAAAGCTCAATATGCTCATGTATGCAACATACAGTCATGACATGCTGTATATAAAGGCATATAAAACATGCCAATCACATAATCCATGCAAACACATAATACATGCATACTCAATCTGGATATCTCAAATAATACTTCCGTACCTTACTAAGGCAGATCCTAGAAGCTCCCCCTTTAGGTCCAAGCCTACCATGCAGCACTTCAGCATAAATAACCATGCATTACCTAGCATGCCAAACATCACCTACTAGGCTCTAAAAGCCTTAATTAAACTATAGCCAACTCCCTATTTACCATAGGGAACCAAAGCCATACCTTCGTCCGTCGTCAGCCCGCTGATGTCGCATGCCCCAGAGCCTGGGCATAGCCTAGCTATGACTCCTAGATGCCTCGCCAGAGCTCCGCCGCCTGGCTGCTACTGGGGACACTGTCCACTATAAAATAAACTATTTCCTACTCTAACTCTCAAAGAAAGAGTCCCGAAGCCCTTAAATAGAGCGATTACCGGGAGAGGAGAGGGAAAATTGCACTTAAAAATGAGGGATTCGGACCCCTATTTATAGGCCACGATCGAACTCCGATCTCCTGATCGGAAGCTCCGATCGGTGCATGTTTGCCACGTTTTGGATGGCCGAGATCGGAAGCTCCGATCGCAGGATCGGAAGCTCCGATCTCCTGCATCTGGCCACGTGTTTCAATCTCCTTGACACCTGTTTCTGGTTGAGATCGAAAGCTCCGTTCTCGGATCGGAAGCTCCGTTCTCGGATCGGAAGCTCCAATCTGTCCGGTAGCTCCGAACTGTTTCTCATGCTTCCAAACTGGTTTTGGTCCTCCGGGACCCCCGGGACCTACCCTACCATTTTTGGACGTTTCGGATCTGGTTTTCCACTTATTTTTACCAAATAAGGACTCCTTAAATATGTTTTGACACTTTTAAAATTATATGTCATTTTTTAACATGTTTAAAATCACTTAATCTTGTAAAATGGAACCGGGCTACTACAGTTAAGGCCCTGAAGGAACAGATTATACTTCATCCCAGAGCTGTCAGCAATCTCGGGGCAATAGGATAGCAGATCAAAGAACTTATGCTGATACTCATCAATAGACATGGCTCTTTGTCGCAGACTCAGTAGCTCGCCCACCTTCGACTGACGGAGTGCAGGAGGAAAATATAGCTTCTGAAAAGCTGTGCGGAACTCGGCCCAGGTGGCCACTCCTCTCGCCGCAACAAAAGGTGCAGAAGTAAACCTCCACACCTGCGCACACGTCCATCAAGAAGATAACCCAGTTTCTCCATCTTCTGCTCCTCGGTGCATTGGAAAGTCTGAAAAGTCATCTCCATGTGGTCTAACCAGTTCTCCGCATCCTCCGGAGACTCACCTCCAACCAAGGGCTTAGGCCCCATCTGCAAGAATCGACGTACACTGAAACGGTCCTCATCTCGATGACGATGGCAGCGTTCCCGACGAGGCTCCCGGTCGGCATCACCCCAACGCCCACCAATACTGCCATGAGAACTCTGGTCATCACGATCTGCCATCTACAAAACTAACCTAACGATTATTTCATGTAGAATCTAAATCCCAAGAATACTTTGCATGCTCTGATACCATAAATGTAGTGACCCTTACCTGGATCACCTACTAAACAGAACTTAGGCATGCAATTAACTTAATCAAAACAGTAATCAGAACTAAGCTGCGAAAACCATAAACATTATACAATCCCAAGGCAAGGAATCTGTAAATACCCAAATATAATACAACCAAATCGAACAGCTGTATCAATCCAATAACAACAGAATAAAACCTAGGCGAAGCTCCAACTGGCCAACCACTGCCTAGCCCCTCTTGGATCCACCCGCCTCATCCAATCGCAAACCTGCCCCATGGAATAGGGTGTCCAGAAACACAGAGTATGAGACGTGAGCATAAAACGCTCAGTACGAGAGTATGAGTATACATGCATGCAAAGTGAACTCCCTATAAATTCGAAGTCAAGATCAGATAACAGAGACAGACCGGGCCCTGGTATGTAGCACGATGTGCCGTCGCTTCAGGAGGTGGCTCCCATACCATAATACCAGTGGATATGCCGGACCCAAATCAATGGAAGTCCAACCACTAACAGGATAGGGAAAAACCCTACTAACAGACATCTCGAAGGAGATAGCTCAGTATGCAAATGAATGCAGCATAAATCAATGAAATATAAACCATGCAGTCACATAATACAAGCATACTCAGTCATGATATCTCGAACAGTACTTTCGTACCTCAAATCAGTGCAAGCTCTACCTGTAGTAACCCGTATCCAGAATTAGCGATTAATGAGTATATTAATCGTGTAACCATGTTTATATTAAGTAAAACATGATTAAGGAAATTCCAAATGGGTTAACGAAGTCCAGAAATGGATTCAGGACACTCAAAATAGCCGGGAAGGTCCCGAAGGTCCGGAGGGTTCGGAAGCTCCGAACTCAGGATCGGAGGCTCCGAAGTGGATCGGAAGCTCCGTCGGTAAGATTGGACGCTCCGATCGGGACCAGGGCACGTGTCATCGCTGATGTCAGCAAGGTGACATCATGGCTGACGTAATATTGAGCGATCGGACTCTCCGAAGATGGGATCGGAGGATCCGATCGTGTTCGGACGTTCCGAACCGGGTTCAGAGGCTCCGAACTTCGTCTATAAATAGGGGGCCGAGATTTCATTTTCAAGTGCACCTTTCCCTCTCTTCTCTCTGATTCCTAGGCCTTCTAACTCAGATCTAGGGAGTTCTAGGCATCCTATTGGGAATCCGGAAGTGGCATAGCGATCCAGGCATCGAGGCGGAGTTGTGGCCTAATTTTGAGGCAATTGTCATCAGTGGGCTGATGACGGACGCAGGTATAGTTATGGTCTCCTTAAATTATTTAGGAGTATGCAATAGCTTAATTAAGGCTTTTTTAGAGCTTAATTATTAATGCATGGGTATTTGCATTGTAGAGCTGATATAGGCTTGGAACCTAGAGTGGGACTGCTAGGAACTGCCTGTAGTAAGGTACGCAAGTACAGACTGAGATAGCCAGCGGGTTTTGCATGCTTATATGTTGCATTTGTGTGTCATATTATTATGCAGCATGTGCATATCATATTGTGTCTGTCCATCTTGTGAGATGAGCCATGTAGGGCCGCTCAGCCCTGTCTGGACGGTTGATGTCTAGGGCCCATTGACTGACGGGTCATGGGTGGCTAGCATCGGGGGACACGGTCCACGTCCTGTAGGAATGAGCATTGTACGCAGGGTTTGCTCCCCGGGTTGTACCACTCATATCCTAGGCGCCATTACTGAGCAGTTATATACAGTTATCTTAGATATGGATACCCTATCATTTGCATGCATCATATTTGTATGTTTTACCCAGTGCTTTCGTATTGAGCTTAGAGCTCACGTCCAGTCTTTTCTGTGTATTTGGACACCCCATTCGACGGGGCAGGTGTAGGTGAAGGATTGAGCACCCGGAGCTTGGAGTAGCCCGTGACCAGTGAAGACAGCAGGATTAGCTGTAGGTTTTGCCTTTAGGCTATTTATTTGATTTGGTTGTATAAATCGAATTTATTTAATCGGTTGTATTCTGCCGATCTGTTTTTACTTAAGTCTTTCGCAGCGATTTATTTAATGCATGTTTAATTATGCTCTTAACTCTTATTAGGTAGCTCCGGGTAGGGTCGCTACATTTATTTGTATCAGAGCATATCCATGCAAGAGACTTGGGATATAGTACTGAGAATTTGGTTATTCTTATATGATTGATGAGACCTTGGAAGAAGTGATGATGCGACAATTAGTTTGCCCAGAGATTACCATCATCGGCAGGATTTCTGAAGATTTGGCTTATGGGATTCCAGCAAGTGCGGACAGGAGTGATGGATCGTGTCCGAGTTTTCAAGATTTCTACTCATGTGGATCCTAGCTTTGGATCGAGTACCGGGTGCCAGAGGCGGTGACAGAGGATTGGTGGGGACTTACTTGATGCTTGCATCTGTATCGTCCATACCATGATGACACTACTCTGAAGATTCTCCACTAGTAGTTGGAGAGATTGTCAGATAGACCTTCACCAGAGAATGCCTCGAGTGCCTAAAGCATGACAGGTTTCGAGCGTGAGGTCTTTAACCTCATGCAGAACATGGTTTTGCCTGTATTCTTGTATCGATACGTTCGGTAGGCACACGGAAAACTTCATGTTCAAAAGCATGATATGAATACAAGTAGAACGCTGATGGTAGATTGTGAGCAGAAGGAGTCGAGTGACATGCACTGACGCAGAGCATAGCTGGTTAGCTATCACGAGCCATTTCTCCAGAGTTCTTCGTAGGAGGACATGAAGAGAGACTTGGTCGGGAGTATGCTTGTGTCGATGCGTGTGTCGATTAGAAGCTTCATGCTCAAGGAACAAGACTAGTACAATGATTTAAATACTGTATCATTGTAGTTGTAAATAGTATTTCACTTGTAATAAATCATCATACTTTGGTTGTATCATTTCAAGTTCGATTGTACATTTCATTGTATTTTGAATACTGTATATATCACATGAGATTGTAATAAAGAGAATTGTACATAACTTGAAATAAGCTATACATGATTTATTTATCCAACAATTCGTGGATGGTTGCATGATTTTGCTGAGGTTGGTTTGATTCTAGTTGATTAGTGTTCAACTATTGCAACTCATGGGATTCGAGTGAGCCGACTGTGACTGTTTGACTTGCGGTTAGTCTAGGCGTTTTCCTAGGATTGACCTAGTTAGTCAGTGGACTATGTTAGTACCAGCGATGAGTGGACTCATCTAGAGGCATTAAGGGTATTGTTCGGTATAGAACATTTGGGCTTTGTTCTAGGTTGTTTCCTTAGAACAGGCTGTCTGACCTTTGTTAGGTTGAGGCTTGCGATGATGGGTTTTCATCGAGATACCAGGTCCAGTATATGCCGAGAGTTGTGGACTATGACCATGACCAGACATGATGGGGCGCGACCCTATGCCAGTGTTACTCTGGGAGTCCTTGTACTTCAGAGGTTATCTGGGAGCCTTGGTGCTTCAGAATTGGCGATGGGAAGGCTACTCAGTCTAGGGATTTGGTGACAGTCACGACGAGGTATGACCTTGGATTAAGATATCAAGTTTGATATCGATGGTTCGATATCGTCGGGTGTGCCAGAGATATAGTTTGAGTATTCTGCTATGGGAACCAGTCGTGGAGGGATTTTCTTAACAAGTGTATACTCTAAGCAGATAGGTTTTAACCTTTGGGTTACTGCTAGACGTGTGGATCTAGTAGGTGGACGGATTTCTACCAGCAATGACTAGGAGTTGTCATCGGAGTTGTGGTTAGAACTTCCTTGGATGGGATGCTGTTTTAAGACTTCAACTCGAATACGAGGACTACACCATGATGATTGGGGTATCATCTGACTAGTATCATATTAGAAATATGATTGGATTCTCCCGATATGAGACTTATTCAGGAGGAGAGAGTGAAGACTATCTGAGACGTTGACTCGGAGGTGAGTATTTCCAGCGATGTTAGTCTTTCATCAGTAATGGGGTTATATCAGATGTTGAGGATTGTATATGAGTAACTAAGATGTGGGGAAGCATGGCCTATGACCGTGAAACCTTGGTGGTTGTCCAGGTGGGTTATTGAGGTAAGCTACCTTAGTCTTGAACTGTTGCACAATCTTAACAAGGGATATGATCAGGAGAGTGTTCGAAGATTGTGGAAATATTTAGGATTCTTTAGTTATTCTTCTTGGACTTGACGAGCCGTGGTGTTCATTCTGAATGAACGAAGTAAGGATAGTGAGTCCAGTGGTTGCGCTAAGTACTGTCTGATATTTTCAGAGATTGAGCGTAGGATTTTTCATGGGATGGAAATGGGCTTAGTTTATCTTGATGTTTGCCTTGGGTGAACAAGAAAACGATTAGTAGTGCTAAGGTGGCACGGGATCTGTGCTAGTGACTACTAGTGGTTATTGGGTAACTCTGTCAGAGTTAGGATGGTTAAGTTCAGAATACGAAGCAGCGGTTAGTAGTGCTAAAAAGGCGTAGGACTTGTGCCAAGTAAACTACTTATGTACCGTGATCTGACACCGTTTGGAAATGGTTCTTTGTGGCAGCTGAGTCATAGTTATTGACCGAGCCATGTAGGTTGGATGATCAGTGGTGGTCTGATTTGATAAGTGCGAGCTTAAGTAGATCGACAAATTCGATTGGTTGAGCCAATCAAGGTTGATCAGGATGTAGCAATTAAGAAATACTTGGGATAGTATTTTGTCGAGTAATGCTTATGGGATGAGTACTGAATACCATCTCAGAGAAATCGGAGATTTGAGTTATTTAGTCTCAATGATCGCCATAGATGAATCTTCTGGGATTGCTGTAATCGGGAACGATTGCAAGTGGACATGTATGATCAAGTTAGGTGCTAACTTGACAGTGGAGACAAGCAAGGGATTTGGTAGTTTCCAGTATAGTGCATTCTTGTTAAGAAGGAAGCTGATATTGATCCAATCAATTGCTTAGTGATAGCAATAGGCCAGGAAAGAATCATGTTGTTGTTTCATGTGAGTGTTTTTCATTGAACAACAATAGTGAAGATGGTTGATCGGACATTTCGGTTAAGTGAGGGCATCTAAGTGTACCGTTGTGGTTGGATCCGACGAGTAGTTGGAAATGCTAATGGACATTAGCAAGGAGACATCAGTTGTCTGATCTATGTGACATTAGCTAGGACCTGATCCTCGAGATCTAGCAGGATGTGTCACTAGTCTTCCAGGGTGTGATGAACAATGTCTCTGAAATGATAGAGATAGTTAAGGGTTGACTTAGTAGCCAACGAGGTTTTCCTTTGGGATAGAAGATTTCGCAAGATCGTGATGGATCGAAATTGTTCTTTCGAGTCAGTGAGTCACATCTATGCGGATTGTTTGGTCAAGAATATTGCGCGTTAGCAATAATCGATATTCGAATGAGCGTCGGTTGGCAAGTTACTTCGAGCACAAGTATTTCCCAGGATTGACTAGGGAATTGACGAATTAGATCGTTCAGTGCTGAGACTGATGCGTTCGGCAAAGGGAGCGATTTGACTATTGAGAATCCGTTGAGATTTAGTTCCAGGATCAGTATGTTCAACCTTGGGAGATTGGTATGAGCTGATGGTATTATCAGAGACTCTGAGTTGAGTTATACCAGGTGCAATGACTGTCGAGTTTCGAGACGGAATAGGAAGCGTTTCCATATGTCTGTGCACTGTGGAATGTCCCAGTCGAGCATATTCGTGGGAGCTTGCCTTAGTTTTGATGAGCGTACAGTGATTGCGAGTATGTATAACTATTAGGAGGACGTCCATCGATCAAATTCATGAGGTGAATAACCTATGGTTGAGATGATGTAGATCACCAGAGGTGTGATGACTTCCATTGCAATGTATGCGTGACTTCGCAGGCCAATGGCTAGGAGATGACGTAGAATCATAAATTGCAAGTGATGATAATTATTGTAGTAACCCGTATCCTGAATCAGCGATTAATGAGTAATTAATCAAGTAATCATGTTTGGATTAAGTAAAACATGATTAAGGAAATTCCAGAAGGGTTAACGGAGTTCATAAATGGATCCAGGACACTCGAAAATGGCTTAGAAAGCCCCAAGACTCGAGTGGGATCGGAACCACCGATCCAGGATCGGAGCTTCCGATCTTGGTGACATCGGAACCAAATCGGAAGCATATCAGAAGCATGGAGATCGGAACTTCCGATCAGCAATCGGAGCTTCCGATCGGCTGTCGGTGACAGGTGTGTGGTTGCATGTGGTTGAGATTGACACGTGGCATCGGAGCTTCCGATCGGAGGAACGGAGCTTCCGATCTACATGTTCGGAGCTTCCGATCAGGGAACGGAACTTCCGATTGTTGTCTATAAATATAGGTGCGAGGGCTTCATTTTAAAGCGCACCGAATTCCTCTCCTTCGCCCTCGTGGCTCTATTTTAGGGCTTTGGGTACTCTTATTTTAGAGTTGGAGTAAGGAACATATTTTATTATAGTCGGACAGTGTCTGACATAGTAGCGGAGCAGTGCTCGTGTAGCGGAGCAGTGCTCGAGGCTGTGGAGCTGCAGCAGGGGTGTACCCCTAGTTGCGAGATAGTCGCCATCAGCGGGCTGACGACGGACGCTGGTATAGCTATGGTCTCCTTAAAATATTTAGGAGTATGCAATAGCTTAGTTAAGGCTTTTAGAGCTTAAATAATGGTGCATGGATATTTTCATTGTAGAGCTGATGTAGGCTTGGAACCTAGAGTGGGACTGCAAGGAACTGCCTGTAGTAAGGTAAACAAGTACAGACTGAGATTGCCAGCGGGTTTTGCATGCTTATATGTTGCATTTGTGTGTCATATTATTATGCAACATGTGCATATCATATTATGCCTGTCCATCTTGTGAGATGAGCCATGTAGGGCCGCTCAGCCCTGTCTGGACGGTTGATGTCTAGTGCCCAGTGACTGACGGGTCATGGGTGGCTAGCATCGGGGGACACAGTCCACGTCCTGTAGGAATGAGCAGTGTACGCAGGGTTTGCTCCCCGGGTTGTACCACTCATATCCTAGGCGCCATTACTGAGCAGTTATATACAGTTATCCCAGATATGGATACCCTATCATTTGCATGCATCATATTTGTATGTTTTACCCAGTGCTTTCGTATTGAGCTTAGAGCTCACGTCCAGTCTTTTCTGTGTATTTGGACACCCCATTCGACGGGGCAGGTGTAGGTGCAGGATTGAGCATCAGGAGCTTGGAGTAACCAGTGACCAGTGAAGATAGTAGGATTGGCTGTAGGTTTTGCCTTTAGGCTATTTATTCGATTTGGTTGTATAAATCGAATTGGTTTAACCGGTTGTATTCTGCCGGTCTGTTTTTATTTAAGTCTTCCGCAGCGATTTATTTAATGCATGTTTAATTATGCTCTTAACTCTGATTAGGTAGCGGATCCGGGTAGGGTCGCTACATTTATTGGTATCAGAGCATATGCATGCAAGAGACTTGGGATATAGTAATAAGAATTTGGGTTATCCTTATAGGATGGATGAGACCTTGGAAGAGGTGATGATGCGGCAATTAGTTTGGCCGAGGACTATCATCATCGGCAGGATTTCTAAAGATTTGGCTTATAGGATTCCAGCAAGTATGGACAGGAGTGATGGATCGTGTCCGAGTTTTCAAGGCTTCTACTCATGTGGATTCTAGTTTTGGATCGATTACCGGATGCCAGAGGCAGTGGCATAGCATTGGATGGGACGCACTTGATGCTTGCATCTGTACAGTCCATACCATGATGACACTACTCTGAAGATTCTCCAGTCATAGTTGGAGAGATTGTCAGATAGACCTTTACCAAAGAATGTCTCGAGTGCCTAAAGCATGACAGGTTTCGAGAGTGAGGTCTTTAACCTCATGCAGAACATGTTTTTGCCGGTATGCCGATATCGATACGTTCGGTAGGCACACGGGAAACTTAATGTTCAAAAGCATGATATGAATACAAGAAGAACGCTGATGGTAGATCGTGAGCAAGAGGGGTCGACTGACATGCACTGACGCAGAGCATAGCCGTTTAGCTATCACGAGCCATTTCTCCGGAGTTCTTCGTAGGAGGACATGTAGAGAGAATTGGTCGGGAGTATGCTTGTATCGATGCGTGTGTCTAGTAGAAGCTTCATGCTCAAGAAATGAAGATTTGTACGATGATTTTAAATACTGTATTGTTGTAGTTGTAAACAGTATTTCAGTTGTAATGAATCATCATACTTTGGTTGTATCATTTCAAGTTCGATTGTACATTTCATTGTATTTTGAATACTGTATGTATTACATGAGATTGTAATAAAGAGAATTGTATATAACTTGAAATAAGTGATACATGTTTTATTTATCCAGCAATTCGTGAATGATTGCAAGTGATTTTGCTAGGATTGGAATTGTTTTAGTTGATTAGTGTTCAACTGTGGTAAACTCATGGGATTTGAGTGGGCCGACTGTGACAGTGTGATTTGTGGTTAGTCTGGACGTTTTCCTAGGATTGACCTAGTTGGTCGGTGGACTAAGTTAGTGCCAGCGATGAGTGGACTCATCTGGAGGTATTAAGAGTATTGTTCGGTTTAGAACGATGAGCTTCATTCTAAGTTGTTTCCTTAGAATAGTAGGCTGTCTGACCTTTGTTAGGTTGAGGCTTGTGATGATGGATTGTCATCGGGATACCAGGTCCAGTATATGCCGAGAGTTGTGGACTATGACCATGAATAGACGTGATGGGGCGCGACCCTATGCCAGTGTTACTCTGGGAGTCCTTGTACTTCAGAGGTTATCTGGGAGCCATGTGCTTCCGTATTGGCGGTGGGAAGGCTGTTCAGTCTAGGGATTTGGTGACAATCACGACAGGGTATGACCTTGGATTAGATATCAGGTTTGATATCAATGGTTCGATATCGTCTGGTGTGCCAGAGATATAGTTTGAGTATACTGCTGTAGGAACCAGTCAAGGAGGGATTTTCTTGACAAGTGTGTATTCTGAGCAGATAGGTTTTAACCTTTGGGTTACTGATAGACGTGTGGATCTAGTAGGTGGATGGATTCTACCAGCGATTGAAAGAGTGGGTGCCCGGTGAGCCAACTTGGGGCTAAGGGCTTTTATGACTCTATGTATAAACAATCTTTTGTTTAATATAATTTACACTTTTATAATGGCATTTACTTTATCTTTTATCATATTATTATGTTGTGACATACTATAAGATGTTTAGATGAAGACATTGAATATACTATAGTGTATGTAAGATGTGGTGGCACATGGGGATGGCTATCATGAAACACATCTTATAGTCTCTGTATATTCTAAACAGTTCCTAGTCGATTGAGCCGTCCGTTAATAAGGATAAGGATCGCTCGAGATTGAGACTAGAATTTGCGATGCCGAGTACCACGTTTCATTGGTATGGAACATAGAGATGTTCAAAGCATGCAAATGGATATTCATACGATGAATGATTGAACTACCCTATCCGAACTTTCCAAGTGGTTATCACTTATCGAGTGGATAAAGTTCGTGGTTTTGGTTGTACACCATTAGTCCTTACTACTTGAAACATCATTGAGACTCTATATGCTAGTACTGTACTTTGACTCGTTTACCGACTCTATTGGGGTCATCAGGTGTCGGGATTGGGTACAGTTATGACACATATAGGAGTCGATGCTTTTTTGTCAAGGATTCACCACATACTTGCGAGTGTGGATATCCTATGCAATCTGAGAAGATATTAGTGTGACGAATCTCTGGCCAGAGTACATGATGTGTTTTAAGAAATGGTTTCTTAGTAGCACATGCGATGTCACTATTTGATCTTCAAGATGCATTGCATAGTTATCGAATCTCGAACGACTCTCGATTTACCAATGGTTGTTGATTCGATCGGGATATATGGATGAAGGGATCGTACTGTACGCTAACCAAAATCTATTTGTTCTTGCAGGCACTATCAGTGATACCTAGGGAATCATGGGGCGATGTTGCTAGGCGCTCTTACCATGATTCGATGGGCAAGTCAGAAATTGTTGTTCCGAATCACAAGGAGTTGTGAGCCCACGGCTAGCTGTATCCCTGAACCATTGAGGGTCACACAAGTAAGGGATTTTTAATCTCCGTTGAGATAATTAAATTTAAAGAGTTAAATTTAGTGAATAAAGAAGTGGGACTTCTTATTTAAAAGTAGAGGGAGTAAGATTTCTTAAAATGACATAGTGATGGACATTTTTGGAAACCACTGAATTCGGATTCAGAAAATTTATCTTGACTTTAAAAGATGCAGAAATGGTTTCTGTGCACATTGGTGAAATTGGTTTATCAATCTGAGTCACGATGAATTTTATATTAATTTCTGAACATGCGGGCTTTGCTTGTCAGACTTGAACTTATGACTAATGGGCCCTAAGCTGTTAGCAGCCCACATTATAAATAAGTTATTGCAGTACAAAAATTAAATAATATAGGTCATAATTTCGAAAACCTAGAGAGCCTCCTCTCTTGAGAATTCGGCCGCCCCCTCCCCTACAGAGTTCGAAAATCCAGTCTGTGAATTTTTGAATTTGCAGACTGATTTAACAGATCATATCTGTTCTATCTCTTCGTAGAAACTTCTGATAGACTTTCTGGTGCAGTCTATCAGAGGGATTAAACTTTTGTTCGTGGACCTGATTGAAGAATTATTCGTTCATCAGTTCCTGGGATATACAACAAGAGCAGTTTAATCTGTTGGTGTCCATAATCTCGTTTCGAGATTTTAAGGTAAAATTTATATTGTTTAAATTTTATATTATCAATTTTAATCGTAGGAATTTGATACCCATATGGAATCGTTCCATATAAAAATTTAAAACTTCCGTTGCACCGGGTATCACTTTCTTTTTCGATCCGGAGAACGACCGTGTTCCAACAGCGATTGCTATGGGTTTTCATCAGAGTTGTAGTTAGAATTTTCCTGTAATAGGAATCATCCAAGAACTTGGGTGGGATGCTGTTTTAAGACTTTGACTCGAATGCGAGGACTACTCCATGATGAATGACTTCATCTGCGAGGGATTATATCAGATGTTGAAGATTGTACATGACTATTTAAGATGTGAGGGAAGCATAGCCTATGACCGTGAAACTTTGGTGGTTGTCCAGGTGGGTTATTGAGGTAAGCTACCTTAGTCTTGAATTGTTGCACAATCTTAACAAGGGATATGATCAGGAGAGTGTTCGTAGATCGTGGGAATCTTTGGGATTATTTATTTATTATTCTTGGACTTGACGAGCTGTGGTGTTCATTCTGAATGAACGAGGTAAGGATAGTGAGTCCAGTGGTTGCACTAAGTACTGTCTGATATTTTCAGAGGTTGAGCGTAGGATTTTACATGGGATGGAAATGGGCTTAGTTTATCTTGATGTTTGCCTTGGGTGAACAAGACAACGATTAGTAGTGCTAAGGTGGCATGGGATCTATGCTAGTGACTACTAGTGGTTATTGGGTAACTCTGTCAGAGTTAGGATGATTAAGTTCAGAATACGAAGCAGCGGTTAGTAGTGCTGAAAAGGCGCAGGACTTGTGCCAAGTAGACTAATTATGTACTGTGATCTGACACTGTTTGTAAATGGTTCTTTGTGGCAGCTGAGTCATAGTTATTGACCGAGCCATGCAGGTTGAATGATCAGTGGTCGTCTGACCAGATGTGTGCGAGCTTAAGTAGATCGACGAGTTCGATTGGTTGAGCCAATCAGGGTTGATCAGGATGTAGCAATTAAGAAATACTTGGGATAGTATTTTGTCGAATAATGCTTATGGGAAGAGTACTGAATACCATCTCAGAGAAATCGGAGATTTGAGTTATTTGGTCTCAATGATCGCCAGAGATGAATCTTCTAGGATTGCTGTAATTGGGAACGATTGCAAGTGGACTTGTATGATCAAGTTAGGTGCTAACTTGACAGTGGAGACAAGCAAGGGAGTTGGTAGTTTCCAGTATAGTGCATTCTTGTTAAGAAGGAAATTGATATTGATCCAATAAATTTCTTAGTGATAGCAATAGGTCAGGAAAGGATCATGTTGTTGTTTCATGTGAGAATTTTTCCATTGAACAACAATAGTAAAGACTGTTGACCGGACATTTCGGTTAAGTGAGGGCATCTATGTGCACTATTGTGGTTGGATCCGACGAGTAGTTAGAAATGCTAATGGACATTAGCAAGGGAACATTAGTTGCCTAATCGTGTGGTATGACATTAGCTAAGATCTAATTCTCGAAGATCTAGCAGGATGTGTCACTAATCTTCCAGCGTGTGATGAACGATGTCTCTGAAATGACAGAGATAGTCAAGAATCGACTTAGTAGCCAACGAGGTTTGCCTTTGGGATAGAAGATTTCGCAAGATCGTGACAGATCGAAATTGTTCTTTTGAGTCATTGAGTCACATCTATGCGGATTGTTTTGTCAAGAATATTGCGCGTTAGCAATAATCGATATTCGGATGTGCGTCGGTTGGCAAGTTACTTCGAGCACAAGTATTTCCCATGATTGATTAGGGAATCGACGAATTAGATCGTTCAGTGCTGAGACTGATGCGTTCGGCAAGGGAGCGATTTGACTATTGAGAATCTGTTGGAATTTAGTTTCCAGGATCTTTATGATTCGACTTTGTGAGGTTGGGATGAGCTATGATGGTATCATCAGATACTCAGTGTTGAGTTATACCAGGCGCATGTAACTGTCGAGTTTCGAGACGAAACAGGAAGCGTTTCCATATGTCTGTTCACTGTGGAATGTCCCAGTCGAGCATATTGGTAGGAGTTTGCCTTAGTCTTGATGTGTGTGTAGTGGTTACGAGTATGTATAACTATCAGAAGGATGTCTGACGTTTGGGATTCATGGGTGAATAACCTATGGGTGAGATGATGTAGATCATCAGTAGGGTAATAATTTCTATTGCAATGTATGCGTGGCTTCGCAGGCCAATGGCTAGGAGATGACTTCGCGTCATTATGGACGAGCATTGATAGTTCTCATCAGGGAATATTGATAAGTTATACTGAGAAACGTGAAATGTGATTTGCACTGGACATGGTATTTAATTCCCCGTATTGCATGGGAAGCTCTTTATTTTGGTAAGGCATGGGAAGGATGACCAGTCTAGAATCATGTGAAGCAGTTATGTTGTAGTATGACCCTGTGTCAACTAGATGTTTTTGGGAAGAAATTCGAGTTTTGTTGTGTCAACACAGTGTTGGAATTGGCGTTTTCTAACTAGAGGTGTTGAGCACCGAGAAATTTTGGAACCATTAGATGGTTAGATTTGATAAGTAATTCGATGAATGTCGTAAACCAGTCAGGTCATGACTTGGTCTTCGTCAGTATAAGATTTCCTTGAGACGATAATCTTGATCAAGCGGGTATTGTATCTTTCATGACCAGAGAGATCGAGGTTAGGTTGGAAGACGTATCAGTGTTGTGATATGCGAGTGCTAGAGGAGTTCGATTGTCGACCAGTAGCGCAGAAATTTGCAGCTGGGAAGATGTTAATGCGGTTCCGCATTAATTAAGCTTGCAGAGAATTCGACGGGAGTCTGAGTGTGTCGAGGGATATTTCGACCAGACAATCGGGCAAGGGTTTCTTGTACGTTCTCGAGGTATTACCTTAGATTTTGAGGACGAAATCTTTTAAGGGGGGGAGAATGTAGTAACCCGTATCCTGAATCAACGATTAATGAGTAATTAATCAAGTAATCATGTTTGAATTAAGTAAAACATGATTAAGGAAATTCCAGAAGGGTTAACGGAGTTTATAAATGGATCCAGGACACTCGAAAATGGCTTAGAAGGCCCCAAGACTCGAGTGGTGTAAAGCCCCGTTTTTATCTTAATTGAGCTTATTTGAGATAATCAGAGTTTCCAGAGTTAATGAGCCGACTTTTTATTGATCGGGGTCTATTTTGTAAAAATTGGATTTTTCAGGGACTAAAACGCAAATAGTGGATTTGTTATATTATCTACAATTAGGAAGGATTTGACTTAGTCTCCTTTGCATTATCTTCATCTCCTCCATCGTTTCTCCACCATTGAAGACGCCTCCTTAGGCTTTCAAGATTTCAAAATCCAGTCCGAACTCGATCCGTCCGTTGGAAATTAATTCTGAAGGCAAATTAGTGATCACAGTAGTGAGAGCTCCGTTATACCGTAAGTATTTCTCCGATCGGATATGTTTTGATTTTCGGAGGTTGTTAGAATCGATTTAGATTCTAGTATGTTGTTCTTGGCGGAGTTCTGATCGTTTATTATCTGTCGGTTTTGAATTAGAGCGACGTTCGGAATTGTTATGATTTTTGGAAGCTATTTTCGAAAATGTGAGTTTTGAGATGTGTTGGATTTGCCTTGTTGTTGTTGTATTAGCATTGAGTTGAGTTGATATCGGTATTGAACTGCTGTCTGCATTGCCGGTTTGTTCAGTTTATAGCCGTTATGCCGTCGGCTTGAGTTTTGGGGATTTTGAACCGTTTTTGAGTTGTTGGAACTTGGCTTAAGTTGATCTTGGTTATTGATCATTCATATTTCTCCGTACAGATTCGTTTGGAGGTATCAAGCCCTGAGTTAGAAGCTGTTTGATCGTTCCTGAGATTTGAACAAAGAACGGTATAGAGAATTTCCTTGAACCGTTGCCTTGTTGTTGTTAGATTGTATAGTTGTTGATACAGTCTCTTTTGTAGCGTATCCAGAGTTGGAAGCTACTGCATTGAAAGGTAAAAGCAGTCATCGTAGCGGGATAGCATACTCGGGACTGTGGTTCTCGAGTTTCCCCTTTGAAATCACATACTTGCATTTACACTTGTTCTAGCATGAGGAACTTGTGTCTTGTTTGATTGTATTGGCTTTTGTTAAATGGCTTATGTGTTATGTTTTTGTTATGCATTCATCTTGAGCCAATCTTGTTTTCAGCGGGCAGAACCGCCCTTTTTGTTTAGACGTTTGGGAACTATGATTGAGTGGCCTAG
This sequence comes from Henckelia pumila, assembly GCF_033568475.1. Lineage (NCBI taxonomy): Eukaryota > Viridiplantae > Streptophyta > Magnoliopsida > Lamiales > Gesneriaceae > Henckelia > Henckelia pumila. The sequence continues at coordinate 2,720,265 of NC_133120.1, forward strand.
GTCATAGTCGTTTCGCCTAGTGCTAGCATACTCATTATAGTTGCTCAAAGTCTAGAGGAGTGAGATACGTGGAACCACCTCGATTGGGAGAGTCGGTGAGTTGTTACGTGATCTTATCCTCGGGATCCCAAAAGCACAGCAGCAATCCCTCGTTTATCAGATTGATATCTCGGTTTAAAAGACATGCATTCATTATGTTGTTATTAATTTAATTGTTGTATTGAAAGCATGTTGATTGTTGTATTAATTGTTATGTTGCTTTTACTGGGAATGTCGTTCTCACCGGTTATCCGGCTGTTGCTTTGTTTTGTATGTGTACTTGGCAACAGGTGGGGCAGGATCAAGTCAGAAGAGGCATCGTTAGCTCCGAGAGAAAGTTGTAGCAGTGAGACTCGGTTTAGAAGTCGTGTCAGCATGTCTACCTAGTGTTGTTAGAACATGTTTAGATAACGAACTTCATTATTATGTTGTATTGTCATGCAAGCTTGGACGTGTTGTTATCGTGGCATGTTCTAATTTGGAGTAGTTGTTAAACTCTAGAACTTCATGTATTAATCGGAGGAACTGCATTTATAATGTATGTGTTGATTTGGATTACATTGGAATAGTTTTAGATGGAATTGCAAAGCATGTTTTCTGCTGTTCTGTTTCTGCTGTAGGGGGCGCCCGAGCTGCAATTTTTAGCAGCCCGAGCGCACCCCACTCTGAGAACTCAGTAGCGCCTCTGTCCAGGGCGAGCTCGAGCGGCGGTTTTTGGCAACCCGAGCGCGGCCCTCTTTAAAATTTTTTTTTTTTCCTTTGCTTTGCTTTTAGTTCTTAGATCTTGGATGCTTAATTATTGTTTACTCCTTAATTAGATGTTTAGAACCGAGGTCTCACAAGTGGGATCGGAACCACCGATCTAGGATCGGAGCTTCCGATCTTGGTGACATCGGAACCAAATTGGAAGCATATCGGAAGCATGGAGATCGGAACTTCCGATCAGCAATCGAAGCTTCCGATCGGCTGTCGGTGACAGGTGTGTGGTTGCATGTGGTTGAGATTGACATGTGGCATCGGAGCTTCCGATCGGAGGAACGGAGCTTCGATCGGAAGCTGTTCGGAGCTTCCGATTAGGGAACGGAACTTCCGATCGTTGTCTATAAATATAGGTGCGAGGGCTTCATTTTAAAGCGCACCGAATTCCTCTCCTTCGCCCTCGTGGCTCTATTTTAGGGCTTTGGGTACTCTTATTTTAGAGTTGGAGAAAGGAACATATTTAAGTATAGTCGGACAGTGTCTGACATAGTAGCGGAGCAGTGCTCGTGTAGCGGAGCAGTGCTCGAGGTTGTGGAGCTGCAGCAGGGGTGTACCCCTAGTTGCGAGATAGTCGTCATCAGCGGGCTGACGACGGACGCAGGTATAGCTATGGTCTCCTTAAAATATTTAGGAGTATGCAATAGCTTAGTTAAGGCTTTTAGAGCTTAAATAATGATGCATGGATATTTGCATTGCAGAGCTGATGTAGGCTTGGAACCTAGAGTGGGACTGCTAGAAACTGCCTGTAGTAAGATACGCAAGTACAGACTGAGATTGCCAGTGGGTTTTGCATGCTTATATGTTGCATTTTTGTGCCATATTATTATGCAACATGTGCATATCATATTGTGCATGTCCATCTTGTGAGATGAGCCATGTAGGGCCGCTCAGCCCTGTCTGGACGGTTGATGTCTAGTGCCCAGTGACTGACGGGTCATGGGTGGCTAGCATCGGGGGACACAGTCCACGTCCTGTAGGAATGAGCAGTGTACGCAGGGTTTTCTCCCCGGGTTGTACCACTCATATCCTAGGCGCCATTACTGAGCAGTTATATACAGTTATCCCAGATATGGATACCCTATCATTTGCATGCATCATATTTGTACGTTTTACCCAGTGCTTTCGTATTGAGCTTAGAGCTTACGTCCAGTCTTTCCTGTGTATTTGGACACCCCATTCGACGGGGCAGGTGTAGGTGCAGGATTGAGCACCAGGAGCTTGGAGTAGCCAATGACTAGTGAAGACAGCAGGATTGGCTGTAGGTTTTGCCTTTAGGCTATTTATTCGATTTGGTTTTATAAATCGAATTGGTTTAACCGGTTGTATTCTGCCGGTCTGTTTTTATTTAAGTCTTCCGCAGCGATTTATTTAATGCATGTTTAATTATGCTCTTAACTCTGATTAGGTAGCGGATCCGGGCAGGGTCGCTACAGTTATCATCAAGGCACAGTGCTGAGGTTATACTAAGAAACGTGGACAATAGAATGCACTAGACATGATGGTTTAAGTTCCCAGTATTCCTTGGGAAGCCGCTTGTCCTTCGGGGAGAGTGGGGAGGGTAACCAGTCTAGGGAACATTGTGAGCAGTTACGTTGGAGTATAGACTTGAGCAACTAGATTCTCTTGAAGAGAATTTGAGCTTTGTTGTGTTGGCACAGTGTTGGAAATATTGTTTCCTGACTAGAGGTGTTGAGCACTGAGAACTTTTGGAACCATTAGATGGTTAATTTGATTAGTGATTCGACGATTGTCGTAAGCCAGTCAAGTTATGACTTGGTCCTCGTCAGTATAAGATTTCCTTTGAGACGATAATCTAGATCAAGCGGGTATTGTATCCTTCGTGGTCAGGAAGATTGTGGTCCGAGGGAAAGAGGTATCAGTGATACGATACGCTAGCGCAAGGGAAGTTCGATTGTCGACCAGTAGCGCAGTAATTTTCAGCTGGAAAATGTTAATGCGGTTCAGCATTAATGAAGCTTGCAGAGAATTCGACGGGAGTCTGAGTATGTCAGAGGATATTTCGACCAGACACTTGAGAAAGGGTTTCTGATACGTTCTCGAGGTATTACCTTAGATTTCGAGGACGAAATCTTTTAAGGGGGGGAGAATGTAGTAACCCGTATCCAGAATTAGCGATTAATGAGTATATTAATCATGTAACCATGTTTAGATTAAGTAAAACATGATTAAGGAAATTCCAAATGGGTTAACGAAGTCCAGAAATGGATTCAGGACACTCAAAATAGCCGGGAAGGTCCCGAAGGTCCGGAGGGTTCGGAAGCTCCGAACTCAGGATCGGAGGCTCCGAAGTGGATCGGAAGCTCCGTCGGTAAGATCGGACGCTCCGATCGGGACCAGGGCACGTGTCATCGCTGATGTCAGCAAGGTGACATCATGGCTAACGTAATATTGAGCGTTCGAACGTTCCGAACCGGGTTCGAAGGCTCCGAACTTCGTCTATAAATAGGGGGCCGAGATTTCATTTTCAAGTGCACCTTTCCCTCTATTCTCTCTGATTCCTAGGCCTTCTAACTCAGATCTAGGGAGTTCTAGGCATCCTATTGGGAATCCGGAAGTGGCATAGCGATCCAGGCGTCGAGGTGGAGCTGTGGCCTAGTTTTGAGGCAATTGTCATCAGCGGGCTGACGACGGACGCAGGTATAGCTATGGTCTCCTTAAATTATTTAGGAGTATGCAATAGCTTAATTAAGGCTTTTAGAGCTTAATTATTAATGCATGGGTATTTGCATTGTAGAGCTGATATAGGCTTGGAACCTAGAGTGGGACTGCTAGGAACTGCCTGTAGTAAGGTACGCAAGTATAGACTGAGATAGCCAGCGGGTTTTGCATGCTTATATGTTGCATTTGTGTGTCATATTATTATGCAGCATGTGCATATCATATTATGTCTGTCCATCTTGTGAGATGAGCCATGTAGGGCCGCTCAGCCCTGTCTGGACGGTTGATGTCTAGGGCCCATTGACTGACGGGTCATGGGTGGCTAACATCGGGGGACACGGTCCACATCCTGTAGGAATGAGCAGTGTACGCAGAGTTTGATCACCGGGTTGTACCACTCATATCCTAGGCGCCATTACTGAGCAGTTATATATAGTTATCCCAGATATGGATACCCTATCATTTGCATGCATCATATTTGTATGTTTTACCCAGTGCTTTCGTATTGAGCTTAGAGCTTACGTCCAGTCTTTTCTGTGTACCTGGACACCTCATTCGACGGGGCAGGTGTAGGTGCAGGATTGAGCACCCGGAGCTTGGAGTAGCCAGTGACCAGTGAAGACAGTAGGATTAGCTGTAGGTTTTGCCTTTAGGCTATTTATTCAATTTGGTTGTATAAATCGAATTTATTTAACCAGTTGTATTCTTCCGGTCTGTTTTTACTTAAGTCTTCCGCAGTGATTTATTTAATGCATGTTTAATTATGCTCTTAACTCTGATTAGGTAGCGGATCCGGGTAGGGTCGCTATACTACCAACTCTAGGTCCTTGCCTATAGTCTGCTCTACACTGCCAAATGATACTACTATCATTATAGTGCTCTAAAAGCCTTAACTAAGCTATTGCATACTCCTAAATATTTATAAGAAGCAAAAGCTATACCTTCGTCCGTCGTTAGCCCTTTGCTGTCGAGTGCCTCAAAACTAGGCCACAGCTCCGCTACGACGCCTGGATCGCTATGTCACTTCCGGATTCCCCACGAGACGCCTAGAATTCCCTAGATCTGAGTTAGAAGGCTAAGGAATTGAGAGAGAAGAGAGGAATTGGTGCACTCAAATGTGAGCTCGGCACCCCCTATTTATAGATGACGATCGGAACCTCCGTTCCTCGATCGAAACATCCGATCACAATCAAAACGTCCGATCCCGACATCGGAGCTTCCGATCTCTCTTATCTGCCATGTGTCAAAATCTCACTGGTTGACTTCGGATAGAGGTGATCGGAACTTTCAATCCTGCCACACGTTATGCCTGACGTAATTCGATCGGAGCTTCCGATCCTGTTCGGAGCTTTCGAACTCACCTTTGAAGCTTCCGATCTTGCCTTCGGAGCTTTCGAACCCTTCCCAAGTAATTATGATTAATTCCTTAATCACTGATTTTGGTTACGGGCTACTACACATTCAGACGAGAATGAAGTCAGCTCAGGATAGACAGGCGAAGTATGCGAATGTCAGACGTAGACCTTTGAGTTTTGAGCAGGGAGACCGAGTATTGCTTAAGATTTCTCCTTTCAGAGGCACTGTCAGATTTAATAAGAGAGGGAAGTTATCTCCGAGATTCATCGGGCCATATGAGATTCTCGAGAAGTTAGGCGATCTTGCCTACAGACTTGCACTTCCTCCGTCTTTATCTGGTATTCACGACGTTTTTCACGTCTCTATGCTGCGGAAGTATCATCCTGATCCTTCTCACATTCTTCAGTCTGACGAAGCCGAGTTAGATGAGACTCTGAGCTATTTTGAACGACCAATTCAGATCCTTGATCGGAAGGAGAAGCAGCTCAGAACCAAGTTGATTCCGTTGGTGAAAGTACGGTGGAGCTGTCACGAAGTTGAAGAAGTGACTTGGGAGACAGAATCCGACATGAGACAACGTTTTCCTAAGTTATTCGGATGACGTGAGTTCTTCTTACTGTCTTTAGTTCTTTATTCTATCTTATGAGTTGTAATTCTTATTGATTTCGAGGACGAAATCTCTTCTTAGAGGTTGAGAATTGTAACGCCCTAATTTTATCTTAATTGAGCTTATTTGAGATAATCAGAGATTGCAGAGTTCAAGAGCCGACTTGATTTTGATCAGGGTCTATTTTGAAAATTTTGGAAATTTCAGGGACTAAAGTGCAAAATTGAGTTTTTATATATTATCTTCACTTGAAGAAGGTTGAATTAGTCTCCTTTTCCTTCACCTCCTTCTCCTCCATCGGTTCCCTCCATTGTTAACGCCCAAGCTTTCTCCCAATCTTTGTGATTTCAGTCCGAGCTCGATCCGTCCGTTGGAATTTATTTCTGAAGGCAGATTAGCAATCACTGTAGTGAGAGCTTCGTTATATCGTAAGTTTTTCTACGATAAGATACATTCTATTTTTCGGATGTTGTTAGATTCGATTGATTTTCGAGTATGTTGTTCTTGGTAGAGTTCTGATCGTTTATTATCTGTCGGTTTTGAAATAGAGCGACGTTCGGAATTGTTATGATTTTTGGAAGTTTATTCAAAAATTTGGAGTTTGAGATTTGATGGGTTTGCAGTATTTTTGTTGTATTAGCATTGTTATGAGTTAGTATCATTGTCATACTGCTGTCTGTGTTTCCGGTTCGATCAGTTATAGCCGTTATGCCGCCGGTTTGAGTTTTGGGATTTCGAACCGTTTCGAGTTGTTGAAACTTGGCTATTGAGTTTGATCGTCGTTGTTGATCATCTTTTGTCTCCATACAGATTCGTTTGGAGTTTTCGAGCCCGATGTTGACAGCATTGGATCGTCGAAGAGTTGGACAAAGAACGGTAAAGAAATTACCTTGAGCAGTTGTTGTTTTTGTTAGGTTGTATAGTTTCTGATATAACTTTTTGTTATATCTTATCCAGAGTTGGAGCTATTTGCATTGCAAGGTAAAAACAGTCATCGTTAGCGGGATAGCATACTCGGGACAGTTGGTTCACGAGTTTCCCTTAAAATCACATACTTGCATCAATACTTGTTCTAGCATGTGGAACTTGTATTTTGTTGTTGATTGAGTTTTGTTATATGGCTTAATGCTTTATGTTTTCTTATGCATTCATATTGAGCCAAACCTTTGATTTCAGCGGGCAGAACAACCCTTTTTGTTTAAATGTTTTGGGGGCTATACTGTGAGTGGCCTGGGTGTAGAGGTTCACTTATTGTCAGCATACTCCTTATAGTCGCACCAAAGTCTAGGGGAGTGGGATACATGGCACCACCTCGATTGGGAGAGTCAGTGAGTTGTTACGTGATATCATCCTCAGGATCCCAAAAGCAGAGCAGCAATCTCTTGTTTATCAGAATTGATATCCCTATTTTAAAGACATGCATATCATTCGTTTTGATTTGATTATGATGTCTTGAAAGCATGTTGTTGATATATTACAAGTATTACTTGTTATGTTGTTTTTACTGGGAATATATTTTTCACCGGAGTTATCAGGCTGTTTCTTTGTTTTGTATGTGTACTTGGAAACAGGAGGGGCCTGATCAAGTCAGCGAAGGCCTGGTTAGCATCAAGAGGGAGAGTTAGTAGTGGGACTTGGTTTAGAAGTCGAATCAGCATGTTTATCTAGTTTAAGATTGAAGCATGTTAGAACTCGAACTTGTTATGTTTTGTAATTCGAATTTGTTTTGTATTCGGATTGTAATCTAGAATCGAAGCATGTTTGGTACTTTTATCGATCTAGACTCCTTGCTGATTTTAGGCCTTATGAAAGCATTTTTTTGATATTGCGTGTATTCTCTACACCCCGTTTTGTGTATGTATTTGAATGCATGTTAAAAGCGAGGGCGGGAATAAATTTTGTTATGTGAGACCTCGGTTCTAAACATCAATTAAAGGAGTAATTAAAATAAGCAAGCATTAAAAGCCAACACATTTTTTTTTTATATAAAAGTGCCCGCGCGGCCGCGCACGGCGCCCTGACTCATGCGCGGGCACGCATGACGCCCTTCCCGAAAAGGGGCGCATGCGCGCGGGCGCGCGCTAGGATATGCGGGAGCGTCTCCCTGGCTGCTTCGGTGCTAGAAATTGCCAAAATCAAGAACATCAAGCCATACAATATTTCAAAACATAAACATGCGTTACAAACTTGATTCCTCAAATTAAAACATGAGTTCTGGAGTTCAACAACCAAACCAAAGTCGAGAACATGCAACAACAATATAACGATGAAGTTCGATAACTAAACATGTTCTAACATAAACTAGATTGGCATGCTGAAATCGACTTCTAAACCGAGTCTCACTTCTACATCTTTCCCTCGAAGCTAACCATGCCTCTTCTGACTTGTTCCTGACCCACCTGTTGCCAAGTACACATACAAAACAAAGCAACAGCCGGATAACCGGTGAGAATGATGATCCCAGTAAAAACAACATATCAAGTAATACAACAATAAACATTCTTTCAAGACAACAGTGTAATCAATAACAATGTAATGAAATGCATGTCTTTAAACCGGAATATCAAATTTGATAAACGAGGGATTGTTGCTGTGCTTTTGGGATCCTGAGGATGAGATCATGAGATGACTCACCGACTCTCCCGATCGAGGTGGTGCCACATATCTCACTCCTCTAGACTTTGAGCAACCGTAATGAGTATGCTAGCACTAGGCGATACGACTACGACCTAGGCCACTCCATTATAGTTCCCAAACGTCCAAACAAAAAGGGCGGTTCTGCCCGCTAAATCAACGTAGGCTCAAGATGAATGCATAACAGAACATAAAACATAGCCATATAATAAAATCTCAAGCAAATCAACAAGACACAAGTTCCTCATGCTAGAACAAGTGTAGATGCAAGTATGTGCTTTTAAGGGAAACTCGAGAACCAACTGTCCCGAGTATGCTATCCCGCTATCGATGACTGCTTTTACCTTTCAAGGCAGTAGTTCCAACTTCTGGGAAGCTACAACAAAAGATTGTATCAAAGTCTAACCAATCTAAACAACAACAAGGCTCAAGGTAATTTTCTATACCGTTCTTCTTCCAAATCTCTGAAACGAACAAATGCTGTTAACCCTGGGCTTGAAAAACTCCAAAAGAATCTATTCAGATACAAATCAAAGATCAATAACCATGATCAACTTACAAGCCAAGTTCAACAACTCAAAAACGGTTCGAAATCCCAAAACTCAAACCGACGGCATAACGGCTAAAAATTGAACAAACCGGAAACGCAGACAGCAGTTCATTACCGATATCAACTCAATTCAATGCTAATACAACAACAACAAGGAAATCCCAACAAATCTCAAAACCCACATTTTTGAAAATGGTTTCCAAAAATCATAACAATTCCGAACGTCGCTCTATTGAAAGAGTGGGTGCCCAGTGAGCCAACTTGTGGCTATGGGCTTTGATGACTCTTTGTATAAACGATCTTTTGTTTAATATAATTTACACTTTTATTAATGGCAATGACTTTATCTTTCTTCATATTGTTATATTGTGATATACTATTGTTGTTTTGATAAAGACCTTGAATATACTATAGTGTATGTAAGATGTGGTAGAACATGGGGATGTCTATCATGAAATACATCTTATAGTCACTGTATATTCTAAACTGTTCCTAGTCAATTGAGCCGTCCGATAATAAGGATAAGGATCGCTCGAGTTTGAGACTAGCATTTGCGATGTGGAGTATCACGTTTCATTGGTAGGGAACATGGAGATGTTCGAAGCATGCAAATGGATATTCATAGGATGAATATTCGAACTACCCTATCCGGACTTTCCAAGTGGTTATCACTTATCGAGTGGATAAAGTCCGCGGTTTTGGTTGTACACCATTAGTCCTTACTACTTGAAACATCATGGAGACTCTATATGCTAGTACTGTGCTTTGACTCGTTTACCGACTCTATGGGGGTCATCAGGTGTCGGGATTGGGTACAGTTACAACACATATAGGAGTCGATGCATTGTTGTCAAGGATTCACCACATACTTGCGAGTGTGGATATCCTATGCGATCTGAGGAGATATTAGTGTGACGAATCTCTGGCCAGAGTACTTGATGTGATTTAAGAAATGGTTTCTTAGTAGCACATGCGATGTCACTAATTTGATCTTCAAGATGTATTGCATAGTTATCGAATCTTGAGCGACTCTCGATATACCAATGGTTGTTGATTCGATCGGGATATTTGGATGAAGGGACCGTACTGTACGCGAACCAAAATCTACTGGTTCTTGTAGGCACTATCAGTGATACCTAGGGAATCATGGGGCGATGTTGCTAGGCGCTTTACCATGATTCGTTGGGCAAGTCGGAAATCGTTGTTCCGAGTCACAAGGAGTTGTGAGCCCACGGCTAGCTGTATCCCTGAACCATTGAGGGTCACACAGTGTAATGGAGTTTTAATCCCCGTTGAGATAGTTAAATTTAAAGAGTTAAATTTAATGAATAAAGAAGTTGGACTTCTTAAATAAGAGTAAGGGAGTAGGATTTCCTAAAATGACATAGGGATGTACATTTTTGGAAACCACTGAATTCGGATTCAGGAAAATTTATCTTGACTTTAAAATGTGCAGAAATGGTTTCTGTGCACATTGGTAAAATCGGTTTATCAATCGGAGTCACGATGAATTTTATATTAATTTCTGAACTTGCGGGCTTTGCTTGTCGGGCCTCAACTTATGACTAATGGGCCCTAAGGTGTTAGTGGCCTGCATTATAAATAAGTTATTGCAGTACAGAAATTACACACAACAGGTTATAATTTAAGAGACAGTTTTTCGAAAACCCTAGCTCTCTAAAATATTTCGGCCGCCCCCCTCCCTTCTCTGCGTGAGAAATTCCGGTCTGTGATTTTGAATTGCAGTCTGGAATAGCGAATCAAATTCGTTTATTCTCTTCGTAGAAAACTTCTGATAGATTTTCTAGTGCAATCTATCAGAGGGATTAAACCTCTATTCGTGGACCTGATTGAAGGAAAGCTTGTTCATCAGTTCCAGGGAGATACAAGAAGCGCAGAGAAATCTGTGTGGTGTCCAATAATCTCGCTTCGAGATTGAAGGTAAAATTTAATAATTGTTATTTAAATTTTACACACACTTATAATTTAATCGTTGAACGGTTGATACACACAATATGGAATTGTTCCATAATAAAATTTTTAAACTTTCGCTGCACCGGGTATCAATCGTGATTGATCTGAGAGCCGCGTTTTCCAACAACCGACAGATAATAAACGATCAGAACTCCGCCAAGAACAACATACTAGAATCTAAATCGATTCTAACAACCTCCGAAAAATAAAACATATCCGATCGGAGAAATACATACGGTATAACGGAGCTCTCACTGCAGTGATCACTAATCTGCCTTCAGAAATAATTTCCAACGGCTAAATCGAGCTCGGACTGAAATCAGAAATCTTGGAGGCTCAATGGATCGGCTTCAATGGAGATGGCGTGTAAGAAGGAAGAAGGAGAAGACTTTTCAATCTCAATTCTAAGTGTAGATAATATATAAAATCCAATAATTGCGTTTTAATCCCTGAAATTTCTAAAATTTGCAAAAAGGACCCTGAACAAAATCAAGTCGGCTCGTGAACTCTGTAATCTCCGATTAACTCAAATAAACTCATTTAAGATAAAAATGGGGCGTTAAAATTCTCCCCCACTAAGAATAGATTTCGTCCTCGAAATCAACGAGAACCACAACTCATAAGATAGAATAAAAAACTAAAGACAGTAAGAAGAACTCACGTCATCCGAATAAATCCGGAAATCGCTGTCTCATGTCAGATTCTGTCTCCCAAGTCGCTTCCTCGACGCCGTTACGGCTCCACGGCACCTTCACCAACGGAATCAACTTGGTTCTGAGCTGTTTCTCCTTCCGATCAAGGATCTGAATCGGTCGCTCAAAGTAACTCAGAGTCTCGTCTAACTCGGCTTCATCAGGCTGAAGGATATGAGAAGGATCTAGATGATATTTGTTGGAAAACGAGGCTCTCAGATAAATCACGATTGATACCCGGTGCAGCGGAAGTTTAAAATTTTTTATCATGGAACAATTCCATGGTGTGGGTATCAACCATTCAACGATTAAATTATATTGTGTGTGTAAAATTCAAATAACAATTAATTAAATTTTACCTTCAATCTCGAAGCGAGATTATTGGACACCAACAGAATTAATCTGCTCTTGTTGTCTCTCTCAGGAACTGATGAACTCCTTCAATCAGGTCCACGAATGGGGTTTAAATCCCTCTGATAGATTGCACTAGAAAATCTATCAGAAGTTTTTCTGCGAAGAGATTAAACGAATCTGATTCGTTATTCCTGACTGCAATTAAAAATCACAAACCGGAAATTCTCTGACAGAGCAAGGAGGGGTCGGCCGAAATATAAGAGAGAGAGGCTAGGGTTTTTCGATTTCTGCTCTCAAAATTATGACCTGTTGTGTCTAATTTCTGTACTGTAATAACTTATTTATAATGCAGGCCACTAACACCTTAGGGCCCATTAGTCATAAGTTGAGGCCCGACAAGCAAAGCCCGCATGTTCAGAAATTAATATAAAATTCATCGTGACTCCGATTGATAAACCGATTTTACCAATGTGCACAGAAACCATTTCTGCACATTTTAAAGTCAAGATAAATTTTCCTGAATCCGAATTCAGTGGTTTCCAAAAATGTACATCCCTATGTCATTTTAGGAAATCCTACTCCCTTACTCTTATTTAAGAAGTCCAACTTCTTTATTCATTAAATTTAACTCTTTAAATTTAACTATCTCAACGGGGATTAAAACTCCATTACACTGTGTGACCCTCAATGGTTCAGGGTTACAGCTAGCCGTGGGCTCACAACTCCTTGTGACTCGGAACAACGATTTCCGACTTGCCCAACGAATCATGGTAAAGCGCCTAGCAACATCGCCCCATGATTCCCTAGGTATCACTGATAGTGCCTACAAGAACCAGTAGATTTTGGTTAGCGTAAAGTACGGTCCCTTCATCCATATATCCCGATCGAATCAACAACCATTGGTATATCGAGAGTCGCTCAAGATTCGATAACTATGCAATACATCTTGAAGATCAAATTAGTGACATCGCATGTGCTACTAAGAAACCATTTCTTAAATCACATCAAGTACTCTGGCCAGAGATTTGTCACACTAATATCTCCTCAGATCGCATAGGATATCCACACTCGCAAGTATGTGGTGAATCCTTGACAACAATGCATCGACTCCTATATGTGTTGTAACTGTACCCAATCTCGACACCTGATGACCCCCTCAGATTCGGTAAACGAGTCAAAGCACAGTACTAGCATATAGAGTCTCCATGATGTTTCAAGTAGTAAGGCCTAATGGTGTACAACCAAAACCGCGGACTTTATCCACTCAATAAGTGATAACCACTTGGAAAGTCCGGATAGGGTAGTTCGATTATTCATCCTATGAATATCCATTTGCATGCTTCGAACATCTCCATGTTCCCTACCAATGAAACGTGGTACTCCGCATCGCAAATGCTAGTCTCAAACTCGAGCGATCCTTATCCTTATTATCGGACGGCTCAATCGACTAGGAACAGTTTAGAACATACAGTGACTATAAGATGTATTTCATGATAGACATCCCCATGTTCTACCACATCTTACATACACTATAGTATATTCAAGGTCTTTATCAAAACAACAATAGTATATCACAATATAACAATATGAAGTAATATAAAGTCATTGCCATTAATAAAAGTGTAAATAATATTAAACAAAAGATTGTTTATACAAAGAGTCATCAAAGCCCATAGCCACAAGTTGGCTCACTGGGCACCCACTCTTTCAATCTCCCACTTGCCCTATAGCCAACTAGTCATACTACGTAGACCCATTGCTTCGCGATGTTTGTCAAACAATGGTCCTGGCAAGGGCTTAGTAAGTGGATCAGCGATATTGTCTGCAGAGGCCACTCGTTCGACAGTGATGTCTCCTCTTTCCACAATCTCCCGGATGATGTGGTATTTCCTCAGTACGTGTTTGGATCTTTGATGAGACCTTGGTTCCTTTGCTTGAGCAACGGCACCCGTGTTGTCACAGTACACCGGGACTGGACCAACAAATTCAGGAATGACGCCCAACTCTTGGACGAACTTCCTCATCCAAACGGCCTCTTTAGCAGCAGCTGATGCTGCAATGTATTCAGCCTCAGTGGTGGAATCCGCTGTGGTGTCCTGCTTGGAACTCTTCCAAGAGACAGCACCGCCATTGAGCATGAACACAAATCCAGAGGTTGACTTCGAGTCATCCACGTCACTTTGGAAGCTAGAGTCGGTATAGCCTTCCAATTTCAGATCTCGTCCTCCATATACCATGAACATATTCTTAGTCCTTCGTAAGTACTTAAGAATGTCCTTCACGGCTTTCCAATGCATTTGACCAGGATTAGCCTGATATCTGCTCGTGACACTCAGAGCAAATGCTACATCCGGTCTTGTAGATATCATCCCATACATGATACTACCTATAGCTGACGCATATGGTACATGTGTCATATTCTCTATCTCTGCATCATTCTTGGGACACATAGACTTGGATAAAGAAACTCCATGACACATGGGTAGATGTCCTCTCTTGGACCCATCCATTGAAAACCGTTTCAATATGGTGTCGATGTAGGTTGATTGAGTGAGTCCTATCATTCTCTTAGATCTATCTCTATAGATCTGTATCCCAAGAATGTAGGATGCCTCACCCAAATCCTTCATCGAGAATCTACCTGATAACCATATCTTTGTTGACTGTAACATCCCTACATCATTCCCAATGAGTAGGATGTCATCAACATAAGGTACTAAGAATGTCACAGCATCCTTAACTACTTTCTTGTACACGCACGGTTCCTCCGGGTTCTTGATGAAACCAAAATCTTTTATTGTTTCATCAAATTTCTGGTTCCAACTTCTTGATGCTTGTTTTAGACCATAAAATTGATCTCTGAAGCTTGCATACCTTATGCTCGCTTCCCATGGATGTGAACCCCTCTGGCTGCTTCATATAGATTTCTTCCTTAATGTCTCCATTAAGAAAAGCAGTCTTCACATCCATTTGTCATATCTCATAGTCATACCATGCAGCTATGGCAATAAGGATTCTTATGGACTTGAACATTGCAACTGGTGAAAAGGTTTCATCATAGTCAACTCCTTGTCTTTGAGTGTAACCTTTCGCCACCAATCGCGCCTTGTAGGTCAATACCTTACCATCAGGCCCAAGCTTTCTCTTGTAGATCCATTTACACCCTATTGGAACAATTCCATCAGGAGGATCTACTAAAGACCAAACTTGGTTTGTATGCATTGAATCCAATTCAGACTGCATAGCTTCAAGCCATAAATTTGAATCCGCATCAGAAATTGCTTCCTTGAAGTTTCTTGGATCACATCCAATGTCGGGTTCATCTTGATCCCCTTCAAGAAGAAGACCATATCGAACAGGAGGTCTAGAAGTCCTCTCGGATCTTCTAGGTGCAGGCGTGTCCAGCAATGGTTCCTGAGGCGTAGGATCGTTATTTTGTATTTCGGGTTCTTCTCGAACTTCTTCGAGTTCCATCATCTCGCCTTTCTTATCCAATAAGAACTCCTTCTCCAAGAAGGTGGCATTCCTAGAAACAAACACTTTTGTTTCAGCAGGATAATAGAAATAATATCCGATTGAATTCTTCGGATACCCTACAAAATAACATAAGCTGGATCGACTATCCAACTTATCTCCCACTGTCCGCTTCACGTAAGCAGGACATCCCCAAATCCTCAAGTACGAATACTTAGGAGCTTTGCCATTCCATAACTCGTATGGTGTTTTGTCCACTGCTTTAGTGTGGACGTTGTTCAACAAGAATACCGCCGTTTCAAGCGCATAGCCCCAAAACGAAGGTGGAAGCTCAGTGAAGCTCATCATGGATCGAACCATGTCCAACAAAGTTCGATTACGACGCTCCGATACACCATTCAGCTGTGGTGTCATAGGAGGAGTCCACTGAGAGAGAATCCCATTCTCTTTTAGATAGTCCAAAAACTCGGTACTTAAGTATTCTCCACCTCGATCCGATCGAAGTGCTTTAATACTTTTACCTAGCTTGTTTTCTACTTCAGCCTTGAATTCTTTGAACTTTTCAAATGCTTCAGACTTATATTTCATTAAATATAAATACCCATACCTTGAATAATCGTCAGTAAAGGTAATGAAGTAGGTGTGGCCATATTGAGTCCCAACTCTAAATGGTCCACAAACATCTGTATGGATCAAATCCAACAGATTTTGACTACGCTTAGGTTTCCCCTTAAAAGGAGATTTAGTCATTTTCCCTTTTAGGCAGGATTCACAAGTAGGTAGAGAGTTAATATCAGACATATCAAACATGCCCTCTCCCACTAGCTTGTTCATCCTCCTTGAGGAAATATGACCTAGTCTAGCGTGCCAAAGGTTTGCCGGGTTTTGACTATCGATTTTCCTTTTGTTTGTTGTCGCCGGTTTATCAATATAATTTATTGGAACGTCTTTTAGTTTTAAGTTGTATAGATCGTTTTCAAGTTGTCCATTTCCAATCAAACATTCATTCTTGTAAATATTGCAAATCCCATTCACAAAATTGCAAGAATAACCATCTCTATCTAGCATAGAAACAGAAATAATGTTTTTAATTAAATCCGGAACAAATAAAACATCTCTTAAAAATAACTTAAAACCGTTCTGCAAAATTAAACAAACATCTCCAATGGCTGTAGCTTCAACTCTGGAACCATTCCCGAGCCTCAGCTGGGTCTCACCATTCTAAGCCTGCGACTTCTTGTCATCACCTGCAAATCATTGCAAATGTGAGATCCACATCCGGTATCCAATACCCAAGAAGTAGTATTAAGTGAAATGTTTATTTCAATATAGAACATACCCTTTGCAGTTCCCAACTGCTCTAGATATTCCTTGCAGTTGCGCTTCCAATGACCGGGCTTCTTGCAGTAATGGCAAACATCCTTGGATTTTCCATTGTTTGAAGCCTTTGTCTTGTGCTTCTTCTCGGGCTCGACTTTCTTGGGTGGGGCAGAACGTTTCTTGCCCTTCATACTTGGCCCCTTCTTAGCAGAAGATGAGGAGCCCACCAAGAAAGCTGGCTTATCCTTCTTAAGTGTGGATTCATATGTCACAAGCATATTGACCATCTCTTCAAGGGTGGCCTCTATCTTGTTCATATTAAAATTCACCACAAATCCGTCAAACAAAGAAGGAAGAGACAGAAGTAGTAAATCCACGTTGAGTTCATGCTCCAACACCAAATCAAGGGTCGCTAACTTTTGTATGAGCCAAATCACTCGTATCCCATGATCACGGACCGAAGTCCCTTCACGCATGCGACACGTCATCAGCTCCTTAACAGTTGCGAACCTTTCAGCCCTCGATTGAGCCCCAAAAAGTTCCTTGAGTTGAGCGTGAATGTCAGCAGCATTCACGGTGTCCTCAAATCGCCTCTGGAGTTCATCAGACATCGAGGCTTGCATATAGCATTTGGTCTTGATGTCATGGTCCCACCATGCATCAAGTTTGGCCAATTCCTCCGGACTTACGTCAGCTGGTGCTTCCTTCGGAGGTGATTTCTCTAACACGTAGAGCATCTTCTCCGAAGTCAAGACAATCTTCAACTTCCGGAACCATTCCGTATAGTTTGCGCCAGTTAACTTGTTTTGTTCGAGGATCGAGAATAATGGATTACGCGAATTCATTGTATGAAATACTGAATAGAAAAACAGACATATATCAATGATTGTTTAAGCAATTTACTAAGACATAAAATAGGCGAAATTTAATTTTATGAATCTCACTCCCACTATTTTAACGATTTCACCACCCTCTAGTGAAAACGAGAAACCTTTTCCTTAGTGAGAACATGGAGTCCAATTGACAAACTTATGGTCCCGAATAATATCAGCCAACCATAATTCTCAAAAGGTAGAGCCCAATTGCTTCCAAAGCAACCCCCATGTATTTACCTCATGTCCAATAAGGGCCCAATAATATGACGCCGTTTAAAATGACATGTCAAGATGACCCATCAATATTAAGTTGTGATGGACGGTTGCCATGTGGATCCCCCAATAATATGAGCCGATCCCATAGGAGTTCCACCCAACTTACAACATTTGTCGATCCAATGTACAGCTTTCCGACGGACGGGCCCCCCCAATAATATGAGCCTGACCGTATCCGCGGGTAGCATCACATACATTGACCGTTGATGGAAGGTAGGAACATTTAAACAAATTTAAATTTCCTTTATTTATCTTGATATCAATTTTAAATCATATTTAAAATGAGGGATTTTTAATTATAAAAATATTTGTCTCATCATATTCAATTTATTGCATGCTTGCCGGATTCACGCAATTATGTCTAAACATGCATACAATCATAATATCATATATTATTTAGGATGATCGATTCCATTTCTAATTGACCCGTGGTTGCCAATCACGAGTCTTAGTCCAATCCTAGGTAATATGCAGTATGCAATGCAATCCTATTACATGTGCTTCCAATTTACATTTCTTCAGTCTTTATTGTCTGCTGGGCCCACCATCTTCAAATCTTGATCTCCCACTAAATCTAATGTATTTACAATAAATAACAATGACAAGTAGGGGATACATTTTTAGGGGTGGGAACGGGCCATAAACCAAGCCCACTTTTATTACATATGACATTCATATCGGGCCATAAACCAGGCCCATTAATAAAACCAACAACAATAAAAACAAAATGTAAATTCCTAACATACACCTACAAAATTGGTCATGGCAATCGATCATCCTTATCCAATAACTTTTAATTCAAAATTAATTTATTGGATAACATGCAGTGGCAATTCAAATTTAAACAAGATAAAATCATATTTTATATATAAAATCTTATTTCACATATAAAATCATATTTTATCTCTTTATCAAATAAAATCATATTTTATCTACAAAATCCAATTTTATAGATAAAATCATATTTTACTTAATATATCCATAAGATCAAATCTTATCATCAATTGTACCAAAAATAATTGATTTCAAAATTCAATTTAAGGATAAAATATTAAAATTTTCCAAAAATTCAAATTTATCCAAAAATCAATTTTAAAGTTTACGGACTCGAACAATTCGATCCGAAATCTCGTGAACCAATCAAAAACAATTTTTGACCGGACCAAAAATAAAATTTTAACACATTAAAATTAATTTTAAATAAAAATTTAATTTTTCCCGCGGGCCGCCCGGGACACTCCCGGGCCGGCCCGCACCCGTGGGCGCGGGCCGGGGCAGCCCGGCTGCCCCTTTAGGGCAGCAACAGTTGCTGCCCTGGCGGCGCCTGGCGCCGCCCTGGGCGGTGCCGAGCGTCGCCCATGGGCGGCGCCGTGCGCCGCCCGTTTGATCTGAGCAACCTAGCTCTGATACCACTGTTGGAAAACGAGGCTCTCAAATAAATCACGATTGATACCCGGTGCAGCGGAAGTTTAAAAATTTTTATCATGGAACAATTCCATGGTGTGGGTATCAACCACTCAACGATTAAATTATATTGTGTGTGTAAAATTCAAATAACAATTAATTAAATTTTACCTTCAATCTCGAAGCGAGATTATTGGACACCAACAGAATTAATCTGCTCTTGTTGTCTCTCTCAGGAACTGATGAACTCCTTCAATCAGGTCTACGAATGGGGTTTAAATCCCTCTGATAGATTGCACTAGAAAATCTATCAGAAGTTTTTCTGCGAAGAGATTAAACGAATCTGATTCGTTATTCCTGACTGCAATTAAAAATCACAGACCGGAAATTCTCTGACAGAGCAAGGAGGGGTCGGCCGAAATATAAGAGAGAGAGGCTAGGGTTTTTCGATTTCTGCTCTCAAAATTATGACCTGTTGTGTCTAATTTCTGTACTGTAATAACTTATTTATAATGCAGGCCACTAACACCTTAGGGCCCATTAGTCATAAGTTGAGGCCCGACAAGCAAAGCCCGCATGTTCAGAAATTAATATAAAATTCATCGTGACTCCGATTGATAAACCGATTTTACCAATGTGCACAGAAACCATTTCTGCACATTTTAAAGTCAAGATAAATTTTTCTGAATCCGAATTCAGTGGTTTCCAAAAATGTACATCCCTATGTCATTTTAGGAAATCCTACTCCCTTACTCTTATTTAAGAAGTCCAACTTCTTTATTCATTAAATTTAACTCTTTAAATTTAACTATCTCAACGGGGATTAAAACACCATTACACTGTGTGACCCTCAATGGTTCAGGGATACAGCTAGCCGTGGGCTCACAACTCCTTGTGACTCGGAACAACGATTTCCGACTTGCCCAACGAATCATGGTAAAGCGCCTTGCAACATCGCCCCATGATTCCCTAGGTATCACTGATAGTGCCTACAAGAACCAGTAGATTTTGGTTAGCGTACAGTACGGTCCCTTCATCCATATATCCCGATCGAATCAACAACCATTGGTATATCGAGAGTCGCTCAAGATTCGATAACTATGCAATACATCTTGAAGATCAAATTAGTGACATCGCATGTGCTACTAAGAAACCATTTCTTAAATCACATCAAGTACTCTGGCCAGAGATTTGTCACACTAATATCTCCTCAGATCGCATAGGATATCCACACTCGCAAGTATGTGGTGAATCCTTGACAACAATGCATCGACTCCTATATGTGTTGTAACTGTACCCAATCTCGACACCTGATGACCCCCTCAGAGTCGGTAAACGAGTCAAAGCACAGTACTAGCATATAGAGTCTCCATGATGTTTCAAGTAGTAAGGACTAATGGTGTACAACCAAAACCGCGGACTTTATCCACTCGATAAGTGATAACCACTTGGAAAGTCCGGATAGGGTAGTTCGATTATTCATCCTATGAATATCCATTTGCATGCTTCGAACATCTCCATGTTCCCTACCAATGAAACGTGGTACTCCGCATCGCAAATGCTAGTCTCAAACTCGAGCGATCCTTATCCTTATTATCGGACGGCTCAATCGACTAGGAACAGTTTAGAACATACAGTGACTATAAGATGTATTTCATGATAGACATCCCCATGTTCTACCACATCTTACATACACTATAGTATATTCAAGGTCTTTATCAAAACAACAATAGTATATCACAATATAACAATATGAAGTAATATAAAGTCATTGCCATTAATAAAAGTGTAAATAATATTAAACAAAAGATTGTTTATACAAAGAGTCATCAAAGCCCATAGCCACAAGTTGGCTCACTGGGCACCCACTCTTTCAATATTTCCGCAGCATAGAGACGTGAAAAACATCGTGAATACCAGATAGAGACGGAGGAAGTGCAAGTCTGTAGGCAAGATCGCCTATCTTCTCGAGAATCTCGTACGGCCCGATGAATCTCGGAGATAACTTCCCTCTCTTACTGAATCTGACAGTGCCTCTGAAAGGAGAAATCTTAGGGAACACACGGTCTCCCTGCTCGAAACTCAGAGGTCTACGTCTGACATTCGCATACTTCGCCTGTCTATCTTGAGCTGACTTCATTCTGGTCTGAATTATCTTAACTTGCTCTGCCATATCTCTAAGCATAAACGGTCCCAAATCTGGTGACTCGAACAAATCATCCCAAAAAAGCGGAGATCGGCACTTCTTACCATACAAAGCCTCAAAAGGCGCCATACCGATACTCGCTTGGAAGCTGTTGTTGTAAGAAAACTCGACAAGAGGCAAAGAATCCTGCCAACTAGTGCCAAAGTCTAGCACTACCGCTCGCAGCATATCCTCTAACGTTTGGATAGTCCGCTTTGACTGTCCATCGGTCTGAGGATGATAAGCTGTACTCAGATGCAATCGAGTACCAAGTGCCTCCTGAAGACTGTGCCAGAAGTGCAAAGTGAATCTAGGGTCTCTGTCTGAAACAATCGACTTCGGAACCCCATGCAATCTCACAACATTGCTAAAATACAACTCAGCCATCTGATCATGACGATACATCATCCTGTACGGAATAAAACAAGCAGACTTCATCAATCGATCGATCACTACCCAAATAGCATCGCATCCTCGAACTAATCGCGGTAGATTTGTGACGAAATCCATAGAAATGTGATCCCATTTCCACTCAGGAACAGATAGACTGTGCAACAGACCTCCTGGTCGCTTCCGCTCTGCTTTCACTTGCTGACAGTTCAAACACCGAGATACAAACCTCGCAACATCGCTCTTCATTCTCTTCTACCAGAACTGGTTCTTCAGGTCGTTGTACATCTTACGACCTCCAGGATGGATACGAAACCGACTGCAATGAGCCTCTCGGAGAATACGCTGTCTCAACTCCGAAATATCAGGCACAACAATACGGTTATTCACAAACAAAACGTCATCTCTAACCTGGAATTCAGACTGATGCCCAGATCTGACTTTCTCTACTGAAACCTGAATGCTCGGCTCAGACTTCTGTGCTTCTCTGATCGCAACAAACAACTCCGGTTCGGCTCGAATAGCAAACACTGTGATAGTCTCCCTATCTGTTTCAAACTCTAAACAAGAAGTGCAACAATCATCAATCAACTGAGAAACACCAATAGTAGAAAGAGATAAAGAACATAGCTTTCGGCTCAAGGCATCTGCAACTGCATTCGACTTTCCGGGATAATACTTGATTTCGTAGTCGAAATCCTTCAACAGATTTAACCATCTTCTCTGCCTCATATTCAGCTCTGCCTGTGAAAACAAGTACTTAAGACTCTTATGATCAGAAAAGATCTCGAAAGACTCACCATACAGATAGTGACGCCAGATCTTCAGATCAAAGATGATCGCAGCTAGTTCAATATCATGAATCGGATAACGAGTCTCGTGCGGTTTCAGCTGCCTCAATGCATACGCCACCACATGCTTATGTTGCATAAGGACACAACCCAAGCCTCGGTTAAAAGCATCACAATAGACTGTGAAACCTCCAGTACCCTTCGGAATAGAAAGAATTGGAGCACTGGTCAGTCTCCTCTTCAGATCAACAAAGCTAGCCTCACAATCTGAAGTCCAAACAAAAGGCGCATTCTTCTGTGTCAGTTGGGTAATCGGCTTGGAAATAGATGAGAATCCCTCGATGAATCGGCGGTAATAACCAGCTAAACCCATGAAGCTTCGGATCTCAGGTACTGATGTCGGTCTAGGCCAATTCATAACTGCTTCAATCTTGCTGGGATCGACAGAAATCCCATCACCTAAAATGATATGACCGAGAAATAAGACTCGATCCAACCAGAATTCACACTTAGACAACTTGGCAAACAACTATTCAACTCGCAAAATCTGCAGTACGGTCCTCAAGTGCTCTGCATGGTCAGTACGGTTCTTCGAGTGGACAAGAATATCATCGATAAAGATAATGACGAACTCATCTAAATAACGCTGAAATATACGGTTCATCAAACCCATAAAAACCGCTGGAGCGTTAGTCAAACCGAATGGCATGACTATAAACTCGAAATGACCATACCTCGTTCTGAATGCGGTCTTAGGAACATCTTCCTCTTGCACTCTCAGCTGATGATAGCCTGACCTCAGATCAATTTCAGAATAGATAGAAGAACCCTTCAGCTGATCAAAAAGGTCATCTATTCTAGGTAAAGGATACCTGTTCTTGAATGTAGCTTGATTCAGTTGACGGTAGTCAATACAGAGTCGCATAGAACCATCCTTCTTCCGAACAAACAGAATAGGAGCACCCCAAGGCGATACACTAGGTCTGATGTATCCCTTGGCAATCAAATCCTCAAGCTGCTCCTTCAACTCTCTCAGTTCAATAGGTGCCATACGATAAGGAGCTTTGGAAATAGGTTGAGTACCTAGCACCAAATCGATGCTGAATTCAATCTCTCGAATAGGTGGGAATCCAGGAACATCTTCCGGAAACACATCAGAAAAATCTCTAACCACTGGTAAATCTACCAAAGCTGGGCTAGATTTCAGTACATCAACCACATAAACCAAAAATCCTTCTGCACCTCTCTGTAACAAACGAGTCATAGATAACACTGAAATCAAAGGAATTCTAGAACGAGAACCCTTACCAAAGAATTTCCACTCGTCTGCCATTTCAGGTCTGAACCTGACAACCTTCAGAAAACAATCAACTGTTTCCCTGTACTTGGTCAAAGCATCTATACCGACAATACAATCAAAATCTGACAGTCCAAGCACAATACAGTCAAATTCTAACAAATTTCCTTCAAAACACAGTTCACAGTTCCTGACTAATCTGACAGAAACAATTCCTCCACCCAAGGGTGAAGTAACAACTACTATAGTAGGCAACAACTCGGTAGGCAAAGCATGCAATAACACAAATTTTTCAGAGATAAAGGAATGGGAAGCACCTGTATCTATCAACACATGAGCAGAATGATCGAAAATCGAACAGTTACCTGCTATAACATTGTCAGGTGCTTCTTGAGCCTGATCCTCTGTTATAGCAAAGACTCGTGCCTGTTGTCTCGGAGGCTGGTTTGCACTAGTATTACCTCCCTATCTGTTCTGCTGCTGCTAAGGTTGGAAAGAGTGAACTGCAGAAGACTGCCTCCCAGGCTGAGCTGCAGGTCTAGACGAACTCCCACTCTGAGCTCTATCTCTGTTACGCTGAGGGCACACCTTAGAGAAGTGTCCCGGTTGCTGACAGGTGTTGCAGTTACCAAAGACTCCCACACACTGATCGGGTAAATGTCTTCCTCCACACTTGCTGCAGTACAAGGATGATGATCCAGAACTCTGCCCTGAACCAAACTGTCGGGAACCACTGGAACTAGACGAACTGTTCCCCTACCTTTTGAACTGTTTACCTCTTGCCTTGTACTGATCCTTTCTGTTTCCCCCACTGCTACCACCTTCATACCTCTGCTGGTGGTTCTGATGCTGAGGTGGCTGGTTCTGATACTGAGATGGTTGGTTCTGATACTGCCTCTGCTGCTGAGGTGCCACCTGATTACCTCTTTGCCTCCACAAGCCTGCTTCTGCTCCCTTTGCGTGATTCATGGCATCCGCAAAGTTGTTAGGCCTGTTGGTGTTCACCAACGTGAAGACATCGGGGTTCAAACCATTGATAAACTGATCGGCCTTTGCTTCTTCATCTCCGGCAATTAGCGGTGAGAAACGCAACAAACTATCAAACTTGTCTACGTACTCTTCAATGTTCAAATTCCCTTGCCTCAGATTTGCAAACTCTGCTCCCTTATCTTTGCGATACGAGATAGGAAAAAACCTCTTATAAAACTCAGATTTAAAAAGAGACCAAGTAACTTCCGTACCTCTACTCTCCATTGCTTTCTTCGTCATGATCCACCAGCTCTTAGCAACCCCACGTAGCTGATGAATGACTAACCTGATTCTGCGATCATCTGTGTAATCAATGGAATCGAACAGCTGATCAATATCATCCAACCAACTCTCACAGTCAACTGGATTTTCTGAACCCATCAATAACGGCGGATTGAACGACTGAAACCTCTTCAGCAAGGTTTCCATCGGTGTCGCTGAAGCATCCAACTGATCAACTTCAGTGCTAGCTTGCTCAGTCGCAGGGATAACTGGTGATGTGTTTCTGTTAATCACTCGACGAGGACCCATCTGATAATCAAAGGTTAGGACACGAGATATCTCAATCGCTACAATCAGTGCCCTTACAACCGCTTGGAATATCGGATACCAGTCGATAACAGAAACAATTATATCTCAAGTAGATCATGCTTTAAAAATTAAATCACATAACCATGTAATTCAATAATTCTCAATAATAAAGCATGCTCGCATGGAATTAAGTACACAGTTAAATAATTAAAACACATGCGAGGAGCCAATACACGCAGACTCAATCTACCCCGCTCACTCTAGTTCGACCAAGAATCTTAACTCTCTGATACCACTTAATGTGAGACCTCGGTTCTAAACATCAATTAAAGGAGTAATTAAAATAAGCAAGCATTAAAAGCCAACACATTTTTTTTTTTATAAAAGGGCCCGCGCGGCCGCGCCTCATCAGGTGCGGCCACGCACGGCACCCTGGCTCATGTGCGGCCGTGCATGACGCCCTACCCGGAAAGGGGCGCAGGCGCGCGGGCGCGCCTCTCTGGCTGCTCCGGTGCTATAAATTGCCAAAATCAAGAACATCAAGCCATACAATATTTCGAAACATAAACATGCGTTACAAACTTGATTCCTCAAATTAAAACATGAGTTCTGGAGTTCAACAACCAAACCAAAGTCGAGAACATGCAACAACAATATAACGATGAAGTTTGATAACTAAACATGTTCTAACATAAACTAGATTGGCATGCTGAAATCGACTTCTAAACCGAGTCTCACTTCTACATCTTTCCCTCGAATCTAACCATGCCTCTTCTGACTTGTTCCTGACCCACCTGTTGCCAAGTACACATACAAAACAAAGCAATAGCCGGATAACCGGTGAGAATGATGATCCCAGTAAAAACAACATATCAAGTAATACAACAATAAACATGCTTTCAAGACAACAACGTAATCAATAACAATGTAATGAAATGCATGTCTTTAAACCGAAATATCAAATCTGATAAACGAGGGATTGCTGTTGTGCTTTTGGATCCCGAGGATGAGATCATATGACGACTCACCGACTCTCCCGATCGAGGTGGTGCCACATATCTCACTCCTCTAGACTTTGAGCAACCATAATGAGTATGCTAGCACTAGGCGATACGACTACGACCTAGGCCACTCAATCATAGTTCCCAAACGTCCAAACAAAAAGGGCGGTTGTGGGGAGCCGAGTTGCTAATCTCATCTTAGGGCAATCAACGATTAATAGATAATTAATCGAACAATAAAAGAATAATCAAACCAAGAGCAACCAAATATTTTTTTTTTTTTTAAAGAAGGCCCCTCGCTCGATCGGGTAAACCTTACCGATCGAGCGAGCAAAAAGTAAAAACCCTCGGTCTGCAAACATATGGCCTCGCTCGATCGGTTAAACTCTACCGATTGAGCGGGCAGAAAAATCGACTTCTCTGTTTTGGACAAAATAGGCCTCGCTCGATCGGTTATATTCTACCAATCGAGCGGGCATACCCTGCTCCAAAACTGCGGATGTTCTACTTCTGAATTTGCTGCTTTCTTGGTGCCCTTCAATCTTTAACATGCTGCTAAAACAGATAAACATGCATTGATAAATAAATCCTAGCATCTAAATACATCAACTCATGAATATAACTAGGATTTACAGAAACATGTACAAGATGCCTTGTCTTCTAACATATATACATACAATGCATATCATTTGCTTATAACCCGAATCTCCACTTCTATCTCTCTTCTCAAGCTATCCAAGCCAACTCTAGCTTGATCATGCCCCAACCTGATGCAATGCACACATACAAACAAAGCAACAGCCGGATAACTCCGGTGAGAATAAATCTCAGTATGAAAGACATGCATATACATCATGAAAGCATATGGAATCTATATGCCATACTAATCTAAAATCATAAAACATGTAATAACATGTAGATCATAGAATCATCATCGACTCTTAAATTCTTACACATAACGATTCATCTAAATCAATAGCATATAAAGCATAATAAAACATTCATATCTAGAATGGCATATCACAACATGCTAGCATTTATAACTGCATATTCTAAACCATAGAAAACTCTAGGTTAATGCATAAATGCAATGCATGTGCCAAGGAATAGGCTATCAAATCTGATATCAATAAGCTTAGTTCGTGGGATCCCGGGGAATAAAATCTTCAACAAACACCCACTCACCCAATCGAGGTGAAGTTGAATACTTCATTTCCCCTGACTTTGGTGCAACTATAGTGAGTCTTCTGGCTCTGGAAGTAAGTCTACATTTCATGCCACTCAACTACAATCCGCCAAACGTCATATGCACTCTAGGCTTTTAACCCTCTGTGCTTATTAGGGTGGAGTTCAAGATGAATGCAACATAATCTGTATGCATTACTCAAATAAATACTGATAAACATTCAATATTCATAGAAACAAAAGCAAGTAAATCTCATAAGAGCACTTAAACAACTAAGTATGTGATTTCAGGATAACTCGAAAACCACCACGTTCTCGAGTTGTTCTACCTGGCAAGAATAATGTCAACTCATACCTTTCCTCGTGATTCAAACATCTTGAATCTGTTGCCAATGCTGAGTATCTCAAAGCTAGCCAAATCAGTCATACAATGCTGCTCATTTCAATCAGTGCTACTTGAAGGTATTCTTGATTCAACTTCAAACACTTCAAGTCATTCGAACTTAAACTCATCGATTCAACTTCAATAATCTTCACTTCAAATCTGAAATGGTTTATAACATAGCTAAACATCAATATCCAATCTGAATCGATGTTTCTTTAAAGCTTATATAGTTCAAATCTTGCTAATACAATCGAAATTCAAACCGACGTCACAACTATTCGAGTTCGATAAATCTTTCGATTCAAATATCATTATATCTTCATTCTCAACATAATCACATAGTCAATTCATCCACAATAACTTGAAGATGAGCTCTAGACTTTTAGAATGCATAGCAATTCAAAATCTTGAACCGGCGGCGTAACGATACGATTTCGATCTTTCCAAAAGCTTAAACATCAATAAGACAATCATATAAACCAATAATCATCACCATTTCATCTCATCATTCACGTACATAGCAGCTGATAATTTTTAGATTTAAGAAAAATCTTCACAAAATCCAAAACATGTTCAAACGACGATCTTTTCTCGATCCGTCTTAGATATGCTATCGTCGGATATTCTAGAACATGTTTATACAATCAAATCTTAATTCTAACAACAACTTAAAATTCAAACATGGTAGAACTTCATAAAACTTACGTCAAAACGTAGAACTCAGAGCTGTGATCGCAAATATACGATCAATCGGAAATTCTACCGGGCGGATTGAATTTAATCGGGACTTGAAAGAGCAAAAATTGGCTTGGAACCCTTTCTGCCCTCTTCTCTCGTTCTTGGCTGGGAATCTGATCCCTTTTCACGTTTTTAATGACCAAGTTGCAAGGGAATTGCATTTTGGTCCCTGAACTTTGGCATAATGGCAATTCTGTCCCCGGACAAGCGATTTAATTCAATTTCAATCCTAAATAATTTAAGAATAATAGAATTTAATTCTAAACTCTACATATTCTCAAATTAAATATTATCGGATTAAAATTAAATCATTTCGGAACTTATCGCATTTTAGTCCTTGAACTACTCAATATTTGCAAATTGGCCCTTGCTCGGATTTCATACTCAAATTAAATACTTGATATTTATCATCTTGGAATTCACATCTTCAATTCCATAAATATAAATTGCAAATATTTTTAATCTTTTAATTTAAGAATTTCGGATATTAAAATCTTAAAATCCAAAAAATCCTTAAATTAAATATTTCTGACCTGAAATTAAAATCTCTAATTTCCATAAATTCTTAAATTCATCTTTTCACTTTTATTCGGAATTTAAATCGTAAATCCCGTAATTAAGAACTTAATATTTTTGGGCCTTACAATTCCTCCCCTCTAAGGAATGATTTCGTCCTCGAAATCGCATTCAATCTGACTGCTGATTCTCGTAAGCTGTATAGCTGACTTAAGTAATACTGACTTCAATTATCTGAGCTTTTGATATCTATTATGATATCTTCTCTTTTATTGTATCTTAATCTTCTTTCTGATTACTTCTACAAAATATATAATCACTGAGTCAACTTATATCTAAGGTACTCTTTCTCGTGATCTAACTCTGCATCAGTTAGTTAGCTTCTCTTAACTCTGATCTGCTTCGGTGTTATCTGAATTGAATGCACATACATATTCTAGCTGATATTCTTTAGCCAATGCATATGGATAACAATTCATCTATCTGACAATTCGAGTATTAATCCATAAGCTAGATCAAATACTCATAGGAATCAATTCTGAAACCTCTTTCTGAACCTAATGATGCTCGGAAAAGAAATTCTTAACTGATCATTCTGTTTAGGTTTCACATTTCTATCTGTTACTCATTTGCTCATTCTGTCTATGTTGTTCTGTTCTTATTCTGTTCAAAGCCATCTTCACATTCGCTATCATTTCGTGACTCATAGCTGGTCTGATAGCTGATATTTCTGAAATTTTATTTCAATATAAAGACAATTCTGTGTTTCTGATCAATCAATCATCAAAATACTGTCTTCATATCTATCAAATAGCTGTCACAGGAATCATAGTAATCAAGTGGCAAATAATTAATCAATTAGTACCAAATCTAGTACTATAGTTCTGAGCATATCCTCGGAAATCTGGATAATCATATCTGATAGTCCACTAATCAGAGGATGGTATAATGAAATCTCAAACAACCAAACACTCAGAACATCTGACAATCACTGCCACAATCTAGAAAACAAATCTAAAGTCTCTATCTTGATAATAGATTTCAATAATTCCTGTAATCGAATCCTCTTGCTGAATGCATAACCAGTATCGCTTTATGTTTGTATCATATCTAATACAACATATTCGTGAATCTATCGAAATCTATTACAAACTAAATTGCACAATCATAATAATTCGAGTAGATTCGAACTAAATTCGTTCACAAAGTTGATCTTCTTTCAACTCTTATGTAACTAATCTGTTACATAAACCACTTGAGTTCTTCTTTTCTGCTTCTTTTACTGGAATTTTCGTATTGGTACTGTTAATTATGTCGTATCTGCTTTCAATTCTTTCACCAATACTGATTTCCAAGTAATGACTACATGTAAGTCATACATGTTTAGACAACTGATAAATATTAAATATATTGTCATATGCCTCTTTCAGAATCTGATATTCCATATCTAGAATATCTGGCATAATCAAACGATTAATCACCACAAACATTCATATGTTCTGCTCTGCTGTCTTATCTCTTATCTTAATCTCGCGTTCTCAATCAATCTGTTGCTTTTATCTTTCCAAACTAATTCAAGTTTAGCTTGGATCACAACAATTCTGATTGTATAAGCATATGTCTATAAACTCAAGTACAAACATACAATAAGTACATATATGTACTCAATCAATCAAGCAATTATCTACAATCCATAAATCTTGCTAGTATTCTGAATCTGAATTTCTATCAGTTACGAGCCAAAGACTTAAAGATACACTGAATAAATACATCAAATAATCAAAATTATCAAATCTCAGCTCAAAGGAACTTGCTCAAATCAAGATCATCCAAAATTACATATTCTGAATGATAAAATCTGCTAAGTGATACCAACTCTCTTGCATCATAAAATTCAAGAAGAAGGAATCAAATCAGACTCTAGTAAAAAAAATAAGAGTCCATCAAACTCGATCGAGGTCGAATACAAAAACCTCAGAATCGATATCAAGAAATTCAAGAATCACGATTTCTATGATGTAATAGCTTCAGCAAAATTGAAGATAATGCTCAACTGTAACTGATTTTTCTTATTCTCTATTGACATGAGTTCAGTTATTAATTCTTAGCTGACAATAATCGAATATCATCTTTTTGACTTAACTTATTGTCATAGAATTAATCATCATTTCGGTACTACATAACTCTTTTATACTAAATCTGCTAACTGTTTCTGAAGTTCTTCAGTTCAAGTAATGTTCTTCTATAAAAGTTGTCATAATACCATTGTACTAGACACCACTCTATATAGAAGTGCATTCATATCGTAGAAAGGTCGAAATATGTCATTGAACTATTTCTGTACATTCTAACCACTGACATAGCTGTCAATTCTAGGTTAATTCTATACTAGTTCAATATATCGACTAGACTTCTACTGACATTCTTCCACGGTCAAACGTGATATAACCAGTACCGAAATAACAAAATCTACTTTCTGAAACTCATATCGTAAATTGCTAGTCATGTCTATTTCTTTATGAGTGCACGGATTCAATCAACTGGTAACTGGTACTCAGTTATTGCATTAATATCTATAATGCATTCTAGCTTAATATCTCACACCTGATATCAGCACATTCAATCTTATTTCCTCAAGTCTGCATTTCATCTTTTCTGTCTAATCATTCAAATGCATTTCTTCTACTCAAAGGCAAAAATCTTAGCAAATATATTGAATAAAGGCTCATCAGATACGGATTATAGCATAACAAATCACTAATCTATGACTGTATACTATGCAATCAATATATAAGCGGTTAACTAGAATTAACTCACTTACCTGTAATATTCTTATCTGATACAACTTGAGCCTTTCAATCTTTGCTGTTGTTGCCACTATCTTTTGCTTCATAGCTATACTGCTATGGATCCTAGCATCTAAAAACATCAACTCATGAATATAAACTAGGATTTACAGAAACATGTACAAGATGCCTTGTCTTCTAACATATATACATACAATACATATCATTTGCTTATAACCCGAATCTCCACTTCTATCTCTCTTCTCAAGCTATCCAAGCCAACTCTAGCTTGATCATGCCCCAACCTGATGCAATGCACACATACAAACAAAGCAACAGCCGGATAACTCCGGTGAGAATAAATCTCAGTATAAAGGACATGCATATACATCATGAAAGCATATGGAATCTATATGCCATACTAATCTAAAATCATAAAACATGTAATAACATGTAGATCATAGAATCATCATCGACTCTTAAATTCTTACACATAACGATTCATCTAGAGCAATAGCATATAAAGCATAATAAAACATTCATATCTAGAATGACATATCACAACATGCTATCATTTATAACTGCATATTCTAAACCATAGAAAACTCTAGGTTAATGCATAAATGCAATGTATGTGCCAAGGAATAGGCTATCAAATCTGATATCAATAAGCTTAGTTCGTGGGATCCCGGGGAATAAAATCTTCAACAAACACCCACTCACCCAATCGAGGTGAAGTTGAATACTTCATTTCCCCTGACTTTGGTGCAACTATAGTGAGTCTTCTGGCTCTGGAAGTAAGTCTACATTCCGTGCCACTCAACTACAATCCGCCAAATGTCATATGCACTCTAGGATTTTAACCCTCTGTGCTTATTAGGCTGGAGTTCAAGATGAATGCAACATAATTGTTGGAGAACGTGGCGATCAGATCAATCAGAATTGATACCCGGTGCAGCGGAAGTTTAAAAATTTTATATGGAACGATTCCATAATGGGTATCAAAACTTAACGATTAAATTGTGTGTGTAAAAATTAAATAACAATTATAAATTTTTACCTCCAATCTCGAATCGAGATTATGGACACCAACAGATTGCTCTGCTCTTGTTGTATATCCCTGGAACTGATGGACGAACTGTTCTTCAATCAGGTCCACGAACGGATATTAAATCCCTCTGATAGATTGCACTAGAAAATCTATCAGAAGTTTCTACGAAGAGAATTAACGAATTTGATCCGTTAAACCAGACTGTAATTCAAAATTCACAGACTGGATTTTTCCGAGTAGAGAGGGAGGGGGGGCGGCCACTTTAGAGAGAAAATAACTAGGTTTTCGAAAATTGTGACCTCTGTTGTCTAATTTCTGTACTGCAATAACTTATTTATAATGTGGGCTGCTAACAGCTTAGGGCCCATTAGTCATAAGTTCAAGCCTGACAAGCAAAGCCCGCATGTTCAGAAATTAATATAAAATTCATCGTGACTCAGATTGATAAACCGATTTCACCAATGTGTACAGAAATCATTTCTGCACCTTTTAAAGTCAAGATAAATTTTTCTGAATCCGAATTTAGTGATTTCCAAAAATGCCCATCCCTATGTCATTTTAGGAAATCTTACTCCTCTACTCTTAAATAAGAAGTCCCACTTCTTTGTTCATTAAATTTAACTCTTTAAATTTAACTATCTCAACGGGGATTAAAAATCCATTACTCTGTGTGACCCTCAATGGTTCAGGGATACAGCTAGCCGTGGGCTCACAACTCCTTGTGACTCGGAACAACAATTTCCGACTTGCCCATCGAATCATGGTAAGAGCGCCTAGCAACATCGCCCCATGATTCCCTAGGTATCACTGATAGTGCCTACAAGAACCAATAGATTTTGGTTAGCGTACAGTACAGTTCCTTCATCCATATATCCCGATCGAATCAACAACCATTGGTAAATCGAGAGTCGCTCGAGATTCGATAACTATGCAATACATCTTGAAGATCAAATAGTGACATCGCATGTGCTACTAAGAAACCATTTCTTAAAACACATCATGTACTCTGGCCAGAGATTCGTCATACTAATATCTCCTCAGATCGCATAGGATATCCACACTCGCAAGTATGTGGTGAATCCTTGACAACAAAGCATCGACTCCTATATGTGTTTTAACTGTACCCAATCCCGACACCTGATGACCCCAATAGAGTCGGTAAACGAGTCAAAGCACAGTACTAGCATATAGAGTCTCAATGATGTTTCAAGTAGTAAGGACTAATGGTGTACAACCAAAACCGCGGACTTTGTCCACTCGATAAGTGATAACCACTTGGAAAGTCCGGATAGGGTAGTTCGATCATTCATCGTATGAATATCCATTTGCATGCTTCTAACATCTCTATGTTCCTTACCAATGAAACGTGGTACTCTGCATCGCAAATACTAGTCTCAAACTCGAGCGATCCTTATCCTTATTAACGGACGGCTCAATCGACTAGGAACAGTTTAGAATATACAGTGACTATAAGATGTGTTTCATGATAGTCATCCCCATGTACTACCACATCTTACATACACTATAGTATATTCAAGGTCTTTATCAAAACAACAATAGTATATCACAATATAACAATATGAAGAAAGATAAAGTCATTGCCATTAATAAAAGTGTAAATTATATTAAACAAAAGATTGTTTATACAAAGAGTCATCAAAGCCCTTAGCCACAAGTTGGCTCACCGGGCACCCACTCTTTCAATCTCCCACTTGCCCTAAAGCCAACTAGTCATACTACGTAGACCCATTTCTTCGCGATGTTTGTCAAATAATGGTCCTGGCAAGGGCTTAGTAAGTGGATCAGCGATATTGTCTGCAGAGGCCACTCTTTCGACAGTGATGTCTCCTCTTTCCACAATCTCCCGGATGATGTGGTATTTCCTCAGTACGTGTTTGGATCTTTGATGAGACCTTGGTTCCTTTGCCTGAGCAACGGCACTCGTGTTGTCACAGTACACCGGGACTGGACCAACAACTTCAGGAATGATGCCCAACTCTTGGACGAAATTCCTCATCCAAACGGCCTCTTTAGCAGCAGCTGATGCTGCAATGTATTCTGCCTCAGTGGTGGAATCCGCTGTGGTGTCCTGCTTGGAACTCTTCCAAGAGACAGCACCGCCATTGAGCATGAACACAAATCCAGAGGTTGACTTCGAGTCATCCACTGTAAGAGTGGGTGCCCAGTGAGCCAACTGTGTGGCTATGGGCTTTGTTGACTCTTTGTATAAACAATCTTTTGTTTAATATTATTTACACTTTTATGGCAATGACTTTATATTACTTCATATTGTTATATTGTGATATACTATTGTTGTTTTGATAAAGACCTTGAATATACTATAGTGTATGTAAGATGTGGTAGAACATGGAGATGTCTATCATGAAATACATCTTATAGTCACTGTATATTCTAAAACCGTTCCTAGTCGATTGAGCCGTCCGATAATAAGGATAAGGATCGCTCGAGTTTGAGACTAGCATTTGCGATGCGGAGTACCACGTTTCATTGGTAGGGAACATGGAGATGTTCGAAGCATGCAAATGGATATTCATAGGATGAATAGTCGAACTACCCTATCCGGACTTTCCAAGTGGTTATCACTTATCGAGTGGATAAAGTCCGCGGTTTTGGTTGTACACCATTAGTCCTTACGACTTGAAACATCATGGAGACTCTATATGCTAGTACTGTGCTTTGACTCGTTTACCGACTCTGAGGGGGTCATCAGGTGTCGAGATTGGGTACAGTTACGACACATATAGGAGTCAATGCATTGTTGTCAAGGATTCACCACATACTTGCGAGTGTGGATATCCTATGCGATCTGAGGAGATATTAGTGTGACAAATCTCTGGCCAGAGTACTTGATGTGATTTAAGAAATGGTTTCTTAGTAGCACATGCGATGTCACTAATTTGATCTTCAAGATGCATTGCATAGTTATCGAATCTTGAGCGACTCTCGATATACCAATGGTTGTTGATTCGATCGGGATATATGGATGAAGGGACCGTACTGTACGCTAACCAAAATCTACTGGTTCTTGTAGGCACTATCAGTGATACCTAGGGAATCATGGGGCGATGTTGCTAGGCGCTTTACCATGATTCGTTGGGCAAGTCGGAAAGTGTTGTTCCGAGTCACAAGGAGTTGTGAGCCCACGGCTAGCTGTATCCCTGAACCATTGAGGGTCACACAGTGTAATGGAGTTTTAATCCCCGTTGAGATAGTTAAATTTAAAGAGTTAAATTTAATGAACTAAGGAGTTGGACTTCTTAATTAAGAGTAAGGGAGTAGGGTTTCCTAAAATGACATAGGGATGGACATTTTTGGAAACCACTGAATTCGGATTCAGGAAAATTTATTTTGACTTTAAAACGTGCAGAAATGGTTTCTGTGCACATTGGTGAAATCGTTTCATCAATCAGAGTCACGATGAATTTTATATTAATTTCTGAACGAGCGGGCTTTGCTTGTCGGGCCCCAGCTTATGACTAATGGGCCCTAAGGTGTTAGTGGCCTGCATTATAAATAAGTTATTTCAGTACAGAAATTACACACAACAGGTCATAATTTTTGAGACAGGATTTTCGAAACCCTTCTCTCTCAAAAACGTTTTCGGCCGTCCCCTCCCTTTGCTCTGCCCGAGAAAATTCCGGTCTGTGATTTTGAATCGCGGTCAGGAATAACGAATCAGATTCGTGTAATCTCTTCGCAGAAAACTTCTGATAGATTTTCTAGTGCAATCTATCAGAGGGATTAAACCTCTGTTCGTGGACCTGATTGAAGGCGTTCATCGGTTCCAGGGAGAGACAACAAGAGCAGAATTGTTCTGTTGGTGTCCATTAATCTCGTTGCGAGATTTGAGGTAAAATTTATTTAATTGTTATTTAAATTTTACACACACGTAATTCAATCGATGAACGGTTGATACCCATACCATGGAAACGTTCCATGAAAAATTTTTAAACTTCCGCTGCACCGGGTATCAATCGTAATTGGTCTGGGAACTCGCCAGTTTACCAACAGTGGTATCAGAGCCAGGTTGCTCAGATCAATCGATTGAATAATCAATTGTACAAAATTTTTGAGTCTCGGTTTATGAAACAAAATAAATATTTTTAATAAAAAAATTTTTTCGGGGCAAAACCCGGGCAGCGATTGGATCGCTGCCCGGTGGGGCAGCAATTGTTGCTGCCCCGGGCGGCGCACGGCGCCGCCCAAAGGGGGCGCACAGCGCCGCCCAAGGCGGCGACCGTCGCCGCCCAGGGCGGCGCACGGCGCCGCCCAGGGCAGCGCTGTGCGCTGCCCAGCGCAGCGCTGGGCGCTGCGCAGGGCAGCGCTCGGCGCTGCCCAGGGGCGGCGCTCGGCGCCGCCCAGCGCAGCGCTGGGCGCTGCGCAGGGCGGCGCTCGGCGCCGCCCAGGGCAGCGCACGGCGCCGCCCAGGGGCGGCGCCAGGCGCTGCCCTAAGGGGGCAGCCGGGCTGCCCCCGGCCGCGCCCCGGGTGCGGGCCAACCCGGGAGTGTCCCGGGTGGCCCGCGGGAAAAATTAATTTTTAATTTTTTATTAATTTTAATATTTAAAATTTTATTTTTGGTCCGGTCAAAAATTGTTTTTGATTGGTTCACGAGATTTCGGATCGAATTGTTCGAGTCCGTAAATTTTAAAATTGATTTTGGATAAATTTGAATTTTTGGAAAATTTTAATATTTTATCCGTAAATTGAATTTTGAAATCAATTATTTTGGTACAATTGATGATAAGATATGATCTTATGATATATTAGATAAAATATGATTTTATTTGTAAAATTGGATTTTATAGATAAAATATGATTTTATTTGATATGGAGATAAAATATGATTTTATATGTGAAATGTGATTTTATATATAAAATATGATTTTATCTTGTTTAAATTTGAATTGCCACAGCATGTTATCCAATAAATTAATTTTGAATTAAATGTTATTGGATAAGGATGATCGATTGCCATGACCAATTTTGTAGGTGTATGTTAGGAATTTACATTTTGTCTTTATTGTTGTTGGTTTTATTAATGGGCCTGGTTTATGGCCCGATATGAATGTCATATGTAATAAAAGTGGGCTTGGTTTATAGCCCGTTCCCACCCCCTAAAAATGTATCCCCTACTTGTCATTGTTATTTAATTGTAAATACATTAGATTTAGTGGGAGATCAAGATTTGAAGATGGTGGGCCCAGCAGACAATGAAGACTGAAGAAATGTAAATTGGAAGCATATGTAATAGGATTGCATTTGCATACTGCATATTACCTAGGATTGGACTAAGACCCGTGATTGGCAACCACGGGTCAATTAGAAATGGAATCGATCATCCTATATAATATGTGATATTATGATTGTATGCATGTTTAGACATAAATTGCGTGAATCCGGCAATGCATGCAATAAATTAAAAATGATGAGACAAATATTTTTATAAATAAAATCCCTCATTTTAAATATGATTTAAAATTTATATCAAGATAAATAAAGGAAATTTAAATATTGTTTAAATGTTCCTACCTTCCATCAACGGTCAATGTATGTGATGCTACCCGCGGATACGGTCCGGCTCATATTATTGGGGGGGCCCGTTCGTCGGAAAGCTGTACATTGGATCGACAAATGTTGTAAGTTGGGTGGAACTCCCATGGGATCGGCTCATATTATTGGGGGATCCACATGGCGACCGTCCATCACAACTTAATATTGATGGGTCATCTTGACATGTCACTTTAAACGGCGTCATATTATTGGGCCCTTATTGGACATGAGGTAAATACATGGGGGTTGCTTTGGAAGCAATTGGGCTCTACCTTTTGAGAATTATGGTTGGCTGATATTATTCGGGACCATAAGTTTGTCAATTGGACTCCATGTTCTCACTAAGGAAAAAGTTTCCCGTTTTCACTAGAGGGTGGTGAAATCGTTAAAATAGTGGGAGTGAGATTCATAAAATTAAATTCGCCTATTTTATGTCTTAGTAAATTGTTAAACAATCATTGATATATGTCTGTTTTTCCTTTTCAGTATTTCACACAATGAATTCGCGAAATCCTTTATTCTCGATCCTCGAACAAAACAAGCTGACTGGCGCCAACTATACGGAATGGTTCCGGAAGTTGAAGATTGTCTTAACTTCGGAGAAAATGCTCTACGTGTTAGAGAAAGCACCTCCGAAGGAAGCACCAGCTGACATAAGTCCGGAGGAATTGGCCAAACTTGATGCATGGTGTGACCATGACATCAAGACCAAATGCTATATGCAAGCCTCGATGTCTGATGAACTCCAGAGGCGATTTGAGGACACGGTGAATGCTGCTGACATTCACACGCAACTCAAGGAACTTTTTGGGGCTCAGTCGAGGGCTGAAAGGTTCTCTACTGTTAAGGAGTTGATGACGTGCCGCATGCGTGAAGGGACTTCGGTCCGTGATCATGGGGTACGAGTGATTTGGCTCATACAGAAGTTAGCGACCCTTGATTTGGTGTTGGAGCATGAACTCAATGTGGACTTGCTGCTTCTATCTCTTCCTTCTTCATTTGATGGATTCGTGATAAATTTTAATATGAACAAGATAGAGGCCACCCTTGAAGAGATGGTCAATATGCTCGTTACATATGAATCCACACTTAAGAAGGATAAGCCAGCTTTCTTGGTGGGCTCCTCATCTTCTGCTAAGAAGGGGCCAAGTATGAAGGGCAAGAAACGTTCTGCCCCACCCAAGAAAGTGGAACCCGAGAAGAAGCAAAAGACAAAGGCTTCAAACGATGGAAAATCCAATGATGTTTGCCATTACTGCAAGAAGCCGGGTCATTGGAAGCGCAACTGCAAGGAGTATCTTGAGCAGTTGGGAACTGCAAAGGGTATGTTCTATATCGAAATAAACATGTCACTTAATACAACTTCTTGGGTATTGGATACCGGATGTGGATCTCACATTTGCAATGATTTGCAGGTGATGACAAGAAGTCGCAGGCTTAGAATGGGTGAGACCCAGCTGAGGCTCGGGAATGGTTCCAGAGTTGAAGCTACGGCCATTGGAGATGTTTGTTTGATTTTGCAGAATGGTTTTAAATTATTGTTGAGAGATGTTTTATTTGTGCCAGATTTAATTAAAAACATTATTTCTATTTCTATGCTTGATAGAGATGGTTATTCTTGTAATTTTGTGAATGGGATTTGCAGTATTTACAAGAATGAATGTTTAATTGGAAATGGACAACTTGAAAACGATCTATATAATTTAAAACTAAAAGACGTTCCAGTGAATTGTATTGACAAACCGGCGACAACAAACAAAAGGAAAATCGATAGTCAAAACCCGGCAAACCTTTGGCACGCTAGACTAGGTCATATTTCCTCAAGGAGGATGAACAAGCTAGTGGGAGAGGGCATGTTTGATATGTCTGATATTAACTCTCTACCTACTTGTGAATCCTGCCTAAAAGGGAAAATGACTAAATCTCCTTTTAAGGGGAAGCCTGAGCGTAGTCAAAATCTGTTGGATTTGATCCATACAGATGTTTGTGGTCCATTTAGAGTAGGGACTCAACATGGCCACACCTACTTCATTACCTTTACTGATGATTATTCAAGGTATGGGTTTTTATATTTAATGAAATATAAGTCTGAAGCATTTGAAAAGTTCAAAGAATTCAGGGCTGAAGTAGAAAACAAGCTAGGTAAAAGTATTAAAGCACTTCGATCGGATCGAGGTGGAGAATACTTGAGTACCGAGTTTTTGGACTATCTGAAAGAGAATGGGATTCTCTCTCAGTGGACTCCTCCTATGACACCACAGCTTAATGGTGTATCGGAGCGTCGTAATCGAACTTTGTTGGACATGGTTCGATCCATGATGAGCTTCACTGAGCTTCCACCTTCGTTTTGGGGCTATGCGCTTGAAACGGCGGTATTGTTGTTGAACAACGTCCACACTAAAGCAGTGGACAAAACACCATACGAGTTATGGAATGGCAAAGCTCCTAAGTATTCGTACTTGAGGATTTGGGGATGTCCTGCTTACGTGAAGCGGACAGTGGGAGATAAGTTGGATAGTCGATCCAGCTTGTGTTATTTTGTGGGGTATCCGAAGAATTCAATCGGATATTATTTCTATTATCCTGCTGAAACAAAGGTGTTTGTTTCTAGGAATGCCACCTTCTTGGAGAAGGAATTCTTATTGGATAAGAAAGGCGAGATGATGGAACTCGAAGAAGTTCGAGAAGAACCCGAAATACAAAATAACGATCCCACACCTCAGGAACCATTGCTGGACACGCCTGCACCTAGAAGATCCGAGAGGACTTCTAGACCTCCAGTTCGATATGGTCTTCTTCTTGAAGAGGGTCAAGATGAACCCGACATTGGATGTGATCCAAGAAGCTTCAAGGAAGCAATTTCTGATGCGGATTCGAATTTATGGCTTGAAGCTATGCAATCAGAATTGGATTCGATGCATACTAACCAAGTCTGGACTTTAGTGGATCCTCCCGATGGAATTGTTCCAATAGGGTGTAAATGGATCTACAAAAGAAAGCTTGGGCCTGATGGTAAGGTATTGACCTACAAGGCGCGATTGGTGGCGAAAGGTTATACTCAAAGGCAAGGAGTTGACTATGATGAAACCTTTTCACCAGTTGCTATGTTCAAGTCCATAAGAATCCTTATTGCCATAGCTGCATGGTATGACTATGAGATATGGCAAATGGATGTGAAGACTGCTTTTCTTAATGGAGACATTAAGGAAGAAATCTATATGAAGCAGCCTGAGGGGTACACATCCATGGGAAGCGAGCATAAGGTATGCAAGCTTCAGAGATCAATTTATGGTCTAAAACAAGCATCAAGAAGTTGGAACCAGAAATTTGATGAAACAATTAAAGACTTTGGTTTCATCAAGAACCCGGAGGAACCTTGCGTGTACAAGAAAGTAGTTAAGGATGCGGTGACATTCTTAGTACTTTATGTTGATGACATCCTACTCATTGGGAATGATGTAGGGATGTTGCAGTCAACAAAGATATGGTTATCAGGTAGATTTTCGATGAAGGATTTGGGTGAGGCATCCTACATTCTTGGGATACAGATCTATAGGGATAGATCTAAGAGAATGATAGGACTCACTCAATCAACCTACATCGATACCATATTGAAACGGTTTTCAATGGATGGGTCCAAGAGAGGACATCTACCCATGTGTCATGGAGTTTCTCTATCCAAGTCTATGTGTCCCAAGACTGATGCAGAGATAGAGAATATGACACATGTACCATATGCGTCAGCTATAGGTAGTATCATGTATGGGATGATATCTACCAGACCGGATGTAGCATTTGCTCTGAGTGTCACGAGCAGATATCAGTCTAATCCTGGTCAGATGCATTGGAAAGCCGTGAAGGACATTCTTAAGTACTTGCGAAGGACTAAGAATATGTTCATGGTTTATGGAGGACGAGAACTCAAACTGGAAGGCTATACCGACTCTAGCTTCCAAAGTGATGTGGATGACTCGAAGTCAACTTCTGGATTTGTGTTCATGCTCAATGGCGGTGCTGTCTCTTGGAAGAGTTCCAAGCAGGACACCACAGCGGATTCCACCACTGAGGCTGAATACATTGCAGCATCAGCTGCTGCTAAAGAGGCCGTTTGGATGAGGAATTTCGTCCAAGAGTTGGGCGTCATTCCTGAATTTGTTGGTCCAGTCCCGGTGTACTGCGACAACACGGGTGCCGTTGCTCAAGCAAAGGAACCAAGGTCTCATCAAAGATCCAAACACGTACTGAGGAAATACCACATAATCCGGGAGATTGTGGAAAGAGGAGACATCAGTGTCGAACGAGTGGCCTCTGCAGACAATATCGCTGATCCACTTACTAAGCCTTTGCCAGGACCATTGTTTGACAAACATCGCGAAGCAATGGGTCTACGTAGTATGACTAGTTGGCTATAGGGCAAGTGGGAGATTGTAAGAGTGGGTGCCCAGTGAGCCAACTGTGTGGCTATGGGCTTTGTTGACTCTTTGTATAAACAATCTTTTGTTTAATATTATTTACACTTTTATGGCAATGACTTTATATTACTTCATATTGTTATATTGTGATATACTATTGTTGTTTTGATAAAGACCTTGAATATACTATAGTGTATGTAAGATGTGGTAGAACATGGAGATGTCTATCATGAAATACATCTTATAGTCACTGTATATTCTAAAACCGTTCCTAGTCGATTGAGCCGTCCGATAATAAGGATAAGGATCGCTCGAGTTTGAGACTAGCATTTGCGATGCGGAGTACCACGTTTCATTGGTAGGGAACATGGAGATGTTCGAAGCATGCAAATGGATATTCATAGGATGAATAGTCGAACTACCCTATCCGGACTTTCCAAGTGGTTATCACTTATCGAGTGGATAAAGTCCGCGGTTTTGGTTGTACACCATTAGTCCTTACGACTTGAAACATCATGGAGACTCTATATGCTAGTACTGTGCTTTGACTCGTTTACCGACTCTGAGGGGGTCATCAGGTGTCGAGATTGGGTACAGTTACGACACATATAGGAGTCAATGCATTGTTGTCAAGGATTCACCACATACTTGCGAGTGTGGATATCCTATGCGATCTGAGGAGATATTAGTGTGACAAATCTCTGGCCAGAGTACTTGATGTGATTTAAGAAATGGTTTCTTAGTAGCACATGCGATGTCACTAATTTGATCTTCAAGATGCATTGCATAGTTATCGAATCTTGAGCGACTCTCGATATACCAATGGTTGTTGATTCGATCGGGATATATGGATGAAGGGACCGTACTGTACGCTAACCAAAATCTACTGGTTCTTGTAGGCACTATCAGTGATACCTAGGGAATCATGGGGCGATGTTGCTAGGCGCTTTACCATGATTCGTTGGGCAAGTCGGAAAGTGTTGTTCCGAGTCACAAGGAGTTGTGAGCCCACGGCTAGCTGTATCCCTGAACCATTGAGGGTCACACAGTGTAATGGAGTTTTAATCCCCGTTGAGATAGTTAAATTTAAAGAGTTAAATTTAATGAACTAAGGAGTTGGACTTCTTAATTAAGAGTAAGGGAGTAGGGTTTCCTAAAATGACATAGGGATGAACATTTTTGGAAACCACTGAATTCGGATTCAGGAAAATTTATTTTGACTTTAAAACGTGCAGAAATGGTTTCTGTGCACATTGGTGAAATTGTTTCATCAATCAGAGTCACGATGAATTTTATATTAATTTCTGAACGAGCGGGCTTTGCTTGTCGGGCCCCAGCTTATGACTAATGGGCCCTAAGGTGTTAGTGGCCTGCATTATAAATAAGTTATTTCAGTACAGAAATTACACACAACAGGTCATAATTTTTGAGACAGGATTTTCGAAACCCTTCTCTCTCAAAAACGTTTTCGGCCGTCCCCTCCCTTTGCTCTGCCCGAGAAAATTCCGGTCTGTGATTTTGAATCGCGGTCAGGAATAACGAATCAGATTCGTGTAATCTCTTCGCAGAAAACTTCTGATAGATTTTCTAGTGCAATCTATCAGAGG
This sequence comes from Henckelia pumila, assembly GCF_033568475.1. Classification (NCBI taxonomy): domain Eukaryota; kingdom Viridiplantae; phylum Streptophyta; class Magnoliopsida; order Lamiales; family Gesneriaceae; genus Henckelia; species Henckelia pumila. The sequence continues at coordinate 2,764,734 of NC_133120.1, forward strand.
GATTAAACCTCTGTTCGTGGACCTGATTGAAGGCGTTCATCGGTTCCAGGGAGAGACAACAAGAGCAGAATTGTTCTGTTGGTGTCCATTAATCTCGTTGCGAGATTTGAGGTAAAATTTATTTAATTGTTATTTAAATTTTACACACACGTAATTCAATCGATGAACGGTTGATACCCATACCATGGAAACGTTCCATGAAAAATTTTTAAACTTCCGCTGCACCGGGTATCAATCGTAATTGGTCTGGGAACTCGCCAGTTTTCCAACATCCACGTCACTTTGGAAGCTAGAGTCGGTATAGCCTTCCAATTTTAGTTCTCTTCCTCCATATACCATGAACATATTCTTAGTCCTTTGTAAGTACTTAAGAATGTCCTTCACGGCTTTTCAATGTATTTGACCGGGATTAGCTTGATATCTGCTCGTGACACTCAGAGCAAATGCTACATCCGGTCTGGTAGATATCATCCCATACATGATACTACCTATGGCTGACGCATATGGTACATGTGTCATTTTCTTTATCTCTTCATCCGTCTTGGGAAACATAGACTTGGATAGAGAAACTCCATGACACATAGGTAGATGTCCTCTCTTGGACCCATCCATTGAAAACCGTTTCAATATGGTGTCGATGTAGGTTGATTGAGTGAGTCCTATCATTCTCTTAGATCTATCTCTATAGATCTGTATCCCTAGAATATAGGATGCCTCACCCAAATCCTTCATCGATAATCTACCTGATAACCATATCTTTGTTGACTACAACATCCCTACGTCATTCCCAATGAGTAGGATGTCATCAACATAAAGTACTAAGAATGTCACAGCATCCTTAACTACTTTCTTGTACACGCATGGTTCCTCCGGGTTCTTGATGAAACCAAAATCCTTTATTGTTTCATCAAATTTCGGGTTCCAACTTCTTGATGCTTGTTTTAGACCATAAATTGATCTCTGAAGCTTGCATACCTTATGCTCTCTTCCCATGGATGTGTACCCCTCAGGCTGCTTCATATAGATTTCTTCCTTAATGTCTCCATTAAGAAAAGCAGTCTTCACATCCATTTGCCATATCTCATAGTCATACCAAGCAGCTATGGCAATAAGGAATCTTATGGACTTGAACATTGCAACTGGTGAAAAGGTTTCATCATAGTCAACTCCTTGTCTTTGAGTATAACCTTTCGCCACCAATCGCGCCTTGTAGGTCAATACCTTACCATCAGGCCCAAGCTTTCTCTTGTAGATCCATTTACACCCTATTGGAACAATTCCATCGGGAGGATCTACTAAAGACCAAACTTGGTTTGTATGCATCGAATCTATTTCCGACTGCATAGCTTCAAGCCATAAATTTGAATCCGCATCAGAAATTGCTTCCTTGAAGTTTCTTTGATCACATCCAACATCGGGTTCATCTTGATCCCCTTCAAGAAGAAGACCATATCGAATAGGAGGTCTAGAAGTCCTCTCGGATCTTCTAGGTACAGGCGTGTCTATCAATGGTTCCTGAGGTGTAGGATCGTTATTTTGTATTTCGAGTTCTTCTCGAATTTCTTCGAGTTCCATCATCTCGCCTTTCTTATCCAATAAAAACTCCTTCTCCAAGAAGGTGGCATTCCTTGAAACAAACACCTTTGTTTCAGCAGGATGATAGAAATAATATCCGATTGAATTCTTCGGATACCCTACAAAATAACATAAGGTGGATCGACTATCCAACTTATCTCCCATTGTCTTCTTCACGTAAGCAGGACATCCCCAAATCCTCAAGTACGAATACTTAGGAGCTTTGCCATTCCATAACTCGTATGGTGTTTTGTCTACTGATTTGGTGTGGACGTTGTTCAACAAAAACATCGCCGTTTCAAGCGCATAGCCCCAAAACGAAGGTGGAAGCTCAGTGAAGCTCATCATGGATCGAACCATGTCCAACAAAGTTCGATTACGACGCTCCGATACACCATTCAGCTGTGGTGTCATAGGAGGAGTCCACTGAGAGAGAATCCCATTCTCTTTCAGATAGTCCAAAAACTCGGTACTCAAGTATTCTCCACCTCGATCCGATTGAAGTGCTTTAATACTTTTACCTAGCTTGTTTTCTACTTCAGCCTTGAATTCTTTGAACTTTTCAAATGCTTCAGACTTATATTTCATTAAATATAAATACCCATACCTAGAATAATCATCAGTAAAGGTAATGAAGTAGGTGTGGCCATATTGAGTACCAATTCTAAATGGACCACAAACATCTGTATGGATCAAATCCAACAGATTTTGACTACGCTCAGGTTTCCCCTTAAAAGGAGATTTAGTCATTTTTCCTTTCAGGCAGGATTCACAAGTAGGTAGAGAGTTAATATCAGACATATCAAACATGCCCTCTCCCACTAGCTTGTTCATCCTCCTTGAGGAAATATGACCTAGCCTAGCATGCCAAAGGTTTGCCGGGTTTTGACTATCGATTTTCCTTTTGTTTGTTGTTACCGGTTTATCAACATAATTTATTGGAACGTCTTTTAATTTTAAGTTATATAGATCGTTTTCAAGCTGTCCATTTCCAATCAAACATTCATTCTTGTAAATATTGCAAATCCCATTCACAAAATTGCAAGAATAACCATCTCTATCAAGCATAGAAACAGAAATAATGTTTTTAATCAAATCTGGAACAAATAAAACATCTCTCAAAAGTAACTTAAAATCGTTCTGCAAAATTAAATAAACATCTCCCACAGCTTTAGCTTCAACTCTAGAACCATTTCCGAGCCTCATCTGGGTCTCACCCATTCTAAGCTTGCGAATTCTTGTCATCACCTGCAAATCATTGCAAATGTGAGATCCACATCCGGTATCCAATACCCAAGAAGTAGTATTAAGTGAAACATTTATTTCAATATAGAACATACCCTTCGCAGTTCGCAACTGCTCTAGATATTCCTTGCAGTTACGTTTCCAATGACCGGGCTTCTTGCAGTTATGGCAAACATCCTTGGACTTTTCCATGTTTGAAGCCTTTGTCTTGTACTTCTTCTCGGGTTCGGTTTTCTTGGGTGGGGCAGAACGTTTCTTACCCTTTGTACTTGGCCCCTTCTTAGCAGAAGAAGAGGAGCCCACCAAGAAAGCCGGTTTATCCTTCTTTAAAGTGGATTCATATGTTACAAGCATATTGACCATCTCTTCAAGGGAGGCCTCTATCTTGTTCATATTGAAATTCACCACAAATTTGTCAAACGAAGAAGGAAGAGATAGAAGTAATAAGTCCACGTTGAGTTCATGCTCCAACACCAAATCAAGCGTTACCAACTTCTGTATGAGCCAAATCACTCGTACCCCATGATCACGGACCGAAGTCCCTTCACGCATGCGACACGTCATTAGCTCTTTTACAGTAGCGAACCTTTCAGCTCTCGATTGAGCCCCAAAAAGTTTCTTGAGTTGCACGTGAATGTCAGCAGCATTCACGGTATCCTCAAATCACCTTTGGAGTTCATCAGACATCGAGGCTTGCATATAGCATTTGGCCTTGATATCATGGTCCCACCATGTATCAAGTTTGGCTAACTCTTCCGGACTTACATCATCTGGTGCTTCCTTCGGAGGAGATTTTTCTAACACGTAGAGCATCTTCTCCGAGGTCAAGACAATCTTCAACTTACGGAACCATTCCGTATAGTTTGCGCCAGTCAGTTTATTTTGTTCGAGAATAGAGAATAGTGGATTGCGCGAATTCATCTTAATGAAATACTGAAAAGAAACAGACAATTATCAGTGATTATTTAATTAATTTACTAAGACATAAAATAGGCGAAATTTATTTTATGAATCTCACTCCCACTATTTTAACGATTTCACTACCCTCTAGTGAAAACGGGAAACTGTTTTCCTTAGTGAGAACATGGAGTCCAATTGACAAACTATAGTCCCGAATAATATCAGCCAACCATAATTTTAAAAAGGTAGAGCCCAATTGCTTCCAAAGCAACCTCCACGTTTTTACCTCATGTCCAATAAGGGCCCAATAATATGACTCCGTTTATTGTGACATGTCAAGATGACCCATCAATATTAAGTTGTGATGGACGGTCGCCATGTGGATCCCCCAATAATATGAGCCGATCCCATGGGAGTTTCACCCAACTTACAACATGTGTCGATCCAATGTACAGCTTTCCGACGAACGGGCCCCCCCAATAATATGAGTCGGACCGTATCCGCGGGTAGCATCTCATACATTGATCGTTGATGGAAGGTAGGAACATTTAAACAATTTTAAATTTCCTTTATTTATCTTGATATCAATTTTAAATCATATTTAAAATGAGGGATTTTAATTTTGAAAATTTGTCTCATCATTTTAAAATTTGTATGCTTGCGGGATTCATACAATTTTGTCTAAAACATGCATACAACTATAATATCATATATTATATAGGATGATCGATTCCATTTCTAATCGACCCGTGGTTTCCAATCATGAGTCTAAGTCCAATCCTAGGTAATATGCAGGTATGCAATGCAATCCTATTACATTGAGCTTCCAATTTACATTTCTTCAGTCTTTATTGTCTGCCGGGCCCACCTCCGTCTTCAAATCTTCATCTCCCACTAAGTCTAATGTATTTACAATAAATAACCATGACAAGTAGGGGATACATTTTAAGGGGTGGGAACGGGCCATAAACCAGGCCCACTTTTATTACATATGAAAATTCATATTGGGCCATAAACCAGGCCCATTAATAAATCCAACAATAATAAAAACAAATGTAAATTCCTAACATACACCTACAAAATTGGTGATGGCAATCGATCATCCTTATCCAATAACATTTAATTCAAAATTAATTTATTGGATAACATGCAATGGCAATTTAAATTAAAAGGATAAAATCATATTTCATATATAAAATCTTATTTTACATAAAAAATCATATTTTATCTTTTTATCAAATAAAATCATATTTTACATATAAAATCCAATTTTATACATAAAATCATATTTTACTCAATATTTCCATAAGATCATATCTTATCATCAATTGTACCAAAAATAATTAATTTCATAAAATCTGATTTAACGGATAAAATCTATAAATTTTCCAAAAATTCAAATTTATCCAAAAATCAATTTTAAAATTTTCGGACTCGAACAATTCGATCTGACGCCTCATGGACCAATCAAAAACAATTTTCGATCGGACCAAAAATAGAATTTTAACATATTAAAATTTAATTTTAAAATTAAAAAATTAATTTTTCCGCGGGCCGCCCGGGACACTCCCGGGCTGCCCGCGCCCAAAAGGGCTCGGGCCGGGCAGCCCGGCTGCCCTAAGGGCAGCGACGATCGCTGCCCTGGGTAGCGCCGTGCGCCGCCCTGCGCAGCGCCTTGCGCTGCCCGGGGCAGCGACCATCGCTGCCCCCCCCCCCCCGGGCAGCGATCCAATCGCTACCCGGGTTTTGCTCGAAAAAAAAAATTTTATTTTTAAAATATTTATTTTGTTTCAAAAACCGAGGCTTAAAAAAAATTTTGTACAATCGATTAATTTAATCGCTTGATCTGAGCAACCTGGCTTTGATACCACTGTTGGAGAACGCGACGATCAGATCAATCAGAATTGATACCCGGTGCAGCGGAAGTTTAAAAATTTTATATGGAACGATTCCATAATGGGTATCAAAACTTAACGATTAAATTGTGTGTGTAAAAATTAAATAAAAATTATAAATTTTTACCTCCAATCTCGAATCGAGATTATGGACACCAACAGATTGCTCTGCTCTTGTTGTATATCCCTGGAACTGATGGACGAACTGTTCTTCAATCAGGTCCACGAACGGATATTAAATCCCTCTGATAGATTGCACTAGAAAATCTATCAGAAGTTTCTACGAAGAGAATTAACGAATTTGATCCGTTAAACCAGACTGTAATTCAAAATTCACAGACTGGATTTTTTCGAGTAGAGAGGGAGGGGGGCGGCCACTTTAGAGAGAAAATAACTAGGTTTTCGAAAATTGTGACCTCTGTTGTCTAATTTCTGTACTGCAATAACTTATTTATAATGTGGGCTGCTAACAGCTTAGGGCCCATTAGTCATAAGTTCAAGCCTGACAAGCAAAGACCGCATGTTCAGAAATTAATATAAAATTCATCGTGACTCAGATTGATAAACCGATTTCACCAATGTGTACAGAAACCATTTCTGCATCTTTTAAAGTCAAGATAAATTTTTCTGAATCCGAATTCAGTGATTTCCAAAAATGCCCATCCCTATGTCATTTTAGGAAATCTTACTCCTCTACTCTTAAATAAGAAGTCCCACTTCTTTGTTCATTAAATTTAACTCTTTAAATTTAACTATCTCAACGGGGATTAAAAATCCATTACTCTGTGTGACCCTCAATGGTTCAGGGATACAGCTAGCCGTGGGCTCACAACTCCTTGTGACTCGGAACAACAATTTCCGACTTGCCCATCGAATCATGGTAAGAGCGCCTAGCAACATCGCCCCATGATTCCCTAGGTATCACTGATAGTGCCTACAAGAACCAATAGATTTTGGTTAGCGTACAGTACGGTCCCTTCATCCATATATCCCGATCGAATCAACAACCATTGGTAAATCGAGAGTCGCTCGAGATTCGATAACTATGCAATACATCTTGAAGATCAAATAGTGACATCGCATGTGCTACTAAGAAACCATTTCTTAAACACATCATGTACTCTGGCCAGAGATTCGTCACACTAATATCTCCTCAGATCGCATAGGATATCCACACTCGCAAGTATGTGGTGAATCCTTGACAACAAAGCATCGACTCCTATATGTGTTGTAACTGTACCCAATCCCGACACCTGATGACCCAAATAGAGTCGGTAAACGAGTCAAAGCACAGTACTAGCATATAGAGTCTCAATGATGTTTCAAGTAGTAAGGACTAATGGTGTACAACCAAAACCGCAGACTTTGTCCACTCGATAAGTGATAACCACTTGGAAAGTCCGGATAGGGTAGTTCGATCATTCATCGTATGAATATCCATTTGCATGCTTCGAACATCTCTATGTTCCTTACCAATGAAACGTGGTACTCTGCATCGCAAATGCTAGTCTCAAACTCGAGCGATCCTTATCCTTATTAACGGACGGCTCAATCGACTAGGAACAGTTTAGAATATACAGTGACTATAAGATGTGTTTCATGATAGTCATCCCCATGTACTACCACATCTTACATACACTATAGTATATTCAAGGTCTTTATCAAAACAACAATAGTATATCACAATATAACAATATGAAGAAAGATAAAGTCATTGCCATTAATAAAAGTGTAAATTATATTAAACAAAAGATTGTTTATACAAAGAGTCATCAAAGCCTTTAGCCACAAGTTGGCTCACCGGGCACCCACTCTTTCAATAATCTTTATGCATTACTCAAATAAATACTGATAAACATTCAATATTCATAGCAACAAAAGCAAGTAAATCACATAAGAGCACTTAAACAACTATGTGATTTCAGGATAACTCGAAAACCACCACGTTCTCGAGTTGTTCTACCTGGCAAGAATAATGTCAACTCATACCTTTCCTCGCGATTCAAACATCTTGAATCTGTTGTCAATGCTGAGTATCTCAAAGCTAGCCAAATCAGTCATACAATGCTGCTCATTTCAATCAGTGCTACTTGAAGGTATTCTTGATTCAACTTCAAGCACTTCAAATCATTCGAACTTAAACTCGTCGATTCAACTTCGATAATCTTCACTTCAAATCTGAAATGGTTTATAACATAGCTAAACATCAATATTGTAGTAGCCCGTAACCAAAATCAGTAATTGAGGGATTAATCATAATTACTTGTGTATAGTTCGAAAGCTCCGAAGGTGAGTTCAGAAGCTCCGATCAGGATCGGAAGCTCCGAACAGGATCGGAAGCTCCGATCGGTATTACGTCAGGCATGACGTGTGGCAAGATCGAAAGCTCCGATCAGGACCGGAAGCTCCGATCACCCCTATCCGGAGTCAACAAGTGATATTTTGACACGTGGCAGATCAGGATCTTCGGAAGCTCCGATGGCAGGATCGGACGTTCCGATCGAGGTTCGGACGTTCCGATCAAGGATCGGAAGTTCCGATCGTTGTCTATAAATAGAAGGCCGAGGCTTCACTTTCTATTGACCATTTCCGAGTTCTCCTTTCCTTCTAGTCCTTTTGGAGCTGTTCTAGTCTTCTTAGGCTTGGTCCGGAGGTCGGCGAGGCGTTCGGTAGTCGTAGCGGAGTTGTGCCCAAGTTCTGGAGGCATCGACATCAAAGGGCTAACGACGGACGAAGGTATAGCTTTTGCTTCCTATAAATATTTAGGAGTATGCAATAGCTTAGTTAAGGCTTTTAGAGCACTTTAATGATAGTAGTATCATTTGGCAGTGTAGAGCAGACTATAGGCGTGGACCTAGAGTTGGTAGAGCTTGCACTGTTTTGAGGTACGAAAGTACTGTTCGAGATATCCTGACTGAGTATGCATGTATTATGTGACTGCATGATTTATATGCCATGATATTATGCTGCATTCATTTGCATCTTGTTGTATCTCTTTCGAGATGTCTGTTAGTAGGGTTGTACCCTATCCTGTTAGTGGATTGACTTCCATCGATTTGGGTCCAGTGTATCCACGGTTATCTCGGTATGGGAGCCACCTCCTGAAGCGACGGCACAGCGTGCTACATACCAGGGCCCGGTCTGTCTCTGTTATCTGATCCTTGACCTCGAGTCTATAGGGAGTTCACTTTGCATGCATGCATACTCATACTCTCGTACTGAGCGTTTTATGCTCACGTCTCGTACTCTGTATTTTCTGGACACCCTATTCCATGGGGCAGGTTTGCGATTGGACGAGGAGGGTGGATCCAGGAGGGGCTAGTCAGTGGTTGGCCAGCTGGAGCTTCGCTTAGGTTTTATTACTGTTGTTTGGGTTTATACAGCTATTCGATTTGGTTGTATATTATTGGATAAATTACAGATTCCTTTACTTGGGATTGTATAATGTTTATGGTTTCCGCAGTTTTATTCTGATATCTGTTTTATTAAGTTAATTGCATGCCTAAGTTTCTGTTTAGTAGGTGATCCGGGTAAGGGTCACTACATTTATGGTATCAGAGCATGCAAAAGAATTCTTGGGATAGAGAGCATTCCTGTTGTGGATGAATTTCCTGATGTGTTTCCTGATGAGATAAATATGTCAAATCTCTGAAACGATCAAATCAGTGGTATCAAAATTCCAGGTAGAGATGGTATCTAAAGTCCACATTGGGCATTAAAAAACTGCCAGTGGTATCAAAATTATTACGACATTCTTGCCAGATTTTGGTCGGGACATTATAATTGTATATTTAAAGCGCAGAGTCAGGTTAAATTACCAGTTCTGTAATTATCCTAATGATATTTTTGAAGGAAAAAAAAACGATATTTTTGAAGGAATAAAACAGGACATCGTATTTTAAATTCATTAAATTTATTTGTACAAGAGGTCAGATGCCTAAGTTGCCTTTGAGAAAATGGGTAGCGATTTACCCAGTATGGGTGTGTGTAGGTCGGGTTTCTAATTTGCACTTGGTCAATTTTTAAGTATTGGATTTCATAACACTCGAGGAAATCTTGAGATCGGACTAGATCCGTGTGTAATAGGGTAGCTCGGGAATACGTTTGTCCGTAGATATATGCTACACAAAAAATAAAGGGGTGCAATTTAACCCGGATTGGGACCATAAAAACAAAAAAACAAACAATAAACACACGACGAAAAACATGATCATTTACGGAGAATATTGTAGCAGCCCGACCCGGGCAATGGTAAATCTCAAACGACCACATAGGGCCCCTAATATGAAACATGTTCAGTGATTAAAAAAAAAACAAGAAACAGTTAAGGGGCGGAGTCATCATGTTGCTTGGAGCTCTGATTGGGTTTTTTGGGTCTCTCTAGCTCGGTCTCCTCCTCATCATCTTCATCGGGAATGTCATCTAAAGCCTTAGCACAATCTAGGAAGAGGGCAGGGTGTTCGGTCTCCAAATACCCATTAGCCCGGAACTGGGCCAAAAACTCTTTGAAACCCTCGTCAAAGAAGGCAGCTAGTTGCCTTCACCGCCACTAGATCGCCAAACTTGGAGGAATTGAAGAACTCCTCATTCCCGAGCTCTTTGGCAGTCTCTAGTTGAAACGACCCTAACCTCTAGTTTAATTAATTAAATGAGAAAAAGGAAATTTTGGGATATTATTATTATTATAATTATTTATAGAAATTTTTTTAAAAAAATTTCGCCATGACCTATCTGTAAATACTTAAATCCGACCTGTCTCATTCAGCAGTTCAAAATAGAAAGATAGACCACCAATAATTAAAACAAACATAACACGATAACACAAATATCCGAAGGAAATTAATCCCAACATCAAGGAAAGAAATACGGATAACGAGTTTACATGTCAAGGAACAAGGCAGGGAAACACATCCTGCTAAAACAACTGAAAAATAAACAAGTGTAAGAAATTCTTTATTACAGACAACTCATACTAAAAAGTAAAGGGAAGCAACGGTCATGGGTGTGCACTGCCAAAAGTTGTCAACCCTGTTGATCCTGCCCCTCAGTCACTGGGTAAGCATCCTCACCTGCACCAAGCATATGTAGTGAGCCTAAAGAATCAACAAAAATATGGGGTGAAATAACGAATAATAAATATACATGCACACACAATTAAAAATATCACATACTGAAAATACATTGTCTTTTCCTAACTGAATCTCTAGAAAAAAGGAGTACTTGAAACATTGCATGCATGACTGAAACTAACTTACTGAAACTAAACGCAAACTGAAAGGGGCATAGCAAGTCCGAACATGTGAACAGAAAAGAATGACTGAGAACGAATAAACTGAAGTGTAAACTGATAAACTGAACTGTGAACTGATAAACTAAACTGTGAACTGATAAACTGAACTGTAAACTTAGATCATTGATTGTAACCCTCTATTTTTATTGATCAATGACTACAGTATACTATGTTGGCAAGACACCGAGATCTCTCCCGACGAGACATTGCCCCTTATAACTGATTTGGTAGGTGTTCCAAGATTTCTTCCGACCGCACACTACCCGTCGTTTTGGTAGGGGTTCTGAGATGTCTCTCGGCCGCACACTACCCATCGTTTGGAAAGTGAGTTAAGGCATCCTCCAACCGACATTGCCCATCTTGGCACAATAAACTCTCCGTTAAAAATATTTTCTTTCTTGACTTGACTCGAAGACTTCGACTGAATTCAAGAAAATGACCTTCTTTACAAATATTTACTCGATACTCAAACAAATGAAGTAGGATGGTTAACATGGATGGTGATTTAGGTGGCAAACCATAGCTAAGAATCTATACTCTCCTTTTTGGCACTTAGGACGAATCCCGAGCAATCCACTTGTAAATGTTTATAACATACTCATTTCTTTATCAAAACAAATTACGTTTGAAAACACAGTCCCCATGCCCTCTATACTTAACTAGAAGGCCATCCTCGAAGTATCTTTCTTAACCAATAATCCCTGGCAAGTAAGTTCTCGGGTAGCACACTTAACACCTAAATTCTTGCCCCTTAATATTCAATAGCCTAGAACTTAACCCAAAACTTAGCCGAATTAGTTCCCTTTGAAGTGACATTTTCTTAGTATCCTAGGCTAATCTCGAACCCTTCCCTTAGCCAAAACCCGAGTATAACACTGCCCTACTCGACCATAATTGGACAGCCCTTCAATCCGGTGGAAATTTTTTTGTTCGAAATCCTTTTGCCCTCTATGACACCTAGACCTTGATCTCCCATGGCCCAACCCTTGAACTAGGACTGTGGGGACCTCGGGTTGCTAATCTCGTTTTAGGGCAGCTAATGATTAATTAAACAATTAATCAAACAATTAAAGAATAATAAATCAAGAGCAGAAATTTTTTTTTTTTTTTTAAATTTCAGAGCCTCGCTCGATCGGGCAAAGTCAGCCGATCGAGCGAGCAAAAATATCAAATTCTCGGGTCTGCACAAACATTGGCCTCGCTCGATCGGGCAAAATCTACCGATCGAGCGGGCAATAAAAATCACATTTTCTGCCCAAGAATCACAAGCCTCGCTCGATCGGTAACTTTCACCCGATCGAGCGAGCTACCCTCTACTCAAAATATGCTGCTGATCTTTGCTGTCAAATAGTGGAACCATAGCATGATTTCTCAATCAAATTCAAGTCTAAACATATAATAAATTCTGAGAACATGCATACTTTCATATACCAAGTTCCTATCATCAAATCATACATGTATTACATCAAATGAATAGCTTAAGAGATATAAAACTACAAGCTATTCAACATAGCATAAACAACTTCAAATCTTAAGTTCTTGCTATGTTTGATGTTATCACTATACCAAGCTTTAACTTATAAACCCGAGTCCACACTTGCTACATCTCTCTCCCGAGCTATCAATGTTTTCTCAACCAAGCTCCTTTCCCACCTGTTGCAATGCACACATACAAAGCAAAGAAACAGCCGGATAAACTCCGGTGAGAAATCATTCTCAGTATAATCGACATATAAATGCGTTAAATAAATTCATATCAACTCTAAGCATATCAACTCAAGAATAAAGTAAAAATAACGCATATATCGACTCAAACTTCAAATCAAGACTCAATTTATATAGCTCGCCTATCTCAAGAATTAATTCTTATCACTTCATTGCCATCAAGATTCGTAAACGATCTTGACATGGATATCCATCTAACGAGTTCGTAAACGACTCGCAAATAAGGTTAACCGCAACCTTGGCATAGAATCAACTCAATATACAATCATATCAAAAGCAATAAAGATCCACTACCTGTGATGGATCGACAATAACATAAGTTCTACCTCAAGAACAAGTATTTAAACAAGTATGTGATTTGTTCGGGATAACTCAAGAATAGTCGTTCTTGAGTTTCACAGTCCCTGACTCGCGATGTTGTCATTATACCTTTCATTCTCGAGTTGACTATGTTTCACATCTGTATAGGAAGTACAACAACTCCTACACCTGATCATTCAAACCTCAAACCATCTTCAATCTTGATCACTTCTTCTTCGGTTTCAAGTTGAGGTTCTTGAGTCAATAGTCTCCTCTTAAACTCTGAAACATATCATCAAAACATACATATCAAACTTCATTTTATTCAATCATTTCAGAATTGAATCAAAATCATCAATATAGATCCAATCAACATCATTTCAAACTTCAACTTCTTCTTATTCGGTATAATTTGGAGTCTTGCATCGTTCGTCTTTCAAATGTGACTGAAACTGGGAAATATAAATGTTATGTCATCGCTAACATTTCACTAACATCTCAATTCAATCTTTGGTTATCAAAACTGATCCTAAAACATCAACCGACGGCGTAGCGATTAAAAATCGGAAACCGACTCGGTATCAAATTCATTATGAACTTCTTATCAACTTCTAATCACTTCATATCATTCATACTTCAAATATCAGCAGCTATAATCACATGTTAACAAGTCAAAGCCATGCTGAAACCATGACAAGTTCGTTTCTTAATTCATTTTCAATCCGACTGCGATATCGAACGGCATACGACTCAAAAACACAAACATCAAGTCATAATCTGATCTCTACCAAATTTCGTTCTTCAAAACATGACGAGATAACAAAATACTTACATCAAATCAAAGGCCTCGTCGCAAGGATTCCAAAACATCTTTTGGAATCAAAATCGGACGAGCGGAACAAAAGTTACGGCGATTTGAACAAATCGAATTCAAAGGAAAAGAAAGAGCTCTCGGCTCTCTGTTCAGAAATCTTCAATTTTGCTAAAGGAAGTCTGATTTCTCCACGTACACATGCTGATAATCTTAATCTAAATCGGATATGTATTGCATAATTGCAATTTAGTCCCTCAAGTCTTCATTAATTTCAATTCAGTCCTCGGCCTTCATTTTAATTAAATTTCAATCCAAAATAATTTAAGAATATTAGAATTAAAATCGAAACTCTAAATATTCCCAAATTAAATATACTCGGATTAAAATAAATTAAATTCGGATTAATTAAATAATCCCGGCCGTTTGCACTTTAGCCCTTGCAACTTCGATATTTGCAAATCAGTCTCTGATTGGGTTGTATCTTCAAATTTTATCGTCGTTAATTCCCGAAACATGGAATTTAATCTTAAATTCCATAAATATTCAAATTGAATATTTATTCTTTTAATTTAAGAATTCTCGAAATTTAATTCTCAAAATCCATAAATTCTCAAATTAAATATTTTTGGCTCGGAAATTAAATCTATAATTTCTTTCACTTCTCAAATCGATATTAACCCATAATATGGAATTTAATTCTCAAATACCATAATTAATAATTTAATATTTTCGGGTCTTACAATTCCTCCCCTCTAAGAAATGATTTCGTCATCGAAATCGTATTCATCCAGAATATCAAATCTAATAGACTGAATGATTATCTGAAGTGATTCTCACTTCAATTATCACTCTGCATTTCGTATCTCACTTCATCTTTCAATCTATTGTCAGATTATTACTTCGAATCTGCTTCTATTCTCTTGTAATTAGTATCTATTCAGTTGTACTTTAAGTCATTGAAACAACTTTGTTCTGAGCTGTTTCTTTCTTCGATCAAAGATTTGTCGAATAATCGACTTAACTCAGAATTTCGTCAATATCTATCTCATCTGAATAAAGTACATACGAAGAATCTACTGATACTTCTTTCACTTAGATACTGAACTTATCCAGCTGAAAAGAATACATTCGTTCCATGAAATCATCAATTCTATCTGACATTTCATTCAGTGAAATTCATCCTTTGGGACGACTTGATTCTTTCTCTATATCATTCTATACAGAGTATAGAAATAAATCAAGTCTACACTGTTATTCAGTTCATCGCTTCAAGATTAGTATTCAACTTCATATTCTGAATCTATAAATTAAACTTTGCCCTTTCTCTATTCTGAATTGAATGATGTTTCAAGAATAACTTTTCCACTTAACTAATCAATTTCAGCTTCAAAAGTTATATCTATCATTCAATTACTAATTCTGGTTCATCTTCTCTGCTTTCATTCCATACAGATTCATATTCATCATCCTTGTGTTTCTCAAATCACATCTGATCTGCTGACAACAAATCATGTCTGATCTGATATCATATACTTCAGTAGTATCATTCCAATACAAAGAAATCTGATTTCTTTTCATCATATCATTATCTCAAAATTGATTCATTAGCTGTTACAGGAATTATAATCATCAAGTGGCAACACATCAAGACAAGTAATACCGAATCAGGTATCAAAGTTCTGAGAATATTCTCAATATCCGGAAAATCAACTCAGATAATCCATCAATCGACAAATGGTATAATGCAATCACATATAACCAACTCTCAGAACATCAATCAATCAATCGATGCCACATCTGTTGAATAATTCTAAAGTCTTAATCCTGACAATAGATTGTAATCATTCCTGTAATTCATCATATCTCTATCTTCTTCACAGATCTGAATCGATAGTTGTTATTCACATCTCATACTGTGTATTCTACAAATCTGATTAGTCTATTCGGATTATTTCGTAATCAGAGTTTATGCTGTATTCACAGATTTCAACGTATTCAGAACTGTTGATAATCGGTATCATATTAGATAAAATTTCATTCTCGAAATTCAATTCATCTTCTCTGATTATTCTTCCAATTCAAGGATAACATATTGTACCTAAAAAGTACTCAAAGTCTTCGAATCATCTGTATTACAATGTAATAGTAAACCCAATGTTTCAATCTGAAACATTATTTCTTGGCTTACTATTCGTCTTGCAACAAATCTAATCACAATTCAGTGATTTGATCATACAGACAAATTATCGTATACAGTATTTCAAATCAATATGTTTTTAACTACCATCTGTTTACATCATATAAACGGCTTCATCTTGGTAGTTTCACAAATTACTCTTTCAAATCATGATCTCATTTCAATTTCTGGAGTTTCTAAACTATCACTGAACTAATCTGGTCAGCGATTTTCAACTTCATCAGAAACTCTCTGTACGTTTAACTTCAAAAACGTACTAATTCGGTTACTTCTATTTGCTTTATCTTCTGATAAAACAATTATTGGATGAATCTCAAATTCATTGTTGTGCATTTTCTTCATAATCTGATATTTCTTTTCGGAAAGATCAAGCACAATCAGATAATCAATCATAATAGAATTCATTCATTCTGATCTGAGGCTTCAATTCATATCTTCATCTGGCATTCTTTACTGAATTCTCATCGCTTCAGTTACTTTCTGTGTTTATTTCATCCTCTGAACAGTTCTGGCTTACTTCCAATCAAAAATCATTCTGATTGAGGATATATTCATCTGAATATTTAAACCAGAATACACAGAAATCTAAAATCAATTCATCAGATGTCTATTCCATTCCTCATTTCTATCTCTAAGTACAGACAATTCATATCATCTAATCCAAAAATCATGGATCAAATTCAAGCTCTTCTATCAGTTACGAGTCAAAAATCTTAACATACGCTGAAATATCATCAAAGGATCAATAATTCTCAAAATCAAAAGAAATAAATCAAGATTGAGAAAATCCCTCAATCAAGGTCATCCAAAAATCAAATCGTCTGGATAAAAAACTCTGCAAAGTGAAAACAACTCACTTGCATCGCACAACTCAGAATGAGTGAATCAACACAGGCTCTAAACGAAAGCAATGTGCCATGAAAGCCAATCAATATTCAATCATTTCAAGAATCATATTTCCAATTGATGTAATCGATTCAGCATAATCACAGAAAATACTCAACTGTAACTGATTTTCATATCATCGTCTATCTTCTAAACTTCAAAATCAAAATTCAGTTCATAATCTCATCAAGTCGGTAATTCATAAATTCATCAATTCACTATAGAATTCCAGTTCACAACTGAAACTAAAGTCGAAATCTTACTTGAATATATCTGTCATCTCTATTAATCGGCATATCTATCAATGCTGATTTAGATCTTGAACATATCTAGTGCACCGACTATACTGATTTTGGAATATTTCTGTAATCAAATATCATATATATCAAACCGAAATCACAGAATCTTAATTCGAGATTCTATACCATATCAACTTATTCATATGCACGTTATGTTCTTGCTGATCTAATTTTATCGCTTCTTATCATCAATTCTTCTATTAATCTGTATTCAAATATTGTATCATAATCTATCATGCAACATAAACAGATATTTCAATACGAACAAAAATCATCTTCATTTTCAGTTCATCGAAGCAATAGTTCCATTCTTCCGTTCAATTCACACAGTCTCTTTTCTGATACAGAGGTGATCATATAATAATCTTTCAGCTATCATGAATCTATTGCACCAATAATTAAACAGGTTAAAACAACATAAATTTGTTACCTGTACTTTCATTCTCAAGTGCAATTTCATTCTGATTCTCTGTATACTTCTGGAATAGAAATTGTAGTTAAATACGTGTTTTTCTCACACACCGTAGCATCTTTACTATTTCAGTCATTTTGCTTCATCATTCAACTTCAGTTCTAGTAACCAAGACTATGTCTTTCATAACATGTTTCAGTCATCAGCATTTATTCAGGCATAATCTTCCAATTCAAGCCATAATGAAACAACTAAAACCCAAGCTTCATTATTATCATTTACAATTCAAAGAATCATAATAGGCTTGAAATCTAGCAATGCATGCTTTCCTATTCAAAGTACTCTTCTTCTGATTGGTATATTCTTCTTTTTCTCATCATTTCTATCTGTTGTGTCAAAGAATTGTTAATTAAAACCTTATTCTAAGCACTTACCAACAAATAAATATACCTCAATTCTGTCAGAATTTCTTCATCAAAATCTATCAGCTGATTTCTAGTCTTGAAGTTGGTAGACAGTCAATCTGATACGTCACTCATCTGTCTCTTTCAGTTATCTGAACGATTAATCAGTTCTTCAGAACAACTTCTACCTGCAATACATCTATCCATTCGCTGATATTCTGTTCTGTTCAATCAGAGATATTTCATTCAGCTGAGCAATAATACAGTTCTGTTCAATCTGACCATACCATTCTGTTTAGTCTGGCCATACAACTCTGTCAGTCTGGGGTGCTTACATCACCCAAAGAACAATATTCTCTTTGATTCTGTGTGCTTACATCACCCGGGGAAATTCTTATAATAACATCGATAAGAATTCGAAAATTTACAAATCAGTAAATTAATCAATTTAATTTCAAAGGTAGATCAAGAGCACATGCAATTAGTACATCATCGAATCAAATACTGCATAATCATGCAATACTATAAATGCATATGACTCACTCTACCCCGCTCAGCTTCTATCTCATTCCAAAACCTACGCTCTGATACCATCTGTTGTGGGGACCTCGGGTTGCTAATCTCATTTTAGGGCAGCTAATGATTAATTAAACAATTAATCAAACAATTAAAGAATAATAAATCAAGAGCAGAAAAAATTTTTTTTTTTTTTTTTAAATTTCAGAGCCTCGCTCGATCGGGCAAAGTCAGCCGATCGAGCGAGCAAAATTATCAAATTCTCGGGTCTGCACAAACATTGGCCTCGCTCAATCGGGCAAAATCTACCGATCGAGCGGGCAATAAAAATCACATTTTCTGCCCAAGAATCACAAGCCTCGCTCGATCGGTAACTTTCACCCGATCGAGCGAGCTACCCTCTACTCAAAATCTACTGCTGATCTTTGCTGTCAAAACGTGGAACCATAGCATGATTTCTCAATTAATATAATAAATTCTGAGAACATGCATACTTTCATATACCAAGTTCCTATCATCAAATCATACATGTATTACATCAAATGAATAGCTTAAGAGATATAAAACTACAAGCTATTCAACATAGCATAAACAACTTTAAGTCTTAAGTTCTTGCTATGTTTGATGCTATCACTATACCAAGCTTTAACTTATAAACCCGAGTCCACACTTGCTACATCTCTCTCCCGAGCTATCAATGTTCTCTCAACCAAGCTCCTGCCCCACCTGTTGCAATGCACACATACAAAACAAAGCAACAGCCGGATAAACTCCGGTGAGAAATCATTCTCAGTATAATCGACATATAAATGCGTTAAATAAATTCATATCAACTCTAAACATATCAACTTAAGAATAGAGTAAAAATAACGCATATATCGACTCAAACTTAAAATCAAGACTCAATTTATATAGCGCGCTTATCTCAAAAATGATTCTTATCACTTCATTGCCATCAAGATTTGTAAACGATCTTGACATGGATATCCATCTAACGAGTTCGTAAACGACTCGCAAATAAGGTTAACCGCAACCTTGACATAGAATCAACTCAATATACAATCATATCAAAAGCAATAAAGATCCACTACCTGTGATGGATCGAAAATAACATAAGTTCTACCTCAAGAACAAGTACTTAAACAAGTATGTGATTTGTTCGAGATAACTCAAGAATAGTCGTTCTTGAGTTTCACAGTCCCTGACTCGCGATGTCATTATTATACCTTTCATTCTCGAGTTGACGATTTTTCACATCTGGATAGGAAGTACAACAACTCCTACACCTGATCATTCAAACCTCAAACCATCTTCAATCTTGATCACTTCTTCTTCGGTTTCAAGTTGAGGTTCTTGAGTCAATAGCCTCCTATTAAACTCTGAAACATATCATCAAAGAATACATATCAAACATCATTCTATTCAATCATTTCAGAATTGAATCAAAATCATCAATATACATCCAATCAACATCATTACAAACTTCAACTTCTTCTTATTCGGTATAACTTGGAGTCTTGCATCGTTCGTCTTTCAAACGTGACTGAAACTGAGAAATATAAATGCTATGTCATCGCTAACATTTCACTAACATCTCAATTCAATCTTTTGTTATCAAAACTGATCCTAAAACATCAACCGACGGCGTAGCGATTAAAAATCGGGAACCGACTCGGTATCAAATTCATTATGAACTTCTTATCAACTTCTAATCACTTCATATCATTCATACTTCAAATATCAGCAGCTATAATCACATGTTAACAAGTCAAAGACATGCTGAAACCATGACAAGTTCGTTTCTTAATTCATTTTCAATCCGACTGCGATATCGAACGGCATACGACTCAAAAACACAAACATCAAGTCATAATCTGATCTCTGCCAAATTTCGTTCTTCAAAACATGCCGAGATAACAAAATACTTACATCAAATCGAAGGCCTCGTTGCAAGTATTCCAGAACATATTTCGGAATCGAAATCGGACGAGCGGAACAAAAGTTACGGCGATTTGAACAAATCGAATTCAAAGGAAAAGAAAGAGCTCTCGGCTCTCTGTTCAGAAATCTTCAATTTTTCTGAAGGACATCTGATTTCTCCACGTGCACATGCTGATAATCTTAATCTAAATCGGATATGTATTGCATAATTGCAATTTAGTCCCTCAAGTCTTCATTAATTTCAATTCAGTCCTCGGCCTTCATTTTAATTCAATTTCAATCAAAAATAATTTAAGAATATTAGAATTAAAATCGAAACTCTAAATATTCCCAAATTAAATATACTCGGATTAAAATAAATTAAATTCGGATTAATTAAATAATCCCGGCCGTTTGCACTTTAGCCCTTGCAACTTCGATATTTGCAAATCAGTCTCTGATCGGGTTGTATCTTCAAAATTAATAGTCGTTAATTCCTAAAACATGGAATTTAATCTTAAATTCCATAAATATTCAAATCGAATATTTATTCTTTTAATTTAAGAATTCTCGGAATTTAATTCTCAAAATTCATAAATTCTCAAATTAAATATTTTCGGCTCGTAAATTAAATCTATAATTTCTTTCACTTCTCAAATCGATATTAACCCATAATATGGAATTTAATTCTCAAATTCCATAATTAATAATTTAATATTTTTGGGCCTTACAAGGACCTCGGCCACCCCTTAGACTCGCACGACCTTTGAGACCGACCCCTCGATTCCAAACTAAATTCCCAGCTTGACCAGCCCCTGTCCTAAGCAAATTTCCCAGCTCGAAGCAACCCTGTCCCTAGCCCATTCCCCAGTTCGAAGAAGCCCTGCCCCAAGGCCATTTATCAGTTCAAATCGGTCCCTGCCTAATCCAAATCCCAGCTCGAAACCAACCTCTTTCAAAACCCAAGCACCCAACCTACAATCCATTTGCCTCAACCTATGCTAGCCCTTTTCAACCAACCTAGGTGCTACCTGAAAGAGTGGATGCCCTGCTAGCCAACTTGTGGCTGAGGGATTTCATGACTCTTTTTGTAAACAATTTTTTTAAAAAGTAATTTACACTCTTATTTGGCATTTACTTTATTTTTTGTCATATTGTTATGTTGTGACGTATTATACGATGTTTAGATAAAGACCTTGAATATACTAGAGTATATGTAAGATGTGATAGTGAATATGGATGACTATCATGAAACACATCTTATAATCACTGTATATTCTAAATATGTTCCTAGTCAATTGAGCCGTCCACAATAAGGATAAGGATCGCTCGATATTGAGACTAGCATTTGCAATGCCGAGTACCATGTTTTATTGGTATGGAACATGGAGATGTTCAAAGCATGCAAATGGATATTCATTGGATGGATGATCGAACTACCTTATTCGGACTTTCCAAGTGTTTTTCACTAATTGAGTGGATAAGTCTGTGGTTTTGGTTGTACACCATTAGTCCTTACTACTTGAAACAACATGGCACTACAAGAAAAACGCAAAAAGACAACGGATTTTATCCGTTGTCGTAGAAGGTGAAAAACTGTTGTAACTGATGGTGTTGTTAAAAACACGCTCAATGACAACGGATAAAATCCGTTGTCTTTTACCACAAAGACAACGGATTTTCCCTACGACAACGGATAAAATCTGTTGTCTTTGAGGTCAAAGACAACGGATTTTATCTGTTGTCTTTGAAATCAAAGACAACGGATAAAATCCGTTGTCGTTGAGCGTGCTTTTAACAACACCATCAATTACAATATTTTTTCACCCACTACGACAACGGATAAAATCCGTTGTCGTTTTCCATATAAAAAACAAAACAAAATTACAAATAATATACAAATTTCAATATTATAAATAAATCAAAATTTAAAATTTCAAAAATAAAATTTAATATACAATTTTTTAGTATTACAAATCATTCGAAATTAAATTATAATGCAATGCACACTACAGAAAAATACAAAAAAAGTTCAAATCAAATGATTAACGGAAGCCGATAACACTTTCTGACTTCAGAATCTGGGAAAAATCGGACAGAGACTAGACGAAGATGTCCCTCCAGAAAAACCACACTTGTACAGTTTTCACTAGCTACATAATCCACATCCGGTGCCC
This sequence comes from Henckelia pumila, assembly GCF_033568475.1. NCBI lineage: Eukaryota > Viridiplantae > Streptophyta > Magnoliopsida > Lamiales > Gesneriaceae > Henckelia > Henckelia pumila. The sequence goes on from NC_133120.1 coordinate 2,787,288, forward strand.
ATGAAATTTTAGAAGAATCGATGTAATTCATCGTTTCACCATATGATAAACTCAAGAAACCTGTCCCATTGAAAAAACAAAAATCCTAAATTATAAGAGCACATGACTAAATTATTTCAGGACTTGCAACCAGTTTCTATCTTATCTCTTTCATGTTCTCTACTCTGTTCTCTTATACCTGAGTATAATTCAACATATAACGGTAAATTTCAATGGCCAGCAAAAACAAAAGACACGAAATCCCAAAAAAGAAACAGTAAAAGCAAAAGATCATATAATTAGGTATCAACTTCCATGAGTGATGAAAGAATGAGCAGTGTCATCATTATATTACAGAGAAGAGAAAGCAATTGAACATATGGATGTCCACAGCCAAAAACCATTACAATAGCGGTAAAAAACTATAGATGATATGCATCAAAGTCAATCCTGGGTGCATCCTCCACCCTTCCTATTATAACAATTATCAAGCAGCCAAAATCATGGCTTTCGTTAGGAGAAGATGAAATATATATAACAACCTACTTGCCAATGAAAGTAAAAAAGTAATCAGATTCCAGTATTCTACAGGGCAAGGGTTTGCAGTTTATCAACATGATAGGGATCCAATGCATCGAGGGTCTATACATAGTTGGGAAAACTATAAAGACCTTATTACCTTAGAGAGAGGGATAAAAATGAACAAGCAGCAGAATCATCTTAAAGTATGCAAAATAAACATAGAAGAGAAAAACATGAAAGGAATGATATAGTGCTGTCACGAGAATCTGTAATCAAACCAAACCAAATACAGGGGAAAATGATTTACCTGCATCTTTGTAAGCAATCCTTTCTTCTCTTCCTCTAGTTATCTGATCTAGCTTCTAGGAAATTAGAGATGAAGGTATAATAGAACAGAATCATGTTAAAAATTTAAAAACAACAATATCAGGCTCAAAAATAAAATATCAATCATTATAGATGTGCATACCTGTGCAGCTTGATTTTTTGAGAGCTCTTCACCTGAAGTCATGTATCATAGCATGGCGTCTGTCTCTGACAACAGTAGCATAGCAATAAGAATGCGAAATTTATTCGGGAAATTTGCAACTTTTAAAAAGCACGATTTGACCCCGTAGTTTCTTGGATTCAGAACATAATAGATCAGATTTCATGAGATCTTGGGCTAACATCCAGGGAAGTTTCCGGTTTGTTTCCGTCGGAGTTAGAGCGGTGATGGCGGCTGATTGGCGCTGGTCGGTAGTGAAAAATAATAATAATACAGCAACTATACTAACAAAGATTTTAAAGAAAATAAACCTTACTCCTTCAAGTGGACTCGAACTAAGCTCCATGGCAAGGTCATAACAACGAAGATTGTTATTAATCTGTCATTGTCAAAATCTATCAGAAGAAGACAATCATAAAACAAAAAAATCAACATTTAGTTGTTGCTGCAGCAAGCTGAATCACAATTATGAAGTGTCATAGACACCCGTTTCATTCAGAGTATAACCGCATATACATGTTTGCACGGCCCTAACGAATAACTCCAAATACTCACAAAATTATATATGTGTATGCGATGTTCATAAATACCTCGTGGAGGCGATAAAATTGGCAGGAAGAAAATCGAAAAACTCTGGACAATAATGAGAGGCAACAAATCTACCAAGAAGATATAAAGGAACAAAATGATATCACACAAATCATTCATGGAATGAGCTTTCACCAAGTTATTAAAAACTTTTGAATATAAATTTCTTGTGAAACACTGAAGAAACATGCTAGCTGAAGTTAAATTTTCAAGAAAACATCAAACACAATCCATAAGAGTTTCCAAAAGGGCATATCATACAGATTGAATAGTCTTATTATAACTCGTACGATAATTGTCGTATATGACCGAAATTCTGAAAATAAGGAAGTATCTTCAAATTCATGAAATGTAATCCCAAAAAGAAAATTATTTGCAAGCTCAAAGCCAGATATTGTCCATCGTACATAACAAATACCCAAACTTGTCAATATTTAATCAAAGTGGTAAATACGTACATTCGAGATCAACCAAAATAACAACTTTCAAATACAAAAACCGGAAAAGAAGAGAATGAAAACGAAAAAAAATAGAAAAAACAATGGAGACCCAAAATCTCGAGCAAAACAATGCATCTGCACATAATCTATTTCAGGTTCGTTCATATGAGGTCTAAGACAGAAGGAAAAGTACGTACTATATAATATAATGAGGTCATAGCTTTAATTGAAGGCTTTGAGCACACAGGAACAGACAGGCAAATCAACCTCGGCACCGCACATGCTGCTCGCCCCTCAGCCACGGCCTGGAAACCATTCCCGACAACAGCATCACTCATATCCTGCAAGATATATTTTTATTTCCAAACCAGGCATGAGATTTGATATTCATTTTTCCAAGCCCAATGCAAACTCCCTTGCTGCTTTACTGAATCTTTAACTAAGATTTGACAGATGCATCAGATGCCAACCTGTTCACAAAAGAAAAACACGATTTAACAAAACTACTGAGGTGCTGTAACATTGGAAACTAGAACCAGAGCTTCACGGGCAAAAAGAACAAACAAAATTGCTTGGGTGTCCAGTGTACTCCGCCATTTGATCAAGCCTTACATAGAGCAGCTCTTACGTCTTAGCTTAGAACCCAAGATAAACATGGAGGAGTAAAAAAACATGGAAATCAGCTGGAATCAAAGCAATAAAAATGAGGGCAAACAGAATATTTATACATATACATTTGCCTCAAGCACTACTTATGGAAAGCCCACATAGCAACATCCTTCTAAACTAAAACTCGAACAGAATTCATCTGTTGTCTATTACCATATTTGTTGTAGTGATGTGTATGGATAGACTGACCAATCAAAATATGGTGAAAAGACAAATGATTTATCACCTGTTGGCTGAAGATGCAAATATGGGAGATGCTACATGGAGTCCCACCATGGAAGCAGATGATAACTCCATCCTGATAATCAGTCAAGTTAAATTCACCCAGAATAATTCTGGGTAAGAAAATAAGACAACATAAATATTATATAAAGCATAAGAACTTTTCAGTAGGGTTCCTTCCAGTTATTGAAACATTGGTAATTTGTTATCTAATAACATGGTTTATTATTTGGATTTTAGCCACATCAATTTGTGTCGTAAGAACTATTAAAAGGTGTGAATTCTGTATACCTGGACACATAATAGGGCACGTTCCAACTAAGGTGGGAAACTCTTGAAGGCCACCGTCATCCTTAATGGCATTATTATCCACATTTTCCCATTTTCTAGTGGTTGCTTTTTCGGTAAAGGTATTCCTCGAGCTATTAGGATTTGGGTGTGAAGTTTTGGAATTTGTAAAGGGTTTGTTGGCAGAATTAGAAAAAGAAGAAGAAAAGTTTTGTGCTTTGACTTGCTGGCGGGGTTGAGGATTCCTTTCATCCATGATTGAAAGCTTGCCTTCGGAATATATTTTTTCAACAACTTGTAGTCGTCTACCTCTGCAACAACCATAGCACAGACTTTAGAATCCTGGTTTTCTGTACGAGATGCTCGAGCTGCCATTAGCACGACAGTATTTGCATCAACGCCTTTTGCAAAAACGAGTAAATTTACAAGAAATGCTCAACTTTTTTGTCTTGATCTTCACATCAATATTCCAATAAAAATGACTAAAACATGGATAAAAACATGCAAATCATATGATCATAGTTATATTTGACCGATCTATGTATAATTAATTATTCACATATAGAAACTTAAATATATGTATCTTAGATAAATATGCACATCACAAAGTTGAGATGTGAATATTCTTCATTGCTACCTTGCGAAATCTTCAATTCCCACAACAATCTTGTTGGCTACTAAGTTGAAATTCTATTATCTCTGTCATTTCAGAGACATCGTTCATCAGACGCTAGAATACTAGTGACACATCCTGCTAGATCTCGAGGATCAGATCCTAGCTAATGTCACACAGATCAGACAACTGATGTTTCCTTGCTAATGTCCATTAGCATTTCCAACTACTCGTCGGATCCAACCACAAAGGTACACATAGATGCCCTCACTTAACCGAAATGTCCGGTCAACAATCTTCACTATTGTTGTTCAATGGAAAACTCTCACATGAAACAACAACATGATCCTTTCCTGACCTATTGCTATCACTAAGCAATTGATTGGATCAATATCAGTTTCCTTCTTAACAAGAATGCACTATACTGGAAACTATCAACTCCCTTGCTTGTCTCCACTGTCAAGTTAGCACCTAACTTGATCATACAAGTCAATTGCAATCTTTCAATAGATTCGTCTCTGGCAAACCTAGAGATTCTAAATCATCCAAATTGTCAAATGCTCTGAGATGGTATCCAGTACTCATCCCATAAGCACTACTCCAAAAATACTACTCCAAGTATTTCTTAATTGCTACATCCCGATCAACCCTGATTGGCTCAACCAATCGAATTCGTCGATCTACTTAAACTCGCACTTATCAGATCAGGCCATCACTGATCATCCAACCTACATGGCTCGTTCAATAACCATGACTCAGCTGCCACAAAGAACCATTTCCAAACGGTGTCAGATCACGGTACATAAGTAGTTTACTTGGCACAAGTCCTGCGCCTTTTCAGCACTACTAACCGCTGCTTCGTATTCTGAACTTAACCATCCTAACTCTGACAGAGTTACCCAATAACCACTAGTAGTCACTAGCACAGATCCCCTGCCACCTTCGGAATAGAAAGAATTGGAGCACTGGTCAGTCTCCTCTTCAGATCAACAAAGCTAGCCTCACAATCTGAAGTCCAAACAAAAGGCGCATTCTTCTGTGTCAGTTGGGTAATCGGCTTGGAAATAGATGAGAATCCCTCGATGAATCGGCGGTAATAACCAGCTAAACCCATGAAGCTTCGGATCTCAGGTACTGATGTCGGTCTAGGCCAATTCATAACCGCTTCAATCTTGCTGGGATCGACAGAAATCCCATCACCTAAAATGATATGACCGAGAAATAAGACTCGATCCAACCAGAATTCACACTTAGACAACTTGGCAAACAACTATTCAACTCGCAAAATCTGCAGTACGGTCCTCAAGTGCTCTGCATGGTCAGTACGGTTCTTCGAGTGGACAAGAATATCATCGATAAAGATAATGACGAACTCATCTAAATAACGCTGAAAGATACGGTTCATCAAACCCATAAAAACCGCTGGAGCGTTAGTCAAACCGAATGGCATGACTATAAACTCGAAATGACCATACCTCGTTCTGAATGCGGTCTTAGGAACATCTTCCTCTTGCACTCTCAGCTGATGATAGCCTGACCTCAGATCAATTTCAGAATAGATAGAAGAACCCTTCAGCTGATCAAAAAGGTCATCTATTCTAGGTAAAGGATACCTGTTCTTGAATGTAGCTTGATTCAGTTGACGGTAGTCAATACAGAGTCGCATAGAACCATCCTTCTTCCGAACAAACAGAATAGGAGCACCCCAAGGCGATACACTAGGTCTGATGTATCCCTTGGCAATAAAATCCTCAAGCTGCTCCTTCAACTCTCTCAGTTCAATAGGTGCCATACGATAAGGAGCTTTGGAAATAGGTTGAGTACCTAGCACCAAATCGATGCTGAATTCAATCTCTCGAATAGGTGGAAATCCAGGAACATCTTCCGGAAACACATCAGCAAAATCTCTAACCACTGGTAAATCTACCAAAGCTGGGCTAGATTTCAGTACATCAACCACATAAACCAAAAATCCTTCTGCACCTCTCTGTAAAAAACGAGTCATAGATAACACTGAAATCAAAGGAATTCTAGAACGAGAACCCTTACCAAAGAATTTCCACTCGTCTGCCATTTCAGGTCTGAACCTGACAACCTTCAGAAAACAATCAACTGTTTCCCTGTACTTGGTCAAAGCATCTATACCGACAATACAATCAAAATCTGACAGTCCAAGCACAATACAGTCGAATTCTAACAAATTTCCTTCAAAACACAGTTCACAGTTCCTGACTAATCTGACAGAAAAAATTCCTCCACCCAAGGGTGAAGTAACAACTACTATAGTAGGCAACAACTCGGTAGGCAAAGCATGCAATAACACAAATTTTTCAGAGATAAAGGAATGGGAAGCACCTGTATCTATCAACACATGAGCAGAATGATCGAAAATCGAACAGTTACCTGCTATAACATTGTCAGGTGCTTCTTGAGCCTGATCCTCTGTTATAGCAAAGACTCGTGCCTGTTGTCTCGGAGGCTGGTTTGCACTAGTATTACCTCCCTATCTGTTCTGCTGCTGCTGAGGTTGGAAAGAGTGAACTGCAGAAGACTGCCTCTCAGGCTGAGCTGCAGGTCTAGCCGAACTCCCACTCTGAGCTCTATCTCTGTTACGCTGAGGGCACACCTTAGAGAAGTGTCCCGGTTGCTGACAGGTGTTGCAGTTACCAAAGACTCCCACACACTGATCGGGTAAATGTCTTCCTCCACACTTGCTGCAGTACAAGGATGATGATCCAGAACTCTGCCCTGAACCAAACTGTCGGGAACCACTGGAACTAGACGAACTGTTCCCCTACCTTTTGAACTGTTTACCTCTTGCCTTGTACTGATCCTTTCTGTTTCCCCCACTGCTACCACCTTCATACCTCTGCTGGTGGTTCTGATGCTGAGGTGGCTGGTTCTGATACTGAGATGGTTGGTTCTGATACTGCCTCTGCTGCTGAGGTGCCACCTGATTACCTCTTTGCCTCCACAAGCCTGCTTCTGCTCCCTTTGCGTGATTCATGGCATCCGCAAAGTTGTTAGGCCTGTTGGTGTTCACCAACGTGAAGACATCGGGGTTCAAACCATTGATAAACTGATCGGCCTTTGCTTCTTCATCTCCGGCAATTAGCGGTGAGAAACGCAACAAACTATCAAACTTGTCTACGTACTCTTCAATGTTCAAATTCCCTTGCCTCAGATTTGCAAACTCTGCTCCCTTATCTTTGCGATACGAGATAGGAAAAAACCTCTTATAAAACTCAGATTTAAAAAGAGACCAAGTAACTTCCGTACCTCTACTCTCCATTGCTTTCTTCGTCATGATCCACCAGCTCTTAGCAACCCCACGTAGCTGATGAATGACTAACCTGATTCTGCGATCATCTGTGTAATCAATGGAATCGAACAGCTGATCAATATCATCCAACCAACTCTCACAGTCAACTGGATTTTCTGAACCCATCAATAACGGCGGATTGAACGACTGAAACCTCTTCAGCAAGGTTTCCATCGGTGTCGCTGAAGCATCCAACTGATCAACTTCAGTGCTAGCTTGCTCAGTCGCAGGGATAACTGGTGATGTGTTTCTGTTAATCACTCGACGAGGACCCATCTGATAATCAAAGGTTAGGACACGAGATATCTCAATCGCTACAATCAGTGCCCTTACAACCGCTTGGAATATCGGATACCAGTCGATAACAGAAACAATTATATCTCAAGTAGATCATGCTTTAAAAATTAAATCACATAACCATGTAATTCAATAATTCTCAATAATAAAGCATGCTCGCATGGAATTAAGTACACAGTTAAATAATTAAAACACATGCGAGGAGCCAATACACGCAGACTCAATCTACCCCGCTCACTCTAGTTCGACCAAGAATCTTAACTCTCTGATACCACTTAATGTGAGACCTCGGTTCTAAACATCAATTAAAGGAGTAATTAAAATAAGCAAGCATTAAAAGCCAACACATTTTTTTTTTTTATAAAAGGGCCCGCGCGGCCGCGCCTCATCAGGTGCGGCCACGCACGGCACCCTGGCTCATGCGCGGCCGTGCATGACGCCCTACCCGGAAAGGGGCGCAGGCGCGCGGGCGCGCCTCTCTGGCTGCTCCGGTGCTAGAAATTGCCAAAATCAAGAACATCAAGCCATACAATATTTCGAAACATAAACATGCGTTACAAACTTGATTCCTCAAATTAAAACATGAGTTCTGGAGTTCAACAACCAAACCAAAGTCGAGAACATGCAACAACAATATAACGATGAAGTTTGATAACTAAACATGTTCTAACATAAACTAGATTGGCATGCTGAAATCGACTTCTAAACCGAGTCTCACTTCTACATCTTTCCCTCGAATCTAACCATGCCTCTTCTGACTTGTTCCTGACCCACCTGTTGCCAAGTACACATACAAAACAAAGCAACAGCCGGATAACCGGTGAGAATGATGATCCCAGTAAAAACAACATATCAAGTAATACAACAATAAACATGCTTTCAAGACAACAACGTAATCAATAACAATGTAATGAAATGCATGTCTTTAAACCGAAATATCAAATCTGATAAACGAGGGATTGCTGTTGTGCTTTTGGATCCCGAGGATGAGATCATATGACGACTCACCGACTCTCCCGATCGAGGTAGTGCCACATATCTCACTCCTCTAGACTTTGAGCAACCATAATGAGTATGCTAGCACTAGGCGATACGACTACGACCTAGGCCACTCAATCATAGTTCCCAAACGTCCAAACAAAAAGGGCGGTTGTGGGGAGCCGAGTTGCTAATCTCATCTTAGGGCAATCAACGATTAATAGATAATTAATCGAACAATAAAAGAATAATCAAACCAAGAGCAACCAAATATTTTTTTTTTTTTAAAGAAGGCCCCTCGCTCGATCGGGTAAACCTTACCGATCGAGCGAGCAAAAAGTAAAAACCCTCGGTCTGCAAACATATGGCTCGCTCGATCGGTTAAACTCTACCGATTGAGCGGGCAGAAAAATCGACTTCTCTGTTTTGGACAAAATAGGCCTCGCTCGATCGGTTATATTCTACCAATCGAGCGGGCATACCCTGCTCCAAAACTGCGGATGTTCTACTTCTGAATTTGCTGCTTTCTTGGTGCCCTTCAATCTTTAACATGCTGCTAAAACAGATAAACATGCATTGATAAATAAATCCTAGCATCTAAATACATCAACTCATGAATATAACTAGGATTTACAGAAACATGTACAAGATGCCTTGTCTTCTAACATATATACATACAATGCATATCATTTTCTTATAACCCGAATCTCCACTTCTATCTCTCTTCTCAAGCTATCCAAGCCAACTCTAGCTTGATCATGCCCCAACCTGATGCAATGCACACATACAAACAAAGCAACAGCCGGATAACTCCGGTGAGAATAAATCTCAGTATGAAAGACATGCATATACATCATGAAAGCATATGGAATCTATATGCCATACTAATCTAAAATCATAAAACATGTAATAACATGTAGATCATAGAATCATCATCGACTCTTAAATTCTTACACATAACGATTCATCTAAATCAATAGCATATAAAGCATAATAAAACATTCATATCTAGAATGGCATATCACAACATGCTAGCATTTATAACTGCATATTCTAAACCATAGAAAACTCTAGGTTAATGCATAAATGCAATGCATGTGCCAAGGAATAGGCTATCAAATCTGATATCAATAAGCTTAGTTCGTGGGATCCCGGGGAATAAAATCTTCAACAAACACCCACTCACCCAATCGAGGTGAAGTTGAATACTTCATTTCCCCTGACTTTGGTGCAACTATAGTGAGTCTTCTGGCTCTGGAAGTAAGTCTACATTTCATGCCACTCAACTACAATCCGCCAAACGTCATATGCACTCTAGGCTTTTAACCCTCTGTGCTTATTAGGGTGGAGTTCAAGATGAATGCAACATAATCTGTATGCATTACTCAAATAAATACTGATAAACATTCAATATTCATAGAAACAAAAGCAAGTAAATCTCATAAGAGCACTTAAACAACTAAGTATGTGATTTCAGGATAACTCGAAAACCACCACGTTCTCGAGTTGTTCGACCTGGCAAGAATAATGTCAACTCATACCTTTCCTCGTGATTCAAACATCTTGAATCTGTTGCCAATGCTGAGTATCTCAAAGCTAGCCAAATCAGTCATACAATGCTGCTCATTTCAATCAGTGCTACTTGAAGGTATTCTTGATTCAACTTCAAACACTTCAAGTCATTCGAACTTAAACTCATTGATTCAACTTCAATAATCTTCACTTCAAATCTGAAATGGTTTATAACATAGCTAAACATCAATATCCAATCTGAATCGATGTTTCTTTAAAGCTTATATAGTTCAAATCTTGCTAATACAATCGAAATTCAAACCGACGTCACAACTATTCGAGTTCAATAAATCTTTCGATTCAAATATCATTATATCTTCATTCTCAACATAATCACATAGTCAATTCATCCACAATAACTTGAAGATGAGCTCTAGACTTTTAGAATGCATAGCAATTCAAAATCTTGAACCGGCGGCGTAACGATACGATTTCGATCTTTCCAAAAGCTTAAACATCAATAAGACAATCATATAGACCAATAATCATCACCATTTCATCTCATCATTCACGTACATAGCAGCTGATAATTTTTAGATTTAAGAAAAATCTTCACAAAATCCAAAACATGTTCAAACGACGATCTTTTCTCGATCCGTCTTAGATATGCTATCGTCGGATATTCTAGAACATGTTTATACAATCAAATCTTAATTCTAACAACAACTTAAAATTCAAACATGGTAGAACTTCATAAAACTTACGTCAAAACGTAGAACTCAGAGCTGTGATCGCAAATATACGATCAATCGGAAATTCTACCGGGCGGATTGAATTTAATCGGGACTTGAAAGAGCAAAAATTGGCTTGGAACCCTTTCTGCCCTCTTCTCTCGTTCTTGGCTGGGAATCTGATCCCTTTTCACGTTTTTAATGACCAAGTTGCAAGGGAATTGCATTTTGGTCCCTGAACTTTGGCATAATGGCAATTCTGTCCCCGGACAAGCGATTTAATTCAATTTCAATCCTAAATAATTTAAGAATAATAGAATTTAATTCTAAACTCTACATATTCTCAAATTAAATATTATCGGATTAAAATTAAATCATTTCGGAACTTATCGCATTTTAGTCCTTGAACTACTCAATATTTGCAAATTGGCCCTTGCTCGGATTTCATACTCAAATTAAATCCTTGATATTTATCATCTTGGAATTCACATCTTCAATTCCATAAATATAAATTGCAAATATTTTTAATCTTTTAATTTAAGAATTTCGGATATTAAAATCTTAAAATCCAAAAAATCCTTAAATTAAATATTTCTGACCCGAAATTAAAATCTCTAATTTCCATAAATTCTTAAATTCATCTTTTCACTTTTATTCGGAATTTAAATCGTAAATCCCGTAATTAAGAACTTAATATTTTTGGGCCTTACAATTCCTCCCCTCTAAGGAATGATTTCGTCCTCGAAATCGCATTCAATCTGACTGCTGATTCTCGTAAGCTGTATAGCTGACTGAAGTAATACTGACTTCAATTCTCTGAGCTTTTGATATCTATTATGATATCTTCTCTTTTATTGTATCTTAATCTTCTTTCTGATTACTTATACAAAACATATAATCACTGAGTCAACTTATATCTAAGGTACTCTTTCTCGTGATCTAACTCTGCATCAGTTAGTTAGCTTCTCTTAACTCTGATCTGCTTCGGTGTTATCTGAATTGAATGCACATACATATTCTAGCTGATATTCTTTAGCCAATGCATATGGATAACAATTCATCTATCTGACAATTCGAGTATTAATCCATAAGCTAGATCAAATACTCATAGGAATCAATTCTGAAACCTCTTTCTGAACCTAATGATGCTCGGAAAAGAAATTCTTAACTGATCATTCTGTTTAGGTTTCACATTTCTATCTGTTACTCATTTGCTCATTCTGTCTATGTTGTTCTGTTCTTATTCTGTTCAAAGCCATCTTCACATCCGCTATCATTTCGTGACTCATAGCTGGTCTGATAGCTGATATTTCTGAAATTTTATTTCAATATAAAGACAATTCTGTGTTTCTGATCAATCAATCATCAAAATACTGTCTTCATATCTATCAAATAGCTGTCACAGGAATCATAGTAATCAAGTGGCAAATAATTAATCAATTAGTACCAAATCTAGTACTATAGTTCTGAGCATATCCTCGGAAATCTGGATAATCATATCTGATAGTCCACTAATCAGAGGATGGTATAATGAAATCTCAAACAACCAAACACTCAGAACATCTGACAATCACTGCCACAATCTAGAAAACAAATCTAAAGTCTCTATCTTGATAATAGATTTCAATAATTCCTGTAATCGAATCCTCTTGCTGAATGCATAACCAGTATCGCTTTATGTTTGTATCATATCTAATACAACATATTCGTGAATCTATCGAAATCTATTACAAACTAAATTGCACAATCATAATAATTCGAGTAGATTCGAACTAAATTCGTTCACAAAGTTGATCTTCTTTCAACTCTTATGTAACTAATCTGTTACATAAACCACTTGAGTTCTTCTTTTCTGCTTCTTTTACTGGAATTTTCGTATTGGTACTGTTAATTATGTCGTATCTGCTTTCAATTCTTTCACCAATACTGATTTCCAAGTAATGACTACATGTAAGTCATACATGTTTAGACAACTGAATAAATATTAAATATATTGTCATATGCCTCTTTCAGAATCTGATATTCCATATCTAGAATATCTGGCATAATCAAACGATTAATCACCACAAACATTCATCTGTTCTGCTCTGCTGTATTATCTCTTATCTTAATCTCGCGTTCTCAATCAATCTGTTGCTTTTATCTTTCCAAACTAATTCAAGTTTAGCTTGGATCACAAAAATTCTGATTGTATAAGCATATGTCTATAAACTCAAGTACAAACATACAATAAGTACATATATGTACTCAATCAATCAAGCAATTATCTACAATCCATAAATCTTGCTAGTATTCTGAATCTGAATTTCTATCAGTTACGAGCCAAAGACTTAAAGATACACTGAATAAATATCAAATAATCAAAATTATCAAATCTCAGCTCAAAGGAACTTGCTCAAATCAAGATCATCCAAAATTACATATTCTGAATGATAAAATCTGCTAAATGATACCAACTCTCTTGCATCATAAAATTCAAGAAGAAGGAATCAAATCAGACTCTAGTAAAAAAAATAAGAGTCCATCAAACTCGATCGAGGCCGAATACAAAAACCTCAGAATCGATATCAAGAAATTCAAGAATCACGATTTCTATGATGTAATAGCTTCAGCAAAATTAAAGATAATGCTCAACTGTAACTGATTTTTCTTATTCTCTATTGACATGAGTTCAGTTATTAATTCTTAGCTGACAATAATCGAATATCATCTTTTTGACTTAACTTATTGTCATAGAATTAATCATCATTTCGGTACTACATAACTCTTTTATACTAAATCTGCTAACTGTTTCTGAAGTTCTTCAGTTCAAGTAATGTTCTTCTATACAAGTTGTCATAATACCATTGTACTAGACACCACTCTATATAGAAGTGCATTCATATCGTAGAAAGGTCGAAATATGTCATTGAACTATTTCTGTACATTCTAACCACTGACATAGCTGTCAATTCTAGGTTAATTCTATACTAGTTCAATATATCGACTAGACTTCTACTGACATTCTTCCACGGTCAAACGTGATATAACCAGTACCGAAATAACAAAATCTACTTTCTGAAACTCATATCGTAAATTGCTAGTCATGTCTATTTCTTTATGAGTGCACGGATTCAATCAACTGGTAACTAGTACTCAGTTATTGCATTAATATCTATAATGCATTCTAGCTTAATATCTCACACTTGATATCAGCACATTCAATCTTATTTCCTCAAGTCTGCATTTCATCTTTTCTGTCTAATCATTCAAATGCATTTCTTCTACTCAAAGGCAAAAATCTTAGCAAATATATTGAATAAAGGCTCATCAGATACGGATTATAGCATAACAAATCACTAATCTATGACTGTATACTATGCAATCAATATATAAGCGGTTAACTAGAATTAACTCACTTACCTGTAATATTCTTATCTGATACAACTTGAGCCTTTCAATCTTTGCTGTTGTTGCCACTATCTTTTGCTTCATAGCTATACTGCTATGGATCCTAGCATCTAAAAACATCAACTCATGAATATAAACTAGGATTTACAGAAACATGTACAAGATGCCTTGTCTTCTAACATATATACATACAATACATATCATTTGCTTATAACCCGAATCTCCACTTCTATCTCTCTTCTCAAGCTATCCAAGCCAACTCTAGCTTGATCATGCCCCAACCTGATGCAATGCACACATACAAACAAAGCAACAGCCGGATAACTCCGGTGAGAATAAATCTCAGTATAAAGGACATGCATATACATCATGAAAGCATATGGAATCTATATGCCATACTAATCTAAAATCATAAAACATGTAATAACATGTAGATCATAGAATCATCATCGACTCTTAAATTCTTACACATAACGATTCATCTAAAGCAATAGCATATAAAGCATAATAAAACATTCATATCTAGAATGACATATCACAACATGCTAGCATTTATAACTGCATATTCTAAACCATAGAAAACTCTAGGTTAATGCATAAATGCAATGTATGTGCCAAGGAATAGGCTATCAAATCTGATATCAATAAGCTTAGTTCGTGGGATCCCGGGGAATAAAATCTTCAACAAACACCCACTCACCCAATCGAGGTGAAGTTGAATACTTCATTTCCCCTGACTTTGGTGCAACTATAGTGAGTCTTCTGGCTCTGGAAGTAAGTCTACATTCCGTGCCACTCAACTACAATCCGCCAAATGTCATATGCACTCTAGGATTTTAACCCTCTGTGCTTATTAGGCTGGAGTTCAAGATGAATGCAACATAATTGTTGGAGAACGTGGCGATCATATCAATCAGAATTGATACCCGGTGCAGCGGAAGTTTAAAAATTTTATATGGAACGATTCCATAATGGGTATCAAAACTTAACGATTAAATTGTGTGTGTAAAAATTAAATAACAATTATAAATTTTTACCTCCAATCTCGAATCGAGATTATGGACACCAACAGATTGCTCTGCTCTTGTTGTATATCCCTGGAACTGATGGACGAACTGTTCTTCAATCAGGTCCACGAACGGATATTAAATCCCTCTGATAGATTGCACTAGAAAATCTATCAGAAGTTTCTACGAAGAGAATTAACGAATTTGATCCGTTAAACCAGACTGTAATTCAAAATTCACAGACTGGATTTTTCCGAGTAGAGAGGGAGGGGGGGCGGCCACTTTAGAGAGAAAATAACTAGGTTTTCGAAAATTGTGACCTCTGTTGTCTAATTTCTGTACTGCAATAACTTATTTATAATGTGGGCTGCTAACAGCTTAGGGCCCATTAGTCATAAGTTCAAGCCTGACAAGCAAAGCCCGCATGTTCAGAAATTAATATAAAATTCATCGTGACTCAGATTGATAAACCGATTTCACCAATGTGTACAGAAATCATTTCTGCACCTTTTAAAGTCAAGATAAATTTTTCTGAATCCGAATTCAGTGATTTCCAAAAATGCCCATCCCTATGTCATTTTAGGAAATCTTACTCCTCTACTCTTAAATAAGAAGTCCCACTTCTTTGTTCATTAAATTTAACTCTTTAAATTTAACTATCTCAACGGGGATTAAAAATCCATTACTCTGTGTGACCCTCAATGGTTCAGGGATACAGCTAGCCGTGGGCTCACAACTCCTTGTGACTCGGAACAACAATTTCCGACTTGCCCATCGAATCATGGTAAGAGCGCCTAGCAACATCGCCCCATGATTCCCTAGGTATCACTGATAGTGCCTACAAGAACCAATAGATTTTGGTTAGCGTACAGTACAGTTCCTTCATCCATATATCCCGATCGAATCAACAACCATTGGTAAATCGAGAGTCGCTCGAGATTCGATAACTATGCAATACATCTTGAAGATCAAATAGTGACATCGCATGTGCTACTAAGAAACCATTTCTTAAAACACATCATGTACTCTGGCCAGAGATTCGTCACACTAATATCTCCTCAGATCGCATAGGATATCCACACTCGCAAGTATGTGGTGAATCCTTGACAACAAAGCATCGACTCCTATATGTGTTTTAACTGTACCCAATCCCGACACCTGATGACCCCAATAGAGTCGATAAACGAGTCAAAGCACAGTACTAGCATATAGAGTCTCAATGATGTTTCAAGTAGTAAGGACTAATGGTGTACAACCAAAACCGCGGACTTTGTCCACTCGATAAGTGATAACCACTTGGAAAGTCCGGATAGGGTAGTTCGATCATTCATCGTATGAATATCCATTTGCATGCTTCTAACATCTCTATGTTCCTTACCAATGAAACGTGGTACTCTGCATCGCAAATACTAGTCTCAAACTCGAGCGATCCTTATCCTTATTAACGGACGGCTCAATCGACTAGGAACAGTTTAGAATATACAGTGACTATAAGATGTGTTTCATGATAGTCATCCCCATGTACTACCACATCTTACATACACTATAGTATATTCAAGGTCTTTATCAAAACAACAATAGTATATCACAATATAACAATATGAAGAAAGATAAAGTCATTGCCATTAATAAAAGTGTAAATTATATTAAACAAAAGATTGTTTATACGAAGAGTCATCAAAGCCCTTAGCCACAAGTTGGCTCACCGGGCACCCACTCTTTCAATCTCCCACTTGCCCTAAAGCCAACTAGTCATACTACGTAGACCCATTTCTTCGCGATGTTTGTCAAATAATGGTCCTGGCAAGGGCTTAGTAAGTGGATCAGCGATATTGTCTGCAGAGGCCACTCTTTCGACAGTGATGTCTCCTCTTTCCACAATCTCCCGGATGATGTGGTATTTCCTCAGTACGTGTTTGGATCTTTGATGAGACCTTGGTTCCTTTGCCTGAGCAACGACACTCGTGTTGTCACAGTACACCGGGACTGGACCAACAACTTCAGGAATGATGCCCAACTCTTGGACGAAATTCCTCATCCAAACGGCCTCTTTAGCAGCAGCTGATGCTGCAATGTATTCTGCCTCAGTGGTGGAATCCGCTGTGGTGTCCTGCTTGGAACTCTTCCAAGAGACAGCACCGCCATTGAGCATGAACACAAATCCAGAGGTTGACTTCGAGTCATCCACGTCACTTTGGAAGCTAGAGTCGGTATAGCCTTCCAATTTTAGTTCTCTTCCTCCATATACCATGAACATATTCTTAGTCCTTTGTAAGTACTTAAGAATGTCCTTCACGGCTTTTCAATGTATTTGACCGGGATTAGCTTGATATCTGCTCGTGACACTCAGAGCAAATGCTACATCCGGTCTGGTAGATATCATCCCATACATGATACTACCTATGGCTGACGCATATGGTACATGTGTCATTTTCTCTATCTCTTCATCCGTCTTGGGACACATAGACTTGGATAGAGAAACTCCATGACACATGGGTAGATGTCCTCTCTTGGACCCATCCATTGAAAACCGTTTCAATATGGTGTCGATGTAGGTTGATTGAGTGAGTCCTATCATTCTCTTAGATCTATCTCTATAGATCTGTATCCCTAGAATATAGGATGCCTCACCCAAATCCTTCATCGAGAATCTACCTGATAACCATATCTTTGTTGACTGCAACATCCCTACGTCATTCCCAATGAGTAGGATGTCATCAACATAAAGTACTAAGAATGTCACAGCATCCTTAACTACTTTCTTGTACACGCATGGTTCCTCCGGGTTCTTGATGAAACCAAAATCCTTTATTGTTTCATCAAATTTCGGGTTCCAACTTCTTGATGCTTGTTTTAGACCATAAATTGATCTCTGAAGCTTGCATACCTTATGCTCGCTTCCCATGGATGTGTACCCCTCAGGCTGCTTCATATAGATTTCTTCCTTAATGTCTCCATTAAGAAAAGCAGTCTTCACATCCATTTGTCATATCTCATAGTCATACCAAGCAGCTATGGCAATAAGGATTCTTATGGACTTGAACATTGCAACTGGTGAAAAGGTTTCATCATAGTCAACTCCTTGTCTTTGAGTATAACCTTTCGCCACCAATCGCGCCTTGTAGGTCAATACCTTACCATCAGGCCCAAGCTTTCTCTTGTAGATCCATTTACACCCTATTGGAACAATTCCATCGGGAGGATCTACTAAAGACCAAACTTGGTTTGTATGCATCGAATCTATTTCCGACTGCATAGCTTCAAGCCATAAATTTGAATCCGCATCAGAAATTGCTTCCTTGAAGTTTCTTTGATCACATCCAACATCGGGTTCATCTTGATCCCCTTCAAGAAGAAGACCATATCGAATAGGAGGTCTAGAAGTCCTCTCGGATCTTCTAGGTACAGGCGTGTCTATCAATGGTTCCTGAGGTGTAGGATCGTTATTTTGTATTTCGAGTTCTTCTCGAATTTCTTCGAGTTCCATCATCTCGCCTTTCATATCCAATAAGAACTCCTTCTCCAAGAAGGTGGCATTCCTTGAAACAAACACCTTTGTTTCAGCAGGATGATAGAAATAATATCCGATTGAATTCTTCGGATACCCTACAAAATAACATAAGGTGGATCGACTATCCAACTTATCTCCCATTGTCTTCTTCACGTAAGCAGGACATCCCCAAATCCTCAAGTACGAATACTTAGGAGCTTTGCCATTCCATAACTCGTATGGTGTTTTGTCTACTGCTTTGGTGTGGACGTTGTTCAACAAAAACATCGCCGTTTCAAGCGCATAGCCCCAAAACGAAGGTGGAAGCTCAGTGAAGCTCATCATGGATCGAACCATGTCCAACAAAGTTCGATTACGACGCTCCGATACACCATTCAGCTGTGGTGTCATAGGAGGAGTCCACTGAGAGAGAATCCCATTCTCTTTCAGATAGTCCAAAAACTCGGTACTCAAGTATTCTCCACCTCGATCCGATCGAAGTGCTTTAATACTTTTACCTAGCTTGTTTTCTACTTCAGCCTTGAATTCTTTGAACTTTTCAAATGCTTCAGACTTATATTTCATTAAATATAAATACCCATACCTAGAATAATCATCAGTAAAGGTAATGAAGTAGGTGTGGCCATATTGAGTACCAATTCTAAATGGACCACAAACATCTGTATGGATCAAATCCAACAGATTTTGACTACGCTCAGGTTTCCCCTTAAAAGGAGATTTAGTCATTTTTCCTTTCAGGCAGGATTCACAAGTAGGTAAAGAGTTAATATCAGACATATCAAACATGCCCTCTCCCACTAGCTTGTTCATCCTCCTTGAGGAAATATGACCTAGCCTAGCATGCCAAAGGTTTGCCGGGTTTTGACTATCGATTTTCCTTTTGTTTGTTGTTACCGGTTTATCAACATAATTTATTGGAACGTCTTTTAATTTTAAGTTATATAGATCGTTTTCAAGCTGTCCATTTCCAATCAAACATTCATTCTTGTAAATATTGCAAATCCCATTCACAAAATTGCAAGAATAACCATCTCTATCAAGCATAGAAACAGAAATAATGTTTTTAATCAAATCTGGAACAAATAAAACATCTCTCAAAAGTAACTTAAAATCGTTCTGCAAAATTAAATAAACATCTCCCACAGCTTTAGCTTCAACTCTAGAACCATTTCCGAGCCTCATCTGGGTCTCACCCATTCTAAGCTTGCGAATTCTTGTCATCACCTGCAAATCATTGCAAATGTGAGATCCACATCCGGTATCCAATACCCAAGAAGTAGTATTAAGTGAAACATTTATTTCAATATAGAACATACCCTTTGCAGTTCGCAACTGCTCTAGATATTCCTTGCAGTTACGTTTCCAATGACCGGGCTTCTTGCAGTAATGGCAAACATCCTTGGACTTTTCCATGTTTGAAGCCTTTGTCTTGTACTTCTTCTCGGGTTCGGTTTTCTTGGGTGGGGCAGAACGTTTCTTACCCTTTGTACTTGGCCCCTTCTTAGCAGAAGAAGAGGAGCCCACCAAGAAAGCCGGTTTATCCTTCTTTAAAGTGGATTCATATGTTACAAGCATATTGACCATCTCTTCAAGGGAGGCCTCTATCTTGTTCATATTAAAATTCACCACAAATTCGTCAAACGAAGAAGGAAGAGATAGAAGTAATAAGTCCACGTTGAGTTCATGCTCCAACACCAAATCAAGCGTTACCAACTTCTGTATGAGCCAAATCACTCGTACCCCATGATCACGGACCGAAGTCCCTTCACGCATGCGACACGTCATTAGCTCTTTTACAGTAGCGAACCTTTCAGCTCTCGATTGAGCCCCAAAAAGTTTCTTGAGTTGCACGTGAATGTCAGCAGCATTCACGGTATCCTCAAATCACCTTTGGAGTTCATCAGACATCGAGGCTTGCATATAGCATTTGGCCTTGATATCATGGTCCCACCATGTATCAAGTTTGGCCAACTCTTCCGGACTTACATCATCTGGTGCTTCCTTCGGAGGAGATTTTTCTAACACGTAGAGCATCTTCTCCGAGGTCAAGACAATCTTCAACTTACGGAACCATTCCGTATAGTTTGCGCCAGTCAGTTTATTTTGTTCGAGAATAGAGAATAGTGGATTGCGCGAATTCATCTTAATGAAATACTGAAAAGAAACAGACAATTATCAGTGATTGTTTAATTAATTTACTAAGACATAAAATAGGCGAAATTTATTTTATGAATCTCACTCCCACTATTTTAACGATTTCACTACCCTCTAGTGAAAACGGGAAACTGTTTTCCTTAGTGAGAACATGGAGTCCAATTGACAAACTATAGTCCCGAATAATATCAGCCAACCATAATTTTAAAAAGGTAGAGCCCAATTGCTTCCAAAGCAACCTCCACGTTTTTACCTCATGTCCAATAAGGGCCCAATAATATGACTCCGTTTATTGTGACATGTCAAGATGACCCATCAATATTAAGTTGTGATGGACGGTCGCCATGTGGATCCCCCAATAATATGAGCCGATCCCATGGGAGTTTCACCCAACTTACAACATGTGTCGATCCAATGTACAGCTTTCCGACGAACGGGCCCCCCCAATAATATGAGTCGGACCGTATCCGCGGGTAGCATCTCATACATTGATCGTTGATGGAAGGTAGGAACATTTAAACAATTTTAAATTTCCTTTATTTATCTTGATATCAATTTTAAATCATATTTAAAATGAGGGATTTTAATTTTGAAAATTTGTCTCATCATTTTAAAATTTGTATGCTTGCGGGATTCATACAATTTTGTCTAAAACATGCATACAACTATAATATCATATATTATATAGGATGATCGATTCCATTTCTAATCGACCCGTGGTTTCCAATCATGAGTCTAAGTCCAATCCTAGGTAATATGCAGGTATGCAATGCAATCCTATTACATTGAGCTTCCAATTTACATTTCTTCAGTCTTTATTGTCTGCCGGGCCCACCTCCGTATTCAAATCTTCATCTCCCACTAAGTCTAATGTATTTACAATAAATAACCATGACAAGTAGGGGATACATTTTAAGGGGTGGGAACGGGCCATAAACCAGGCCCACTTTTATTACATATGAAAATTCATATTGGGCCATAAACCAGGCCCATTAATAAATCCAACAACAATAAAAACAAATGTAAATTCCTAACATACACCTACAAAATTGGTGATGGCAATCGATCATCCTTATCCAATAACATTTAATTCAAAATTAATTTATTGGATAACATGCAATGGCAATTTAAATTAAAAGGATAAAATCATATTTCATATATAAAATCTTATTTTACATAAAAAAATCATATTTTATCTTTTTATCAAATAAAATCATATTTTACATATAAAATCCAATTTTATACATAAAATCATATTTTACTCAATATTTCCATAAGATCATATCTTATCATCAATTGTACCAAAAATAATTAATTTCATAAAATCTGATTTAACGGATAAAATCTATAAATTTTCCAAAAATTCAAATTTATCCAAAAATCAATTTTAAAATTTTCGGACTCGAACAATTCGATCTGACGCCTCATGGACCAATCAAAAACAATTTTCGATCGGACCAAAAATAGAATTTTAACATATTAAAATTTAATTTTAAAATTAAAAAATTAATTTTTCCGCGGGCCGCCCGGGACACTCCCGGGCTGCCCGCGCCCAAAAGGGCTCGGGCCGGGCAGCCCGGCTGCCCTAAGGGCAGCGACGATCGCTGCCCTGGGTAGCGCCGTGCGCCGCCCTGCGCAGCGCCTTGCGCTGCCCGGGGCAGCGACCATCGCTGCCCCCCCCCCCCGGGCAGCGATCCAATCGCTGCCCCCCCCCCCGGGCAGCGATCCAATCGCTGCCCGGGTTTTGCTCGAAAAAAAAAATTTATTTTTAAAATATTTATTTTGTTTCAAAAACCGAGGCTTAAAAAAATTTTTGTACAATCGATTAATTTAATCGCTTGATCTGAGCAACCTGGCTTTGATACCACTGTTGGAGAACGCGACGATCAGATCAATCAGAATTGATACCCGGTGCAGCGGAAGTTTAAAAATTTTATATGGAACGATTCCATAATGGGTATCAAAACTTAACGATTAAATTGTGTGTGTAAAAATTAAATAAAAATTATAAATTTTTACCTCCAATCTCGAATCGAGATTATGGACACCAACAGATTGCTCTGCTCTTGTTGTATATCCCTGGAACTGATGGACGAACTGTTCTTCAATCAGGTCCACGAACGGATATTAAATCCCTCTGATAGATTGCACTAGAAAATCTATCAGAAGTTTCTACGAAGAGAATTAACGAATTTGATCCGTTAAACCAGACTGTAATTCAAAATTCACAGACTGGATTTTTTCGAGTAGAGAGGGAGGGGGGGCGGCCACTTTAGAGAGAAAATAACTAGGTTTTCGAAAATTGTGACCTCTGTTGTCTAATTTCTGTACTGCAATAACTTATTTATAATGTGGGCTGCTAACAGCTTAGGGCCCATTAGTCATAAGTTCAAGCCTGACAAGCAAAGACCGCATGTTCAGAAATTAATATAAAATTCATCGTGACTCAGATTGATAAACCGATTTCACCAATGTGTACAGAAACCATTTCTGCATCTTTTAAAGTCAAGATAAATTTTTCTGAATCCGAATTCAGTGATTTCCAAAAATGCCCATCCCTATGTCATTTTAGGAAATCTTACTCCTCTACTCTTAAATAAGAAGTCCCACTTCTTTGTTCATTAAATTTAACTCTTTAAATTTAACTATCTCAACGGGGATTAAAAATCCATTACTCTGTGTGACCCTCAATGGTTCAGGGATACAGCTAGCCGTGGGCTCACAACTCCTTGTGACTCGGAACAACAATTTCTGACTTGCCCATCGAATCATGGTAAGAGCGCCTAGCAACATCGCCCCATGATTCCCTAGGTATCACTGATAGTGCCTACAAGAACCAATAGATTTTGGTTAGCGTACAGTACGGTCCCTTCATCCATATATCCCGATCGAATCAACAACCATTGGTAAATCGAGAGTCGCTCGAGATTCGATAACTATGCAATACATCTTGAAGATCAAATAGTGACATCGCATGTGCTACTAAGAAACCATTTCTTAAAACACATCATGTACTCTGGCCAGAGATTCGTCACACTAATATCTCCTCAGATCGCATAGGATATCCACACTCGCAAGTATGTGGTGAATCCTTGACAACAAAGCATCGACTCCTATATGTGTTGTAACTGTACCCAATCCCGACACCTGATGACCCAAATAGAGTCGGTAAATGAGTCAAAGCACAGTACTAGCATATAGAGTCTCAATGATGTTTCAAGTAGTAAGGACTAATGGTGTACAACCAAAACCGCAGACTTTGTCCACTCGATAAGTGATAACCACTTGGAAAGTCCGGATAGGGTAGTTCGATCATTCATCGTATGAATATCCATTTGCATGCTTCGAACATCTCTATGTTCCTTACCAATGAAACGTGGTACTCTGCATCGCAAATGCTAGTCTCAAACTCGAGCGATCCTTATCCTTATTATCGGACGGCTCAATCGACTAGGAACAGTTTAGAATATACAGTGACTATAAGATGTGTTTCATGATAGTCATCCCCATGTACTACCACATCTTACATACACTATAGTATATTCAAGGTCTTTATCAAAACAACAATAGTATATCACAATATAACAATATGAAGAAAGATAAAGTCATTGCCATTAATAAAAGTGTAAATTATATTAAACAAAAGATTGTTTATACAAAGAGTCATCAAAGCCCTTAGCCACAAGTTGGCTCACCGGGCACCCACTCTTTCAATAATCTGTATGCATTACTCAAATAAATACTGATAAACATTCAATATTCATAGCAACAAAAGCAAGTAAATCACATAAGAGCACTTAAACAACTATGTGATTTCAGGATAACTCGAAAACCACCACGTTCTCGAGTTGTTCTACCTGGCAAGAATAATGTCAACTCATACCTTTCCTCGCGATTCAAACATCTTGAATCTGTTGTCAATGCTGAGTATCTCAAAGCTAGCCAAATCAGTCATACAATGCTGCTCATTTCAATCAGTGCTACTTGAAGGTATTCTTGATTCAACTTCAAGCACTTCAAATCATTCGAACTTAAACTCGTCGATTCAACTTCGATAATCTTCACTTCAAATCTGAAATGGTTTATAACATAGCTAAACATCAATATTGTAGTAGCCCGTAACCAAAATCAGTAATTGAGGGATTAATCATAATTACTTGTGTAGAGTTCGGAAGCTCCGAAGGTGAGTTCAGAAGCTCCGATCAGGATCGGAAGCTCCGAACAGGATCGGAAGCTCCGATCGGTATTACGTCAGGCATGACGTGTGGCAAGATAGAAAGCTCCGATCAGGACCGGAAGCTCCGATCACCCCTATCCGGAGTCAACAAGTGATATTTTGACACGTGGCAGATCAGGATCTTCGGAAGCTCCGATGGCAGGATCGGACGTTCCGATCGAGGTTCGGACGTTCCGATCAAGGATCGGAAGTTCCGATCGTTGTCTATAAATAGAAGGCCGAGGCTTCACTTTCTATTGCCCATTTCCGAGTTCTCCTTTCCTTCTAGTCCTTTTGGAGCTGTTCTAGTCTTCTTAGGCTTGGTCCGGAGGTCGGCGAGGCGTTCGGTAGTCGTAGCGGAGTTGTGCCCAAGTTCTGGAGGCATCGACATCAAAGGGCTAACGACGGACGAAGGTATAGCTTTTGCTTCCTATAAATATTTAGGAGTATGCAATAGCTTAGTTAAGGCTTTTAGAGCACTTTAATGATAGTAGTATCATTTGGCAGTGTAGAGCAGACTATAGGCGTGGACCTAGAGTTGGTAGAGCTTGCACTGTTTTGAGGTACGAAAGTACTGTTTGAGATATCCTGACTGAGTATGCATGTATTATGTGACTGCATGATTTATATGCCATGATATTATGCTGCATTCATTTGCATCTTGTTGTATCTCTTTCGAGATGTCTGTTAGAAGGGTTGTACCCTATCCTGTTAGTGGATGGACTTCCATCGATTTGGGTCCAGTGTATCCACGGTTATCTCGGTATGGGAGCCACCTCCTGAAGCGACGGCACAGCGTGCTACATACCAGGGCCCGGTCTGTCTCTGTTATCTGATCCTTGACCTCGAGTCTATAGGGAGTTCACTTTGCATGCATGCATACTCATACTCTCGTACTGAGCGTTTTATGCTCACGTCTCGTACTCTGTATTTTCTGGACACCCTATTCCATGGGGCAGGTTTGCGATTGGACGAGGAGGGTGGATCCAGGAGGGGCTAGTCAGTGGTTGGCCAGCTGGAGCTTCGCTTAGGTTTTATTACTGTTGTTTGGGTTTATACAGCTATTCGATTTGGTTGTATATTATTGGATAAATTACAGATTCCTTTACTTGGGATTGTATAATGTTTATGGTTTCCGCAGTTTTATTCTAATATCTGTTTTATTAAGTTAATTGCATGCCTAAGTTTCTGTTTAGTAGGTGATCCGGGTAAGGGTCACTACATTTATGGTATCAGAGCATGCAAAAGAATTCTTGGGATAGAGAGAATTCCTGTTGTGGATGAATTTCCAGATGTGTTTCCTGATGAGATTCCGGGTTTTCCTCCTGCTAGGGAAGTCGAGTTTGGCATAGAGTTGATGCCGGGTACTTCGCCTATTTCTAGAGCACCGTATCGTCTGGCTCCGTCAGAGATGCGTGAGTTGAAGAATCAACTACAGGATCTTTTGGACAAGGGGTACATCCGTCCTAGTGTATCTCCTTGGGGAGCTCCTGTTCTCTTTGTGAAGAAGAAGGATGGGTCGATGCGGCTGTGCATTGACTATCGGCAGCTGAATCGAGTCACTGTGAAGAACAAGTATCCGTTGCCTCGTATTGATGACTTGTTTGATCAGCTGCAGGGCACATCAGTTTATTCCAAGATTGACTTGAGATCTGGGTATCATCAGTTGAGAGTCCGTGATCAGGACGTAGCCAAGACTGCATTCCGTACTCGCTATGGGCATTACGATTTTCTAGTGATGCCATTTGGTTTGACTAATGCGCCGGCTATATTCATGGATTTGATGAACCGTGTCTTCAGGGAGTATTTGGACAAGTTTGTCGTGGTCTTCATTGACGACATCTTGGTGTATTCGCGTAATACGGAAGAGCATGTTTCTCACTTGCGGTTAGTACTGCAGACTCTTCGAGATGAGCAGTTGTACGCCAAGCTGAGCAAGTGTGAGTTCTGGATGGATAGAGTGGTCTTTCTTGGCCATATCATATCCAGGGAGGGGATTTATGTTGATCCAAGAAAGATTGAAGCAGTACTTAATTGGTCCCGTCCGACGACAGTTGCTGAGATCCGTAGTTTTCTGGGTCTAGCAGGGTATTATCGTCGCTTCATTCTGAACTTCTCTCAGTTAGCTCGACCGTTGACGCAGCTTACCCGCAAGGGTGTGGATTTTGAGTGGTCCTCTGAGTGTGAGGAGAATTTCCGTGAGCTTCGACGGCGGTTGACTTCTGCGCCGGTGTTGGCATTACCGTCAGGATCTGGAGGGTATGTAGTTTACACAGATGCTTCTCTTCAGGGGTTAGGCTGTGTCCTGACTCAGAATGGGCATGTGATCGCATACGCTTCTAGACAGCTGAAGCTTCACGAGGACAACTACCCAGTCCATGATTTGGAATTGGCAGCCATTGTGTTCGCTTTGAAGATCTGGCGTCATTATCTTTATGGCGAGAAATTTGAGATCTTCACCGACCATAAGAGTCTCAAGTATTTGTTCACTCAGGCGGAGTTGAACATGAGGCAGAGACGTTGGATGGATTTGCTTAAGGACTATGATTGCGAGATTAAGTACCATCCGGGAGCGGCTAATCTCACCGCTGATGCTTTGAGTCGCAAGGTGCGACTATCCGCACTTCAGACTTGTTCGATGTCTAGTGCGATTAGTGACTGTTGTACTTCAGGTTATACCTTCAAGCATAAGAAAGGTATGCAGAGTATCCAGATGTTTGCGATATTATCTGAGCCAGCCTTGTACTCGCGGATCCGAGATGCTCAGATGTCTGATTCGAAGACCCAGCGTTTAGCTCGTCTAGCTAACGAGGGTAGCTCTTCTGGATTTCATTATCAGTCAGATGGATTTCTGTGTTTGTCTGGTAGGCTTGTGATTCCGCAGGATGAAGAGTTGCGAGAGGAGATTTTGTCTCAGGCGCATCGCACTAAGTTGAGTATTCATCTTGGTAGCAACAAGATGTACAAGGATCTACGTACTCGTTTCTGGTGGAAGGGGATGAAACGCAGTGTTTATCAATTTGTTTCGAGATGTTTGGTGTGTCAACAGGTCAAGGCAGAGCACCGACGATCTGGAGGATTGCTTCACAGTCTGCCTATTCCTGAATGGAAATGGGAGTTTATCACAATGGACTTTGTGACCCATTTGCCGGTATCCCCGAGGAACTGTGATGCTATCTGGGTTGTGGTGGACCGACTCACCAAGTCAGCGCATTTCATTGCCTATAGCCGAGAGTACTCTGTGGATCGCATGGCACGGATGTACATTCAGGAGATCGTCCGACTTCATGGAGTGCCTGTGAGCATTCAGCGATCGGGACCCCAGGTTTACTTCTAGATTCTGGGGGAGTGTTCAGCGTGCGATGGGTACTACTCTCAGTTTGAGTACAGCCTATCATCCGGAGACTGATGGTCAGTCAGAGCGCACTATCCGTACGTTAGAGGATATGCTTAGAGCGTGCGTCATGGATTTTGGTTCAGCCTGGCAGGATCATTTGCCGTTGATCGAGTTCGCTTACAACAACAGCTATCACACTAGTATTGGGATGGCACCTTTTGAGGCGTTGTATGGGCGACGTTGTCGTACTCCACTCTTCTGGGAAGAAGTGGGGGAGAGACAGGCTGAGGAACCGGAGTTTATCCAGCAGGCGATAGACATTATTGATCAGATCAAGAAATGGATTAAGACTGCACAGGATCTTCAGGCCAGCTATGCTAATATCAAGCGTAGGCCCTTGCAGTTCGAGGTCGGGGAGAAAGTGTTTCTGAGAGTGTCACCTTTCCGCAAGATTCTCAGATTTGGCCTTAAGGGCAAGTTGTCTCCCAGATTTATCGGTCCGTTTGAGATCTTGGAGAGCATTGGCGATTTGGCTTATCGAATAGCTTTGCCACCGCATCTATCCAGTATTCACGACGTGTTCCACATATCTCTGTTGCGACGGTATGTGGCGGATGAATCTCATATTCTGCAGCGGTCTGAGGTTCAAGTATACAAGGATTTGACTTATGTTGAGAAACCTCTTCGTATCCTGGATTATAAGGATAAGGTTTTACGGAACAAAGTCATTCCTTTGGTTTTAGTTCAGTGGCAGCGCCAAGGCACTGAGGAAGCTACTTGGGAGCTTGAGGACAGGATGCGTAAAGACCATCCTGAGTTGTTTTGATTTCATTCTTTAAGTTGTATTCAGTTGCAAACTCTGTAAACGTGTGATTTGAATAAAGAATGTTTCTGATTTCTGTATTTTGCATTCGGTACTTAAAGATCTGATTTCGAGGACGAAATATCTTAAGTGGGGGAGAATGTAGTAGCCCGTAACCAAAATCAGTAATTGAGGGATTAATCATAATTACTTGGGTAGAGTTCGGAAGCTCCGAAGGTGAGTTCGGAAGCTCCGATCAGGATCGGAAGCTCCGAACAGGATCGGAAGCTCCGATCGGTATTACGTCAGGCATGACGTGTGGCAAGATCGGAAGCTCCGATCAGGACCGGAAGCTCCGATCACCCCTATCCGGAGTCAACAAGTGATATTTTGACACGTGGCAGATCAGGATCTTCGGAAGCTCCGATGGCAGGATCGGACGTTTCGATCGAGGTTCGGACGTTCCGATCAAGGATCGGAAGTTCCGATCGTTGTCTATAAATAGAAGGCCGAGGCTTCACTTTCTATTGCCCATTTCCGAGTTCTCCTTTCCTTCTAGTCCTTTTGGAGCTATTCTAGTCTTCTTAGGCTTGGTCCGGAGGTCGGCGAGGCGTTCGGTAGTCGTAGCGGAGTTGTGCCCAAGTTCTGGAGGCATCGATATCAAAGGGCTAACGACGGACGAAGGTATAGCTTTTGCTTCCTATAAATATTTAGGAGTATGCAATAGCTTAGTTAAGGCTTTTAGAGCACTTTAATGATAGTAGTATCATTTGGCAGTGTAGAGCAGACTATAGGCGTGGACCTAGAGTTGGTAGAGCTTGCACTGTTTTGAGGTACGAAAGTACTGTTCGAGATATCCTGACTGAGTATGCATGTATTATGTGACTGCATGATTTATATGCCATGATATTATGCTGCATTCATTTGCATCTTGTTGTATCTCTTTCGAGATGTCTGTTAGTAGGGTTGTACCCTATCCTGTTAGTGGATGGACTTCCATCGATTTGGGTCCGGTGTATCCACGGTATCTTGGTATGGGAGCCACCTCCTGAAGCGACGGCAAAGCGTGCTACATACCAGGGCCCGGTCTGTCTCTGTTATCTGATCCTTGACCTCGAGTCTATAGGGAGTTCACTTTGCATGCATGTATACTCATACTCTCGTACTGAGCATTTTATGCTCACGTCTCGTACTCTGTATTTTCTGGACACCCTATTCCATGGGGCAGGTTTGCGATTGGACGAGGAGGGTGGATCCAGGAGGGGCTAGTCAGTGGTTGGTCAGCTGGAGCTTCGCTTAGGTTTTATTACTGTTGTTTGGGTTTATACAGCTATTCGATTTGGTTGTATATTATTGGATAAATTACAGATTCCTTTACTTGGGATTGTATAATGTTTATGGTTTCCGCAGTTTTATTCTGATATCTGTTTTATTAAGTTAATTGCATGCCTAAGTTTATGTTTAGTAGGTGATCCGGGTAAGGGTCACTACAAATATCCAATCTGAATCGATGTTTCTTTAAAGCTTATATAGTTCAAATCTTGCTAATACAATCGAAATTCAAACCGACGTCGCAACTATTCGAGTCCGATAAATATTTCGATTCAAATATCATTATATCTTCATTCTCAACATAATCACATAGTCAATTCATCCACAATAACTTGAAGATGAGCTCTAGACCTTTAGAATGCATAACAATTCAAAATCTTGAACCGGCGGCGTAACGATACGATTTTGATCTTTCCAAAAGCTTAAACATCAATAAGACAATCATATAAACCAATAATCATCACCATTTCATCACATCATTCACGTACATAGCAGCTGATAATTTTCAGATTTAAGAAAAATCTTCACAAAATCCAAAACATGTTCAAACGACGATCTTTTCTCGATCCGTCTTAGATATGCTATCGTCGGATATGCTAGAACATGTTTATACAATCAAATCTTAATTCTAACAACAAATTAAAATTCAAACATGGTAGAACTTCATAAAACTTACGTCAAAACGTAGAACTCAGAGCTGTGATCGCAAA
The DNA here is from genome assembly GCF_033568475.1 of Henckelia pumila. Classification (NCBI taxonomy): domain Eukaryota; kingdom Viridiplantae; phylum Streptophyta; class Magnoliopsida; order Lamiales; family Gesneriaceae; genus Henckelia; species Henckelia pumila. The sequence continues at coordinate 2,818,395 of NC_133120.1, forward strand.
TATACGATCAATCGGAAATTCTACCGGGCGGATTGAATTTAATCGGGACTTGAAAGAGCAAAAATTGGCTTGGAACCCTTTCTGCCCTCTTCTCTCGTTCTTGGCTGGGAATCTGATCCCTTTTCACGTTTTTAATGACCAAGTTGCAAGGGAATTGCATTTTGGTCCCTGAACTTTGGCCTAATGGCAATTCAGTCCCCGGACAAGCGATTTAATTCAATTTCAATCCTAAATAATTTAAGAATAATAGAATTTAATTCTAAACTCTACATATTCTCAAATTAAATATTCTCGGATTAAAATTAAATCATTTCGGAACTTATCGCATTTTAGTCTTTGAACTACTCAATATTTGCAAATTGGCCCTTGCTCGGATTTCATACTCAAATTAAATCCTTGATATTTATCATCTTGGAATTCACATCTTCAATTCCATAAATATCAATTGCAAATATTTTTAATCTTTTAATTTAAGAATTTTGGATATTAAAATCTTAAAATCCAAAAAATCCTTAAATTAAATATTTCTGACCCGATATTAAAATCTCTAATTTCCATAAATTCTTAAATTCATCTTTTCACTTTTATTCGGAATTTAAATCGTAAATCCCGTAATTAAAAACTTAATATTTTCGGGCCTTACAGCGGTTCTGCCCGCTGAATCAACGTAGGCTCAAGATGAATGCATAACAGAACATAAAACATAGCCATATAATAAAAGCTCAATCAAATCAACAAGACACAAGTTCCTCATGCTTGAACAAGTGTAGATGCAAGTATGTGCTTTTAAGGGAAACTCGAGAACCAACTGTCCTGAGTATGCTATCCCGCTATCGATGACTGCTTTTACCTTTCAAGGCAGTTGTTCCAACTTCTGGGAAGCTACAACAAAAGATTGTATCAAAGTCTAACCAATCTAAACAACAACAAGGCTCAAGGTAATTCTCTATACCGTTCTTCGTCCAAATCTCTGAACAAACAAATGTTGTTAACCCTGGGCTTGACAAACTCCAAACGAATCTGTTCAAATACAAATCAAAGATCAATAACCATGATCAACTTACAAGCCAAGTTCAACAACTCAAAAACGGTTCGAAATCCCAAAACTCAAACCGACGGCATAACGGCTAAAAACTGAACAAACCGGAAACGCAGACAGCAGTTCATTACCGATATCAACTCAATTCAATGCTAATACAACAACAACAAGGCAATCCCAACAAATCTCAAAACCCACATTTTCGAAAATTGTTTCCAAAATCATAACAATTCCGAACGTCGCTCTATTTCAAAACCGACAGATAATAAACGATCAGAACTCCGCCAAGAACAACATACTAGAATCTAAATCGATTCTAACAACCTCCGAAAAATGAAACATATCCGATCGGAGAAATACTTACGGTATAACGGAGCTCTCACTGCAGTGATCACTAATCTGCCTTCAGAAATAATTTTCAACGGCTGGATCGAGCTCGGACTGAAATCAGAAAGCTTGGAGGCTCAATGGATCGGCTTCAATGGAGATGGCGTGTAAGAAGGAAGAAGGAGAAGACTTTTCAATCTCAATTCTAAGTGTAGATACTATATAAAATCCAATAATTGCATTTTGGTCCCTGAAATTTCCAAAATTTGCAAAAAGGACCCTGAACAAAATCAAGTCGGCTCGTGAACTCTGTAATCTCCGATTAACTCAAATAAACTCATTTAAGATAAAAACGGGGCGTTACATGTTAGGCTGTGCTTTTCTGCCCAAGCCTTCCGCGCGCGCGCGAGGGTACCCCCTCGCTCGCACGAGGAAATCCCAGGGGCTCGGGTTTGTAATCCCACCCGCGCACGAGAGATGTATCTCGCGCGGGTGCGAGCCTTCAGCCGGGGCTCTGGATGTGTAGCCTGCGCGCGCGCGAGATGTTTAACTCGCGCGAGCGCGAGGCGTTTAAAAAAAGATTAAATGCTTTTAATGGTTGGATCTTGTATGCCTAATTTTTGTTTAGTCCGAGATTAGTCGTTTAGAACCGAGGTCTCACATGAGGCCCCAACACCTCTTAAATTCCATGAGGCATGAGGTCCTGACAAACTCTAAACCTCAGGAGGCGTTAGGACCCGACACCTCTTAAAATCTAGGAGGCATGAGGCCATGGCACACTCTAAAGCCTAGAAGACATGAGACCCCGACACTTCTTAAAGTCCAGGAGTCTTGAGGCCCTGGCACACTCTAAAACCTAGGAGACATGAGGCCCTAGCACATCTTAAAGTCCAGGAGGCATGAGGCCCTGGCACAATCTAAAACCCGGGAGGCATGAGGCCCCGACATCTCTTAAAGTCCAGGGGGCATGAGGCCCTGACACACTCTAAAGCCCGGGAGACATGAGGCTCCGACACCTCTTAAAGTCCATAAGACATGAGGCCCTGGCACACTCTAAAGCCAGGGAAGCATGAGGCCCCGGCACCTCTTAAAGTCCAGAAGGCATGAGACCCTTGCACACTCTAAAGCCCGAGATACATGAGGCCCCATCACTTCTTAAAGTCCAGGAGGCATGAGACCCTGAAACATTCTAACGACCGAGAGACATGAGGCCCAGAACCTCATAAAACCCAGAGGGCATGAAGCCCTTTCTCCTTTCGTAAGAAGCGTAAGGTTCTGGTGCCATTCGCCTAGAAATATTGCATGTCCCTAAGTGAAAGGACCGACGTTTGTCATGTACGGCTACAAATGTTTGGAAAACGCGGCTCTCAGATCAATCACGATTGATACCCGGTGCAGCGGAAGTTTAAAAAATTTTATCATGGAACAATTCCATGGTGTGGGTATCAACCGTTCAACGATTAAATTATAAGTGTGTGTAAAATTCAAATAACAATTAATTAAATTTTACCTCCAATCTCGCAACGAGATTAATGGACACCAACAAATTTGATCTGCTCTTGTTGTCTCTCCCTGGAACCGATGAACTCCTTCAATCAGGTCCACGAACAGAGGTTTAATCCCTCTGATAGATTGCACTAGAAAATCTATCAGAAGTTTTCTGCGAAGAGAATAAACGAATCTGATTCGCTATTCCAGACTGCAATTCAAAATCACAGACCGGAAAATCTCGGGCAGAGGGGGAGGGGTCGGCCGAACAGAGAGAGAGAGCTAGGGTTCGAAATTTTTCTCTGTCTCAAAAATTATGACCTGTTGTGTGTAATTTCTGTACTGAAATAACTTATTTATAATGCAGGCCACTAACACCTTAGGGCCCATTAGTCATAAGCTGGGGCCCGACAAGCAAAGCCCGCTCGTTCAGAAATTAATATAAAATTCATCGTGACTCCGATTGATGAACTGATTTCACCAATGTGCACAGAAACCATTTCTGCACATTTTAAAGTCAAAATAAATTTTCCTGAATCCGAATTCAGTGGTTTCCAAAAATGTCCATCCCTATGTCATTTTAGGAAATCCTACTCCCTTACTCTTATTTAAGAAGTCCAACTCCTTAGTTCATTAAATTTAACTCTTTAAATTTAACTATCTCAACGGGGATTAAAACTCCATTACACTGTGTGACCCTCAATGGTTCAGGGATACAGCTAGCCGTGGGCTCACAACTCCTTGTGACTCGGAACAACACTTTCCGACTTGCCCAACGAATCATGGTAAAGCGCCTAGCAACATCGCCCCATGATTCCCTAGGTATCACTGATAGTGCCTACAAGAACCAGTAGATTTTGGTTAGCGTACAGTACGGTCCCTTCATCCAAATATCCCGATCGAATCAACAACCATTGGTATATCGAGAGTCGCTCAAGATTCGATAACTATGCAATACATCTTGAAGATCAAATTAGTGACATCGCATGTGCTACTAAGAAACCATTTCTTAAATCACATCAAGTACTCTGGCCAGAGATTTGTCACACTAATATCTCCTCAGATCGCATAGGATATCCATACTCGCAAGTATGTGGTGAATCCTTGACAACAATGCATTGACTCCTATATGTGTCGTAACTGTACCCAATCTCGACACCTGATGACCCCCATAGAGTCGGTAAACGAGTCAAAGCACAGCACTAGCATATAGAGTCTCCATGATGTTTCAAGTCGTAAGGACTAATGGTGTACAACCAAAACCGCGGACTTAATCCACTCGATAAGTGATAACCACTTGGAAAGTCCGGATAGGGTAGTTCGATTATTCATCCTATGAATATCCATTTTCATGCTTCGAACATCTCCATGTTCCCTACCAATGAAACGTGGTACTCCGCATCGCAAATGCTAGTCTCAAACTCGAGCGATCCTTATCCTTATTATCGGACGGCTCAATTGACTAGGAACGGTTTTAGAACATACAGTGACTATAAGATGTATTTCATGATAGACATCTCCATGTTCTACCACATCTTACATACACTATAGTATATTCAAGGTCTTTATCAAAACAACAATAGTATATCACAATATAACAATATGAAGTAATATAAAGTCATTGCCATAAAAGTGTAAATAATATTAAACAAAAGATTGTTCATACAAAGAGTCATCAAAGCCCATAGCCACACAGTTGGCTCACTGGGCACCCACTCTTACAATCTCCCACTTGCCCTATAGCCAACTAGTCATACTACGTAGACCCATTGCTTCGCGATGTTTGTCAAACAATGGTCCTGGCAAGGGCTTAGTAAGCGGATCAGCGATATTGTCTGCAGAGGCCACTCGTTCGACAATGATGTCTCCTCTTTCCACAATCTCCCGGATTATGTGGTATTTCCTCAGTACGTGTTTGGATCTTTGATGAGACCTTGGTTCCTTTGCTTGAGCAACGGCACCCGTGTTGTCGCAGTACACCGGGACTGGACCAACAAATTCAGGAATGACGCCCAACTCTTGGACGAAATTACTCATCCAAACGGCCTCTTTAGCAGCAGCTGATGCTGCAATGTATTCAGCCTCAGTGGTGGAATCCGCTGTGGTGTCCTGCTTGGAACTCTTCCAAGAGACAGCACCGCCATTGAGCATGAACACAAATCCAGAGGTTGACTTCGAGTCATCCACATCACTTTGGAAGCTAGAGTCGGTATAGCCTTCCAATTTGAGTTCTCGTCCTCCATAAACCATGAACATATTCTTAGTCCTTCGCAAGTACTTAAGAATGTCCTTCACGGCTTTCCAATGCATTTGACCAGGATTAGACTGATATCTGCTCGTGACACTCAGAGCAAATGCTACATCCGGTCTGGTAGATATCATCCCATACATGATACTACCTATAGCTGACGCATATGGTACATGTGTCATATTCTCTATCTCTTCATCAGTCTTGGGACACATAGACTTGGATAGAGAAACTCCATGACACATGGGTAGATGTCCTCTTTTGGACCCATCCATTGAAAACCGTTTCAATATGGTATCGATGTAGGTTGATTGAGTGAGTCCTATCATTCTCTTAGACCTATCTCTATAGATCTGTATCCTAAGAATGTAGGATGCCTCTCCCAAATCCTTCATCGAAAATCTACCTGATAACCATATCTTTGTTGACTGCAACATCCCTACATCATTCCCAATGAGTAGGATGTCATCAACATAAAGTACTAAGAATGTCACCGCATCCTTAACTACTTTCTTGTACACGCAAGGTTCCTCCGGGTTCTTGATGAAACCAAAATCTTTTATTGTTTCATCAAATTTCTGGTTCCAACTTCTTGATGCTTGTTTTAGACCATAAATTGATCTCTGAAGCTTGCATACCTTATGCTCGCTTCCCATGGATGTGAACCCCTCAGGCTGCCTCATATAGATTTCTTCTTTAATGTCTCCATTAAGAAAAGCAGTCTTCACATCCATCTGCCATATCTCATAGTCATACCATGCAGCTATGGCAATTAGGATTCTTATGGACTTGAACATTGCAACTGGTGAAAAGGTTTCGTCATAGTCAACTCCTTGCCTTTGAGTATAACCTTTAGCCACCAATCGCGCCTTGTAGGTCAATACCTTACCATCAGGCCCAAGCTTTCTTTTGTAGATCCATTTACACCCTATCGGAACAATTCCATCGGGAGGATCTACTAAAGACCAAACTTGGTTTGTATGCATCGAATCCAATTCTGACTGCATAGCTTCAAGCCATAAATTCGAATCCGCATCAGAAATTGCTTCCTTGAAGTTTCTTGGATCACATCCAATGTCGGGTTCATCTTGATCCCCTTCAAGAAGAAGACCATATCGAACTGGAGGTCTAGAAGTCCTTTCGAATCTTCTAGGTGCAGGCGTGTCCAACAATGGTTCCTGAGGTGTAGAATCGTTATTTTGTATTTTGGGTTCTTCTCGAACTTCTTCGAGTTCCATCATCTCGCCTTTCTTATCCAATAAGAACTCCTTCTCTAAGAAGGTGGCATTCCTAGAAACAAACACCTTTGTTTCAGCAGGATAATAGAAATAATATCCGATTGAATTCTTCGGATACCCTACAAAATAACATAAGCTGGATCGACTATCCAACTTATCTCCCACTGTCCGCTTCACGTAAGCAGGACATCCCCAAATCCTCAAGTACGAATACTTAGGAGCTTTGCCATTCCATAACTCGTATGGTGTTTTGTCCACTGCTTTAGTGTGGACGTTGTTCAACAACAATACCGCCGTTTCAAGCGCATAGCCCCAAAACGAAGGTGGAAGCTCAGTGAAGCTCATCATAGATCGAACCATGTCCAACAAAGTTCGATTACGACGCTCCGATACACCATTAAGCTGTGGTGTCATAGGAGGAGTCCACTGAGAGAGAATCCCATTCTCTTTCAGATAGTCCAAAAACTCGGTACTCAAGTATTCTCCACCTCGATCCGATCGAAGTGCTTTAATACTTTTACCTAGCTTGTTTTCTACTTCAGCCTTGAATTCTTTGAACTTTTCAAATGCTTCAGACTTATATTTCATTAAATATAAATACCCATACCTTGAATAATCATCAGTAAAGGTAATGAAGTAGGTGTGGCCATGTTGAGTCCCTACTCTAAATGGACCACAAACATCTGTATGGATCAAATCCAACAGATTCTGACTACGCTCAGGTTTCCCCTTAAAAGGAGATTTAGTCATTTTTCCTTTTAGGCAGGATTCACAAGTAGGTAGAGAGTTAATATCAGACATATCAAACATGCCCTCTCCCACTAGCTTGTTCATCCTCCTTGAGGAAATATGACCTAGTCTAGCGTGCCAAAGGTTTGCCGGGTTTTGACTATCGATTTTCCTTTTGTTTGTTGTCGCCGGTTTGTCAATACAATTCACTGGAACGTCTTTTAGTTTTAAATTGTATAGATCGTTTTCAAGTTGTCCATTTCCAATTAAACATTCATTCTTGTAAATATTGCAAATCCCATTCACAAAATTACAAGAATAACCATCTCTATCAAGCATAGAAATAGAAATAATGTTTTTAATTAAATCTGGCACAAATAAAACATCTCTCAACAATAATTTAAAACCATTCTGCAAAATCAAACAAACATCTCCAATGGCCGTAGCTTCAACTCTGGAACCATTCCCGAGCCTCAGCTGGGTCTCACCCATTCTAAGCCTGCGACTTCTTGTCATCACCTGCAAATCATTGCAAATGTGAGATCCACATCCGGTATCCAATACCCAAGAAGTTGTATTAAATGACATGTTTATTTCGATATAGAACATACCCTTTGCAGTTCCTAACTGCTCAAGATACTCCTTGCAGTTGCGCTTCCAATGACCCGGCTTCTTGCAGTAATGGCAAACATCCTTGGATTTTCCATTGTTTGAAGCCTTTGTCTTTTGCTTCTTCTCGGGTTCCACTTTCTTGGGTGGGGCAGAACGTTTCTTGCCCTTCATACTTGGCCCCTTCTTAGCAGAAGATGAGGAGCCCACCAAGAAAGCTGGCTTATCCTTCTTAAGTGTGGATTCATATGTAACGAGCATATTGACCATCTCTTCAAGGGTGGCCTCTATCTTGTTCATATTAAAATTTATCACGAATCCATCAAATGAAGAAGGAAGAGATAGAAGCAGCAAGTCCACATTGAGTTCATGCTCCAACACCAAATCAAGGGTCGCTAACTTCTGTATGAGCCAAATCACTCGTACCCCATGATCACGGACCGAAGTCCCTTCACGCATGCGGCACGTCATCAACTCCTTAACAGTAGAGAACCTTTCAGCCCTCGACTGAGCCCCAAAAAGTTCCTTGAGTTGCGCGTGAATGTCAGCAGCATTCACCGTGTCCTCAAATCGCCTCTGGAGTTCATCAGACATCGAGGCTTGCATATAGCATTTGGTCTTGATGTCATGGTCACACCATGCATCAAGTTTGGCCATTTCCTCCGGACTTATGTCAGCTGGTGCTTCCTTCGGAGGTGCTTTCTCTAACACGTAGAGCATTTTCTCCGAAGTTAAGACAATCTTCAACTTCCGGAACCATTCCGTATAGTTGGCGCCAGTCAGCTTGTTTTGTTCGAGGATCGAGAATAAAGGATTTCGCGAATTCATTGTATGAAATACTGAAAAGGAAAAACAGACATATATCAATGATTGTTTAACAATTTACTAAGACATAAAATAGGCGAATTTAATTTTATGAATCTCACTCCCACTATTTTAACGATTTCACCACCCTCTAGTGAAAACGGGAAACTTTTTCCTTAGTGAGAACATGGAGTCCAATTGACAAACTTATGGTCCCGAATAATATCAGCCAACCATAATTCTCAAAAGGTAGAGCCCAATTGCTTCCAAAGCAACCCCCATGTGTTTACCTCATGTCCAATAAGGGCCCAATAATATGACGCCGTTTAAAGTGACATGTCAAGATGACCCATCAATATTAAGTTGTGATGGACGGTCGCCATGTGGATCCCCCAATAATATGAGCCAATCCCATGGGAGTTCCACCCAACTTACAACATTTGTCGATCCAATGTACAGCTTTCCGACGGACGGGCCCCCCCAATAATATGAGCCGGACCGTATCCGCGGGTAGCATCACATACATTGACCGTTGATGGAAGGTAGGAACATTTAAACAATATTTAAATTTCCTTTATTTATCTTGATATAAATTTTAAATCATATTTAAAATGAGGGATTTTATTTATAAAATTATTTGTCTCATCATATTTAATTTATTGCATGCATTGCCGGATTCACGCAATTTATGTCTAAACATGCATACAATCATAATATCACATATTATATAGGATGATCGATTCCATTTCTAATTGACCCGTGGTTGCCAATCACGGGTCTTAGTCCAATCCTAGGTAATATGCAGTATGCAAATGCAATCCTATTACATATGCTTCCAATTTACATTTCTTCAGTCTTCATTGTCTGCTGGGCCCACCATCTTCAAATCTTGATCTCCCACTAAATCTAATGTATTTACAATAAATAACAATGACAAGTAGGGGATACATTTTTAGGGGTGGGAACGGGCTATAAACCAAGCCCACTTTTATTACATATGACATTCATATCGGGCCATAAACCAGGCCCATTAATAAAACCAACAATAATAAAGACAAAATGTAAATTCCTAACATACACCTACAAAATTGGTCATGGCAATCGATCATCCTTATCCAATAACATTTAATTCAAAATTAATTTATTGGATAACATGCTGTGGCAATTCAAATTTAAACAAGATAAAATCATATTTTATATATAAAATCTCATTTCACATATAAAATCATATTTTATCTCTATATCAAATAAAATCATATTTTATCTATAAAATCCAATTTTACAAATAAAATCATATTTTACTTAATATATCATAAGATCATATCTTATCATCAATTGTACCAAAATAATTGATTTCAAAATTCAAATTTACGGATAAAATATTAAAATTTTCCAAAAATTCAAATTTATCCAAAATCAATTTTAAAATTTACGGACTCGAACAATTCGATCCGAAATCTCGTGAACCAATCAAAAACAATTTTTGACCGGACCAAAAATAAAATTTTAAATATTAAAATTAATTTTTTAAATAAAAATATAATTTTTCCCGCGGGCCGCCCGGGACACTCCCGGGCCGGCCCGCACCCGGGGCGCGGGCCGGGGGCAGCCCGGCTGCCCCTTAGGGCAGCGCCGAGCGCCGCCCCTGGGCAGCGCCGAGCGCTGCCCTGCGCAGCGCCCAGCGCTGCGCTGGGCAGCGCACAGCGCTGCCCTAGGCGGCGCCGTGCGCCGCCCTGGGCGGCGACGGTCGCCGCCTTGGGCGGCGCCGTGCGCCCCCTTTGGGCGGCGCCGTGCGCCGCCCGGGGCAGCAACAATTGCTGCCCCACCGGGCAGCGATCCAATCGCTGCCCGGGTTTTGCCCCGAAAAAAAAAATTTTTTATTTAAAAATATTTATTTTGTTTCAAAAAACCGAGACTCAAAAATTTTGTACAATTGATTAATTTAATCGTTTGATCTGAGCAACCTGGCTCTGATACCACTGTTTGGAAAACGCGGCTCTCAGATCAATCACGATTGATACCCGGTGTAGCGGAAGTTTAAAAAATTTTATCATGGAACAATTCCATGGTGTGGGTATCAACCGTTCAACGATTAAATTATAAGTGTGTGTAAAATTCAAATAACAATTAATTAAATTTTACCTCCAATCTCGCAACGAGATTAATGGACACCAACAGATTTGATCTGCTCTTGTTGTCTCTCCCTGGAACCGATGAACTCCTTCAATCAGGTCCACGAACAGAGGTTTAATCCCTCTGATAGATTGCACTAGAAAATCTATCAGAAGTTTTCTGCGAAGAGAATAAACGAATCTGATTCGCTATTCCAGACTGCAATTCAAAATCACAGACCGGAAAATCTCGGGCAGAGGGGGAGGGGTCGGCCGAACAGAGAGAGAGAGCTAGGGTTCGAAATTTTTCTCTGTCTCAAAAATTATGACCTGTTGTGTGTAATTTCTGTACTGAAATAACTTATTTATAATGCAGGCCACTAACACCTTAGGGCCCATTAGTCATAAGCTGGGGCCCGACAAGCAAAGCCCGCTCGTTCAGAAATTAATATAAAATTCATCGTGACTCCGATTGATGAACTGATTTCACCAATGTGCACAGAAACCATTTCTGCACATTTTAAAGTCAAAATAAATTTTCCTGAATCCGAATTCAGTGGTTTCCAAAAATGTCCATCCCTATGTCATTTTAGGAAATCCTACTCCCTTACTCTTATTTAAGAAGTCCAACTCCTTAGTTCATTAAATTTAACTCTTTAAATTTAACTATCTCAACGGGGATTAAAACTCCATTACACTGTGTGACCCTCAATGGTTCAGGGATACAGCTAGCCGTGGGCTCACAACTCCTTGTGACTCGGAACAACACTTTCCGACTTGCCCAACGAATCATGGTAAAGCGCCTAGCAACATCGCCCCATGATTCCCTAGGTATCACTGATAGTGCCTACAAGAACCAGTAGATTTTGGTTAGCGTACAGTACGGTCCCTTCATCCAAATATCCCGATCGAATCAACAACCATTGGTATATCGAGAGTCGCTCAAGATTCGATAACTATGCAATACATCTTGAAGATCAAATTAGTGACATCGCATGTGCTACTAAGAAACCATTTCTTAAATCACATCAAGTACTCTGGCCAGAGATTTGTCACACTAATATCTCCTCAGATCGCATAGGATATCCATACTCGCAAGTATGTGGTGAATCCTTGACAACAATGCATTGACTCCTATATGTGTCGTAACTGTACCCAATCTCGACACCTGATGACCCCCATAGAGTCGATAAACGAGTCAAAGCACAGCACTAGCATATAGAGTCTCCATGATGTTTCAAGTCGTAAGGACTAATGGTGTACAACCAAAACCGCGGACTTAATCCACTCGATAAGTGATAACCACTTGGAAAGTCCGGATAGGGTAGTTCGATTATTCATCCTATGAATATCCATTTGCATGCTTCGAACATCTCCATGTTCCCTACCAATGAAACGTGGTACTCCGCATCGCAAATGCTAGTCTCAAACTCGAGCGATCCTTATCCTTATTATCGGACGGCTCAATTGACTAGGAACGGTTTTAGAACATACAGTGACTATAAGATGTATTTCATGATAGACATCTCCATGTTCTACCACATCTTACATACACTATAGTATATTCAAGGTCTTTATCAAAACAACAATAGTATATCACAATATAACAATATGAAGTAATATAAAGTCATTGCCATAAAAGTGTAAATAATATTAAACAAAAGATTGTTCATACAAAGAGTCATCAAAGCCCATAGCCACACAGTTGGCTCACTGGGCACCCACTCTTACAACAAAGTCTAAGTGTAAGTACCAAGTGAAGAGCATTCAATAAAGGATAACAAGGACAAAATCAGAGAAAAGGTATTCATTAACGATCGAAGCACATCCAGTGTTCTAAAAGGCGCCGCCTAGGTCCGGCCTCGGGAGATTCGGCCACCTCGAAAGCCTTTTCTCTTTTATCCTCATCAGACTCCTTGGGAAGGGAGTCAATGGCCTTATCTAGGTCGAGAAAGTCTTCTTTATCCGCTGGAACTAGACCAGCTTCGGCAAACTGGGCATTGCACATGTTGAATATTGTCTCAAAAAAGTTGAAGGCCTTGTCAATCACCGCCTTCTAGAATTCGGTAGATCCCAGGAAATTAGTCCGCCAATCAGCTTCAGACTTTAAGTTCTTCTCCAGTGCGGTCATGTACTCGTCACCCAACTTATTCAGACGTTCTGATTCTGCATTGGCAGCCGTTGCATCAGCTTGAGCAGTCTCCATTTGGGATTTGTAAGCCACTTTATCTAGCCGGATTTCTTTTATCTCTCCTTGGGAGGCTTCGTGTGCCATTTTTAGTTTAGATACCTCAGCATGTGACTCACCGAGATCCTTGGACAAGGTAGTAACCTCGGACTCATGACTGTCTCAGGCTCGGGCCAGTTGGATACGGGTCTGGTCATATAGATCCAAGATAGTCCGAGCTCGATCTCCTTCTCTGCAGAGGCCGACCGAAGTTTCCTCGAAGGAATCTATCAGCATACGAATACCCTGACACCGAAGATGAAGGGACATCAGAAAAATATAAAGTGTAAATAAATATAAGGCATGAATGGAAATATGCGCTTACCGTATAAGCTTGGGAGGCACCTTCTAAGAACTTGGTGTGAGGCCCCCGTTCGGCCATGTAGGCCAGGTATGCGGGGGAAGAGATGATCTTGAGGAAGGTGATGCTGGCTGAGGTAGCACCACCTATAAATAGTTTTGCCATGGTATGGGAAGAACTCGGGGCAGCCTGCTCCGAAGCATTTTTCTATGGGCCCGGAAGGGAAGAGGTCCCAAGGATATGGTCTTCAGAAACGCTGAGAATGATGGACTCCCGGGTGGAAGCGGCTTTCTTTTTGCAGTGATTGAGAGGGGAGGGGTTCTCTAGGTCTTCAGGAGACAGGGACAGTTGATCAGTTACCCCTAGAACAAGGGCATCAAAGGGAATTGGAGGAGGAGTTCTCGATCTGGGCATTATCTCATTTATTACTTGGGGCCCGACTGGAGGCACCGGTGCTTGATCTGTAGCAGTTTTCTCAGATCCCTGGCCGCTCTCCCTCGGCTCCTTGTCTCTTTGCTGGAATTCAGTCCTTAGTTATCATCTTGGCAGCCTTGGCCTGCTCTTGAGCCGTTCTTTTCTCTGTTAGGGCCTTTTCTGCAGCCTTTTTCTCAGCCCTTATCTTATCAAATGCTTCCCTCATCATCTCGGGTGCGTCTGTAAAGGAAAAAATGAGAGGACCAGATAAGTCAATATATAATTATTAAAAATAAGGAACCAATGAAGATATTTACCAGGTTGAGCACCCGGGGCAGCAAACTCGTCGATCACCCTGTTGGTAGGGTCCTCGGCTGGGGCACTCAACCCGTAAGATTCCAAGTTACCCCCTGATATGAGGACACTTGAAAAGAATTTCTCTCTATCTACCAACTATTGACTTAAGATAGGGTTCTTTGGTATTATAGTGATGGGGTAAATCGGGTTGTGGAGGAATCCGGGTTAAGAAGCCGGTCTTGCATGTGAGAGGGACAGAGGGTTGGATATAAAAGTGCCGGCCTTTCCACCCTTTAGAGAGGAAGGAATATCACTTAAGATGCGGCTATTTAACCGAGCAGTCAGAGATAAGGCCCCTTCATTTAAGCGGAAAGTATAATAATAATGGAGGATAATAGGGGTAATGGCCAGGTTGTTCATCTTGAACAACACATAAGTGTCAACCATTATCTGGAAGGAATTGGGGTGGAACTGGTTGATAGGAATCCCGAGAAACTTGGACACCTTAGTATAAAAGGCAGGGATGGGAAAGTGAAGACCGCTGCGAACTTGGTCTCTGAAAAAAGTGAAATAACCCTTGGGAGGAAGGTCAGGGGTGTCCTCGGGACGAGGACGAAGGATGGTGTAAGAGGAGAGGATATTTCCTAAAGTTTGGATCTCCTCGATTGCCCAGCCAGACAGGGTGCAAGGCAAGTGGGAGAACCAGGGAAAAGCATAGGGGTTTTTTCTGCTGGGATGATGGTAAAAGGGTTGGGTTTTGAACTTGGAGCTCTGGAGAAAGTACCTTTTTACCCTTCCCTGGAGGGCCAGAAGGCCGGGAGGAAATTGATGGGGCTTTGGTTTAGGGGAGGATTGGGAGGTGGTTTCCATAATTTGGAGGGGAGGAAGAGCAGGGGTCTTTCAGGAAGCGGCGGTGGAAGGAATGGTGGAGATAGAGTGGTCGTCGCTCGAACTTTTACCCGCAGATTCTTACGCAGTTGAGCCTCGAGCATTTGCACCAGAGGTAGAAGATGTAGAATTAGACATAGAGGAAGAGAAATAATTAAGCACTTACAGGGATGATGATGATCGATCGGAAGTTGCAGAATGAGAGCACCGGCTACCTTTAGAGCAGGAGGAAACTTGAGGAAGAAGAAGGTAAAAGTAAGATGAAGGTGCGGGAAAAGAGGGATTAGAAATATTAATGACCCGATAATCTGGGCCGTTCAAAAGGGAGAGAAATGGATGGACAAGATGAATAAGTACGAGCAGTTGAAATGACGTATGATGATTTCTGACCCACACGTTCACCTGCAACAATTAGGGCTGACGTTTCTTGAGTCAGCCCTAGTTGGGATACGGGTTGGGAAGAAAATGTCACCTCTCCCTAGGAGTTCGATATTGACTACTCGGAACAACGAGCTAGGCTCTAGCTCGACTATTTTAGGGGACGAGTAGTGATATCATGAGAATACACCATGTTATCACCGAACCCGGGTCGAGGTGAGAGGCCCGGGTAAGAAGGATAGAAACTGGAACTATCGAGCAACCCAGGTTAGGGTAGTAAGGGTCCGGAGATATATACTTGGCCTGGAAAGCTAGCAAGCCAGAGTAGAGGTGGTCAAAGAGCCGACGGAGATTTTAAGACCGAGTCAACCCCAAGCAGACATCACCTATTATTCAGGAGCACATTCTCCCCACATCATCACGCTTCCAAGTACTCCCGCAGTACAAGCCACGATTCATAATTGTGGCCATTATCCAGGATTCTCGAAGGAGTCCTTCCATTCCAGGATCCTATTAATACTGCACAACCAAGTACAACAAGGGGTATGCCCACTAAACTTCGCATTACATATACTCTCTCATTTCCTTTGATTTTCCAGCTGATATGCTTTCCCTTTGCTGACTTAAGCATCAGACTTAGATGCCCGAAACAACCATATCATTTAATCATCCGGTGATCACTTACCCGGACTCTCTTATTGTTTGCCCGAGCAGTCGTCCAACCGACTACCCGATTGTTCCTGCGCATCATCACACTACCAAAATATCTTGTGTCATTTTTGTTCTTCTAGATAATTTGGACGTAAAAAGTTTGTGCGACTAATCCGAGAAGAAGTCAATTATCCATATAGTTTGAACCTGCATAAACCCGAAGGCAATCAAAGTCTACATTTTGTCTTGGTCTTGAGACCAATTACGAGGTTTTTACCTTTGAAAATTAATTTAAGAATAGTATTGGAGAGAGTGTGAAGAAGTAATCCCCGCCGCACACAAAAACCCTCGAGCGCCACCTCTCCTCCGCCGTGAATCCCGATGGACCCGCTAACCCTTCTCCGCGAGTACACAATCCGCAATTCACTCGACAAAATCGTCCGCGTCAACGATGAATATCGCTTCGGCTCCGACTACTCCTTCCCGGCTACCATCGAGACCGCTTACCGCTCCAAGCACGTGCAATCCACCCGCCGCTACACTCTTGAAACCCTTTTTCACTTCATCACCAATCACCAACTCAAGCACACCGATTACCTGCAGCACGCGCGATCTCTCCGCATCCCCGCCGTCACTCTCCCTGATCGCAAAACGGTTCTTGAT
This sequence comes from Henckelia pumila, assembly GCF_033568475.1. NCBI lineage: Eukaryota > Viridiplantae > Streptophyta > Magnoliopsida > Lamiales > Gesneriaceae > Henckelia > Henckelia pumila. Next base: position 2,834,807 of record NC_133120.1, read on the forward strand.
TATCTTACTGGAAAAATCCAATCTTCTGATTCCATTGTCCCCCTTGATTTCCCTAACATTCCTCAAATCCCAGCCTTGAACAATGTGGAACGTAATCTGCAGTATGATTCCAACGAATTGCCGGTTCAGGAGGGTTTAACGAGCGAGAAGAGCCTGATTGAGTTGATTAGGGCTAGGGAGAGACCAATCAAGGATAGGGAGACAATGTTGGTGTTTAAAAGTCGAGATTTTTATAGTGTCCTGGCTTCTGCTACGAAACGAGAGGAGGAGAAGCAACGTATGGACGCTTTGCAGAGGAAAGATAACATTGTTGCTAAGAATAGAATTGAGAGTAGAGGGTATGGAGTGGGGGAGGAGGCCACGAAGATGCGCAAGATTGGGGAAGGCGTGCCCATTATTTTGGTCCCAAGTGCGTTTTCCACCCTGATTACCATTTATAATGTTAAGGACTTTTTGGAGGATGGGGTGTTCATTTCCTCGGATGATAAGGTTAAGCAGATGAAAGGGGGGAAGCCCGAGTGCGTGACAGTGCAGAAGAAGTTTAGTAGGGATCGGGTGGTGACAGCTTATGAGGTGAGAGATAAGCCATCTGCACTGAAAAGTGATGATTGGGATCGCGTGGTTGCCGTGTTTGTGCTTGGAAAGGAGTGGCAGTTCAAGGACTGGCCATTTAAGGATCATGTGGAGATCTTTAACAAGAGTAAGTTTTATGTCGTAATTCATATATTTTCGCGCATGAACTGGTTAAATTTGAATTTGATGCAAAATGACACGCGGTAGCTGTTTTATGCGGTATCAATATATTTTCGCGCTTGAATTGGTTAAATTTGAATTCGATGCTAAATGCCACGTGGTAGCTGCTTTATGCGGTATCAATATATTTTCGCGCTTGAATTGGTTAAATTTGAATTCGATGCTAAATGCCACGTGCTAGCTGCTTTATGCGATATCAATATATTTTCGCGCTTAAATTGATTAAATAAATTTGAATTCGATGCTAAATGCCATGTGCTAGCTGCTTTATGCGATATCAATATATTTTCGCGCTTGATTGGTTACATTTGAATTTGACGCCAAATACCACTTGTTAGCTGATTTCCGAGCTTTATACATTTGTGTTTATGTTGGAGGATGATTAGTTTGCTGTCAATGTATGGGAACATTGAGCATCTAGTCGCCCCAAATACCTTTGATATGATATTTGCAATTGCAAATGAACTCGAGCCTGAATTCTATTTAACTCAGCATAATTGCCACATATAGCGCAATTGCTTGGTATCTGTCATTTAAATTAGTCTGCTGGAAGCTTTTTAACCAGGTGTGAGGAATGTTTCTCGGTTTTGTATTTTCTCTTCGTGAGGAGGACTGTGGAATAGAGCAGGAATTTTAATTTGGTGTCTTTTTAACTGATGCCATCATCCCTCAAATGTTTGGACTATAGTCATGTTGTCCTTGTGAACAATGTTATCACCATTTTGCTGTGGAATACAACATTTAAAATTTTAAATGTATAATGTTATGCATTTTTGTCATAGTTTATACATCTGATAAATGCTAGGAATATAGCATTGGCATGACAAACTGCACTCTATTCTTGGCTTGTATCATGTTTGATGTTCACTTTGCCTCCGAAATTGAAGGCAATAACACGTGGAGTTGCTTGTATTGCAGTTCTTGGGTTTTACATTCGCTTTGAGGATGACAGCATAGAATCAGCAAAAACCGTGAAGCAGTGGAATGTGAAGATCATATCGGTGAGTATTCTTGTATCTGGAACATGTTCCAATACTCCAACTATTAGTGACTCCTGCATTCACATGTATTTTTATTTCTTGTGGCTTCATTTCTATTACATTCTGTTGGTTCTACTGTGAGTATTACTTCATGACCAGATTAGCAAAAACAAGCGACACCAGGACAGAGCTGCAGCACTTGAGGTGTGGAACAAACTTGAAGAATTTATGCAATCTCGATCTCGTTAGGGTAAGCCAAATGCTTCTTATGATTGTTATAATTTCTCTGCTTTTTCGTAAATCTGCTTATCATGACGTGACTTCATGTTCGTTCTATGCATGACCCGTTTGCATATTCATGCTCAGGCCTCAGTTCTCATTTGTCTTTCTGATAGAAAACATTAGCTTATCTTTTCATTTGCTTTCCTGTTTGCTAGCAGTTGTCCAACGCAAAATCCAAAACCGAGAGACCGCTGTGACCTGCTGAATGCTGGCAATCTTCCGTCTACTGGTTTGGAGAAGCTCTGTAGATACAGGTTTGTCTATGTATACATGATACCTACAGGTCTTTGACTGACATGATTGTATTAGAAACGCTCGATGAGTTATCTTTTGCAACTACAGGAGAATTCTTATGGATTATTCCATTCTCGATTTGCCATCAAGTCTTTAGGCGAATTATCAATTTTAAGACCAATTATTTAATATGCAAAAATAGTCTAATGTGGGATAGATATCAATTATCTTTATTACAAAAGGAGGCAACACCATACGAAATCATACAGACAGACCCTGTGTAACATATCATAAATAGAACAAACGATCGAATGAATCACTCTCATCCATTTGCTTAGAAGTATCTATTCTACAACACGAAAGCTGAAACATAAAATGCTAGGAAGACGCAGAACGATATCATACTAAGAGCGAGCTGGTTTGGTGAAGCTGCATTTGAAGAACCATCTCCGGGCGATGGCACCACTTTTGATCCGGCCCCGCCCCCTGGATTATATAGAAGAAATATCTTTCATGGGAAGTGAAGCATGAAAAGGTTTTAGCCTCGTCGGCATATACAAAGTTCGAGTGCAGGGGCCTTGTCGGCAACTCAAATCCGCAGGAATTAATGAATTTTTAAGTGCCGTGTGGGAGAAAGAAACTGTTTACCTGATGGTGTTTTGCTAGGAGAGTTTGGTGGGGAAGGAGAGTTGGATGGAGAAGCATCTGCAAATTTTTAAACGAATTCTGATTAAAAAAATCATCAAAATGTTCAGAAATCCAACATGTTTTTGCAAAATGTTTAAGACAATTTCTTTCCGAAAAGGGATCGACGTTGCTTGTCTGAATTTGGGCTCAAAACAAAATATGAAATTCGAGCTCAAATATAAATCGATAATGTTCCAAATAACTCAAAAAGCTTGGTAGCCTACTATGCTTCTCTCATCCGTAGCCTTACCATTGCATTTGGTGACAGAGGGAGTTTGAACATTGCAAGCCTTAGGCAAGGCAAGTGCCTGAGTTTGATTAATATTCAGTCCCATGTTTGATCCTCCACCATTAAGAACTTGACACAAGCATTGTGGCTGCGACCCAACGACGTTCCGGAGCTTTGAGCAGCAGGAAACTGATGGGGTGGAGGAGTTGCCGGAGATGAAATTCAGGCAAGGTGACATGCTAATGAGCACGTTGGTACAATCATTTGACTGCGATGTGACATAGGGCCAAAGCATGGCGACAAGAACCATGGCTAAGCCCGTTGAAACTTTCTGGTGTGCCATTTGATTTGGTGATTGAAATTTTAGATGGAAATGGGGGTGGAATCAATAAGTTTGAAGTCTGCTGTTTGGTCTGAGGATTTTGGGTTTATATAAATGGTGTTTAGGGTCTCGGGTTTACGAGTCAAATTAAGAGTTTGGTTTTATGGGTTGCCTAATTCTTCGTATCGATAATATATTCTTGAATTCAAAAGGTTTTATTTTTTCGGAAGTAATTTGGTGTATATAGTAAACTAGAAATTATGCTGTGTGGACACATAGAATAGTTAGTATATATGGGTGACCAACTTATATATGTTCTTAACTTCTATCATTGAAAGTTGTTTTTGAAGCTTACATATGAGCTAATAAAACCATATCATTGACTTGTCAAATTATCTATTGAGTCATCAAAAAATTCAACAAAAAACAAAAACAAAGTCATTATCTATTAAACATCAAGCAATATATGGAGTAGCTACTGATATAGCAGTAAAAACAAGACTTGCAATGGAATCGACTCATCGAACTTGCTTTAAAGTTTCTTACACCACATGAAAAGAAAAGAAGTATATTAGATTTTTTTTTTTAAAAATAAAAATAAAAATCAAGAATTCAAGACATATTCAAGAAGCAATAGGCATAAGCCAATTAGTGGTACCTTTATGAATGTTCATTCCAAAGGTTAGTTAAAATTAGTTGAGCCACAAAAACAACTTCTAACAAACCAACCTCTTATCCCTAGCACCCTTTTACCCCAAATCCTCAATCTATAAAACCCAATCATCAAATTTCATTCTCACAATCATCAAATCCCTAAATCCCAAACAGCTTTAAACACAACACAAACAAAACATTGATTATAATCCCCAATGGCCCTCCATTTCTTGATCACATTCCTAGCAATAGCAACAATTGCATTGCTCTCAACCTCATCAGGGCAAATCACACCTAGTACTCCATGCACATCTTCAATGATCACATCTTTCATGCCTTGCGTAAACTTCGTGACCAACGGCACTGTCAACTCGACTACCCCGCCTCCTGCTTGCTGCACTTCGCTAGGCTCCCTCATGAACAATGGGAAAGACTGTCTTTGCCAGATCGCGACCGGGAACGTTCCTTTCCAAGTCCCAGTTAATCAAACTCTCGCGATTTCTCTCCCGCGTGCTTGTAACATGCCTGGTGTGCCTCTTCAATGCAAAGGTAGGGCTTTTTTTTTTTTTTTTTAATAAACTTAACCAATAAATGGTTAGTCAATTATTAAAGTTTGAAATATATAACTAACGTGTACTAAAAATTGCAGCCGTTGGTGCTCCAGTTCCAGCTCCAGCTCCAGCTCCAGCTCCAGGTATGTTGATTTGAATTTACTATTTCATTATTTAATATAGCTTATCATATACTTTATTTGATGTCATATAATAAATTATATCATTGGCAGGCCCTCTGGCTAGTAGTCAAATTACACTTCCGCCAAATGCTGCTCCTTCTCCAAGTATCAAAGGTATGAATAATCATCTCTAGCAGTACAGAGAGCAATAGAAAAAAGGCTCAATAAAATATATACATGTATACATTGGCAGATCCATCTGGTGCTGAGCCACTATCACCAAGATTGGCCCCAGAAGCCGAACCAACCACCCCGACTTCACCATCTCCTCCAACTACTACAGGAGGAGCTCCGGCGGACAACACGGGCAGCAGGGCAGGAGTGACACCATCAGCTGCTGGCCACTCGTTTAGTGCTTCTTCTCCTCTGCTTCTTGTGGCTGTGCTAGGAGCTGTTGCATTTAAATACTACTAGCCTACTATTATGCATGGTATTATATTACTTGCCATTGTTTTGAAGAAATTAAATTATTCTTGAGGGTGTGTTTATATATGTAATTGAGTGATTGGATTTGTAATTCTTGTGTGTTGTTAAATCATTAGAATTGTGTTGTTTTATTATATATTTAATATTTATTTTGGGCTTTATTTTGACTGATCTCGTTTATGGTTTTATGTTGCTGTTTGCGGGAGAATGCGACTTAAAATGCAGTGAATTAGTTTATATATATTTAACAAAAAATTATGAAGAAATTATTAAGTGTGAGACTCTTAGAACAACTAATTTTTGTATCATCGTTTATACTTTGATATTACAAAAATACATTCTTTATCAAATTACAAAATTTTCTTTTTTTTTCGTAAAATGTTATTAAACGCCAGTGAATTTGCATCTTATCTTCATATCCTAACAAAATATTTCTATATCTTTATCTATATTTTGAATTTTTATTTTAAATAATTATATAAATCATAACATAAAAAATTAATAAAAATGCCTAAATTTTAATATAATCTCTCGGATAAAAGAAATATTTAAAATAATTTTTTTTAAAAAAATATGTATGCACATATCACGTTCAAAGAGATACTAGTTTATAAAATATTAACATAATTTTTTATATATGTATGTACGCATCACATTCAAAAAGACAATAGTTTATAATATATTTGATGACGAGATTTTGCATATGAGAGTGAAAAACATAAATTTATACTTTAAAAAAAGTTACGATCTTTATTAATAAAAAAGGATCTTTAAAACTAACGATCAACTTACTAGTGATAGAATCATAATAAGACAGATATACATAGAAATCATCCCTAGGCATAATATTTATATATACTCGTATTTTTAGTTTTTCACTACTTTTTTCATTAAAAAATTTAGATATTTGTTAATAATTACTTAAATGGATAATTTTTTGTTATTTTTTAAATTTTTTGATATTTTATAATACATGTTTAGATTCAGAGTGCTACGATTATTTTTTAGCATAATATACATGTAGTTTACTCTAGTACTAATCTATTATAATACAGCAAAACAACAATATATATTTAAGGTATCGTTTGATTTGTGAGATGACATGATGAATCATATATAATATATAGATAATAAATCAATATGTATGAATAACATAATGATTTATGAGTCTAGCTATTTTGTAAAACTTGAGTAAGACGTTGGATGGAGAAAAAAATACAAGAATCCCATATAGAATGAATTTGACTTTTGATCGTGGTCATGTGGATATCACACTATCCTTAACGAGATTTTGATGAAGTTGAGTAGGTTAGAAACATGACAAATCACCCCAAAACCAAATTCACAAAAAACAAATGCAACTTTTATTTACTACAACATTATATGCTTTTATAAACTCTTCCATGCTAATTGCCAAATCCCTTAGTCACAAGATGAGAATGGGATCGTATTTCTTTAGGTTGCTATGCATTTTAACACTTTTATTATCATTTTTAAAGATAAATTCCCAAATTCAAGGATGTTCTTTTGTGGGATTAGACTTGCAACATTGCTTGAATCCTTACAGTACAAATCCATCACTCACTCTTGATTCTTGCTGCACCATGCTTAATCTAGCAGTACAAGCTGGTTATCACTGCTTGTGTTCTTTGTTAAGCCCTTCTTCTGGCTATCCTTCTCTGAGCACTACGCTATCGCTCTCATTTTCCGGTTGTTACCTGTCGATTCCTCCTCTGACTCATTGCAACGGTATGATCAAAATTTTCAATCTTTTTTTGTTCCTGGCCTGTGAAATAGCCCTCCGGTTATAGATCAAGTCTCATCGGATCGGATGCTTTAGTGAGCTCTAGTGAAAAGTGTGGATCAATTTTCTTGTGAATCAATTTCAGGAAAATATTTGCATTTTATTTGTGGCTGGCTAGTTTTGTTTTGTGCAAAACTAAATGTGCATTTTTTAATGCCTGAGTTATCTTTAAAACAAAGGACTTTTATAATTTAGTCCCCTATTATTTTGCTCGAGATGGCCCTTCAACTAAGTTTACCCTTCTTGAAATCTAACTTTGATCACATCGTTTCAGTTTTAGAGCCAACCCCTGTGCAAGCCCCTCCAGCTGCTGCTGCAGTACCAGTGTCGCTAAACCAGCCTCCACCAAGTCCAGCGCTGCAGCCACCACCAAGTCCAGCGATGCAGCCACCAGATTTACCAAAGGATGAATTTGTGCCTTTGCCTCCTAAAGTAAATGAATTCCCTCTAATCAATTCCAAACACAACGATTCTTCCATAGTGGAGACTGAGCCGGTCGCAAACAGCAGTCCTTTTCCCAAGCTGGGAATCCCAGAGTACACTGATCATTCATCATCTCACATTGCTACCACGATAATGTCTTGGCCTTCAAGAATCTTTTTTGTAGCAGCAGTTTGTGCATGTATAGCATGAGTAGGACCTTTATCTCACATAGTGGATCCCAGAATTCTGCTGCGCACCTAGCTTGAAGTTGTCCTGAAGATTCATTAATCAATAGATATTGACCTTTTGGTATTGAACAAAATTGTTTTTGCACTAAATTAATAGGTAACAGTGACTGCAATCATGATTTTTTTAAACCATACAACACACAGTACCATGTGTTGATTGCTAATCTATTGTCTACACAAGCCTAACAAGTTTTTGGGAATGATGTTAATTTGATATATCATTATCTTGAAATTTAACTCCAAACATGCATTTACTCTTTGAAAGCAAGTAATGGCAAGAAAAGTTATCCATGGTTACTAAAGGCAAAAAAGGCACAAAAGTGTTTGGGCGCAGTAGAACTCATGTGCAAGGCTTCAAGGTAAGGAGTGTATTTTATCCAATCAAGTCTCACAAGACTGTAAGACATAATGTCATAATCTTTTAGAATCGTAACTTTCAAGGAAAATTCATAAATATAATCTAATATATAATTCAAAACTACTAGATTAATAAAATAAGTTTCACTAAGCCGATCCGTTTGTTGTACTACCAAGGTGAGCGCTTCACTTAAATGCTGCAACCAAGGGGCGAAGTCCTAAACATGAGTGTCAAGGTCCTTTGAGTCTAGGCGCATGCGCTGTGAATTATCAATAACTATGAATATACCATTTATTTATGCAGTAAAACCTTAATTTTCACTGCTAAAACAGTTTCATGATAATGTTTTTCAAAAAAAGTAGAATAATAGACAGCTGCATCCAGTATCCACTTGATAAATATCACCACATTATTAAGTAAAATAAAAAAAAGATGAACACAAAAGGCATCTCTCAAAGAAAATAAGCATTTCTGTTGTCAGATGTCCTCCCAATTTCACAAGCAAATCTGAAATCCATCCTTATTTTTGTAATTTTGTTTGAACTAGGCAGCTTTTTCTTTAGTTTTCAAATAAAAGGCAAAAAGGGCACGTCTGCAGACAGTGTGGCATCAGATTCTCATTTCTTCATTTAAACAGAAAAAAGTAAAATGGTGATGATTGTTTTGATCATATGTATTTTCTTCAGGTGGTGGAGCTAGATATATGAAAAAAAAAAAAGAGGAGTCAAAGCTAATTTTTTCGTTTAAAATCACATATAGGAGCCGAATTCCATCTATATATTTTATGGAAAAAATTAGCATTTTAGTCCTGTATGTTGGCTTCATTTTGGTTTTAATCCTGTATATTGGCTTGTTTTGGAAAAGATCCTGTAACTTTGTTTTTATTTTGGATTTAGTCCTACATGTTGATTGTTTTGGTTTTAGTCCTATAAGTTAACTTACTTTTTGATTTTGGTCTTATACAAATTATGTTTTGAAAAAAAGTACAGGAATTTGGATTTTTTTTGGATTTGGTCCTATTAGTTGACTTGTTTTTTTTTATTTTGGTCATGGAAAAGATACGGTTTTGACCAAATTAAGCTCGGTTAAGTTAGAATAAACACCTATGTTTTTTATTTTAAAATAATAAATTAAATTTAGAATTTAGATGTTGACTTTCTAACTTCACCACTTAAGCTTTTATAATAAATATTTTTTTATGATTTTATAATTAAATAAATTAGGTTTAAAATTTAGATGTTGACCTTCTAATTATTTTTTAAAATAATAATTATGTTCTAAAAGGTACAATAACTTGGTTTTTTTTTTGTATTTTTCCTCCGTCGCCGAAACTGGAGGGAGCAGCAAAATTTTGCTTATTTGCAGTGTTCTAAAAAACACGTTTAAGCGGCGATTAAACGTGATAAAAGTGAAACATACCTAAAAAGCTCTGCTTTCGAGAAAAGCGGAACAAAAAAAGTCAACCATAGTTGAGACCGATAAAAAAATATATTAGAGTGTTACTTTTTAAAAGAACGAAAGTATGTTTTAAATATATTTTTAGTTTTTTAGCTAATTTTGTTAATTTAGGTTGGAACTTATTTATATGATCATTAATAGGTGCTAAGTGGGCGAACACTTAGTGCCAAATAAATAAAAAAATCGAAGTTACAGTTGAAAACGATATAAATGAATGTTTGTTTGTTACTTTTTATAAGAACAAAAGTATGTTACATTTAATACATTAAATTAACGTATTTTAGATTTTATTAAATTATTTAGATTAAAAAAAGTTTAAGCGTAAAAAAATATTTTTTTATTAGTTAGTTGTAATTATCTCAAAACAATAAGCACATAAAACATGAAAGAATAAAAAATATTTATTACAAAAATAATTAGAGATCAACTTCTAAATTCCAAAACATGATAACATACGAGACGAAAACCAAAAAACAAACCAACTTACAGGACCAAAACCAAAATAAGCCAACATATAGGACTAAATCCAAAAAAAAAATCGAGTTACAGGATCTTTTCCAAAACAAGCCAACATACAGAACCAAAATAAAAAAGAAGCCAACATACAGGACCAAAATTCTAATTTTCCCTATTTTTTGGAACACAGGAAAAAATTTGTTCATAAAGGAAATAGAAGGAAGAGGGCAAAAGCAAACACCGACCCCATCTCCCTTCCTCACTTGTTTCTCCTAATCAAGAATCTTTTTATCTCAGAAACCATTTGGCACTCTTCAATACTGTTATCACTCCATGATAGTATTTGTCACAAATTTAACACACCTAAAATACACACCGTGAAATACAAAATGACATACAAACTTGAGATAAGGTTACGGAACCTGATTATGGAGAGCTACAAGTTCTCTAATGTAACCAAGAGATGCCTAGGGGAAAATGTGGTTCTTCAAATATTAATGCTACCATGATTACTTTTTATAGAAAATCACAAAATCAAACACATGACTATCTGGAAGCACACTGGAAAGTCACACCTCCTCAAAGAACAAGGCTATTTAGAAATATTTTCAATAACTCAAAAATTTTAAAATTTCATTTTACGGTCAGTATCTTCCCCCTATATACGTTCGCATCTCATTTCCACATTCTCTTAATTATTATTTTTAATTTAAATTTTTATCACCCAAAAATTTTCTAACATTATCAATAACCGAACAGATTATTACATATACACGGCATGTCCAACAAAAATTATCAGTTCAGATACGAAACCAGATTTATATCACATTCTCCAATTCAATGTTTGAATTCATACTCACCAAATATTTTACAAAAATACTGGAATATAACCTAGCATACCCTAAATTTCATATATAATTATATATTATATTAGAAACTTTAATTGGTTTTATAACTTTCTCAATTTTTAAGATTTGTTTTGTGTATATAGCATAAGTATTTTATGCTGCAACTTAAATCATTACTCATCACTTGTTCTTTCTCTCTAGCCATGTTTTTGTGAGTGTCATGATCAATAGATATCATTATCGTGAAAATTTTAGAAGTAAAAATTGGGATTTGCACAATATCAAAACCTAAAAACAGAGCAGCCAAGATGAAGTATACCCAAGAATCATGCCATGCCAGAATCACCAAAACCAAGCTTCATCACAAAATGGTGGGCAATAATTTACCCATGTGAGAAAGAAAGGTTGATAATGTTAGAAAAAACCCACATACCATTTCTTGCTTCATCAAATCAGATTATATTTAATTCTCTTTTTCTCAACCAAATACGCTGCTCTTGAGAGGAGAGTCTCCTATTTCACGATCCGTCTCTTCGATTCATCCATTTGGCATGTATTGCATCATTATTGTTAATGCTACTCACTGGAAAGCATTTGATAACCAGACAATAGATTCAGTACCTTAATTTATTTAATGTCAGGGAGGACTGGCCTTGCTGCCTCGCGCTTGACATCAATTTTTCAATCCGATGTTTCTCTCTATGCATACCCTCCTCCTCAAGTTTTTCAACCAACTTCTTATGTGTACAGTCCATTGGGACAAATCCCTTAATCACTAATTCCTCAAAAAAGGAACAAGCATGATCGAGTTTCCCGTTTCGACATAGCTGACTGACCAAAAGAGTATAAGCTCCAAGATCAATGCTGACATCATTCCTAAACATGTGGCTCAACAAAAATGCAAGCACCTTCATTCTTTTCAGTTTGCAGCACATTTTTAGCAATGGAACATAAGTATTAAGATCAGGCTTAATATGACTTTCTTCCATTTTCTGAAGTAACTTCAGAGCCTTCTCTTCTTGCAAGTGTTTTGCGGCAACAGTAATTACTATGTTGTATGAATACACATCTGGAACAACTCCCTGTTTTGACATATCCTCAAACACAGCTTCAGAATCTTTTAACCTCCCAGTGGCGCTTAGAGCATTCATAAAGACGCCATAAAAAGCAGCATCGGGGGAACAATTGTTCCGTTTCATCTTTTCATAAATCTCGAAAGATTTATTTGTTTCCTTTGCCTTAGCCAAAGCTTTTATTATAATCGTGTAAGTCACAATACTAGGAGACAACCCATCTTTCCGCATTTGTTCCAAAGTAGCATCAACATTACGAAAATCTTTTTCAATACAGTAGGTTGCAATGAAGTGCGTGTACGTAATCAAATCAGGAGCAAATCCATAGGCTTTCATCTCATTCATGGTATTTTTAGCTTTGGCTATCTGTCCAGATTTGCACCAACCATGAATTAACACGTTGTAAGTCTGTAAATTCGGTGGAATGAGTTCCTTAAAATCCAGAAACAAGCCCTCCGCATGCTCAACACTTCCTTCTTTCACCAGTGCATCCATCAATAAATTCATGGACATTAAATCTCGTTTGACTCCGAATAATTCCATTTTCCTGAATGCTTCTACAGCATCCTCATACTTACCAGCTTTAGCCAGACGTCTCATGACTTTAGACATGGTATCCAATGTGACGTATGCTCCCAAACTTTTCATTTCTTCCACCAATTCCCACATAAGATCAAATTTCTTCATTTTTCCCAAATTGTCGACCATCAAGTTATACAGTTCAGGCGAATGAGCAATTCCATTTCGTAAGGCAGACCACTTAAAAAATCCAAAAGCTGGTATCCACTCATAGCTAAATCTCTTCAATATGTGCTCGACCAAGCACTGGGATAAATCAACATCACAATCATTTAACGCTTTCACAACCATATCAGGGGATTTAAACTGATTCTTTAGAAGCTTACTTATTTGTTCAACATCACTTTCGGAAAAACCATTTTCGATGCTTTTCACATCAACTTCCTGCTTGTCAATCTTGTGATTCTCTATCCAATGTGATATTGAAGGCGGCACAAAGTCATCATCTTCTTGATTTCTAGTAGTTGTGACATTACCAGGAACTGTTATCCAATCAGGAAGCTCAGGTGTTTCATTAGTGCCAGACACACCTTTGGCCGTAAGCGGCTCTAGCACAAAGGTAATACCTGTATCAACATTAGTATAACATCTTCCACAACTTTTGAAATGCATCCGAGTCCCGAGTTGCCAAAAAGAATAGAAATGCTTCAACTTCGATTGCATTATCAGCAATCCTGATATCAAATAAACACGAAAAAAATGATTTTTTAAAAAAATCGTGAAAATGGATCTTATGCCTCTAAAAAAGTAAGAAAAACAACAGCTTTAACAATCCCGGCGAGGAAAAGACGAAGAAGTTTGAAATCACAATACTTCCGAAGGACAATGAACCTTGATTGAAAAGAAGGAAACTGAAGAATTCAAGAAAGTATAATATTTTCCATTTTTTTAAAAGAAAAGGAAGGAACAAATGGGCAAGGCTGAAATTGAAGAGTGAAAAAGGTTGAAATTAATGGACTTTCACAGAATCACTGTCAAGGCTTGGAGTCGTATGCATATTCATTCAAATCGAAATAATATTAGTTAGCACAAAACTCATCTAAAATTTACCTCAAAATAAGCAGTCTTTTGATTTTGGGAAGAATCCTTCGTTTACAGTCAAAAGGGGGCCGCCGCAAACTGCTTACCCTCGGCGGCTGTGAAGTTTCACACTTTTTTAAAATAAATTATTGATTTATTATGGACGTGAAGGTGAGCTGTTTGAAACGAATCAGGTTGAAGCCATACAATATTTGTTTCCTCAGTCCGTGGACAAGTTCGTTAATATACTTGTGAGTTAACGATAAAAAAAATAATATATTTGATTTATAAATTTTTTATTTTTACTAATCATAAATCTATTTATTAGAATAAAATTATAAAAAATTTCAATAACAATATTATATTTTTCTCTCAATAAAATTTAATTTTTAATGAATTTAATCATATGAGAGACTAGATTAGTACATTGATAGTATCGATTTGGGGAGATTCTTTGAGCTACAATAACTTGGTTCTTGAGATATTGAACATCGATGAATTAAATCGAGTTTGGTTTTCAAACCAAGCGAAATACATTCAAAATAATCCTTCTTAAAAATCGATTAATCCATTTGTAAATCATTTGACGAAGATGCAAGTTGAAATAATAAATACAATTTGGTTAAAACATTTTATCAAACACTTTGTATGCAATATTTTGGTATTTAAAGAACAAGTAAAATGCTTCAAAAATACATCTTAAAACAGTGTAAATAATAAAGTAAATGTGATAAATAAATAGATACGAATTTGTTTATGGATGTTCGAAGATAAAACTCCTACGTCACTCCTTCTTTTCCTTGGAAGGATCCACTAGAAGACTTTGGTTTATACAACCCTTGTATATAACCCACTCCACACTTAAGACTTATCCTTTGCCTAAGTTGAAACTCCTAGCATACTCGATTGTAGACCTCAAACTCACAATCTGCATAATGTTTTACGTCTCTTATGTCAAGACTACAAAAATAATCTTTAAAGTCTTTGTGTGAAGACTTTCACTCAACTTATCTTTACAAATCATCTAACAAATATATGTGAGTGAGTTGAGTTGTGAAGTACTAGACTGTGAAGGCTCAAGAAATCTGTTGTGTTCTTCACACCAAGGGCAAGTTCTTGACTAGCTAATAAATCTGTTTAGACGCCCATTCTCTTCTTAGAATCTGCCCATGCTTTGAATCATCTTCCAAAGCTTGTATTTGATCTTCAAAATGTTGTATATATAGGCTCCAAAAGTGATATATATGTTAAACACAATAATATATCTGTTGGAAAAGATTCTGTATTGTATCTGACAACACAACGGTCATATTTTCCTTGATGGCCATTTTTTCCATCTTGGACTGCTCTTGGAGCAGTCGGCACTTGAGCAGTTGGTCTGGAGCAGTCGACACTTGAGTGAGATAGTTGGTACTTGAGGGAGCAGTTGGAAAATGATTCTTTGATTTTTGGGCAAAGTCATGAACATAAAAGTTGCATCCCTTTGTCTTAGTTTTTCATGGAATCAAGAATCACTCCATTTTGAGTTTTTATGAGATAGATATGCTCGAAATACCATAATGTGCCAAAAATTCTGCTCTGCAGAATTTCAGTGCAAACCCAGAGATTTCAATGTAGTTTATCAGCTCATTATGCTCCGTTTCAGACCTCTACTTGTGAAGATGATTTGTATATCGTGTTCTTAGCTTCATAATGCATACTGGATCATTCCATTTGGATAATTGATCGGCAGGATATGGCCAAAATACCAGAACTGGTATGTCAAACTTCTTGATATCATAAATTCGTCCAGTTCAATGTTGAGGCACAAGTTTGACCTAGCTAACATTCGAATTGGTCTGACTGGTATGATATGACTTGAAGATTTTTGAGTTTTATGTTCAACGGTTTTGGCGAATGGTCATTTGGATCATCGATATGCTCGAAACAAGAAGCTGCACCAGAAACTAAGTTGTGCTGAAATTATATTTCAAGGCGTTAGCTCTAGCTCCTTACGCATTCAAGCCATCTCGACCAGGACCCTTCATACTAAAGAAGGCCTCAAACATTTCTTTTTTACTAAAGGGGATCTGAAGAAAAAGAGTTTGCTCATCAGAAAACTGATGCAAGACCTTATCACTTCTAATTTGTGACAAACCAACTAAACACTCAAGTAAATATGTTAGACAAAAAAAAAAGTTTTGTTATCATTAAAACCAAGATTTCTTGCATTTACGGACCCAACATACATATTTACCACACGTATTACCAATTAGTTTGTATTACCAATTGTTTCATGTTACAAGCTATCCCGAACTATGCTATGTCGTGATTTAAAATCCCAATAGCTCTGTGACTTGAAATAGAGAAATGGTGTGCCAAATTCTGGTGGAAATTGTATGGAGATCACCGTGGTTTAGATTGTGTTTCTTGAGATAAATTATGTAAACCTAAACAACTTGGGGTCCTGGTTTTCGGAGAATTATGGAGTTCAATAAAACTTTGGTAGCCAAACAAGTATGGTGCATTATCCAATATCCCAATTCTCTGTTAGCACGCATTCTTAGGGCAAGGTAATTCAACTATATGGATATTATGGATGCTTTTAAGGGTTGCAATCCATCTATTATATGGCGATCAATTCTGTGGAGTCGTGATTTAATTGCTAAAGGCATTCGATGTATGGTCGGTAATGGAAAAAATATTGTGAGATCCCGATTCTAATCATCTAATCAAGAGTTAATCCTATCGAGAACTATTCAAAGTCCAAAAGATAAGACATCAAATGAATTAAAAAAAAATTTATTTTTCTTGTGAAAAGTACTGCGCTCGATCCGGCAAAAAGCCAGGATCGAGCGCACTATATTCTTGAACTCTCTGCCGAGAAAAATAAAAGTGCAGCGCTCGATCCGGCAAAAAGCTAGGATCGAGCGCACCAATTGAACAAAGTCACTGCCTCCAATTTTACAGGGGCTGCGCTCGATCCCAGCATTTCATAGGATCAAGCGCACCCTGGGCAACAGAAAAATTAACAGAAACAGGGAAATGCTTCAAACTCCAATCCATAAATCATTCAACATGCATAGCTCAACTTCATGCATTAATCCATAATCAAATCATACTTCATAATTATATCCTGCTCGATTCTGAATCTAGTAACTTGCAATCAATAAACTATCTTCGATAATCAATAATCATCAATCGAAATCGATTCTAATATTCAATACTCAAAATCAAATACAACACATTCGAATTCTAACATGATTTCAAAACATAACTAGATTGGCATGCATTTCCAATTCTATTCCGAAGTCTCACTTCTAATCTTCATTCTCGTTCTATCCCTGCCGTCTCTGACTCGATCCTGCCCGACCTGTTGCCAAGTACACATACAAACAAAGACAACAGTCGGATAATCCGGTGAGAATACAATTCCCAGTAAAATAGACTATCATGCATATCAAATAAACACATCATTTCATGACATGTATCAAATTTCAAATATCTATCACATCAAGATCAAATCAAGTAATTCATCCAAGTACTGAATTGAAATGATATGCATGTCTTTAAAACTTTTGGATTATCAGACTCAGATAATCAAATGAAATTCTTCTTTCTTTCTTTCTTTCTTCGGTTTGGGATCCCGAGGTTAAAATATCCAACAATCACACCGAACTCCCCTTTCGAGGTGGACGAAGTATATTTTAATCCTCTAGACTCCAGAGCATTATAGTGAGCTACTCGACAAGGTAGTAAATCGCCTACCAAGCCACTCGACTACAATCCCTAGATCGTCTAATTCAAATTGAATAAATCATTCGGCTCAATATGAATGCATATGTCATCTCATGCATTCAATCATATTTTCAATCATCAATTCAAATAAACATTCAATCATGATTTCAAATAAGCATTCAATCATGATGTCAAATAAGCATTCAATCATGCAAGTATGTGAATTTCTTCGGAACACTCGAATCAAGTCGGATTCGAGTTAATCGTTCCATTCAAGTCTAAGTCATCTTTTACCTTATTCGCTTCGAAGGTACTTCAATCTGAAAATCAATAATAAGGATAAAAATCAATATCCTAACAAATTCAATCAAAACTCAATCAAACTTCTTCGATCGATAAATAAGAAAATCGATACTGTACCGACTTCAATATTCCAAACTGACCAAAGCTGCTATCTCGCAACTCTGTTGATTTCAATTCAATCTATCAGAAGAAGTCATAAGGACCAATATCGACATCAAAAACTCAACCAAACTCGATACGATCAAAACATCAAAACGATATCCAAAACTCAAACTGACGGCATAACGGCTATAAACTGATCAAACCGAAAATGTAGAAAGCAATTCAACAATCCAATATACTCATAATCATCTCAATATCATCAAAACAATTCAAATCCTTCAAATCTAAAAGCTCCATTTCGAAATTTCACAACAAAAATCATATCAATTCCAATCGTCGTTAATTCTTCGAACCGTCTTAAATATACTATCACAGCTATCTCATAATCATCCTCTCCGAATATAAATCAATTCTAACAACGTCCAAAATTTCAAACTTCTCAGAATTAAGATATACTTACTTCCAAACGGAGCACTCGTCGTTGTGATCGTAGATATCAACTTCAGATCAAGTTCCAACGGACGGATCGAGCTAAAATGGAAATCCCAAAGCTTGGAATTGAAATGGGGCGTCTTCAATGGTGAGAGGCGATGGAGGAGAAGGTATGGGAGTGAAAAAAAATCCAATTACATGCTTAAATATCTAATAAATCCATTTATTATGTTTTAGTCCCTGAAAATTCCAAAAATTGCATTTTAGTCCCTGATCCAAATCGAATCGGCCCTCGACTTCTAAAATCTCTTATTATCTCAAATAACGTCCATTAAGATAATTTTGGGGCGTTACAATTCTCCCCCTCTAAGAATCGATTTCGTCCTTGAAATCAAACATAATTCTATCACAAGGTCGAGGCTTGAATCACAGGGCTGCATTAAGAATTTACATCTCGGAACTAAGTCCAAAATCTGCTTCCAATCTAACTCTGAATCATTCGTCTCAATCAGTTCGACATCTCAACAACAGGAGAAAGTCAGAAACTCTAGTCGATTAATTCATCAACACTCCGTCCGTCTATCAAAAGTCGTCTCATCCTCGTCAGAACATCCTTACAAATCAGTCACATTTCGAATCATCTACCGTTCTAACTCATGTGACACAGAAAGTTCATCTCAAAAATGAAAGAGATCTTCATCTCTCCTCGTACAACTTCTAGAAAGTGCTTTCAATAATCATCTGATCGCTATCGTTGTACGAAGATTCCACAAAAATCAAGAATTCTCCCAACTAGTGCTAAGTCGAGCACTACAACTCATGAAAATTCTTCTAAAGTTCGATTCAACTGATCTGGTTGTACGTCATTCTAAGGGTATTGAATCGAAAATAGTTGAAGTCAACAACAAAATTCTCTTCGAAGTTTATGCCGAAAGAACAATAACATCAAGGATCTTTGCCTAGACTGACAGACTTAGGCAATTCATGACATCTACCATCCTCTGACAAGATATCAATTCTTTCTTCTTCATCAAATCATTCTGTACAGAAAAACTGTAACGAATTCCATCAATCAATCAATCAAAATCAGACTGCCAAAAAATAAGGTTAAATCCTTCGGTTCGAAACATCAGTTGCTGCATTCACTCCTTCAGTTAAAAAGATTCAAATCAGAAATCTCAATAAGAAGAAAACCAAGTACTGCAAGACCGTCAGTACTGGAACTCAGAATACAAAAGAGCGGATAATCAAAAATTCCATCATCAGATAATAAGATCAAAGAAATTCATTCAGTCCAATCCGAATTCAAACATTGAAATTAGCAAACAACTGATCGGCGTACCATTCTAAAAAGATTCTCGAAAGCTCTGTACGATCAGTACAATTCTCATCACCAGAAAGCAAGAAATTCATAAATAAGAATTCCTAATTTCAACTGATACTTCTGGAAGATTCGGTCAACAGAAAATTCTTCAACAATACCGGAGTATTCGTCAAATCAAACGGCCTGTCAAAAGTTCAAACTGGCCATACCTCAATCTGGAAACTATTATGAGAAAGTTCACTTCACGATATTCCTGAAGATAAAGTTAGGATCCCCAATCAGTGTCGAACTTGTTTTGACAATCGGGACCAATCTAGAAGTTCATTCCGAACAACTTCAGTCGTTCAATAACCACTGGCACATCAACCAATTCGGGTTACAATCAAATAAATCAACTGTAAAGCTTCGAGAGTTCGTTCATACTATTCTGTAACAACAGTCATTCTACAGAATAAATCAAGAATTCTTAGAATCGTGAATTCTTATCGGAGGATTCCATCACTCGTTCAACGATACTCCGATGACATCTCATCTTAGACTCAACAAAGTAGCCTTGCTACAAAAATCATCGAATTGTGATCCCAATTCCATTCTGAATCAGAATAGACTGTACAACATAAAATCGGATCGCTCTCTCTCTGACTGCTGACAGTTCAAAACATCAGAAGCCATACTTCGAACTTCATGCTTCCTCATCCTCTATTCGATCTAATTCCTCAATTCATCAAACATCTTTCGATCATCTGGAAGAACTCTGAATAAACTTCAAAATGCCAATCTCCTGATACTCTGTCTCAAACGAAACATCTGGCACAACACAAGTTATTCGCTAATAAGGCATCAATATAAACCTGAAACTCAGATTATACTCAGATCTGATATATCTTCATCGGATTTTGAAAGGTCGAATCAGATTCCAAAGCGTTCTCAATCTTCTCAATCAACTCTGGTTCGAAGTCGAATGAAGGAGTCAAGATAAACATTTCATCTGTTCCAGATTCTAACAGAAGTGCAGCAAACATCTGTCAAAGAGGACAACTGAAGTAGATAAAATAAGAACAGATCATTCAGCTTAAACTCTTAGCTGTTACAATCAATTCTCCGGATAACAATAGAATTCGTAGTCAGATTAATCGTCCTCTATAACTCTCTTTCCCAACTCAAAATCAGTTCGAACTGCAAAAAAAATCAAAACTTCTATCTTCCAAGATCAGAACAGATTACTGAAATCTTCCAAGCAAATAAAAAGATGCTAGATCTTCCAAGCAAGAAGATCTCTGTGAGGCTCATATCGGAAACTAATATTGTATCTCGAGCGTCTTCAACTTCTTCGATGCTCAAGATAAAACGGAGTTCTTCTGAACAAGAATAAGTCTCAACTCTCAATAAGAAGGAGTGCAAAGCACCAAAAGGTCATCAATACCGAAGAAGTCAATAATACTGAGGTGCTGGTCAATCTCTCCTTCAATTCAATAAGAACTGGTCTGAAAGATATAAACTAAACATAAGAACATAATCTGATGAGTAATCGTCTTCTCAACAATAAAAATTCTTCAAAGGATTCGCGATAGAATTCGCTAAATCCAAGCATTTTCAAATTCAGATAAGGACATCGATCCAGATCAATTCATAACAGCTCTAGTATCGAGGTATTCAATAAAATTCCATCTTCCTAGATAAAAGATCGAGGAAAAATACAACTCGGTCTCACAAGATTCGGATGCCAAAAGAATAGCATAATTGATCGACAAGAAAATCTGCGAACAATTCTTAAATAATCTGAAAGATCAATACGGCTCTTCGAAGGATAAGAGATTCATCGATAAGAATACTCAAGAACTCATCTATAAATCTCTGAAATATTCGGTTCAAAGGACTCATAAACATTGCAGAAGCAATTCCAATTCAATCTATACGATTAAAATTCAAATCGGTCGTACCTCATTCCGAATTCAATCTCTAAAACCTCTTCCCTACAGATTATCTGTCGATGATGTCTGATCAAAAATTAATGCTGAACTCATCCTCTTGACTCGGAGGTAAATCTGGAATCTCAACTAGAGCAACATCAGCAAACTCAACAACTCTATTAAATCAACCAACACGGCTAATTGAAGACATCATATGCATACCTCAAACATTCCTCCGCACCTTTTTGTAACAAACGGTAATTGACAATTAATAAGAAAGGAATTCTTAACTCAGGCATTCTTACCGGAGGAAAAATCCACTCGTCTATCATCTCGGATCCGAATCTGGCAACAATCTGAAATCAACTTCGGTTGCCCTGTACTCGGTTAATACACTACATCGATAATATAATCAAAATCTGATAATCGAAGTATAGTACTGTTCAGTACAATCAACTCTCATCGAAACAAAGTTCAGAAATTCGAATTAAACTCACCGCAACTAATTCAGATACTCAAAAGTAGAGGAAACATCATTCTAACTTCTCCACAAGAAGAAAAGTTGCATCAATATCTAATAGTATAAGAGTCGAAAGACCAAAATCGAACAGTTACCTGCTTCATCATCGTCAGGAGCAGTTAGAGTCTGTGAATCTTCTATAAGAGCAAATACCACATCCTGTCGCAGAAATTCAGATTTAAACAAATTCTTCGAAATGATCAAACCTTGTTTCTCTAAGGCTTTCTTCTTCTATATCCACCAACTTTTCGCAATACCTGCAGTTGGTAACCAACTAACTGAATCCATCGTTCGTCGGTGTAGTTTAATGAATCAAACAACTGATCGATCTCTTCTAATCAGCTTTCACACCCAAACTCATTCTCAGAACTCCTCAGAGTTGAAGGGCTAAATGACTGAAATTTCATCAGTAATGATTCCATCAGTGTCGGAGTGACATCCATCAGTTCAGTCACAGAACAATTCTGTACAATCGGGTTTGCTGCTAATTGAATCCAGTTCAAAACTTTCCGAATAGAAAATCTGATTCAAGTGGATTAGGACACAACATCTCAATTACATCTATCTGGTGTCCAACAATCTCAACTCGACATACTCATTCGATCTCTAGAGTATTCAATGCAACCAGTAACCCGAAACAGTTCGTATCTCAATTAATTCATGCTTTAAAATTTAAATCACATATCCAAGTAATTCAATTAATTCTCAATCATAAAGCATGCTGACATATTCTTCAATCATAGAATTAATCAATCACATGCGAGAAATTAAGTTCAAGCGGACTCATAGAATTAATCAATCACATGCGAGAAATTAAGTTCAAGCGGACTCAATCTACACCGCTCAATTCTAAATTCAGTCCAAGAATCTTATCGCTCTGATATCACTTAATGTGAGACCCCGATTCTAATCATCTAATCAAGAGTTAATCCTATCGAGAACTATTCAAAGTCCAAAAGATAAGACATCAAATGAATTAAAAAAAAATTTATTTTTCTTGTGAACAGTACTGTGCTCGATCCGGAAAAAAGCCAGGATCGAGCGCACCATATTCCTGAACTCTCTGCCGAGAAAAATAAAAGTGCCGCGCTCGATCCGGCAAAAAGACAGGATCGAGCGCACCAATTGAACAAAGTCACTGCCTCCAATTTTACAGGGGCTGCGCTCGATCCCAGCATTTCATAGGATCGAGCGCACCCTGGGCAACAGAAAAATTAACAGAAACAGGGAAATGCTTCAAACTCCAATCCATAAATCATTCAACATGCATAGCTCAACTTCATGCATTAATCCATAATCAAATCATACTTCATAATTCTATCCTGCTCGATTCCGAATCTAGTAACATGCAATCAATAAACTATCTTTGATAATCAATAATCATCAATCGAAATCGGTTCTAATATTCAATACTCAAAATAAAATACAACAAATTCGAATTCTAACATGATTTCAAAACATAACTAGATTGGCATGCATTTCCAATTCTATTCTGAAGTCTCACTTCTAATCTTCATTCTCGTTCTATCCCTGCCGTCTCTGACTCGATCCTGCCCCACCTGTTGCCAAGTACACATACAAACAAAGACAACAGCCGGATAATCCGGTGAGAATACAATTCCCAGTAAAAGAGACTATCATGCATATCAAATAAACACATCATTTCATGACATGTATCAACTTCCAAATATCTATCACATCAAGATCAAATCAAGTAATTCATCCAAGTACTGAATTGAAATGATATGCATGTCTTTAAAACTTCTGGATTATCAAACTCAGATAATCAAATGAAATTCTTCTTTCTTTCTTTCTTTCTTCGGTTTGGGATCCCGAGGTTAAAATATCCAACAATCACACCGAACTCCCTTTTCGAGGTGGACGAGGTATATTTTAATCCTCTAGACTCCAGAGCATTATAGTGAGCTACTCGACAAGGTAGTAAATCACTTACCAAGCCACTCGACTACAATCCCTAGATCATCTAATTCAAATTGAATAAATCATTCGGCTCAATATGAATGCATATGTCATCTCATGCATTCAATCATATTTTCAATCATCAATTCAAATAAACATTCAATCATGATTTCAAATAAGCATTCAATCATGATGTCAAATAAGCATTCAATCATGCAAGTATGTGAATTTCTTCGGAACACTCGAATCAAGTCGGATTCGAGTTAATCGTTCCATTCAAGTCTAAGTCATCTTTTACCTTATTCGCTTCGAAGGTACTTCAATCTGAAAATCAATAATAAGGATAAAAATCAATATCCTAACAAATTCAATCAAAACTCAATCAAACTTCTTCGATCGATAAATAAGAAAATCGATACTGTACCGACTTCAATCTTCCAAACTGACCAAAGCTGCTATCTCGCAACTCTGTTGAATTCAATTCAATCTATCAGAAGAAG
Organism: Henckelia pumila; assembly: GCF_033568475.1. NCBI lineage: Eukaryota > Viridiplantae > Streptophyta > Magnoliopsida > Lamiales > Gesneriaceae > Henckelia > Henckelia pumila. Next base: position 2,859,102 of record NC_133120.1, read on the forward strand.
TCATAAGGATCAATATCGACATCAAAAACTCAACCAAACTCGATACGATCAAATATCAAAACGATATCCTAAACTCAAACTGACGGCATAACGGCTATAAACTGATCAAACCAAAAACGCAGACAGCAATTCAACAATCCAATATACTCATAATCATCTCAATATCATCAAAACAATTCAAATCCTTCAAATCTAAAAGCTCCATTTTTGAAATTTCACAACAAAAATCATATCAATTCCAATCGTCGTTAATTCTTCGAACCGTCTTAAATATACTATCACAGCTATCTCATAATCATCCTCTCCGAATATAAATCAATTCTAACAACGTCCAAAATTTCAAACTTCTTAGAATTAAGATATACTTACTTCCAAACGGATCACTCGTCGCTGTGATCGTAGATATCAACTTCAGATCAAATTCCAACGGACGGATCGAGCTAAAATGGAAATCCCAAAGCTTGGATTTGAAATGGGGCATCTTCAATGGTGAGAGGCGATGGAGGAGAAGGGATGGGAGTGAAAAGAAATCCAATTACATGCTTAAATATCTAATAAATCCATTTATTGCATTTTAGTCCCTGAAAATTCCAAAAATTTCATTTTAGTCCCTGATCCAAATCGAATCGGCCCTCGACTTCTAAAATCTCTTATTATCTCAAATAAAGTCCATTAAGATAATTTTGGGGCATTACAAATATTTTAGCATTCAAAGATTCTTGGATGACAGGTTTAAGTTCAGCATGCAATTTAGTGATTTCTGAGAATAGTAACCAGAAGTGGCGGAGTTTATTCGGTCGGATGGGCTGTGTGATGAGGAAGTGCTTCCTTAGGATTTTCTATACCTCTCAATCTTAGAAAGATGGGGGGGGGGGGGGGGCGACTCACATTTTTGGAAGTGCGAAAAAAATTGTATTTACTCAGTGAAGACATGCTATCTTCTTGAGCTAGGATTGCTTCATCCACCCCCCTCATCAAGCTTCGTTCTCAATGCAATCTCGGTGAAACAAAATCTAGAAACCTCAAATTAACACCCAAAGTAAAAATTCTTTTAGAAAGCTGCTTCTAATTTCATCCCCACGGGTTTGAACCTGGCTTCTCATAACGTTCCAGTCTTATGTGTGTGTATATTTAGCAACTCTCCTTCGGATTCAACTTTTCATGCTCTGTTTTTTTTTTTTTGAAATTTTTCTCGACATTTTTGGAAGGTGAGTATATTTTGGAATATTATCCGCCTCCATCATGGGGGTTCTTTCTTGGATTTATTATTTGGTGTATCTCTTTGTTTGTCATTGGAGGATTTGGGATTTTTTTGTGCTATGTCTTGGGCGGTGTGGGGAGAGAATTGTAGAAGGAAGAATGACAAAACTATGTTTTCTAAGCCTATTTAATTTAATTGGGTTTAGCCACTTATTAGAGAATTCATTCTTGCAAATCAGATTCAACAGATGTCATGTAATGACCCGAGTCTGAGTTCTCGTTGGGTGGCATGGGAAATATAGACTGGATATGGATACAGGCTTTGATGACTTGGGTGCTATTCTATAGGGGCAATTATTAGGGATTCTCCAGGGGAAGTAGTTGCAGCAACTTCTGTTAGGATCGGTTTTGGGGTCGAATATGTGAACCTCCCAAACTAAATATACTGTAGCAGTTGACCTCTAAAACTTCTAGACTAAGTTCAGTTGAGACTGGTCAACTGAAATGCTTTCTTATCGTATGTCGATATTAATTGACTAACAAATATTATGTGCGGAATGATCCTAACTAACAGATTATAACTATAATCAAATGAATAGACTGAATTTGAGAGTGAGTGAGTGTGCTTGACTGAAATGTGAGTAAAATTGGAAAGTAAGAACACAAGTGTTTGTTATGGATGTTCGGAACTAAATATCCTACATCACTACTTATTCCACCTCGAAAGGATTTACTCTATGTGACTTTGACTATTACAACACTTTGCAACAGCCCGATCCAAGACTAGAGCTTACACAACTACCTATCTCAGAATTCCTAGACTCAATCTCAAGAACTCGACCATTGACTGATTCTTGTTACAACAATAGTGTTTTATAGTTCACTAAATTGATCTATTAAAATGTTTACAACTCGATAAGCTTTGCACAAAGTGATCCTACACTTGATCAAATATGATGTGTTGGGGATCGATATAGTGTGTAGAGGGGGGGGGGGGGGTGAATACACAATATATTGATAGTCTTTAAAATCTAATGCAATATGGTTGAGTAAATGTTAGTTCACTCGACCGGTTTTCTTTTAGCCTGCTAGAAATATAAGAGCAACTATGATTAGTGCGGAAATAGCTCTCAGCATGCTAGATGATATCCATGGAATGATGCAATGCAATAACGTAAGTAGACACAGATATGTTTCTTGGATGTTCGGAGCTCAATCTCCTACGTCACCCCTTCTTCCACCTCGCAAGGATTCACTAGAAGACTTTGGTTATTACAACATCTTGAAATACACCCGATCCAAGTTAGGACTTATCCAACGCCTAATATGGAACTCCTAGATTCACAGTGATAAGATTTAAAGCTCTTATCAAACTTTTCTTCAGATGGTGATGATGATTGTCTTAGTCTCTCGAGGACTTAAGACTTCTCAAATCCTTATATCAGGTAGCGTCTTTCAAACGATATTTGGATTTGAGCAACCCTTGAAAAGGATCTCTTCGAAGATCGGATAAGGCTGTTTAAAGCTAAGGGTTTTCACTTTGAGCGGTTGAGTATTCAAGATGGGTTCGAGAGCTCAGATAGACAGATTCTCAATAAGCGTTGTTGTATTGTGTTCTGTCTCTTCTTTTGTCTAGAGAGGCTTTGATATATATAGCCTTTGTCTTCAACGTCTTTCTTCTTTTTCCAACGGTAGGATTTCCCTGCTGATAAAGCTTTCTGAATATTTCGTACTGGGAGCGCCTTTAATTGTCTATTCAATGTGTCGCTCACATTAAATGCTATTTAAGGCTTTCTCACTTTATCAGACAAATCCTTAAATGCTTCTTCCTTTTGATTTTCAGTTGTCTTGTCACTTTCCGAGATCTGGGAAACTGTAACTTTGAATTGTAGCGTATAGCTTTTTGTATTTGAAGTTCGGTAGATATCTCAGTCGGTAGATATGTTTGACATACAACTGTTTTGCATCTTTCATTGGTTAATAAGCTTTAGCTGACGTCGGTAGATATGTCTTTGTTCGGTTGACGTAGCTGCTTTGCATGCTTTGGCTATCGTCGGTAGATATATCTTTGTTCGGTTGACGTAGCTGCTTATACAAATAACTGGCGGCCGACTAAACAACAAAGTATTGTTTTGTTATCACCAAAAGTCAGGATTCAACAATTTTCCCCTTTTTGGTGATGACAAAACCTAGGCCCCAAAAATCATTTAAAGAAGATAATAGACGAAATGAATTCATTGCGAAGATGAATTGCATTGAACAATTAATGTTACAAGCAATCATTGATAAGTAGTAGTGAAAATCTATTACACCTACATTGCGTTAAGTAAATAACATGTACATAAAATATACCTTACTTCCTTTGCATTGTCTGTGAAGAGGTGTCAACTGATTTTCTGGATACTTTCCCCTTTTTGACATCACTACGGGTGAGATGAGAGATGATCTCTCCTAGTTGAGCACCGACAGTGGTTTGAAAAGTGTCAATACGGGAGTCAATATGAGCGGTTAAATCAGCCTGAAGAACTGAGATTTGCGTTGAAGTATGCTCATTTGTACGGCGAATAGTTTGAGAGACTTGTTCGGCAATAGTACCCATAGCCCAAAGATTGCGTTCTTTGTAGTTTGCCAGTTCAGTGACGCATCTTCCGAGTTCAGAAGACAAACTGTTAAGATGAGACATAATCACTGATCTTGTGTTGTCAATGCCAGCGTCTTGTCCTTGTATGCGGTTGCTGAGTCGCTGTGTGGTCTCGCGAAGATCTTCTACAATGCGTTCCAAAGAATAATTCGCTGGTTCGGAGTCAGGAACTGAAATTGAAGCACATGTGGCAGTTTGTTCTTTTGGAGGCGAGACTATGGTGGTCTCGATCGATGAACAGACATCGATTCCAATCACCTGATCTGTTTGGTGAGTTGGACTGGAGGGCTGCGAGCCGTCAGTCGTCGGTTGAGGCGAGTCTTCAGAATGGATCTCCAGAAGAGGAGATGTTGGTTGTTCATCATCAAAAATTGATTGCATAACATCTGAGACTGATGTGAGAGGGAACTCACGAAGATTATCACCAGTACACTGTTGTGATCGGGTCAGTCATTTGAGTGTCTGTGATGAGATCAGCACTTGACTTAGGTCCAGCGGCTGATGAGGAAGCAAACGGAAAATATGTCAAGGGACATTCGTCTTGTGCCGCAATAAATTCCTGTTCCTCTGTTGAAAATACGAAGTCAGATGTTTCCGAGTTATCATGAGAATCTTGAAGAGGGATCATGGCCAGAACTTCGTTGTTATACGCCTGGATGTATTCGTCGTCCGGTAGTGAGATGGAGTATTTGAGCCGATATTCTCGTAAAAAAGTGTCAGTGACATCAACTGACTGCTTAAGACGTAAGATGAATTCAGTGTCATCTTTGGAAGTTTTGCTCATCGGCTGATAGTTCTCTTCTCTGTTGGTAAGAATATGTCGGGCGGGACTATCACGGAGCTGAATGTCCACCAAATTATATCTGCCGAGTGCTGTTTCAAGATTTGATGTGGCAGTGAGAATGAACATCTTCTCTTCCAATTTGGAAAGGTACTCCAATTTATTCTCAAGCAAGATCTGAGAATATGAAGCGTTCAGACGATAGTTTACCCATTCATCAAATTCCTGTAGTTTGAACGCACAGCCCGGAGAATGTTAAAAATAATTATAAGAACCTCCATTTTCCCTACCTATTGGGATTTTTGAAATGGGATGAGAGGTGCTTTGCCTTTTCCCTGAGGGTCGGTTGAATTTGTGGTCAGTACAAAGAATGATGGTTCCTGGATAGTGATTCCTTTTGGTGGAGGAACCTGGGTCTTTACAACCAACTCTTGTGTTATCAAGATTTGTTGACTGATGATGGCAGCAATACCAACTGATGAAGTCGGTGAGGGCAGAGAAATGGGTAATGTGGTAACAATGGTGCTGTAAGTTGGTTCGGAAGTTATTTGGGGAATTTGGATTGGGTGAGTAGATAGTGTTTCGGAAGTTGAGACTTCAGTGGTTGCTGTGGTCAGTTGAGACGTTGGGGTGTGAACTGTAGATAGCAACTTGATCCTCTTTGGTTTCGGGTGAGATAACTTGGGAGCCATTTTTGTCTTTTGGGATGGAGAGGGGTGAGCGAATACTTGAACTAAGGGAGCATTGTCACTAACCTCATCCTCCAGATTAGAGTCCACTTGAATAGGTTGTCTGATCGGTCGAGCACGCTTGACTTGGGTAGCTGCAGTGCATTTGGTAGTTTGTTGCTCTGCCCCAATTTCTCGTTTGATAGTTCTGAGCTGGTCAGAAGTCACCTGATTCTTGTTTAAGAACAGAGGGATTGTGACTGCATTTAACCATTTGGCTGCATGAAGGACTTCATAGTCTGAGGAGTCAACATCTAGGGCTGCAAGTAGATAACATATCTGTAGTGCAAAACCTTCCAATTGTCCTTTGCCTCTAATCATTTCACATAAAGTAGAGTAAAGAATCGAAGTCCAGTTGAAGTTCAACTGGGAGGCAAAAGAGGCCATGTACTGAAGCTTTTCGAGAGTGATCTTGTCGTAGGAGCCAGCCTTGGCTAAAAGAGTTTTTGTGACTATGTTAGCCAATAGTCGGTATGCTGGTTTCAAGCTTTGTTTGAGGCCATTGACATTAATGGGTGAGCCATCAAGTGTGAATTGAGCTGCCCAGTGAGTTGCATTTCCGTCAGGTAAGTCTGCACATTTCATCAAACCAGTTGTGGGCAAGTTGAAAATGTCGCTTAAGAAATGTTGATTGAACTCGATCTTCCGTCCTCTGATGATACATATGATGCTTCCATGATGCAGTTGAGCGGATTCAAAGAATTCCTTGACCAGATCATAGTTGACCGTTGATCCAGAGCTAAGTAATTTGCGAAGTCCTGAAGCTTCAATCATGTTGAACTTGGCTGAAATTTCCGCATTCTGGATAGAATGAACTTCATCAAAATTAATAGCCAGACAAGTCTTTTGGATAGACATTCTTGAGTTTTTCTGCAAACAAAGTATTTGATCAATAGTTTGTGTAAGGCCCAGAAATATTAAATTAATAATTATGGGATTTGAGAATTAAATTCCATATTATGGGCTAATATTGATTTGAGAAGGTAAAGAGATTATAGATTTAATTTCTGAGCCGAAAGGATTTAATTTGAGAATTTGTGGATTTTGAGAATGAAATTCCGAGATTTCTTAAATTAAATGAATAAATATTCGATTTGAATATTTATGGAATTTTAGATTAAATTCCAAGTTTCGGGAATTAATATGAGTTATTTAAAGGTGAAACCCGATCAGAGACTGATTTGATAATATTGAAGTTTCGAGGACTAGAATGCAAACGGCCGGGATTAATTTATTTAATCCGAATTTAGTTAATTTTAATCCGAGTATATTTAATTTTGGAATATTTAGAGTTTTGATTTAAATTCTAATATTCTTAAATTATTTTGGATTGAAATTGAATGAAAATAAGGGCCGATGACTAAATTGCAATTTATGAAGTTTTTATGGACTAGATTGCAAATTATGCAATACATATCCTATTTTATTACATGTATATCAGATGGATACGTGCGCAAATGAGAAGGAATTCAGAAAAACGAAACACGGGAGCCGAGTTCTTCATATTTCTTTTGAGTTTGATTATTTCAAACTGCCGTATCTTTTGATCCGCTCGTCCGATTTTAATTCCAAAAAATGTTCTGGAATCCTTGAGACAAGGGCTTCAATCTTGTGTAAGTATTTTGATGTTTCCATGCTGTTTCAAAATCAGATTATTGGAAAAATCAGACGTTGCGTATAAATTTGGATGTTTGACAGTTTATATCTTCCCGTATCGACGTCGAATTGGTTATTTAACGTCGTATGCATTTGAATGAATTCTCACAGCATGTATCTCGACTTTATACTTCTGATATGAGGATGTATATGATGTTATGTTGACTAGAAATTGGTTATGAAGTGTATGCAATAAATATTGGTTTCGATATTTCGTCGGTTACCGATTTTCAATCGTTACTCGCCGAACTTGAGATTTGACGCTGTTTTGCTAGCCGATTATTGAACTGAACTATTCTTGAAGATGTTAGGATGTTGTAACCATTTGATTATTCAATTTCATAATTGTATTGATAATGAACAACTCAAGAACTTTGCCTTCGAACCGACGAAGAAATGAGAACGGTTTGAATCATTCTTGTTGAGGATGGAATGATGTTCTTGAGTTGATTTTGAGTTGATTGATCTTGTAGTGACCCTTACCCAGATCACCTACTAAACAGAACTTATGCATGCAATTAACTTAATTAAACAGATATCAGAATAAAACTGCGGAATCCATAAACAAATATACAATCCCAAATAAAGGAATCTGTAATTTATCCAATAATATACAACCAAATCGAATAGCTATATAAACCCAAACAACAGTAATAAAACCTAGACGAAGCTCCAGCCGGCCAACCACTGACTAGTCCCTCCTGGATCCACCCTCCTCGTCCAATCGCAAACCTGCCCCATGGAATAAGGTGTCCAGAAAATACAGAGCACGAGACGTGAGCATAAAGCGCTCAGTACGAGAGTATGAGTAAACATGCATGCAAAGTGAACTCCCTATAGACTCGAGGTCAAGGATCAGATAACAGAGACAGACCGGGCCCTGGTATGTAGCACGCTGTGCCGTTACTTCAGGAGGTGGCTCCCATACCGAGATAACCGTGGATACGCCGGACCCAAATCGATGGAAGTCCATCCACTAACAGGATAGGGTACAACCCTACTAACAGACAACTCGAAAGAGATACAGCAAGATGCAAATGAATGCAGCATAATATCATGGCATATAAATCATGCAGTCACATAATACATGCATACTCAGTCAGGATATCTCGAACAGTACTTTCGTACCTCAAAACAGAGCAAGCTCTACCAATTCTAGGTCCACGCCTATAGTCTGCTCTACACTGCCAAATGATACTACTATCATTAAAGTGCTCTAAAAGCCTTAACTAAGCTATTGCATACTCCTAAATATTTATAGGAAGAAAAAGCTATACCTTCGTCCGTCGTTAGCCCTTTGATGTCGATGCCTCCAGAACTTGGGCACAACTCCGCTACGATTACCGAACGCCTTTCTGACCTCTGGACCAAGCCTAAGAAGATTAGAACAGCTCCAAAAGGACTAGAATGGAAAGGAGAACTCGGAATTGGCAAATGAAAGTGAAGCCTCGACCTTCTATTTATAGACAATGATCGGAACTTCCGATCCTTGATCGGAACGTCCGAACCTCGATCGGAACGTCCGATCCTGCCATCGGAGCTTCCGAAGATCCTGATCTGCCACGTGTCAAAATATCACTTGTTGACTTCGGATAGGGGTGATCGGAGCTTCCGGTCCTGATCGGAGCTTCCGATCTTGCCACACGTCATGCCTGACGTAATATCGATTGGAGCTTCCGATCCTGATCGGAGCTTCCGATCTCACCTTCGGAGCTTCCGAACTCTACCCAAGTAATTATGATTAATTCCTTAATTACTGATTTTGGTTACGGGCTACTACATTCTCCCCCACTTAAGATATTTCGTCCTCGAAATCAGATCTTAAGTACCGAATGCAAATACAGAAATCTAAACATTCTTTATTCAAATCAAACGTTTACAGAGTTTGCAACTGAATACAACTTAAAGAATGAAATCAAAACAACTCAGGATGGTCTTTACGCATCCTGTCCTCAAGCTCCCAAGTAGCTTCCTCAGTGTCTCGGCGCTGCCACTGAACTAAAACCAAAGGAATGACTTTGTTCCGTAAAACCTTATCCTTATAATCCACGATACGAAGAGGTTTCTCAACATAAGTCAAATCCTTGTCTACCTGAACCTCAGACTGCTGCAGAATATGATATTCATCCGCCACATACCGTCGCAATAGAGATACGTGGAACACATCGTGAATACTGGATAGTTGCGGTGGCAAAGCTAGTCGATAAGACAAATCGCCAATGCTTTCCAAGATCTCAAACGGACCGATAAATCTGGGAGACAACTTGCCCTTAAGGCCAAATCTGAGAATCTTGCGGAAAGGTGACACTCTCAGAAACACTTTCTCCCCGACCTTGAACTGCAAGGGCCTACGCTTGATATTAGCATAACTGGCCTGACGATCCTGTGCAGTCTTAATCCGTTTCTTGATTTGATCAACAATATCTATCGCCTGCTGGATAAACTCCGGCCCCTCAGCCTGTCTCTCCCCTACTTCTTCCCAGAAGAGTGGAGTACGACAACGTCGTCCGTACAACGCCTCAAAAGGTGCCATCCCAATACTAGTATGATAGCTATTGTTGTAAGCGAACTCGATCAACGGCAAATGATCCTGCCAGGCTGAACCAAAATCCATGACGCACGCTCTAAGCATATCCTCTAACGTACGGATAGTGCGCTCTGACTGACCATCAGTCTCCGGATGATAGGCAGTACTCAAACTGAGAGTAGTACCCATCGCACGCTGAACACTTACCCAGAATCTAGAAGTAAACTTGGGGTCCCGATCACTGACAATGCTTACAGGCACTCCATGAAGTCGAACGATCTCCTGAATGTACATCCGTGCCATGCAATCCACAGAGAACTCTCGGCTATAGGCAATGAAATGCGCTGACTTGGTGAGTCGGTCCACCACAACCCAGATAGCATCACAGTTCCTCGGGAATACCGTCAAATAGGTCACAAAGTCCATTGTGATAAACTCCCATTTCCATTCAAGAATAGGAAGACTGTGAAGCAATCCTCCAGGTCGTCGGTGCTCTGCCTTGGCCTGTTGACACACCAAACATCTCGAAACAAACTGATAAACACTGCGTTTCATTCCCTTCCACTAGAAACGAGTACGGAGATCCTTGTACATCTTGTTGTTCCCAGGATGAATACTCAACTTTGTGCGATGTGCCTGAGACAAAATCTCCTCTCGCAACTCTTCATCCTGCGGAATCACAAGCCTACCAGACAAACACAGAAAGCCATCTGACTGATAATGAAATCCAGATGAGCTACCCTCGTTAGCTAGATGAGCTAAATGCTGGGTCTTTGAATCAGACATCTGAGCATCTCGGATCCGCGAATACAAGGCTGGCTCAGATAATATCGCAAACATTTGGATACTCTGCATACCTTTCTTATGCTTGAAGGTATAACCTGAAGTACAACAGTCACTGATCGCACTAGATATCGAACAAGTATGAAGTGCGGATAATCGCACCTTGTGACTCAAAGCATCAGCGGTGAGATTAGCAGCTCCCGGGTGGTACTTTATCTCGCAATCATAGTCCTTAAGCAAGTCCATCCAACGTCTCTGTCTCATGTTCAACTCCGCCTGAGTGAACAAATACTTGAGACTCTTATGGTCGGTGAAGATCTCAAATTTCTCGCCATACAGATAATGACGCCAGATCTTCAAAGCGAACACAATGGCTGCCAATTCTAAATCATGGACTGGGTAGTTGTCCTCGTGAAGCTTCAGCTGTCTAGAAGCGTATGCGATCACATGCCCATTCTGAGTCAGGACACAACCTAACCCCTGAAGAGAAGCATCCGGGTATACCACATACCCTCCAGATCCGGACGGTAATGCCAACACCGGCGCAGAAGTCAACCGCCGTCGAAGCTTACAGAAATTCTCCTCACACTCGGAGGACCACTCGAAATCCACACCCTTGCGGGTAAGCTGCGTCAACGGTCGAGCTAACTGAGAGAAGTTCAGAATGAAGCGACGATAATACCCCGCTAGACCTAGAAAACTACGGATCTCAGCAACTGTCGTCGAACGCGACCAATTAAGTACCGCTTCAATCTTGCTTGGATCAACAGAAATCCCCTCCCTGGATATGATATGGCCAAGAAAGACCACTCTATCCATCCAGAACTCACACTTGCTCAGCTTGGCGTACAACTGCTCATCTCGAAGAGTCTGTAGTACCAACCGCAAGTGAGAAACATGATCTTCCGTATTACGTGAATACACCAAGATGTCGTCAATAAAGACCACGACAAACTTGTCCAAATACTCCCTGAAGACACGGTTCATTAGATCCATGAATATAGCCGGCGCATTAGTCAAACCAAATGGCATCACTAGGAACTCATAATGCCCATAGCGAGTACAGAATGCAGTCTTGGCTACGTCCTGATCACGGACTCTCAACTGATGATACCCAGATCTCAAGTCAATCTTGGAGTAAACTGACGTGCCCTGCAGCTGATCAAAAAAGTCATCAATACGAGGCAACGGATACTTGTTCTTCACAGTGACTCGATTCAGCTGCCGATAGTCAATGCACAGCCGCATCGACCCATCCTTCTTCTTCACGAAGAGAATAGGAGCTCCCCAAGGAGATACACTAGGACGAATGTACCCCTTGTCCAAAAGATCCTGTAGCTGATTCTTCAACTCACGCATCTCTGACGGAGCCAGACGATACGGTGCTCTAGAAATAAGCGAAGTACCCGACAACAACTCTATGCCAAACTCGACTTTCCTAGCAGGAGGAAAACTCGGAATCTCATCAGGATATACATCTGGGAATTCATCCACAACAGGAATGCTCTCTATCCCAATGCTCTCAGCGGACAAATCAACTGCATAGATAAGGTAGCCTTCTCCGCCAGACTCTAGAGCTCGACAGGCTCTCAAAGCTGATACCAAAGGCATCGGGGGTCGCGCTCCCTCACCATAGAAAAACCAACTCTCACTCCCCTCTGGATGAAAGCGTACTAATCTCTGATAGCAGTTCACTGAAGCTCGATAGGTAGTCAACATATCTATTCCCAGAATGCAATCAAAGTCGTCCATCGCCAGGACCATGAGATTTTCTAACAAAATGTTCCCTTCGAACTCTAAAGGGCAACCCATCACTAGACGCTTAGCCAAAGCAGATTGGCCTGTCGGAGTAGAATTAGACATCACTACGTCTAGTGCAATGCATTGTAACTTATGCCTCTTAACAAAATGTGCAGAAATGAAGGAATGAGATGCACCAGTGTCAATAAGTACAAGAGCAGGTATACCATAAAGCAGAAATGTACCTGCGATGACTTTCTCATTCTCCTCCACAGCCTGATCATGTCTCAGGGCAAACACCTGGCCAGAAGCTCGTGGCCTCAAATGAGAACTCCCAGCAGACTGTCCCTGCGACCTCTGCTGTACGGTGGCCTAAGAACCCGATCCTGAACCAGATCCAGAACCGCCTCCCCCAGACAGTGGATAATCCCTCCGGATATGACCAGTCTCTCCACAACGGAAACAAGCTCCAGAAGCTCTACGGCACTTGTCGGATGGATGGTTCTTCCCACAGTGATCACACTTGTCCTTCTTATCGTAACGGACAACACCTCCAGAACCAGAGGAAGAAGAAGATCCAGACTTCTTGAAAGTTTGGGCACGGGGACCCAAAGAACTAGCAGGCCTCGACTGAGGGAAAGACCTGTTCCGCCGAATGCTGTCCTCCGCCTGGTGACAACGGATCACCAAACCCTCGTAGGACATGTCGTCGCCAACTGCCACACGGTCATGGATCTCAGGGTTAAGGCCCTGAAGGAACAGATTATACTTCATCTCTGAGCTATCAGCAATCTCGGGGCAATAGGATAGCAGATCAAAGAACCTCTGCTGATACTCATCGATAGACATGGCTCCTTGTCGCAGACTCAGTAGCTCGCCTGCCTTCGACTGACGGAGTGCAGGAGGAAAATACCGCTTTTGGAAAGCTGTGCGGAACTCGGCCCAGTTGGCCACTCCTCTCGCCGCAACAAAAGGTGCAGAAGTAAACCTCCACCACCTGCACGCACGCCCATCCAGAAGATAGCCAAGGGTCTCCACCTTCTGCTCCTCGGTGCATTGGAAAGTCTGAAAAGTCATCTCCATGCGGTCTAACCAGTTCTTCGCATCCTCCGGAGACTCACCTCCAACTAAGGGCTTAGGACCCATAGCTAAGAATCAACGCACAGTGAAACGCTCGTCGTCATGGTGACGATGACGCCGTTCTCGACGAGGCTCCCGGTCGGCATCACCCCAACGCCCACCAACACTGCCATGAGAACTCCGGTCGTCATGATTTGCCATCTACAAAAATACCTCAAGATGAGACTAAATCCCAAGAATTCTTTGCATGCTCTGATACCATAAATGTAGTGACCCTTACCCGGATCACCTACTAAACAGAACTTATGCATGCAATTAACTTAATTAAACAGATATCAGAATAAAACTGCGGAATCCATAAACAAATATACAATCCCAAATAAAGGAATCTTTAATTTATCCAATAATATACAACCAAATCGAATAGCTGTATAAACCCAAACAACAGTAATAAAACCTAGACGAAGCTCCAGCTGGCCAACCACTGACTAGCCCCTCCTGGATCCACCCTCCTCGTCCAATCGCAAACCTGCCCCCTGGAATAGGGTGTCCAGAAAATACAGAGCACGAGACGTGAGCATAAAGCGCTCAGTACGAGAGTATGAGTATACATGCATGCAAAGTGAACTCCCTATAGACTCGAGGTCAAGGATCAGATAACAGAGACAGACCGGGCCCTGGTATGTAGCAAGCTGTGCCGTCGCTTCAGGAGGTGGCTCCCATACCGAGATAACCGTGGATACGCCGGACCCAAATCGATGGAAGTCCATCCACTAACAGGATAGGGTACAACCCTACTAACAGACATTTCGAAAGAGATACAGCAAGATGCAAATGAATGCAGCATAATATCATGGCATATAAATCATGCAGTCACATAATACATGCATACTCAGTCAGGATATCTCGAACAGTACTTTCGTACCTCAAAACAGAGCAAGCTCTACCAATTCTAGGTCCACGCCTATAGTCTGCTCTACACTGCCAAATGATACTACTGTTGGAGAACGGCGATCAGATCAATCAGAATTGATACCCGGTGCAGCGGAAGTTTAAAAATTTTATATGGAACGATTCCATAATGGGTATCAAAACTTTACGATTAAATTGTGTGTGTAAAAATTAAATAACAATTATAAATTTTTACCTTCAATCTCGAATCGAGATTATGGACACAACAGATTGCTTTGCTCTTGTTGTATCTCCCAGGAACTGATGGACGAACTGTTCTTCAATCAGGTCCATGAACAGAGATTTAATCCCTCTGATAGATTGCACTAGAAAATCTATCAGAAGTTTCTACGAAGAGAATTAACGAATTTGATCCGTTAAACCAGACTGTAATTCAAAATTCACAGGCTGGATTTTTCCTGAGCAGAGGGGAGGGGGGCGGCCACTGTTAGAGAGAAAAATAGGGTTTTTTCGAAAATTGTGACCTGTTGTTATTTAATTTCTGTACTGAAATAACTTATTTATAATGTAGGCCGTTAACAGCTTAGGGCCCATTAGTCATAAGTTCAAGCCCGACAAGCAAAGCCCGCATGTTCAGAAATTAATATAAAATTCATCATGACTCCGATTGATAAACCGATTTCACCAACGTGCACAGAAACCATTTCTGCACCTTTAAAGTCAAGATAAATTTTTCTGAATCCGAATTCAGTGATTTCCAAAAATGCCCATCCCTATGTCATTTTAGGAAATCTTACTCCTCTACTCTTAAATAAGAAGTACAACTTCTTTGTTCATTAAATTTAACTCTTTAAATTTAACTATCTCAACGGGGATTAAAAATCCATTACTCTGTGTGACCCTCAATGGTTCAGGGATACAGCTAGCCGTGGGCTCACAACTTCTTGTGACTCGGAACAAGAATTTCCGACTTGCCCATCGAATCATGGTAAGAGCGCCTAGCAACATCGCCCCATGATTCCCTAGGTATCACTGATAGTGCCTACAAGAACCAATAGATTTTGGTTAGCATACAGTACGGTCCCTTCATCCATATATCCCGATCGAATCAACAACCATTGGTAAATCGAGAGTCGTTCTAGATTCGATAACTATGCAATACATCTTGAAGATCAAATAGTGACATCGCATGTGCTACTAAGAAACCATTTCTTAAAACACATCATGTACTCTGGCCAGAGATTCGTCACACTAATATCTCCTCAGATCGCATAGGATATCCACACTCGCAAGTATGTGATGAATCCTTGACAACAAAGCATCGACTCCTATATGTGTTGTAACTGTACCCAATCCCGACACCTGATGACCCCAATAGATTCGGTAAACGAGTCAAAGCATAGTACTAGCATATAGAGTCTCAATGATGTTTCAAGTAGTAAGGACTAATGGTGTACAACCAAAACCGCGGACTTTATCCACTCGATAAGTGATAACCACTTGGAAAGTTCGGATAGGGTAGTTCGATCATTCATCGTATGAATATCCATTTGCATGCTTCGAACATCTCTATGTTCCTTACCAATGAAACGTGGTACTCTGCATCGCAAATGCTAGTCTCAAACTCGAGCGATCCTTATCCTTATTATCGGACGGCTCAATCGACTAGGAACAGTTTAGAATATACAGTGACTATAAGATGTGTTTCATGATAGCCATCCCCATGTGCTACCACATCTTACATACACTATAGTATATTCAAGGTCTTTATCAAAACAATAATAGTATATCACAATATAACAATATGAAGAAAGATAAAGTTATTGCCATTAATAAAAGTGTAAATTATATTAAACAAAAGATTGTTTATACAAAGAGTCATCAAAGCCCTTAGCCACAAGTTGGCTCACCGGGCACCCACTCTTTCAATCTCCCACTTGCCCTAAAGCCAACTAGTCATACTACGTAGACCCATTGCTTCGCGATGTTTGTCAAATAATGGTCCTGGCAAGGGCTTAGTAAGTGGATCAGCGATATTGTCTGCAGAGGCCACTCTTTCGACAGTGATGTCTCCTCTTTCCACAATCTCCCGGATGATGTGGTATTTCCTCAGTACGTGTTTGGATCTTTGATGAGACCTTGGTTCCTTTGCCTGAGCAACGACACCCGTGTTGTCACAGTACACCGGGACTGGACCAACAACTTCCGGAATAACGCCCAACTCTTGGACGAAATTCTTCATCCAAACGGCCTCTTTAGCAGCAGCTGATGCTGCAATGTATTCTGCCTCAGTGGTTGAATCCGCTGTGGTGTCCTGCTTGGAACTCTTCCAAGAGACAGCACCGCCATTGAGCATGAACACAAATCCAGAGGTTGACTTCGAGTCATCCACGTCACTTTGGAAGCTAGAGTCGGTATAGCCTTCCAATTTTAGTTCTCTTCCTCCATATACCATGAACAAATTCTTAGTCCTTCGTAAGTACTTAAGAATGTCCTTCACGGCTTTCCAATGCATTTGACCGGGATTAGCTTGATATCTGCTCGTGACACTCAGAGCAAATGCTACATCCGGTCTGGTAGATATCATCCCATACATGATACTACCTATGGCTGACGCATATGGTACATGTGTCATTTTCTCTATCTCTTCATCAGTCTTGGGACACATAGACTTGGATAGAGAAACTCCATGACACATAGGTAGATGTCCTCTCTTGGACCCATCCATTGAAACCGTTTCAATATGGTGTCGATGTAGGTTGATTGAGTGAGTCCTATCATTCTCTTAGATCTATCTCTATAGATCTGTATCCCTAGAATATAGGATGCCTCACCCAAATCCTTCATCGAGAATCTACCTGATAACCATATCTTTGTTGACTGCAACATCCTTACATCATTCCCAATGAGTAGGATGTCATCAACATAAAGTACTAAGAATGTCACAGCATCCTTAACTACTTTCTTGTACACGCATGGTTCCTCCGGGTTCTTGATGAAACCAAAATCCTTTATTGTTTCATCAAATTTCTGGTTCCAACTTCTTGATGCTTGTTTTAGACCATAGATTGATCTCTGAAGCTTGCATACCTTATGCTCGCTTCCCATGGATGTGTAACCCTCAGGCTGCGTCATATAGATTTCTTCCTTAATGTCTCCATTAAGAAAAGCAGTCTTCACATCCATTTGCCATATCTCATAGTCATACCAAGCAGCTATGGCAATAAGGATTCTTATGGACTTGAACATTGCAACTGGTGAAAAGGTTTCATCATAGTCAACTCCTTGTCTTTGAGTATAACCTTTCGCCACCAATCGCGCCTTGTAGGTCAATACCTTACCATCAGGCCCAAGCTTTCTCTTGTAGATCCATTTACACCCTATTGGAACAATTCCATCGGGAGGATCTACTAAAGACCAAACTTGGTTTGTATGCATCGAATCTATTTCCGACTGCATAGCTTCAAGCCATAAATTTGAATCCGCATCAGAAATTGCTTTCTTGAAGTTTCTTGGATCACATCCAACATCGGGTTCATCTTGATCCCCTTCAAGAAGAAGACCATATCGAATAGGAGGTCTAGAAGTCCTCTCGGATCTTCTAGGTATAGGCGTGTCCATCAATGGTTCCTGAGGTGTAGGATCATTATTTTGTATTTCGGGTTCTTCTCAAATTTCTTCGAGTTCCATCATCTCGCCTTTCTTATCCGATAAGAACTCCTTCTCCAAGAAGGTGGCATTCCTTGAAACAAACACCTTTGTTTCAGCAGGATGATAGAAATAATATCCGATTGAATTCTTTGGATACCCTACAAAATAACATAAGGTGGATCGACTATCCAACTTATCTCCCACTGTCTGCTTCACGTAAGCAGGACATCCCCAAATCCTCAAGTACGAATACTTAGGAGCTTTGCCATTCCATAACTCGTATGGTGTTTTGTCCACTGCTTTAGTGTGGACGTTTTTCAACAACAATACCGCCGTTTCAAGCGCATAGCCCCAAAACGAAGGTGGAAGCTCAGTGAAGCTCATCATGGATCAAACCATGTCCAACAAAGTTCGATTACGACGCTCCGATACACCATTCAGCTGAGGTGTCATAGGAGGAGTCCACTGAGAGAGAATCCCATTCTCTTTCAGATAGTCCAAAAACTCGGTACTCAAGTATTCTCCACCTCGATCCGATCGAAGTGCTTTAATACTTTTACCTAGCTTGTTTTCTACTTCAGCCTTGAATTCTTTGAACTTTTCAAATGCTTCAGACTTATATTTCATTAAATATAAATACCCATACCTAGAATAATCATCAGTAAAGGTAATGAAGTAGGTGTGGCCATATTGAGTACCAATTCTAAATGGCCCACAAACGTCTGTATGGATCAAATCCAACAGATTTTGGCTACGCTCAGGTTTCCCCTTAAAAGGAGATTTAGTCATTTTTCCTTTCAGGCAGGATTCACAAGTAGGTAGAGAGTTAATATCAGACATATCAAACATGCCCTCTCCCACTAGCTTGTTCATCCTCCTTGAGGAAATATGACCTAGCCTAGCGTGCCAAAGGTTTGCCGGGTTTTGACTATCGATTTTCCTTTTGTTTGTTGTTGCCGGTTTATCAACATAATTATTGGAACGTCTTTTAATTTTAAGTTATATAGATCGTTTTCAAGTTGTCCATTTCCAATCAAACATTCATTCTTGTAAATATTGCAAATCCCATTCACAAAATTGCAAGAATAACCATCTCTATCAATCATAGAAACAGAAATAATGTTTTTAATCAAATCTGGAACAAATAAAACATCTCTCAAAAGTAACTTAAAACCGTTCTGCAAAATTAAATAAATATCTCCCACAGCTTTAGCTTCAACTCTGGAACCATTTCCGAGCCTCAGCTGGGTTTCACCCATTCTAAGCCTGCGACTTCTTGTCATCACCTGCAAATCATTGCAAATGTGAGATCCACATCCGGTATCCAATACCCAAGAAGTAGTATTAAGTGAAACATTTATTTCAATATAGAACATACCCTTCGCAGTTCGCAACTACTCTAGATATTCCTTGCAGTTACGTTTCCAATGACCGGGCTTCTTGCAGTAATGGCAAACATCCTTGGACTTTTCCATGTTTGAAGCCTTTGTCTTGTACTTCTTCTCGGGTTCGATTTTCTTGGGTGGGGCAGAATGTTTCTTACCCTTTGTACTTGGCCCCTTCTTAGTAGAAGAAGAGGAGCCCACCAAGAAAGCCGGTTTATCCTTCTTTAAAGTGGATTCATATGTCACAAGCATATTGACCATCTCTTCAAGGGAGGCCTCTATCTTGTTCATATTGAAATTCACCACAAATCCGTCAAACGAAGAAGGAAGAGATAGAAGTAGTAAGTCCACGTTGAGTTCATGCTCCAACACCAAATCAAGGGTTACCAACTTCTGTATGAGCCAAATCACTCGTACCCCATGATCACGGACCGAAGTCCCTTCACGCATGCGACACGTCATTAGCTCTTTCACAGTAGCGAACCTTTCAGCTCTCGGTTGAGCCCCAAAAAGTTCCTTGAGTTGTACGTGAATGTCAGCAGCATTCACGGTATCCTCAAATCGCCTCTGGAGTTCATCAGACATCGAGGCTTGCATATAGCATTTAGCCTTGATATCATGGTCCCACCATGTATCAAGTTTGGCCAACTCTTCCGGACTTACATCAGCTGGTGCTTCCTTCGGAGGAGATTTTTCTAACACGTAGAGCATCTTCTCCGAAGTCAAGACAATCTTCAACTTACGGAATCATTCCGTATAGTTTGCGCCAGTCAGTTTATTTTGTTCGAGGATCGAGAAAAGTGGATTACGCGAATTCATCTTTATGAAATACTGAAAAGAAACAGACAAATATCAGTGATTGTTTAATTAATTTACTAAGACATAAAATGGGCGAAATTTATTTTATGAATCTCACTCCCACTATTTTAACGATTTCACTACCCTCTAGTGAAAACGGGAAACTGTTTTCCTTAGTGAGAACATGGAGTCCAATTGACAAACTATGGTCCCGAATAATATCAGCCAACCATAATTTTCAAAAGGTAGAGCCCAATTGCTTCCAAAGCAACCTCCACGTTTTTACCTCATGTCCAATAAGGGCCCAATAATATGACGCGGTTTATTGTGACATGTCAAGATGACCCATCAATATTAAGTTGTGATGGACGGTTGCCATGTGGATCCCCCAATAATATGAGCCGATCCCATGGGAGTTCCACCCAACTTACAACATGTGTCGATCCAATGTACAGCTTTCCGACGAACGAGCCCCCCCAATAATATGAGCCGGACCGTATCCGCGGGTAGCATCTCATACATTGATCGTTGATGGAAGGTAGGAACATTTAAACAATTTTAAATTTCCTTTATTTATCTTGATATCAATTTTAAATCATATTTAAAATGAGGGATTTTAATTTTGAAAATTTGTCTCATAATTTTAAAATTTTGTATGCTTGTCGGATTCACACAATTTTGTCTAAAACATGCATACAACAATAATATCACATATTATATAGGATGATCGATTCCATTTCTAATCGACCCGTGGTTGTCAATCACGAGTCTTAGTCCAATCCTAGGTAATATGCAGTATGCAATGCAATCCTATTACATTGAGCTTCCAATTTACATTTTTTCTGTCTTTATTGTCTGCTGGGCCCACCTCCATATCTTCATCTCCCACTAAATCTAATGTATTTACAATAAATAACAATGACAAGTAGGGGATATATTTTTAAGGGGAGGGAACAAGCCATAAACCAAGCCCACTTTTATTACATATGACAATTCATATTGGGCCATAAACCAGGCCCATTAATAAATCCAACAACAATAAAAACAAATGTAAATTCCTAACATACACCTACAAAATTGGTCATGACAATCGATCATCCTTATCCAATAACATTTAATTCAAAATTAATTTATTGGATAACATGCAATGTCAATTTAAATTTAAAAGGATAAAATCATATTCTTTATATAAAATCTTATTTTACATACAAAATCATATTTTATCTTTTTATCAAATAAAATCATATTTTATCTATAAAATCCAATTTTATACATAAAATCATATTTTACTCAATATTTCCATAAGATCATATCTTATCATCAATTGTACCAAAAATAATTAATTTCAAAATTCAATTTAACGGATAAAGTATTTAAATTTTCCAAAAATTCAAATTTATCCAAAAATCAATTTTAAAAATTTCGGACTCGAACAATTCGATCCGATGCCTCGTGGACCAATCAAAAACAATTTTCGATCGGACCAAAAATAGAATTTTAACATATTAAAATTTTAATTTTAAAAATTAAAAATTAATTTTTCGCGGGCCGCCCGGGACACTCCCGGGCAGCCCGGCTGCCCCTAGGGCAGCGACGATCGCTGCCCTGGGCAGCGATCACGTCGCTGCCCGGGGCAGCGACCATCGCTTCCCCCCCGGGAAGCGATCCAATCGCTGCCCGGGTTTTGCCCGAAATTTTTTTTATTTTTAAAATATTTATTTTGTTTCAAAAACCGAGGCTTAAAAATTTTTGTACAATCGATTAATTTAATCGCTTGATCTGAGCAACCTGGCTTTGATACCACTGTTGGAGAACGGCGATCAGATCAATCAGAATTGATACCCGGTGCAGCGGAAGTTTAAAAATTTTATATGGAACGATTCCATAATGGGTATCAAAACTTTAAGATTAAATTGTGTGTGTAAAAATTAAATAACATTTATAAATTTTTACCTTCAATCTCGTATCAAGATTATGGACACCAACAGATTGCTCTGCTCTTGTTGTATCTCCCAGGAACTGATGGACGAACTGTTCTTCAATCAGGTCCACGAACAGAGATTTAATCCCTCTGATAGATTGCACTAGAAAATCTATCAGAAGTTTCTGTGAAGAGAATTAACGAATTTGATCCGTTAAACCAGACTGTAATTCAAAATTCACAGGCTGGATATTTCCTGAGCAGAGGGGAGGGGCGACCACTGTTAGAGAGAAAAATAGGGTTTTTTCGAAAATTGTGACCTGTTGTTATTTAATTTTTGTACTGCAATAACTTATTTATAATGTAGGCCGCTAACAGCTTAGGGCCCATTAGTCATAAGTTCAAGCCCGACAAGCAAAGCCCGCATGTTCAGAAATTAATATAAAATTCATCATGACTCCGATTGATAAACCGATTTCACCAATGTGCACAGAAGCCATTTCTGCACCTTTTAAAGTCAAGATAAATTTTTCTGATTCCGAATTCAGTGATTTCCAAAAATGCCCATCCCTATGTCATTTTAGGAAATCTTACTCCTCTACTCTTAAATAAGAAGTCCAACTTCTTTGTTCATTAAATTTAACTCTTTAAATTTAACTATCTCAACGGGGATTAAAAATCCATTACTCTGTGTGACCCTCAATGGTTCAGGGATACAGCTAGCCGTGGGCTCACAACTCCTTGTGACTCGGAACAACAATTTCCGACTTGCCCATCGAATCATGGTAAGAGCGCCTAGCAACATCGCCCCATGATTCCCTAGGTATCACTGATAGTGCCTACAAGAACCAATAGATTTTGGTTAGCGTACAGTACGGTCCCTTCATCCATATATCCCGATCGAATCAACAACCATTGGTAAATCGAGAGTCGTTCTAGATTTGATAACTATGCAATACATCTTGAAGATCAAATAGTGACATCGCATGTGCTACTAAGAAACCATTTCTTAAAACACATCATGTACTCTGGCCAGAGATTCATCACACTAATATCTCCTCAGATCGCATAGGATATCCACACTCGCAAGTATGTGGTGAATCCTTGACAACAAAGCATCGACTCCTATATGTGTTGTAACTGTACCCAATCCCGACACCCGATGACCCCAATTGAGTCGGTAAACGAGTCAAAGCACAGTACTAGCATATAGAGTCTCAATGATGTTTCAAGTAGTAAGGACTAATGGTGTACAACCAAAGCCGCGGACTTTATCCACTCGATAAGTGATAACCACTTGGAAAGTCCGGATAGGGTAGTTCGATCATTCATCGTATGAATATCCATTTGCATGATTCGAACATCTCTATGTTCCTTACCAATGAAACGTGGTACTCTGCATCGCAAATGCTAGTCTCAAACTCGAGCGATCCTTATCCTTATTATCGGACGGCTCAATCGACTAGGAACAGTTTAGAATATACAGTGACTATAAGATGTGTTTCATGATAGCCATCCCCATGTGCTACCACATCTTACATACACTATAGTATATTCAAGGTCTTTATCAAAACAACAATAGTATATCACAATATAACAATATGAAGAAAGATAAAGTCATTGCCATTAATAAAAGTGTAAATTATATTAAACAAAAGATTGTTTATACAAAGAGTCATCAAAGCCCTTAGCCACAAGTTGGCTCATCGGGCACCCACTCTTTCAACTACTATCATTAAAGTGCTCTAAAAGCCTTAACTAAGCTATTGCATACTCCTAAATATTTATAGGAAGCAAAAGGTATACCTTCGTCCGTCGTTAGCCCTTTGATGTCGATGCCTCCAGAACTTGGGCACAACTCCGCTACGACTACCGAATGCCTCGCCGACCTCTGGACCAAGCCTAAGAAGACTAGAACAGCTCCAAAAGGACTAGAATGGAAAGGAGAACTCGGAATTGGCAAATGAAAGTGAAGCCTCGTCCTTCTATTTATAGACAACGATCGGAACTTCCGATCCTTGATCGGAACGTCCGAACCTCGATCGGAACGTCCGATCCTGCCATCAGAGCTTCCGAAGATCCTGATCTGCCACGTGTCAAAATATCACTTGTTGACTTCGGATAGGGGTGATCGGAGCTTCCGGTCCTGATCGGAGCTTCCGATCTTGCCACACTTCATGCCTGACGTAATATCGATCTTAGCTTCCGATCCTGTTCGGAGCTTCCGATCCTGATCGGAGCTTCCGATCTCACCTTCGGAGCTTCCGAACTCTACCCAAGTAATTATGATTAATTTCTTAATTACTGATTTTGGTTACGGGCTACTACAGATCTTGAATAGATGGTGATATGTATTCTTGATTATATTCTCAGCTATTCTTAGATGTGAAGAATTCAAGAATACAGATTTGACTTGAGAATGATTCGATGACGATTAGAAATTATCCTACCTTAAAGTGTAAAGGATGAATTGAGCTGAAGTTGGAAGTTGAATTGTGTGATGATAGTTCAGATATGGAACACCGTCAACTCGAGAATGACAGCTATAAGACGACATCGAGATTCAGGACTATGATACTGAAGATTGATGAATCTTGAGTAGTCCGCCAAATCACATACGGATTATGTTTTATTTTGATTAAGAACTTGTTATTGTTCTTGTTGATCCATCACAGGTAGTGGATCTTTATTTGATTATGAAAAGAGATGAGATAATTGATTCTTTGCCAAGGTTGGATATGACCTTATTTTCTAGTCTGATGAGACGACAATAGATGGATATCCATGTCAAGATCGGATACGAATCTTGATGGCAACGAAGTGATAAGAATCAATTCTTGAGATAGCGTGCTATAGAAATTCGAAGGATAGATTTGAGAGATTTTGATTTTATATCTTGAATCGATATATGCGTTATTTACTCTAATTGTTGAGTCGATTATGATTAGAGTCGATATGATTTATTTAACGCTTTATATGCCGATTATACTGAGAATTATATTCTCACCGGAGTTTATCCGGCTGTTGCCTTGTTTTGTATGTGTGCATGACATCAGGTGGGGCAAGAGCTTGTCATAGATGATGTGATAGCTCACAAGAGAAGATTAGCACATGAGGACTCGGGTTTTAAGCTGAAGAAGAGTAGTTAGATAGCATCAAATTTAGTGAAAAACTTTAGATTTGAAGTTCGTTTATGACTTGTTGAATAGCTCGTTGATTTGTATTTATACGTTATTCATTCAACGTAAGAATTACATGATTTGATGCTTTAGACTTTGTACATGTATATATGCATGTTCTAGAATTGATAAACCTTGAATTGAGTTGATTTGGTTTGAGATTTTTATGCCTTGAATTGAAGTTGACAGCAATTGAAGTTTGCTGTTTTTTTTTCGGAACAAGGTACGAGGATCGATCCTGGAAACTTGTAGGATCGATCCTGGATTTTCCCAGGATCGATCCTGTCCAAATTTTTTTTTTAAAAAAAATTTTTTTTTTTGTGCCTTGCTTTGATTATTCTTTTAAATGATTAGATGAATTGTGTATTAATCTTTATTTTCCTTACGATGAGATTAGCAACCCAAGGTCCCCACAATAGGTGATATCAAAGCGTAAGTTTCTTGGATTGAGATAGAAGCTGAGCGGGGTAGATTGAGTCGCCTGGATGAATAGTATTGCATGATTATGCATTACTTGATTTGATGATTTGATGATTTAATAAATTGCATGTGAACATGATCTATCTTTGAAATGCAATTATCTGATTTACTGATTTGTAAATTTATGAATTTATTCTTGATTTTGTTATAAGATTCTTCGGGTGATGTAAGAACCCAGAATTGAATCGAACAGTGTTCTTTGGGTGACGTAAGCACCCTAGACTGAACAGAACCGTATTGCTCAGTTGAATGAGGTACCTCCGATTGAACAGAACAGTTATCATCAAATGAATAGATGTTATTGTAGGTAGAGGTTGGCTTGGAGAACTTGATCAGTTGATCACATTGTTTTTTTACGATACCGATGAATATCGTATCAGATTGAATGAATACCCACTTCGAAACCTAGCAATCAGCTGATGAATTCTGATGAAGAAATGAAGAGAAGGCAGAGGTATACTGATTGTTGGTAAGTGCTGAGAACAGAATTTTGTTTATATATC
The DNA here is from genome assembly GCF_033568475.1 of Henckelia pumila. NCBI lineage: Eukaryota > Viridiplantae > Streptophyta > Magnoliopsida > Lamiales > Gesneriaceae > Henckelia > Henckelia pumila. The sequence continues at coordinate 2,885,067 of NC_133120.1, forward strand.
TTTGCCGCAACAGATAGAACTGATGAGAAAGAAAAATATACCCTCTAGAAATTGAATAGTTTGAATTTTGAGGTATGCCTTATGAGAATTTTCAAGCCTATTACGATTCTTTGAATTGTAAATGATGAAAAGCTCAAGATTGAGTGAATTATAGAATGGCTTGAATTCGAAGAATATGTTTGAATAAATGTTGACGACTGAAACATTTTCTGAAAGACATAGCTTTGTCTAAAAGAACTGAAGTTGAATGACGAGGCAGAATGAATGAAATTGTAACGATGCTACAGTGTGTGAGATAAACACAACTTTAGTTACAATTTCTATTCCAGAGCAAGTATGAAGTAATCGATACAAAAATAATTCTATAACTCTAGCGAACCGAGACAGATTAGTCTAGTTCTGAATGTAGAGTATGTTAGAGTTTATTGCACTTCTTGTGAAGGGAGATATCTCAGCAATCAGTGTAAAGATATTTGAGGCAGATGTGCTAGAATCTATTCGAAGAAACATAGAGTCTAAGAAGATTCGAATGAAAAGCAGTTCTAGAAATATACAGAGAATCAGAACGTAATTGCACCTGAGAATGAAATTTCAGGTAACAGATTTATTTTGTTTTGACCTGTTTACTATTGGTGCAATAGAAACATAATAGCTGAAAGATTATTATATGATCACCTCTGTATCAGAAAAGAAACTTTGTGAATTGAACTGAAGAATAGAACTATTGCTTCGATGAAATGAAATTGAACATGATGCTATTCATATGTGAAATATTTGGTTACGATGCAAGATAGATGATGAGACTATAACCAAGTACTGATTAGTGATAGTTTCAGATTATTGAATCACTTGATTTTGTGATTTAACCAATTAGTATGCTTTATGCTTTACGAAGTACATGTTTACCTGAATATCTGAGTTGATTGGAAGCATGTATTAGGTGAAAATAAAGTAGAATTGGTTCTTGATCAGAACTCGAGTTATTGAGGAGATGTATGAATAGTCTGATCAAAGGAGAACTGGAATAAAATTGATGAATAAAATAAATGATTGAATTAGATCAACAAGAACATGATGTGCATATAAATATGATGATAGTGATGGAATCTCGAATTAGTATTCTGTGATTTCGGTTTGATATATGATGTTTGATTACAGAAATACTCCAAAATCAGTATATTCGATGCACTAGATATGTTCAAGATCTAAATCAGCATTGATAGTTATGCCAATGAGTAGAGATTATAGATATGTTCCAGTAAGATTGTCGAATTTAGTTTAAGGTGTGAACTGGAATTGAATAGCGAATTGATGAGTTTATGAATTGATGAGTTTATGACTTGAATACGGCTTTTGAGGTTATAAGCTAGATGATAGTATGAAAATCAGTTGCAATTGAGTCGTTTCTTTATACATTAAATGGAGATATGATTCTTGAAATATTTGATATTGAGTATTCATGGTGCCTGAATTATTCACTCATTCGGAGTTATGCAATGCAAGTGAGTTGTTTTCACTGTGCCGAGTTTTTTATCCAGAAGTTCTGATTTTTGGATGACCTTGATTGAGGGATTTTCTCAATCTTGATTTATTTCTTTTGATTTTGAGAATTATTGATCCTTTGATGATATTTCAGCGTATTTTAAGATTGTGTCTCGTAACTGATAGAAGAATTTGAATATGATCCATGATTTTTGGGTTAGATGATATGAATGGTTAGTATTTTGGAGATAGAAATGAGGAATGAAATAGGCATCCGATGAATTGATTCCAGATTTCTGTGTAATCTGGTTTGAATAGTTAGACGAATATATCACCAATCAGAATAATTTTTTATTTGAAATAAGCCAGATCTGTTCAGAATATGAAAGAAACACAGAAAGTAAACTGAAGCGATGAGAATGCAATAATGAATGCTAGAATGAGATATGACTTGAAGCCTCCGATCAGAATGAATGAATTCTGTTATGATGGATTAGCTGATTGTGCTTGATAGTTTCGAAAAAGATATATTAGATTTTGAAGAAAATGCACAACAATGAAGTTAAGAGTCATCCGATAATTGTTTTATCAGAAGATAAAGCAAAGAGAGGTAACAGAATTAGTACGTTTTTGAAGTTAACCGTACAAAGAGTTTTTGATGAAGTTGAAAATCGCTGACTAGATTAGTTCAGTGACAGTTTAGAAACTACAGAATTGTTATGAGATTATGATTTGAAAGAGTATTTTGTGAAACTACCAAGATGCAGCAGTTTATGTGATGTAAAAAGGTGGTCGTTATGAACAGATTGATTGAAATTATTGTATACAATGAGTTGTCTGTATGATAAAATCAATGAATCATGATTAGATTCGTTGCAAGATAAATAGTAAGCCAAGAAATAATGTTTCAGATTGAAACATTGAGTTTACTATTACATTGTAATACAGATGATTAGAAGACTTTGAGTACTTTTTGAGGTAAAGGTACAACATATTATCCTTGAATTGGAGGAATAGTCTGAGAAGATGAATCGAAGTTTGAGAATGAATTTTACCTGACATGATACCGATTATCCACAGCTCTGAATACTTTGAACTCTATGAATACATCATATTATTCTATGATTAATGAATAGTCCGAATAGACTAATCAGATTTTGCAGAATACACTGTACGAGATGTGACTAACAAACAGCTAGCTATTCAGATTTGTGAAGAAGATAGAGATATGATGAAATTACAGGAATGATTAAAATCTATTGTCAGGATTAAGACTTTAGATTTATTCGACAGAATGTGGTATCAATTGATTTACTGATGTTCTGAGAGTTGGTTATATGTGATTGCATTATACCATTCTTCGATTGATGGATTATCTGAGTCGATTTTCCAGATGCTGAGAATATTCTCAGAACTTTAATACCTGATTCGGTATTACTTGACTTGATGTGTTGCCACTTGATAATTATAATTCCTGTAACAGCTATCGAGTCGATATTGAGATAGTGCTGTGATGATACGGTGAGAAAGAGATCAGATTTCTTTGTGTTGAAATGATATTTCAGAGGTGTCCGAGATCATATCAGATGTGATTTGAGAAACACAAAGATTATGAATATGAATCTGTACGGAATGAGAACAGAGAAGAAGAATCAGAGTTAACAATTGTATGATCGATATAACTTTTGAAGTTGAAACTGATTAGTTAAGAGAAAAAGTTATGTATGAAATATAATTCGATTTCAAATCGAGAAAGAGCAGTGTTTGCTATACAGATTTAGAATATGAATGTGAGACACAGATCGTGAAGAGATGAATGAAATGGAAGTGTAGACTTGATCTATGTTTTGCATAAACCTAAAAAAAAAACAAGTCATCACTGAAGCTGAATTTCATTGACTGAGATATCAGACCGAATTGATGATTTGATTAAAAGCTTAATTCCTTTCAGTTTGATATGATGGATCTGATTTGTTCCACATATTTAAGTTAAGGAAATATTAGTTAGATTTTTTCCTATGTACTTTAATCAGATGAAATAGATATCGACGAGATTCTGAGTTAAGTCGATTATTCGACAGATCCTTGATTTAGGAAAGAAACAGCTCGGAGAGAATTCTTTTCAGTGAATTAAAGTACAAAGGAAAAGATGAAGAGATGAGATATGAAGATCAGAGTTAAATGATTGAAGTGAGAATCACTTCAAATAATCATTCAATATGTCAGAATGAATAGTTCGATTGACTACGATTTCGAGGACGAAATCATTTCTTAGAAGGGAGGAATTGTAAGGCCCAGAAATATTAAATTAATAAGTATGGGATTTGAGAATAAAATTCCATATTATGGGCTAATATTGATTTGTGAAGGTAAAGAGATTATAGATTTAATTTCCGAGCCGAAAGGATTTAATTTGAGAATTTGTAGATTTTGAGAATGAAATTCCGAGATTTCTTAAATTAAATGAATAAATATTCGATTTGAATATTTATGGAATTTTAGATTAAATTCCAAGTTTTGGGAATTAATATGAGTTATTTTAAAGGCGAAACCCGATCAGAGACTGATTTGATAATATTGAAGTTTCGAGGACTAGAATGCAAACGATCGGGATTAATTTATTTAATCCAAATTTAGTTAATTTTAATCCGAGTATATTTAATTTTGGAATATTTAGAGTTTTGATTTAAATTCTAATATTCTTAAATTATTTTGGATTGAAATTGAATGAAAAAGAGGGCCGATGACTAAATTGTAATTTATGAAGTTTTTATGGACTAGATTGCAAATTATGCAATACATATCCGATTTTATTACATGTATATCAGATGGATACGTGCTCAAATGAGAAGGAATTCAGAATAACGAAACAGGGGAGCCGAGTTCTTCATATTTCTTTTGAGTTTGATTATTTCAAACTGCCGTATCTTTTGATCCGCTCGTCCGATTTTAATTCCGAAAAATGTTCTGGAATCCTTGAGACAAGGGCTTCAATCTTGTGTAAGTATTTTGATGTTTCCATGCTGTTTCAAAATCAGATTATTGGAAAAATCAGACGTTGCGTATAAATTTGGATGTTTGACAGTTTATATCTTCCCGTATCGACGTCGAATTGGTTATTTAACGTCGTATGCATTTGAATGAATTCTCACAGCATGTATCTCGACTTTATACTTCTGATATGAGGATGTATATGATGTTATGTTGACTAGAAATTGGTTATGAAGTGTATGCAATAAATATTGGTTTCGATATTTCGTCGGTTACCGATTTTCAATCGCTACTCGCCGAACTTGAGATTTGACGCTGTTTTGCTAGCCGATTATTGAACTGAACTATTCTTGAAGATGTTAGGATGTTGTATCCATTTGATTCATCAATTTCATAATTGTATTGATAATGAACAACTCAAGAACTTTGCCTTCGAACCGACGAAGAAATGAGAACGGTTTGAATCATTCTTGTTGAGGATGGAATGATGTTCTTGAGTTGATTTTGAGTTGATTGATCTTGAATAGATGGTGATATGTATTCTTGATTATATTCTCAGCTATTCTTAGATGTGAAGAATTCAAGAATACAGATTCGACATGAGAATGATTCGATGACGATTTGAAATTATCCTACCTTAAAGTGTAAAGGATGAATTGAGCTGAAGTTGGAAGTTGAATTGTGTGATGATAGTTCAGATATGGAACACCGTCAACTCGAGAATGACAGGTATAAGACGACATCGAGATTCAGGACTATGATACTGAAGATTGATGAATCTTGAGTAGTCCGCCAAATCACATACGGATTATGTTTTATTTTTATTAAGAACTTGTTATTGTTCTTATTGATCCATCACAGGTAGTGGATCTTTATTTGATTATGAAAAGAGATGAGATAAGATATGAATTGATTCTTTGCCAAGGTCGGATATGACCTTATTTTCTAGTCTGATGAGACGACGATAGATGGATATCCATGTCAAGATCGGATACGAATCTTGATGGCAACGAAGTGATAAGAATCAATTCTTGAGATAGCGTGCTATAGAAATTCGAAGGATAGATTTGAGAGATTTTGATTTTATATCTTGAATCGATATATGCGTTATTTACTCTAATTGTTGAGTCGATTATGATTAGAGTCGATATTGAAAGAGTAGGTGCCCGGTGAGCCAACTTGTGGCTAAGGGCTTTGATGACTCTTTGTATAAACAATCTTTTGTTTAATATAATTTACACTTTTATTAATGGCAATGACTTTATCTTTCTTCATATTGTTATATTGTGATATACTATTGTTGTTTTGATAAAGACCTTGAATATACTATAGTGTATGTAAGATGTGGTAGCACATGGGGATGGCTATCATGAAACACATCTTATAGTCACTGTATATTCTAAACTGTTCCTAGTCGATTGAGCCGTCCGATAATAAGGATAAGGATCGCTCGAGTTTGAGACTAGAATTTGCAATGCAGAGTACCACGTTTCATTGGTAAGGAACATAGAGATGTTCTAAGCATGCAAATGGATATTCATACGATGAATGATCGAACTACCCTATCCGGACTTTCCAAGTGGTTATCACTTATCGAGTGGATAAAGTTCGCGGTTTTGGTTGTACACCATTAGTCCTTACTACTTGAAACATCATTGAGACTCTATATGCTAGTACTGTGCTTTGACTCGTTTACCGACTCTATTGGGGTCATAAGGTGTCGGTATTGGGTACAGTTACAACACATATAGGAGTCGATGCTTTGTTGTCAAGGATTCACCACATACTTGCGAGTGTGGATATCCTATGCGATCTGAGGAGATATTAGTGTGACGAATCTCTGGCCAGAGTACATGATGTGTTTTAAGAAATGGTTTCTTAGTAGCACATGCGATGTCACTATTTGATCTTCAAGATGTATTGCATAGTTATCGAATCTCGAACGACTCTCGATTTACCAATGGTTGTTGATTCGATCGGGATAAATGGATGAAGGGACCGTACTGTACGCTAACCAAAATCTATTGGTTCTTGCAGGCACTATCAGTGATACCTAGGGAATCATGGGGCGATGTTGCTAGGCGCTCTTACCATGATTCGATGGGCAAGTCGGAAATTGTTGTTCCGAGTCACAAGGAGTTGTGAGCCCACAGCTAGTTATATCCCTGAACCATTGAGGGTCACACAGAGTAATGGATTTTTAATCCCCATTGAGATAGTTAAATTTAAAGAGTTAAATTTAATGAACAAAGAAGTTGGACTTCTTAATTAAGAGTAGAGGAGTAAGATTTCCTAAAATGACATAGGGATGGGCATTTTTGGAAATCACTGAATTCGGATTCAGAAAAATTTATCTTGACTTTAAAAGGTGCAGAAATGGTTTCTGTGCACATTGGTGAAATCGGTTTATCAATCGGAGTCATGATGAATTTTATATTAATTTCTGAACATGCAGGCTTTGCTTTTCGGGCTTGAACTTATGACTAATGGGCCCTAAGCTGTTAGCGGCCTACATTATAAATAAGTTATTGCAGTACAGAAATTAGACACAACAGGTCACAAATTTTTGAAAAACCTAGTATTTTTCTCTGACAGTGGCCGACCCTCATCCCCTCTGCTCGGAAAAATCTAGTCTGTGAATTTTGAATTACAGTCTGGTTTAACGGATCAAATTCGTTAATTCTCTTCATAGAAACTTCTGATAGATTTTCTAGTGCAATCTATCAGAGGGATTAATTATTCGTTCGTGGACCTGATTGAAGAACAGTTCGTCCATCAGTTCCAGGGATATACAACAAGAGCAGAGCAATCTGTTGGTGTCCATAATCTCGATTCGAGATTGGAGGTAAAAATTTATAATTGTTATTTAATTTTTACACACACAATTTAATCGTAAAGTTTTGATACCCAATATGGAATCGTTCCATATAAAATTTTTAAACTTCCACTGCACCGGGTATCAATTCTGATTGATCTGATCGCCGCGTTCTCCAACAGTGGTATCAGAGTCAGGTTGCTCAGATCAAGCGATTAAATTAATCTATTGTACAAAAATTTTTAAGCCTCGGTTTTTGAAACAAAATAAATATTTTAAAAATAATTTTTTTTTTCGGGCAAAACCCGGGCAGCGAATGGATCGCTGGCCGGGGGGGGGGGGGGCAGCGATGGTCACTGCCCCGGGCAGCGCACGGCGCTGCCCAGCGCAGCGACGTGATCGCTGCCCAGGGCGGCGCATGGCGCTGCCCAGGGCAGCGATCGTCGCTGCCCGGCCCGAGCCCCTTTGGGGCGCAGGCAGCCCGGGAGTGTCCCGGGCGGCCCGCGGAAAAATTAATTTTTTAATTTTAAAATTAAATTTTAATATGTTAAAATTCTATTTTTGGTCCGATCGAAAATTATTTTTGATTGGTCCACGAGGCGTCGGATCGAATTGTTCGAGTCCGAAAATTTTAAAATTGATTTTTGGATAAATTTGAATTTTTTTAAAATTTAAATATTTTATCCGTTAAATTTAATTATGAAATTAATTATTTTTGGTACAATTGATGATAAGATATGATCTTATGGATATATTGAGTAAAATATGATTTTATGTATAAAATTGGATTTTATAGATAAAATATGATTTTATTTGATAAAAAGATAAAATATGATTTTGTATGTAAAATAAGATTTTATATATGAAATATGATTTTATCCTTTTAAATTTAAATTTCCATTGCATGTTATCCAATAAATTAATTTTGAATTAAATGTTATTGGATAAGGATGATCGATTGCCATGACCAATTTTGTAGGTGTATGTTAGGAATTTACATTTGTTTTTATTGTTGTTGGATTTATTAATGGGCCTGGTTTATGGCCCAATATGAATTGTCATATGTAATAAAAGTGGGCTTGGTTTATGGCCCGTTCCCACCCCTTAAAAATGTATCCCCTACTTGTCATTGTTATTTATTGTAAATACATTAGATTTAGTGGGAGATGAAGATTTGAAGACGGAGGTGGGCCCAGCAGACAATAAAGACAGAAGAAATGTAAATTGGAAGCTCAATGTAATAGGATTGCATTGCATACTGCATATAACCTAGGATTGGACTAAGACTCGTGATTGGCAACCACGGGTCGATTAGAAATGGAATCGATCATCCTATATAATATGTGATATTATTGTTGTATGCATGTTTTAGACAAAATTGTGTGAATCCGGCAAGCATACAAAATTTTAAAAAATGATGAGACAAATTTTCAAAATTAAAATCCCTCATTTTAAATATGATTTAAAATTGATATCAAGATAAATAAAGGAAATTTAAATTTGTTTAAATGTTCCTACCTTCCATCAACGATCAATGTATGAGATGCTACCCGCGGATACGGTCCAGCTCGTATTATTGGGGGGGCCCGTTCGTCGGAAAGCTGTACATTGGATCGACACATGTTGTAAGTTGGGTGGAACTCCCATGGGATCGGCTCATATTATTGGGGGATCCACATGGCGATCGTCCATCACAACTTAATATTGATGGGTCATCTTGACATGTCACAATAAACGGCGTCATATTATTGGGCCCTTATTGGACATGAGGTAAAAACGTGGAGGTTGCTTTGGAAGCAATTGAGCTCTACCTTTTGAAAATTATGGTTGGCTGATATTATTCGGGACCATAGTTTGTCAATTGGACTCCATGTTCTCACTAAGGAAAACAGTTTTTCGTTTTCACTAGAGGGTAGTGAAATCGTTAAAATAGTGGGAGTGAGATTCATAAAATAAATTTCGCCTATTTTATGTCTTAGTAAATAAATTAAACAATCACTAATATTTGTCTGTTTCAACTCAGTATTTCATTACAATGAATTCGTAATCCACATGTTCTCGAACAAAACAAACTTTCTGGCGCAACTATACGGAATGGTTCCATAAAGTTAAGAATGTCCTGAGTTCGAAAAAGATTTTCTAAGTTTTAGAAAAGGATTCTCCGAAAATAGCCACGGCTGATGTAACTGCCGAAAGGTTGGTCGAACTAGAGAAATGGTTGGACCATGATCTCAAGGCCAAATGTTACATACAAAATTGGACAAGTCTAAACAAGTTTGCCATCACTGCAAGAAACCCGGTCATTGGAAACGTAACTGCAAGGAATACCTCGAGCAGTTGCGAACTGCAAAGGGTATGTTTTACATTGAAATAAATGTTTTTCTTAATACTACTTCTTGGGTATTGGATACCAGATGTATATCTCATATTTGCAATGAGTTTCAAATGATGACAAGAAGTAATAGGCTAAGGATGGGTGAGACCCAGTCAAGGCTCGGGAATGGTTCCAGAGTTGAAGCTAAAGCTGTGGGAGATATTTATTTAATTTTGCAGAACGGTTTTAAGTTACTTTTGAGAGATGTTTTATTTGTTCCAGATTTGATTAAAAATATTATTTCTGTTTCTATGCTTGATAGAGATGGTTATTCTTGCAATTTTGTGAATGAGATTTGCAATATTTACAAGAATGAATGTTTGATTGGAAATGGACAACTTGAAAATGATCTATATAACTTAAAACTAAAAGACGTTCCAATAAATTATTTTGATAAACCGGCAACAACAAACAAAAGGAAAATCGATAGCCAAAACCCGGCAAACCTTTGGCACGCTAGGCTAGGTCATATTTTCTCAAGGAGGATGAACAAGCTAGTGGGAGAGGGAATGTTTGAAATGTCTGATATTAACTCTCTACCTACTTGTGAATGCTGCCTAAAAGGAAAAATGACTAAATCTCCTTTTAAGGGGAAACCTGAGCGTAGTCAAAATCTATTGGATTTGATCCATACAGATGTTTGTGGTCCATTTAGAGTTGGTACTCAATATGGCCACACCTACTTCATTACCTTTACTGATGATTATTCTAGGTATGGGTATTTATATTTAATGAAATATAAGTCTGAAGCATTTGAAAAGTTCAAAGAACTCAAGGCTGAAGTAGAAAACAAGCTAGGTAAAAGTATTAAAGCACTTCGATCGGATCGAGGTGGAGAATACTTGAGTACCGAGTTTTTGGACTATCTGAAAGTGAATGGGATTCTCTCAGTGGACTCCTCCTATGACACCACAGCTGAATGCTGTATCGGTGCGTCGTAATCGAACTTTGTTGGACATGGTTCGATCCATGATGAGCTTCACTGAGCTTCCACCTTCGTTTTGGGGCTATGCGCTTGAAACGGCGGTATTGTTGTTGAACAACGTCCACACTAAAGCAGTGGATAAAACACCATACGAGTTATGGAATGGCAAAGCTCCTAAGTATTCGTACTTGGGGATTTGGGGATGTCCTGCTTACGTGAAGCAGACAGTGGGAGATAAGTTGGATAGTCGATCCACCTTATGTTATTTTGTAGGGTATCCGAAGAATTCAATCGGATATTATTTCTATCATCCTGCTGAAACAAAGGTGTTTGTTTCAAGGAATGCCACCTTCATGGAGAAGGAGTTCTTATTGAATAAGAAAGGTGAGATGATGGAACTCGAAGAAATTTGAGAAGAACCCGAAATACAAAATAATGATCCTACACCTCAGGAACCATTGATGGACACGCCTATACTTAGAAGATCAGAGAGGACTTCTAGACCTCCTATTCGATATGGTCTTCTTCTTGAAGGGGATCAAGATGAACCCGATGTTGGATGTGATCCAAGAAACTTCAAGGAAGCAATTTCTGATACGGATTCAAATTTATGGCTTGAAGCTATGTAGTCGGAAATAGATTCGATGCATACAAACCAAGTTTGGTCTTTAGTAGATCCTCCCGATGGAATTGTTCCAATAGGGTGTAAATGGATCTACAAGAGAAAGCTTGGGCCTGATGGTAAGGTATTGACCTACAAGGCGCGATTGGTGTCAAAAGGTTATACTCAAAGACAAGGAGTTGACTATGATGAAACCTTTTCACCAGTTGCAATGCTCAAGTCCATAAGAATCCTTATTGCCATAGCTGCTTGGTATGACTATGAGATATGGCAAATGGATGTGAAGACTGCTTTTCTTAATGGAGACATTAAGGAAGAAATCTATATGAAGCAGCCTGAGGGGTACACATCCATGGGAAGCGAGAATAAGGTATGCAAGCTTCAGAGATCAATTTATGGTCTAAAACAAGCATCAAGAAGTTGGAACCAGAAATTTGATGAAACAATAAAGGATTTTGGTTTCATCAAGAACCCGGAGGAACCATGCGTGTACAAGAAAGTAGTTAAGGATGCTGTGACATTCTTAGTACTTTATGTTGATGACATCCTACTCATTGGGAATGACGTAGGGATGTTGCATTCAACAAAGATATGGTTATCAGGTAGATTCTCGATGAAGGATTTGGGTGAGGCATCCTATATTCTAGGGATACAGATCTATAGAGATAGATCTAAGAGAATGATAGGACTCACTCAATCAACCTACATCGACACCATATTGAAACGGTTTTCAATGGATGGGTCCAAGAGAGGACATCTACCCATGTGTCATGGAGTTTCTCTATCCAAGTCTATGTGTCCCAAGACTGATGAAGAGATAGAGAAAATGACACATGTACCATATGCGTCAGCCATAGGTAGTATCATGTATGGGATGATATCTACCAGACCGGATGTAGCTTTTGCTCTGAATGTCACGAGCAGATATCAAGCTAATCCCGGTCAAATGCATTGGAAAGCCGTGAAGGACATTCTTAAGTACTTACGAAGGACTAAGAATATGTTCATGGTATATGGAGGAAGAGAACTAAAATTGGAAGGCTATACCGACTCTAGCTTCCAAAGTGACGTGGATGACTCGAAGTCAACCTCTGGATTTGTGTTCATGCTCAATGGCGGTGCTGTCTCTTGGAAGAGTTCCAAGCAGGACACCACAGCGGATTCCACCACTGAGGCAGAATACATTGCAGCATCAGCTGCTGCTAAAGAGGCCGTTTGGATGAGGAATTTCGTCCAAGAGTTGGGCGTCATTCCTGAAGTTGTTGGTCCAGTCCTAGTGTACTGTGACAACACGGGTGCCGTTGCTCAGGCAAAGGAACCAAGGTCTCATCAAAGATCCAAACACGTACTGAGGAAATACCACATCATCCTGGAGATTGTGGAAAGAGGAGACATCACTGTCGAAAGAGTGGCCTCTGCAGACAATATCGCTGATCCACTTACTAAGCCCTTGCCAGGACCATTATTTGACAAATATCGCAAAGCAATGGGTCTACGTAGTATGACTAGTTGGCTTTAGGGCAAGTGGGAGATTGAAAGAGTAGGTGCCCGGTGAGCCAACTTGTGGCTAAGGGCTTTGATGACTCTTTGTATAAATAATCTTTTGTATAATATAATTTACACTTTTATTAATGGCAATGACTTTATCTTTCTTCATATTGTTATATTGTGATATACTATTGTTGTTTTGATAAAGACCTTGAATATACTATAGTGTATGTAAGATGTGGTAGCACATGGGGATGGCTATCATGAAACACATCTTATAGTCACTGTATATTCTAAACTGTTCCTAGTCGATTGAGCCGTCCGATAATAAGGATAAGGATCGCTCGAGTTTGAGACTAGCATTTGCGATGCAGAGTACCACGTTTCATTGGTAAGGAACATAGAGATGTTCAAAGCATGCAAATGGATATTCATACGATGAATGATCGAACTGCCCTATCCGGACTTTCCAAGTGGTTATCACTTATTGAGTGGATAAAGTCCACGGTTTTGGTTGTACACCATTAGTCCTTACTACTTGAAACATCGTTGAGACTCTATATGCTAGTACTGTGCTTTGACTCGTTTACCGACTATATTGGGGTCATAAGGTGTCGGGATTGGGTACAGTTACAACACATATAGGAGTCGATGCTTTGTTGTCAAGGATTCACCACATACTTGCGAGTGTGGATATCCTATGCGATCTGAGGAGATATTAGTGTGACAAATCTCTGGCCAGAGTACATGATGTGTTTTAAGAAATGGTTTCTTAGTAGCACATGCGATGTCACTATTTGATCTTCAAGATGTATTGCATAGTTATCGAATCTCGAACGACTCTCGATTTACCAATGGTTGTTGGTTCGATCGGGATATATGGATGAAGGGACCGTACTGTACGCTAACCAAAATCTATTGGTTCTTGCAGGCACTATCAGTGATACCTAGGGAATCATGGGTCGATGTTGCTAGGCGCTCTTACCATGATTCGATGGGCAAGTCGGAAATTGTTGTTCCGAGTCACAAGGAGTTGTGAGCCCACAGCTAGCTGTATCCCTGAACCATTGAGGGTCACACAGAGTAATGGATTTTTAATCCCCGTTGAGATAGTTAAATTTAAAGAGTTAAATTTAATGAACAAAGAAGTTGGACTTCTTAATTAAGAGTAGAGGAGTAAGATTTCCTAAAATGACATAGGGATGGGCATTTTTGGAAATCACTGAATTCGGATTCAGAAAAATTTATCTTGACTTTAAAAGGTGCAGAAATGGTTTCTGTGCACATTGGTGAAATCGGTTTATCAATCGGAGTCATGATGAATTTTATATTAATTTCTGAACATTCAGGCTTTGCTTTTCGGGCTTGAACTTATGACTAATGGGCCCTAAGCTGTTATCGGCCTACATTATAAATAAGTTATTGCAGTACAGAAATTAGACACAACAGGTCACAAATTTTCGAAAAACCTAGTATTTTTCTCTGACAGTGGCCGACCCCCCTCCCCTCTGCTCGGAAAAATCTAGTCTGTGAATTTTGAATTACAGTCTGGTTTAACGGATCAAATTCGTTAATTCTCTTCGTAGAAACTTCTGATAGATTTTCTAGTGCAATCTATCAGAGGGATTAATTATTCGTTCGTGGACCTGATTGAAGAACAGTTCGTCCATCAGTTCCAGGGATATACAACAAGAGCATAGCAATCTGTTGGTGTCCATAATCTCGATTCGAGATTGGAGGTAAAAATTTATAATTGTTATTTAATTTTTACACACACAATTTAATCGTAAAGTTTTGATACCCAATATGGAATCGTTCAATATAAAATTTTTAAACTTCCGCTGCACCGGGTATCAATTCTGATTGATCTGATCGCCGCGTTCTCCAACAGATATGATTTATTTAATGCTTTATATGTCGATTATACTGAGAATTATATTCTCACCGGAGTTTATCCGGCTGTTGTCTTGTTTTGTATGTGTGCATGACATCAGGTGGGGCAAGAGCTTGTCATAGATGATGTGATAGCTCACGAGAGAAGATTAGCACGTGAGGACTCGGGTTTTAAGCTGAAGAAGAGTAGTTAGATAGCATCAAATTTAGTGAAGAACTTTAGATTTGAAGTTTGTTTATGACTCGTTTAATAGCTTGTTGATTTGTATTTATACGTTATTCATTCGACGTAAGAATTACATGATTTGATGCTTTAGACTTTGTACATGTATATATGCATGTTCTAGAATTGATAAACCTTGAATTGAGTTGATTTGATTTGAGATTTTTATGCCTTGAATTGAAGTTGACAGCAATTGAAGTTTGCTGTTTTTTTTCGGAACAAGGTACCAGGATCGATCTTGGAAACTTGTAGGATCGATCCTGGCACAAGAATTGATCTAGGCAGAAACTTGCATAAAGTCCCAGGATCGATCCTGTCCAAAAATTTTTTAAAAAAAAATAAAAATTTTTTGTGCCTTGCTTTGATTATTCTTTTAAATGATTAGATGAATTATGTATTAATCTTTATTTGCCTTACGATGAGATTAGCAACCCGAGGTCCCCACAGTTTGTGAAGAATGCAGAAGAAAAAAGTGAATATGAGTTCAATTTTCAAGACAAATTGTGAGAGACGTCTGAAATGATCGGTAAATATGGTGCCACGTCACTTAAAATTTTGAATTTTTAAAGAGAGAGAGAGTGAAAGATACGCGGTAAAATAAAGTACGTACAATGAATATAATATAATAAAATATAATATAAGGCGGTTGGAGTCGAATTCCAATGACTGTAATCATTCTTGAACGTCTGACATCATGACATGTGAAGTCTTGGACACGCCGTCGATTTCCAGAGTAATGATTTAATGCATGATCCATTCAGTAGACGATTGATATCACCCTACGTTTCACCTTCTCTTTTTATTCCTATAAATATGAAGTGAATATATCAGTCGTGTAACAATAAGAAATCATTTAATAAAATAGAAAACAATATGCCAGGTCTGGGAGGTGATTTGGCAGAAGAATTCGCCGCTGATCTGATGAGAGTAAGGTCTCGAGAGTACGAAGATGCTGTGTTCTTCCAGGTTGTTGAAGAAATAGAGACAATTGAAGAGTTGCGTCTGTTTCTCTCAACTGGCCATCCTCATGATTCTGAGAGAGAGACTATGATGCCCTTGTGCGGCAATATGAAGACAAGCTGGGGTCGTCTGACTCGATGTTGGTTTTCAGTCCAGAGGGCCTGTTGCTCCTCTTGCTCTACAAAGAGCTAGAAGGACTGGAGCGCATCCGGTCGGATGATCTTGGCTCCGTTCGCTCTCCTACCAGGGAGCTTAGGTTCTTCATGCTCTCTTGGAAAAGTGAGGTGGAGAAGGAGATCGGTAGGGCTCTTGAAGCCTTTAGGGCCCTTATGTGATATGTCCTTTTCTTTTTCCTGAAATAAACAAATTTATTTTGCGCATTATCTGCTTTTATGAATCAATAAAGTTACGTCACATCACACATTAAATGAGATATCATCGAGAAGAAAAGCATATATTAATGAAGACAAATCACTGTTTGCAAATAATAACTATTTTGAGCTTTTAAATAAATGCAAGAGTGCACAAATATCGATAAAATATGCTTATCAACAGTCTGAGCAAGTATCTCTTTCTGATTTTCTCGAAGATAGATCAGTAGGTAACTGTTGGCATTCATGACCTTTGGCCTTTGGTATTCTTCGCCTATAAATACTGTGATGTAAACAAGTAGATAGATCATAGCGTATTTGAAACGATAACAAAAAAAAAAAAAATGGACGAGTCCGATTTCGAAAGACGAAAGTTCATCTACAGAAGTAGAGTTGTGGAAAGAGGCATGAGCGTGTGGTATATGATGGAAGCCATTCGTCGTCAACATCGTTCAGGTGTTGTGCCTCTTAGGCCGTGCCTTGCTGCAGGGTTGCCGTGGTGCAAGCGTTGCTTGCGAACTCAGAGAACTGGTGTGGTGCTAAGGCCATCTGCTATTCAGCTCATGATGCTGTTGGCAGAAAGAGACGAGATGCAGAACATCTGTTTCGAGGATGACGTCTGCAATGGTCAAGGCTCGCTCTCTGTCTGGATGATAGAGTGGAGTCATGAAATGAGAAGCATAATTTCTGCGGCTCATGCTGACTTCAGACTCACTAGGGGTTAGGGTTAAGCACTCCAATTAATGAAAGTATTTTGTGCTTTAAAAGAAATAAACGATTATTCCCCCTAAACTTATGCTTGTCTTAATTTAAATCAATTAAACCAAGAATATTGCGAAAATAGGAAAACTTAGCGTCCGGCAATGGCTTGGTGAAAATATCTGCTGCCTGCTGGTCAGTAGATACGTAGATCACTTGAATCTCCTTTTGAGGACGTGTTCACGAATGAAATGATGGCGCACATCAATGTGCTTGGTCCTGGAATGCATCACTGGATTTTGAGTGATTGCAATAGCACTCGTGCTGTCACAAAATATGGGAGCTTCATTTGACTGGATTCCATTGTCCCTAAGCTGTTGTTGTATCCACAGTGTAACGCCCCGTTTTTATCTTAAATGAGTTTATTTGAGTTAATCAGAGATTACGGAGTTCTCGAGCCGGTTTGATTATGATCAGGGTCCTTTTTGCAAATTTTGGAAATTTCAGGGACTAAAACGCAAATATTGATTTTTATATATTATCTACACATAGATTTTAATTGGAGAAGCCTTCATCTTCCTCTCCAAAACCGTGAGCCTCCATTGAAACACCTCTTTTGAGTTTTGAGCTTTCAGATTTCCTTCCGAGCTCGATCCGGCCGTTGGAATTTATTTTTGAAGGCAGTTTAGCGATCACTGCAGCGAGAGCTCCGTTATATCGTAAGTTTTTCTACGATCAGATACATTCTAGTTTTTGGATGTTGTTAGAATCATTCTAGATTCGAGTATGTTGTTCTCTACAGTGTTCTGATCGTTTATTATCTGTCGGTTTTGAAATAGAGTGACGTTCGAAATTGTTATGATTTTTGGAAGGCATTTTCGAAAGTTTGAGTTTTGAGATTTGTTGGGATTTCCTTGTTGTTGTGGTATTAGCATTGTTACGAGATTATATCGCTATTGAACTACTGTCTGCGTTGTCGGTTTATTCAGTTTATAGCCGTTATGCCGTCGATTTGAGTTTTGGGGATTTCGAACCGTTATTGAGTTGTGATCTTGGCTTGTAAGTTGATCGTGGTTATTGATCATTTGTTGGTATCTGAACATATTCGTTTGGAGCTTGTCAAGCCCATGATTAACAGCAATTGTTCGTTTCAGAGTTTTGGACGAAGAACGGTATAGAGAATTACCTTGAGCCTTGTTGTTGTTTAGATTGGTTAGACTTTGATACAATATTTTGTTGTAGCTTTCCAGAAGTTGGAACTACTGCATTGAAAGGTAAATGCAGTCATCGTAGCGGGATAGCATACTCGGGATTGTTGGTTCTCGAGTTTCCCTTTTCAAATCACATATTGCATCGATACTTGTTCTAGCATGTGGAACTTGTATTTTGTTGATTGATTGAGTTTTGTTATGTGGATTATGTTTATGTTTCTGTTATGCATTCATCTTGAGCCTACTTTGATTTCAGCGGGCAGAACCGCCTTTTTTGTTTAGACGTTTGGGAACTATGATTGAGTGGCCTAGGTTGTAGTATTTCTCCTAGTGCTAGCATACTCATTATGGTTGCTCAAAGTCTAGAGGAGTGGGATACGTGGCACAAACTCGATTGGGAGAGTCGGTGAGTCGTTACGTGATCTCATCCTCGGGATCCCAAAAGCAGAGCAGTACTCCCTTGTTTATCAGAATTGATATCCTGGTTTTAAAGACATGCATATCATTAGCTTCGACTTGAATATGCTGTTTGATAGCATGTTGTATATTCATTACTTGTTATGTTGTTTTTACTGGGAATGTCATTCTCACCGGTTTATCCGGCTGTTGCTTTGTTTTGTATGTGTACTTGGCAACAGGTGGGACAGGACCAAGTAAGCGAAGGCCTGGTTAGCAACAAGAGGGAGAGCTAGTAGTGAGACTCGGTTTAGAAGTCGTGTCAGCATGTCTACCTAGTTGTATTTGAACATGTTTAGATATCGAACTTCGTTATGTTATTGTATTGTTTATGCAAGCTGTGTTGAAAGTTTGTCGTTACAAATCCAATACTTTTGAGCGGTTGTGTAACCCTAGAATTTCATGTATTAGTTGGAGAACTTGTGATTGTAATGCATGATAAAATGTTGTTGGTTTTGGACTCAAGTTCTAGCATGATTTTCTGCTGTTTTTGCTCTGTTTCTGTCACCGCTCGATCCGCAAGATCTTGCGGATCGAGCGAGGGCAAGCTGTTCTGTCCTCTGTTTCTTTTTTTTTTGTGGCTCGCTCGATCTGCAAGATCTTGCGGATCGAGCGAGGGCTGAGTTTTCCGGGCAGTAACTTTGGCAAAAGTTGCTCACTTGATCCGCAAGATCATGCGGATCGAGCGAGGCACTATTTTAAAAAAAAAAAAATTTCTTTTAGTTGCTTTAACCTTTGGTTATTGTTTGTCTTAGTGTTGTTTAATCCCAAGATTAGATGTTTAGAATCGAGGTCTCACATTAAGTGGTATCAAAGCGTTAAGATTCTTGGTCGAACTAGAGTGAGCGGGTAGATCGAGTCTGCGTGTATTGGCTCCTCGCATGTGTTTGAATTATTTTAACTGTGTACTTAATTCCATGCGAGCATGCTTTATTATTGAGAATTATTTAATTACATGGTTATGTGATTTAAATTATAAAGCACGATCTACTTAAGATATAAATGTTTCTGTTATCGATTGGTATCCGGTATTCCAAGCGGTTGTAAGGGCACTGATTGTAGCGATTGAGATATCTCGTGTCCTAACCTTTGATTATCAGATGGGTCCTCGTCGAGTGATAAACAGAAACACACCGCCAGTTATACCTGCAACTGAGCAAGCTAGCACTGAAGTTGATCAATTGGATGCTTCAGCAACGCCTATGGAAACCTTGCTGAAGAGGTTTCAGTCTTTCAATCCGCCGTTGTTGTTGGGTTCAAAAAATCCAGTTGACTGTGAAAGTTGGTTGGATGATATTGATCAGCTGTTTGATTCCATTGATTACACAGATGACCGCAAAATCAGGTTAGTCATTCATCAGCTACGTGGGGTTGCTAAGAGCTGGTGGATCATGACAAAGAAAGCAATAGAGAATAGAGGTACGGAAGTTACTTGGACTCTTTTTAAATCTGAATTCTATAAGCGGTTTTTCCCTATCTCGTACCGTAAGGACAAGGGAGCAGAATTTGCCAATTTGAGACAAGGGAATCTGAACATCGAAGAGTACGTTGCCAAGTTTGATAGTCTGTTGCGTTTTGCACCACTAATTGCCGGAGATGAAGAAGCTAAGGCAGATCACTTCATAAATGGCTTGAATCCTGACATCTTCACTTTGGTGAACACTGCTAGGCCAGACAACTTTGCGGATGCCATGAATCACGCAAAGGGAGCAGAAGCAGGCTTGTGGAGGCAAAGAGATAATCAGGTAGCACCTCAGCAGCAGAGGCAGTATCAGAACCAACCATCTCAGTATCAGAATCAGCCACCTCAGCATCAAAACCAGCAACAGAGGTATGAAGGTGGTAACAGTGGGGGAAACAGAAAGGATCAGTACAAAGCGAGAGGTAAACAGTTCAAAAGACAGGGGAACAGTTCTTCTAGTTCCAGTGGCTCCAAACAATTTGGTTCAGGGCAGAGTTCTGGATCATCAACCTTGTACTGTAGCAAGTGTGGAGGAAGGCACTCACCGGATCAGTGTGTGGGAGTCTTTGGTAATTGTAACACATGTCAGCAACCGGGACACTTCTTTAAGGTGTGCCCTCAACGTAATAGAGATAGAGCTCAGAGTGGGAGTTTGTCTAGACCTGCAGTTCAGCCGGAGAGGCAGTCGTCTGCAGTGCACTCTTTTCAACCTCAGCAGCAGCAGAACAGACAGGGAGGTAGTACCAGTGCAAATCAGCCTCCGAGACAGCAAGCATGAGTCTTTGCTCTGACAGAGGATCAGGCTCAAGCAGCACCTGACGATGTTATAGAAGGTAACTGTTCGATTTTCAGTTATTCTGCTCATGTCTTGATAGATACAGGTGCTTCCCATTCCTTTATCTCTGAGAAATTTGTGTTATTGCATGCTTTGCCAACTGAATTGTTGCCTACAGTAGTAGCTGTTACTTCACCTTTGGGTGGAGGAATTGTTTCTGTCAGATTAGTCAGGAACTGTGAACTGTGTTTTGAAGGAAATTTGTTAGAATTCGACTGTATTGTACTTGGTGTTGGAGAACGCGGCTTTCAGATCAATTATGATTGATACCCGGTGCAGCGGAAGTTTAAAATTTTGTATGGAACGATTCCATAATGGGTATCAACCTTACGATTAAATTGTGTTTGTAAAAATTTAAATAACAATTATAAATTTTTACCTTTAATCTCGAATCGAGATTCTGGACACCAACAGATTTCTCTGCTCTTGTTGTATATCCCTGAAACTGATGGACGAACTGTTCTTCAATCAGGTCCACGAACAGAGATTTAATCCCTCTGATAGATTGCACTAGAAATCTATCAGAAGTTTTCTACGAAGAGATTAACGAATTTGATCCATTAAACCAGACTGTAATTCAAAATCACAGGCTGGATTTTTCTGTCAGACAGAGGGTAGGGGGCGGCCACTTTTTAGAAAAATACTTAGGGTTTTCGAAAATTGTGACCTGTTGTGTATTATTTCTGTACTGCAATAACTTATTTATAATGTAGGCCACTAACAGCTTAGGGCCCATTAGTCATAAGTTCAGGCCCGACAAGAAAAGCCCGCATGTTCAGAAATTAATATAAAATTCATCGTGACTCCGATTGATAAACCGATTTCACCAATGTGCACAGAAACCATTTCTGCACCTTTTAAAGTCAAGATAAAATTTTCTGAATCCGAATTCAGTGATTTTTAAAAATGGCCATCCCTATGTCATTTTAGGAAATCTTACTCCTCTACTCTTAAATAAGAAGTCCAACTTCTTCGTTCATTAAATTTAACTCTTTAAATTTAACTATCTCAACGGGGATTAAAAATCCATTACACTGTGTGACCCTCAATGGTTCAGGGATACAGCTAGCCGTGGGCTCACAACTCCTTGTGACTCGGAACAACAATTTCTGACTTGCCCATCGAATCATGGTATGAGCGCCTAGCAACATCGCCCCATGATTCCCTAGGTATCACTGATAGTGCCTACAAGAACCAGTAGATTTTGGTTAGCGTACAGTACGGTCCCTTCATCCATATATCCCGATCGAATCAACAACCATTGGTATATCGAGAGTCGCTCGAGATTCGATAACTATGCAATGCATCTTGAAGATCAAATAGTGACATCGCATGCGCTACTAAGAAACCATTTCTTAAATCACATCATGTACTCTGGCCAGAGATTCGTCACACTAATATCTCCTCAGATCGCATAGGATATCCACACTCGCAAGTATGTGGTGAATCCTTGACAACAAAGCATCGACTCCTACATGTGTTGTAACTGTACCCAATCCCGACACCTGATGACCCCAATAGAGTCGGTAAACGAGTCAAAGCACAGTACTAGCATATAGAGTCTCAATGATGTCTCAAGCAGTAAGGACTAATGGTGTACAACCAAAACCGCGGACTATATCCACTCGATAAGTGATAACCACTTGGAAAGTCCGGATAGGGTAGTTCGATCATTCATCATATGAATATCCATTTGCATGCTTTGAACATCTCTTTGTTCCTTACCAATGAAACGTGGTACTCCGCATCGCAAATGCTAGTCTCAAACTCGAGCGATCCTTATCCTTATTATCGGACGGCTCAATCGACTAGGAACAGTTTAGAATATACAGTGACTATAAGATGTGTTTCATGATAGACATCTCCATGTTCTACCACATCTTACATACACTATAGTATATTCAAGGTCTTTATCAAAACAACAATAGTATATCACAATATAACAATATGAAGAAAGATAAAGTCATTGCCATTAATAAAAGTGTAAATTATATTAAACAAAAGATTGTTTATACAAAGAGTCATCAAAGCCCTTAGCCACAAGTTGGCTCACTGGGCACCCACTCTTTCAATCTCCCACTTGCCCTATAGCCAACTAGTCATACTACGTAGACCCATTGCTTCGCGATGTTTGTCAAATAATGGTCCTGGCAAGGGCTTAGTAAGTGGATCAGCGATATTGTCTACAGAGGCCACTCTTTCGACAGTAATGTCTCCTCTTTCCACAATCTCCCGGATGATGTGGTATTCCCTCAGTACGTGTTTGGATCTTTGATGAGACCTTGGTTCCTTTGCCTGAGCAACGGCACCCGTGTTGTCACAGTACACCGGGACTGGACCAACAACTTCAGGAATGACGCCCAACTCTTGGACGAAATTCCTCATCCAAACGGCCTCTTTAGCAGCAGCTGATGCTGCAATGTATTCAGCTTCAGTGGTGGAATCCGCTGTGGTGTCCTGCTTGGAACTCTTCCAAGAGACAGCATCGCCATTGAGCATGAACACAAATCCAGAGGTTGACTTCGAGTCATCCACGTCACTTTGGAAGCTAGAGTCGGTATAGCCTTCCAATTTTAGTTCTCTTCCTCCATATACCATGAACATATTCTTAGTCCTTCGTAAGTACTTAAGAATGTCCTTCACGGCTTTCCAATTCATTTGACCGGGATTAGCTTGATATCTGCTCGTGACACTCAGAGCAAATGCTACATCCGGTCTGGTAGATATCATCCCATACATGATACTACCTATGGCTGACGCATATGGTACATGTGTCATTTTCTCTATCTCTTCATCAGTCTTGGGACACATAGACTTGGATAGAGAAACTCCATGACACATGGGTAGATGTCCTCTCTTGGACCCATCCATTGAAAACCGTTTCAATATGGTGTCGATGTAGGTTGATTGAGTGAGTCCTATCATTCTCTTAGATTTATCTCTATAGATCTGTATCCCAAGAATATAGGATGCCTCACCCAAATCCTTCATCGAGAATCTACCTGATAACCATATCTTTGTTGACTGCAACATCCCTACATCATTCCCAATGAGTAGGATGTCATCAACATAAAGTACTAAGAATGTCACAGCATCCTTAACTACTTTCTTGTACACGCATGGTTCCTACGGATTCTTGATGAAACCAAAATCTTTTATTGTTTCATCAAATTTCTGGTTCCAACTTCTTGATGCTTGTTTTAGACCATAAATTGATCTCTGAAGCTTGCATACCTTATGCTCGCTTCCCATGGATGTGAACCCCTCAGGCTGCTTCATATTGATTTCTTCCTTAATGTCTCCATTAAGAAAAGCAGTCTTCACATCCATTTGCCATATCTCATAATCATACCATGCAGCTATGGCAATAAGGATTCTTATGGACTTGAACATTGAAACTGGTGAAAAGGTTTCATCATAGTCAACTCCTTGTCTTTGAGTATAACCTTTTGCCACCAATCGCGCCTTGTAGGTCAATACCTTACCATCAGGCCCAAGCTTTCTCTTGTAGATCCATTTACACCCTATTGGAACAATTCCATCGGGAGGATCTACTAAAGACCAAACTTGGTTTGTATGCATCGAATCTATTTCCGACTGCATAGCTTCAAGCCATAAATTTGAATCCGCATCAGAAATTGCTTCCTTGAAGTTTCTTGGATCACATCTAACATCAGGTTCATCTTGATCCCCTTCAAGAAGAAGACCATATCGAATAGGAGGTCTAGAAGTCCTCTCGGATCTTCTAGGTACAGCCGTGTCCAGCAATGGTTCCTGAGGTGTAGGATCGTTATTTTGTATTTCGGGTTCTTCTCGAATTTCTTCGAGTTCCATCATCTCGCCTTTCTTATCCAATAAGAACTCCTTCTCCAAGAAGGTGGCATTCCTTGAAACAAACACCTTTGTTTCAGTAGGATAATAGAAATAATATCCGATTGAATTCTTCGGATACCCTACAAAATAACATAAGCTGGATCGACTATCCAACTTATCTCCCACTGTCCGCTTCATGTAAGCAGGACATCCCCAAATCCTCAAGTACGAATACTTAGGAGCTTTGCCATTCCATAACTCGTATGGTGTTTTGTCCACTGCTTTAGTGTGGATGTTGTTCAACAACAATACCGCCGTTTCAAGCGCATAGCCCCAAAACGAAGGTGGAAGCTCAGTGAAGCTCATCATGGATCGAACCATGTCCAACAAAGTTCGATTACGACGCTCCGATACACCATTAAGCTGTGGTGTCATAGGAGGAGTCCACTGAGAGAGAATCCCATTCTCTTTTAGATAGTCCAAAAACTCGCTACTCAAGTATTCTCCACCTCGATCCGATCGAAGTGCTTTAATACTTTTACCTAGCTTGTTTTCTACTTCAGCCTTGAATTCATTGAACTTTTCAAATGCTTCAGACTTATGTTTCATTAAATATAAATACCCATACCTTGAATAATCATCAGTAAAGGTAATGAAGTAGGTGTGGCCATATTGAGTCCCAACTCTAAATGGACCACAAACATCTGTATGGATCAAATCCAACAGATTTTGACTACGCTCAGGTTTCCCCTTAAAAGGAGATTTAGTCATTTTTCCTTTTAGGCAAGATTCACAAGTAGGTAGAGAGTTAATATCAGACATATCAAACATGCCCTCTCCCACTAGCTTGTTCATCCTCCTTGAGGAAATATGACCTAGCCTAGCGTGCCAAAGGTTTGCCGGGTTTTGGCTATCAATTTTCCTTTTGTTTGTTTTTGCCGGTTTATCAACATAATTTATTGGAACGTCTTTTAGTTTTAAGTTGTATAGATCGTTTTCAAGTTGTCCATTTCCAATCAAACATTCATTCTTGTAAATATTGCAAATCCCATTCACAAAATTGCAAGAATAACCATCTCTATCAAGCATAGAAACAGAAATAATGTTTTTAATCAAATCCCGAACAAATAAAACATCTCTTAAAAGTAACTTAAAACCGTTCTGCAAAATTAAATAAACATCTCCCACGGCTTTTGCTTCAACTCTGGAACCATTTCCGAGCCTCAGCTGGGTCTCACCCATCCTAAGCCTGCGACTTCTTGTCATCACCTGCAAATCATTGCAAATGTGAGATCCACATCTGGTATCCAATACCCAAGAAGTAGTATTAAGTGAAACATTTATTTCAATATAGAACATACCCTTTGCAGTTCGCAACTGCTCTAGATATTCCTTGCAGTTACGCTTCCAATGACCGGGCTTCTTGCAGTAATGGCAAACATCCTTGGATTTTTCCATGTTTGAAGCCTTTGTCTAGTACTTCTTCTCGGGTTCGATTTTCTTGGGTGGGGCAGAACGTTTCTTACCCTTCGTACTTGGCCCCTTCTTAGCAGAAGAAGAGGAGCCCACCAAGAAAGCCGGTTTATCCTTCTTTAATGTGGATTCATATGTCACAAGCATATTGACCATCTCTTCAAGGGAGGCCTCTATCTTGTTCATATTGAAATTTACCACAAATCCGTCAAACGAAGAAGGAAGAGACAGAAGTAGTAAGTCCACGTTGAGTTCATGCTCCAACACCAAATCAAGGGTTACCAACTTCTGTATGAGCCAAATCACTCGTACCCCATGATCACGGACCGAAGTCCCTTCACGCATGCGACACGTCATTAGCTCCTTTACAGTAGCGAACCTTTCAGCCCTCGATTGAGCCCCAAAAAGTTCCTTGAGTTGAACGTGAATGTCAGCAGCATTCACGGTATCCTCAAATCGCCTCTGGAGTTCATCAGACATCGAGGCTTGCATATAGCATTTGGTCTTGATATCATGGTCCCACCATGTATCAAGCTTGGCTAACTCCTCCGGACTTACGTCAGCTGGTTCTTCCTTCGGAGGAGATTTCTCTAACACGTAGAGCATCTTCTCCGAAGTCAAGACAATCTTCAACTTACGAAACCATTCCGTATAGTTTGCGCCAGTCAACTTATTTTGTTCGAGGATCGAGAAAAGTGGATTACGCGAATTCATTGTATGAAATACTGAAAAGAAACAGACAAATATCAGTGATTGTTTTAAGAAATTTACTAAGACATAAAATAGGCAAAATTTATTTTATGAATCTCACTCCCACTATTTTAACGATTTCACTACCCTCTAGTGAAAACGGGAAACTGTTTTCCTTAGTGAGAACATGGAGTCCAATTGACAAACTTATAGTCCCGAATAATATCAGCCAA
Organism: Henckelia pumila; assembly: GCF_033568475.1. Taxonomy (NCBI): domain Eukaryota; kingdom Viridiplantae; phylum Streptophyta; class Magnoliopsida; order Lamiales; family Gesneriaceae; genus Henckelia; species Henckelia pumila. Next base: position 2,912,083 of record NC_133120.1, read on the forward strand.
CCATAATTTTCAAAAGGTAGAGCCCAATTGCTTCCAAAGCAACCTCCACGTTTTTACCTCATGTCCAATAAGGGCCCAATAATATGACGCCGATTATTGTGACATGTCAAGATGACCCATCAATATTAAGTTGTGATGGACGGTCGCCATGTGGATCCCCCAATAATATAAGCCGATCCCATGGGAGTTCCACCCAACTTACAACATGTGTCGATCCAATGTACAGCTTTCCGACGAACGGGCCCCCCCAATAATATGAGCCGGACCGTATCCGCGGGTAGCATCTCATACATTGATCGTTGATGGAAGGTAGGAACATTTAAACAAATTTAAATTTCCTTTATTTATCTTGATATCAATTTTAAATCATATTTAAATTGAGGGATTTTTAATTATAAAAATTTGTCTCATCATTTTTTAAAATTTTGTATGCTTGTCGGATTCACACAATTTTGTCTAAAACCTGCATACAACTATAATATCACATATTATATAGGATGATCGATTCCATTTCTAATCGACCCGTGGTTGTCAATCACGAGTCTTAGTCCAATCCTAGGTAATATGCAGTATGCAATGCAATCCTATTACATTTGCTTCCAATTTACATTTCTTCTGTCTTTATTGTCTGCTGGGCCCACCTCCATCTTCAAATCTTGATCTCCCACTAAATCTAATGTATTTACAATAAATAACAATGACAAGTAGGGGATACATTTTTAAGGGGTGGGAACGGGCCATAAACCAAGACCACTTTTATTACATATGACATTCATATTGGGCCATAAATCAGGCCCATTAATAAAACCAACAACAATAAAACAAATGTAAATTCCTAACATACACCTACAAAATTGGTCATGACAATCGATCATCCTTATCCAATAACATTTAATTCAAAATTAATTTATTGGATAACATGCAATGGCAATTTAAATTTAAAAAGATAAAATCATATCTCATACATAAAATCTTATTTTACATATAAAATCATATTTTATCTTTTTATCAAATAAAATCATATTTTATCTATAAAATCCAATTTTATACATAAAATCATATTTTACTCAATATATATACATAAGATCATATCTTATCATCAATTGTACCAAAAATTAATTAATTTCAAAATTCAATTAAAGGATAAAATATTAAAATTTTCCAAAAATCAATTTTAAAATTTTCGGACTCGAACAATTCGATCCGATGCCTCGTGGACCAATCAAAACAATTTTCGATCGGACCAAAAATAGAATTTTAACATAGTAAAATTTAATTTAAAAAATTAAAAATAATTTTTCCCGCGGGCCGCCCGGGACGTTCCCGGGCCGGGCAGCCCGGCTGCCATTAGGGCAGCGATCACATCGCTGCTCATGGGCAGCGATCACATCGCTGCCCATGGGCAGCGCCGTGCGCCGCCCTGTGCAGCGCCCAGCGCTGCGCAGGGCAGCGCTGCGACCATCGCTGCCCCTGCCGGGCAGCGATCCAATCGCTGCCCGGGTTTTTGCCCGGAAAAAAATATTTTTATTTTTAAAATATTTATTTTGTTTCACAAACCGAGGCCTAAAAAAAATTTTTTGTACAATCGATTAATTTAATCGCTTGATCTGAGCAACCTGGCTCTGATACCACTGTTGGAGAACGCGGCTTTCAGATCAATTATGATTGATACCCGGTGCAGCGGAAGTTTAAAATTTTGTATGGAACGATTCCATAATGGGTATCAACCTTACGATTAAGTTGTGTGTGTAAAAATTTAAATAACAATTATAAATTTTTACCTTTAATCTCGAATCGAGATTCTGGACGCCAACAGATTTCTCTGCTCTTGTTGTATATCCCTGGAACTGATGGACGAACTGTTCTTCAATCAGGTCCACGAACAGAGATTTAATCCCTCTGATAGATTGCACTAGAAAATCTATCAGAAGTTTTCTACGAAGAGATTAACGAATTTGATCCGTTAAACCAGACTGTAATTCAAAATCACAGGCTGGATTTTTCTGTCAGACAGAGGGTAGGGGGCGGCCACTTTTTAGAAAAATACTTAGGGTTTTCGAAAATTGTGACCTGTTGTGTATTATTTCTGTACTGCAATAACTTATTTATAATGTAGGCCACTAACAGCTTAGGGCCCATTAGTCATAAGTTCAGGCCCGACAAGAAAAGACCGCATGTTCAGAAATTAATATAAAATTCATCGTGACTCCGATTGATAAACCGATTTCACCAATGTGCACAGAAACCATTTCTGCACCTTTTAAAGTCAAGATAAAATTTTCTGAATCCGAATTCAATGATTTCCAAAAATGGCCATCCCTATGTCATTTTAGGAAATCTTACTCCTCTACTCTTAAATAAGAAGTCCAACTTTTTCGTTCATTAAATTTAACTCTTTAAATTTAACTATCTCAACGGGGATTAAAAATCCATTACACTGTGTGACCCTCAATGGTTCAGGGATACAGCTAGCCGTGGGCTCACAACTCCTTGTGACTCGGAACAAAAATTTCCGACTTGCCCATCGAATCATGGTATGAGCGCCTAGCAACATCGCCCCATGATTCCCTAGGTATCACTGATAGTGCCTACAAGAACCAGTAGATTTTGGTTAGCGTACAGTACGGTCCCTTCATCCATATATCCCGATCGAATCAACAACCATTGGTATATCGAGAGTCGCTCGAGATTCGATAACTATACAATGCATCTTGAAGATCAAATAGTGACATCGCATGCGCTACTAAGAAACCATTTCTTAAATCACATCATGTACTCTGGCCAGAGATTCGTCACACTAATATCTCCTCAGATCGCATAGGATATCCACACTCGCAAGTATGTGGTGAATCCTTGACAACAAAGCATCGACTCCTACATGTGTTGTAACTGTACCCAATCCCGAAACCTGATGACCCCAATAGAGTCGGTAAACGAGTCAAAGCACAGTACTAGCATATAGAGTCTCAATGATGTCTCAAGTAGTAAGGACTAATGGTGTACAACCAAAACCGCGGACTATATCCACTCGATAAGTGATAACCACTTGGAAAGTCCGGATAGGGTAGTTCGATCATTCATCATATGAATATCCATTTGCATGCTTTGAACATCTCTATGTTCCTTACCAATGAAACGTGGTACTCCGCATCGCAAATGCTAGTCTCAAACTCGAGCGATCCTTATCCTTATTATCGGACGGCTCAATCGACTAGGAACAGTTTAGAATATACAGTGACTATAAGATGTGTTTCATGATAGACATCTCCATGTTCTACCACATCTTACATAAACTATAGTATATTCAAGGTCTTTATCAAAACAACAATAGTATATCACAATAGAACAATATGAAGAAAGATAAAGTCATTGCCATTAATAAAAGTGTAAATTATATTAAACAAAAGATTGTTTATACAAAGAGTCATCAAAGCCCTTAGCCACAAGTTGGCTCACTGGGCACCTACTCTTTCACTTGGACTGTCAGATTTTGATTGTATTGTCGGGATAGATGCTTTAACCAAGTACAGGGCGACAGTCGACTGTTTCCAGAAAGTTGTCAGGTTCAGACCTGAAATGGCAGACGAGTGGAAATTCTTTGGTAAGGGTTCTCGATCTAGAATTCCTTTAATTTCAGTGTTATCTATGACTCGTTTGCTACAGAGAGGTGCAGAAGGATTTTTGGTGTATGCAGTGGATGTACTGAAATCTAGCCCAGCGTTGGTAGATTTACCAGTGGTTAGAGAATTTGCGGATGTATTCCCGGAAGATGTTCCTGGATTGCCGCCTATTCGAGAAATCGAATTCAACATTGACTTAGTGCCAGGTACTCAACCTATCTCCAAAGCTCCGTATCGTATGACACTTATTGAATTGAGAGAGTTGAAGGAGCAGCTTGAGGATTTGATTGCCAAGGGATACATAAGACCTAGTGTATCGCCTTGGGGTGCTCCTGTGCTTTTTGTTCGGAAGAAGGATGGTTCTATGCGGCTCTGTATCGACTACCGCCAATTGAATCAGGCTATAGTTAAGAACAGGTATCCTTTACCCCGAATAGATGACCTTTTTCATCAGCTTCAGGGTTCTTCTGTCTACTCTAAGATTGATCTGAGGTCAGGTTATCACCAGTTGAGAGTGCGAGAGGAAGACGTTCCTAAGACCGCATTCAGGACGAGGTATGGTCACTTTGAGTTTACAGTCATGCCGTTCGGTTTGACTAACGCTCCAGCAGTTTTTATGGGTTTGATGAACCGCATCTTTCAGCGTTATTTAGATGAGTTCGTCATTATCTTTATTGATGATATTCTTATCTACTCAAAGAACCGTACTGACCATGCAGAGCACTTGAGGAACGTACTGCAGATTTTGCGAGTTGAGCAGTTGTTTGCCAAGCTATCTAAGTGTGAATTCTGGTTAGATCGAGTTGTCTTTCTCGGTCATATTATTTCTGAAGATGAGATTTCTGTCGATCCCAGCAAAATCGAAGCGGTAATGAATTGGCCTAGACCGACATCAGTACCTGAGATCCGAAGCTTCATGGGTTTAGCTGGTTATTATCGCCGATTCATCAAGGGTTTCTCGTATATTGCCAAGCCTATTACCCAGCTGACTCAGAAAAATTCGCCTTTTGTCTGGACTTCAGATTGTGAGGCTAGCTTTGTTGATCTAAAGAGGAGACTGACCAGTGCTCCGATTCTTTCTATTCCGAAGGGTACTGGAGGTTTCACAGTCTATTGTGATGCTTCTAACCGAGGCTTGGGTTGTGTTCTTATGCAGCATAAGCATGTGATAGCGTATGCATCGAGACAGCTGAAACCGCACGAGACCCGTTATCCGGTTCACGATCTGGAACTAGCTGCGATCGTCTTTGCACTGAAGATCTGGCGTCACTATCTTTATGGTGAGTCTTTCGAGATCTTTTCTGACCATAAGAGCCTTAAGTACTTGTTTTCACAGGCGGAGCTGAATATGAGACAGAGAAGATGGTTAGATCTGTTGAAGGATTTTGACTGCAAAATCAAGTATTATCCCGGAAAGTCTAATGCAGTTGCAGATGCCTTGAGCCGAAAGCTTTGTTCTTTATCTCTTTCTACTATTGGTGTTTCTCAGTTGATCGATGATTGTTGCACTTCTGGTTTAGAGTTTGAAACAGATAGGGAGACTATCAGAGTGTTTGCTATTCAGGCCGAACCGGAGTTGTTTGTTGCAATAAGAGAAGCACAGAAGTCTGAGCCGAGCATTCAGGTTTCAGTAGAGAAAGTCAGATCTGGGCATCAGTTTGAATTCCAGGTTAGAGATGACGTCTTGTTTGTGATTAACCGTCTTGTTGCGCCAGATATTGCGGAGTTGAGACAGCGTATTCTCCGAGAGGCTCATTGCAGTCAGTTCAGTATTCATTCTGGAGGTCGTAAGATGTACAACGATCTGAAGAGTCAGTTCTGGTGGAAGAGAATGAAGAGCAACGTAGCGAAGTTTGTATCTCGATGTTTGAACTGCCTGCAAGTAAAAGCAGAGCGGAAGCGACCAGGAGGTCTTTTGCACAGCCTATCTGTTCCTGAATGGAAATGGGATCACATTTCTATGGATTTCGTCACGAAGCTACCACGATCCATTCGAGGATGCGATGCTATTTGGGTAGTGATCGACCGATTGACGAAGTATGCTTGTTTTATTCCGTATAGGATGACGTATCGTCATGATCAGATGGCTGAGTTGTATGTTAGCAATGTTGTGAGATTGCATGGAGTGCCGAAGTCGATCATTTCAGACAAAGATCCTAGATTCACTTCGCACTTCTGGCATAGTCTTCAGGAGGCACTTGGTACTCGATTGCATCTGAGTACAGCTTATCATCCTCAGATAGATGGACAGTCAGAGCAGACTATCCAGACATTAGAGGATATGCTGCGAGCGGTGGTGCTAGACTTTGGCACTAGTTGGCAGGATTCTTTGCCTCTTGTCGAGTTTTCTTACAACAACAGCTTCCAAGTGAGTATCGGTATGGCGCCTTTTGAGGCTTTGTACGGCAAGAAGTGCCAATCTTCGCTGTTTTGGGATGATTTGTCCGAGTCACCAGATTTGGGGCCGGAAATGCTTCGAGATATGGCAGGGCAAGTTAAGATCATTCAGACCAGAATGAAGTCAGCTCAAGATAGACAGGCAAAGTATGCGAACGTCAGACGTAGACCTCTGAGTTTTGAGCAGGGAGACCGTGTATTCCTTAAGATTTCTCCGTTCAGAGGTACTGTCAAATTCGGTAAGAGAGGGAAGTTATCTCCAAGATTCATCGGTCCATACGAGATTCTCGAGAAGATAGGCGATCTTGCCTACAGACTTGCACTTCCTCCGTCTTTATCTGGTATTCACGACGTTTTTCACGTCTCTATGCTGCGAAAGTATCATCCAGATCCTTCACATATCCTTCAGCCTGACGAAGCCGAGTTAGACGAGACTCTGAGCTATTTTGAACGACCGATTCAGATCCTTGATCGGAAAGAAAAGCAACTCAGAACCAAGTTGATTCCGTTAGTGAAAGTGCAGTGGAGCCGTCACGAAGTTGAGGAAGCGACTTGGGAGACAGAGTCTGATATGAGACAGCGTTTTCCAGAGTTATTCTGATGACGTGAGTTCTTCTTACTGTCTTTAGTTCTTTATTCTATCTTATGAGTTGTGGTTCTCGTTGATTTCGAGGACGAAATCTTTTCTTAGTGGGGGAGAATTATAACGCCCCGTTTTTATCTTAAATGAGTTTATTTGAGTTAATCAGAGATTACAGAGTTCTTGAGCCGGTTTGATTTTGATCAGGGTCCTTTTTGCAAATTTTGGAAATTTCAGGGACTAAAACGCAAATATTGATTTTTATATATTATTTACACATAGATTTTAATTGGAGAAGCCTTCATCTTCCTCTCCAAAACCGTGATCCTCCATTGAAACGCCTTTTTTGAGTTTTGAGCTTTCAGATTTCCTTCCGAGCTCGATCCGGCTGTTGGAATTTATTTCTGAAGGCAGTTTAGCGATCACTGTAGCGAGAGCTCCGTTATATCGTAAGTTTTTCTACGATCAGATACATTCTAGTTTTTGGATGTTGTTATAATAATTCTAGATTCGAGTATGTTGTTCTCTATAGTGTTCTGATCGTTTATTATCTGTCGGTTTTGAAATAGAGCGACGTTCGGAATTGTTATGATTTTTGGAAGCCATTTTCGAAAGTTTGAGTTTTGAGATTTGTTGGGATTGACTTGTTGTTGTGGTATTAGCATTGTTATGATATCGCTATTGAACTACTGTCTGCGTTGTCGGTTTGTTCAGTTTATAGCCGTTATGCCGTCGGTTTGAGTTTTGGGGATTTCGACCGTTATTGAGTTGTGATCTTGGCTTGTAAGTTGATCGTGGTTATTGATCATTTGTTGGTATCTGAACAGATTCGTTTGGAGCTTGTCAAGCCCAAGATTAACAGCAATTGTTCGTTTCAGAGTTTTGGACGAAGAACGGTATAGAGAATTACCTTGAGCCTTGTTGTTGTTTAGATTGGTTAGACTTTGATACAATCTTTTGTTGTAGCTTTCCAGAATTTGGAACTACTGCATTGAAAGGTAAAAGCAGTCATCGTAGCGGGATAGCATACTCGGGACTGTTGGTTCTCGAGTTTCCCTTTTTAAATCACATATTGCATCGATACTTGTTCTAGCATGTGGAACTTGTATTTTGTTGATTGATTGAGTTTTGTTATGTGGATTATGTTTATGTTTCTGTTATGCATTCATTTTGAGCCTACTTTGATTTCAGCGGGCAGAACCGCCCTTTTTGTTTAGACGTTTGGGAACTATGATTGAGTGGCCTAGGTTGTAGTATTTCTCCTAGTGCTAGCATACTCATTATGGTTGCTCAAAGTCTAGAGGAGTGGGATACGTGGCACCACCTCGATGGGGAGAGTCGATGAGTCATTACGTGATCTCATCCTCGGGATCCCAAAAGCAGAGCAGTACTCCCTTGTTTATCAGAATTGATATCCTGGTTTTAAAGACATGCATATCATTAGCTTCGACTTGAATATGCTGTTTGATAGCATGTTGTATATTCATTACTTGTTATGTTGTTTTTACTGGGAATGTCATTATCACCGGTTTATTCGGCTGTTGCTTTGTTTTGTATGTGTGCTTGGCAACAGGTGGGACAGGACCAAGTCAGCGAAGGCCTGGTTAGCAACAAGAGGGAGAGCTAGTAGTGAGACTCGGTTTAGAAGTCGTGTCAGCATGTCTACCTAGTTGTATTTGAACATGTTTAGATATCGAACTTCGTTATGTTATTGTATTGTTTATGCGAGCTGTGTTGAAAGTTTGTCGTTACAAATCCAATACTTTTGAGCGGTTGTGTAACCCTAGAATTTCATGTATTAGTTGGAGAACTTGTGATTGTAATGCATGATAAAATTTTGTTGGTTTTGGACTCAAGTTCTAGCATGATTTTCTGCTGTTTTTGCTCTGTTTCTGTCACCGCTCGATCCGCAAGATCTTGCGGATCGAGCGAGGGCAAGCTGTTCTGTCCTCTGTTTCTTTTTTTTTTGTGTCTCGCTCGATCTGCAAGATCTTGCGGATCGAGCGAGGGCTGAGTTTTCCGGGCAGTAACTTTGGCAAAAGTTGCTCGCTCGATCCGCAAGATCATGCGGATCGAGCGAGGCACTATTTTAAAAAAAAATTAATTTTCTTTTAGTTGCTTTAACCTTTTGTTATTGTTTGTCTTAGTGTTGTTTAATCCCAAGATTAGATGTTTAGAATCGAGGTCTCACACACAGTATTTGAGCACAGCAAATGCCAGCTGCAAGATATTCTACTTCAGTAGTAGAGGTGGCAATTGATGTTTTCTTCTTACTGAACCATGAAATAAGTCTATCTCCAAAAAATTGACATGATCCGCTAGTGCTTTTTCTGTCAATCTTGCAACCTGCATAATCTGCATCTGAATAGCCAACAAGGATTAGTTGATCCAAATATAATATCATCTACATATATTTGAACGAGTAAAATGTGATCTCCTTTAACAAACTTAAAAAGAGTCTTATCGACTGTTCCTATAGTAAAGGCATGATCTAATAGGAATTATGATAACGTATCATACCATGCACGCGATGCTTGTTTTAAGCCATAAAGAGCTTTGTCAATCTTAAAAACAAAATTAGGAGTTAAAAAGTTGATAAAACCTGGTGGTTTTTCAACATATACTTCTTCTTGAAGTAGACCATTGAGAAAAGCTGACTTGACATCCATTTGATATACTTTGAATTTTTTGTAAGCAGCATAGGCAAGGAATATTCTGATAGCCTCAAGCCGTGCTACTGGAGCGAATGATTCGTCAAAGTCAATGCCTTCCTCTTGTCTGAATCCTTGAGCAACCAGTCGGGCTTTATTTCTTACCACTGTCCCATCCTCATTCAATTTGTTGCGAAATACCCATCGGGTGCCTATGATGTTTTGATTTGTCGGTCGAGGGACTATATTCCACACTTTGTTTCTAGTGAATTGATTTAGTTCTTCTTGCATTGCTTCAATCCAACTAGCATCTTGTAATGCTTCATCTATGTGTTTGGGCTCTAGCTGTGAAATGAAAGCTGCATGCAATAACTCATCATTCAGTTGATTACGTGTACGAATAGGTGCAGTAGGGTTACCGATGACCAGATCAGGTGGATGATTTTTATTCCACCGAAGATTTGGTCAGAGAGGATTTGCGCCTGTTTGAGTGTCTTCCTCATCCGAGATTGCATTGTTAGGTTCAATAGCACCCACTCCGATTATCTGTTCGTCATTGATGTGATCTACTCCTCCTTCATTGGGTTGAATAATCTCTTTTGCTTGCTCATTTCTTGTGTTAGGAGGATCATCACAATCACTTTCATCCTGTAGAACGGTTGACTTCAGCCTGCTGGCTAAATCTTGAATGTCAGTTTGAAACTTTTCTGCACATACAGTAGTTTCATCAAAAATAACATGAATGGATTCCTCTATAGTCAGTGATCTTTTATTGAACACTCTGTAAGCTCGGCTGACTGAGGAAAATCCAACAAATATGCCTTCATCTGCTTTTGCATCAAAAGATATCAGGCGATGTTTTCCATTGTCATGAATATAAAAAACACAACCAAATACTTTAAAATACGAGACATCAGGTTTTGTGCCATTCCAGATCTCATATGGTGTTTTGTTGTGTCTCTTGTTAATCATATATCTGGTTTGAGTGTAACATGCTGTGTTAATTGCTTCTGCCCAGAGTCTTTGAGATACATTGGAATCAGCAATCATAGTTCTGGCTGCCTCCTTAAGAGTTCGATTTCTTTGTTCAGCAACCCCGTTTTGCTGTGGGGTCCGAGCAGTAGATACTCATGCTTGATGCCTTGGTCATCTAGATAGGATTAAAGGGTTTTTTTTAAAAACTCAGTGCCTCTATCACTCCTGATCCTATCTATCCCAGTATGTTTCTCATTTTGCATACATTTGAAAATTTTTATCACGTGAGTAGCAGTTTGATCTTTGGATGATAAGAAAATTACCCAAGTAAACCGAGAGTAATCATCCACAATCACTAAGGTATATCTCATTCCCCCTAAGCTCCTGATCGGTATAGGACCAAACAGATCCATATGTAACAGATCCAAGCATTGGGAAGAAGATGAGCATCCTTTGTTTTTAAAAGAGGCTCTCACCTGTTTGCCCTGCTGACAAGCGGATCAAACTCTATCTATTTTAAAATCACCTTTGGGCAAGTGTTGTGAAAAATTACTCGCAAGCGTACGAGTGTCAAGTTTTAGTAAAGTGAAAAATAGAGTGTCGATCCCACAGGGAATAATTTGAAAATATTCAATACTTGCAATTAAAATAGTCTTAATTTTATTTAGAAAATTAAACTTTAGAAGGGTAATGACAAAGTAAATAAATATAGAAAATTAAAAAGCGCGCACAAACACAATCCTGTAAATATTATCAATGAAAGGAAAATAGTCTAGAGGTTTGATTTCACCTGGTGTCAAAAATATTTAATCTCAATCAATCTATTTTCATGAATTCATTTAAATTAATAACCAAGAACACATAGATTATACTATTTCCCTCTCCCGAGTATCAAATAGAATGTATCAATTACAGATCGATTTCAATATCCCTATACAAAATCTACTTGTAATGATATGTGTGAAACAATGTTCTTTTTAAGTTCTATTAAAGTTATAAGCTCTCCCGAGTCATATAAACAATTAAAAGTGTGAATTCTATTGATCCTATTCTAAATCCCCTCTCCCGAGTGCCGGATTCTAAATAAATATGACAAATCAATTTATGGCCAGTAAATTGAAAAGACTATCAAACCTAGAATTACAATTAATTTAGAAGAATTCTATTCATAAAAATCAACCATTCATAAATATTTCTTGACCAGGCTACATCGACCTCTAGACTTAAAAAGTTTAGTTCATAATAAAATTCATAACAATATAAATCATGTTCAGAAATTCAAACATAATTCAATCTCAAAAGAAATAAATAAAGTAAAGATAACAAATCCGAAGTCTTTCTTCCGTGTCCGGTTGAAAAGTCTTCGTCTTCGTTCCAAGCAACTCCAAATCTCGATCGAAACTTTAACAACTTTTCTCTCAAGATTATTTTTGTGTAGTGGCCGCTTCTTCCCCTCTTTAGGTCTGAAAAAACCCTTAAATATATCCTTAATATTCGTCCAAACACCTTTCAAAAGTATCCAAAAAATTCCCAAAATTAAACACAGCACTTCGTAATACAGACTACGACGCGCGGGCGCACCACAAGAGAGGCGGGCGCGCATAGCTTCCTGTCTCAGACATTTAATAACTTGACTTCATGCGCGGGCGCACCACACCAAGTGCGGGCGCGCATAGCTTCCTGTGGAAAAATTGTTGAGTTTCACTTCAGTTGACGCGCGGGCGCACCACGACAGGTGCGGGCGCGCATAGTCGTCTGTCCAGGTTTCTTCAAACTACGAACCATCTTCGCTTGCTTCTCTCTTTACTTGACTTCTATGATTTCTTCTATCATACATTCATTATTTCCTGTAATTCCTAACATCCAACAAAAACAACAACAACTTCCACATAATACAGCTCGAAAACAAGCAATTATCCAATAATATCAACACAAATTACGTGCACAAAAAGCACTTATCAAATTCCCCCAAACATAAATGTTTGCTAGTCCCGAGCAAAAATCATTCAAGCCTCAAACACAAAACACTAACTATTCCACTCAACAAATCAAGACCAACCAAGAAATACTATGAAACAATAGCTTTAGCAAAATATTCAGAAAATTTCATCCAATCATATCAAACTAACATTTTTCAAACACACGTTAGTGACCTCCAAAAATTACAAATCCCGCAACTCACGTGCAAAATACTCTTATCTAACTCAATTCACACATTCATAGATCATGAGGACTTTAACAAGTGAAAGGATCAAACACAGGATAATTACTTCTGAAACCCACACGAAAATCAGGTTATTTCACAAAAGAAACTTGTGTGCGTGTTTCGGTCAAAAATTCATATTCATTAAGAGTGTCAATCAATCATCCATAGGCTAGATTCTCGCAACCCTTCTTCACTAGTATATTGGGCAACTGAGACTCGGTCAATAGGACTTAATTGGCTTATAATGTAAGGCCTGGATCATGGCTACAAATGAAGAAAAATAATTCAAAATAAGGAGTAATTCATATTCATGCTCAATCTAACTTTAACTCCTTTTTCATTCACAATTTCACATTCTTTCTTCTTCAATTCACTTCATTTTTTTTTCACTTTCTTCATTCTTCTTTTTCACAATTTTTTTCTCTTTTTCCCAACAATTTCAACTTTTTTACCACCTCTTTACATCTTTTCAATTCATCATCACACCATTCCATTTTTTTCACAAATAAAAACTAGGAGCATATCACAATTTAGCATTCAATTTACTCCCTTAAAGGTAGGAATTAGTGTATAAGCTATTGGGTAGTCAATGTAGGACCTTGAAATAATCACGAATGGGGGTATAATCACACGTTTACACGCATGCCATTCGATTTTCAGATAACTCAAAAAAGGTACTAGGGATAAAATTAATAAGGTAGCTTGAAAGGCTCAAACGAATTCAGAAAAAAAATGCCTAAATCATCCCTAATCTCAGTATTGCCCGTATTGCGCCTCAAAGGGTGTCCGAACTAGTTCTAGACAATCTCAATTCACAAGTAAATCACACAAATTTTAACCAGTGCAGAAAAAAAAAATCATCAACAGAGAACGATGATTTTCAACTCAGATCACGTACCTAAAGTACTCATGTATATCTTGTGAAAGCTCAAAGGGCAACTAAGGATACAATACTTCCAATAAAAATCAAGCCCAAAAATCTCAAGAATTGCCTCATTCACTTCTATGTTTGTATGTTTTAATTCAGACTTAAGAAAAAGCACAGAATGTATAGGGATTCATTCATCTCAGTGGTTTACTGATAAAAATTCTTTTAGTTCAATCATGGAGTGAAGCTAAAAAATTTCATTTGCATCATTGGCCAATGTATTTTCATTTCTTTCATGATTTCTTGGATGTAACTCACATTCACTCAACAATTCACCCTTTCACAACCTCACAAACTAATCCAATCTCGCAAATGCATCCCACCACTACACAATACAAAAGACTAACACAATAAACAGAAACAAAATAAAACAAAACAAACAAAAAGGAATAAAAACACATTCAGCACTTTGGAATCACGAAGCAAAATCCCCCCAAACTTGGTACAATCAGTGTCCTCAATGATTTAAACAAGAAATAAATAGGACATGTACCACAAACGATGACCGTCAGTGGTCGTCGCTATCATCACTCATTGTTGGAAAACCGTGTTCAGATCAATTGAATCGATACCCGGTGTAGCGGAAGTTTAAAAATTTTATTTTTCTTTGATATGAAACAATTTCATATCATGGGTATCAAAACGTTTAACGATTAAATCACACATGTAAAATAAATAATAATTAATTAAATATTTTACCTCCAATCTCGAAGCGAGATTATGGACACCAACAGAATTTAATCTGCTCTTCTTGTATATCCCGGGAACCGATGGCGTCACGATCAATCACCGGAATAAGGTCCACGAACAGAAAACAGAAACCCTCTGATTGACTGCACTAGAAATCAATCAGAAGTTTTGCGTAGAGAATAAACAGATATGATCTTTCAGAATTGTAATTTTTCACAAAAATCACAAGTCTGAATTTTCTCCGGGAGGGACAAGGATTTCGAAAAACCCTTAGAATATTTATATTGTAATTTCGAAAATTATAAGACACAAAGTTTTTGATTTTCGAACCCAACACCTCTATTTATAGATAATTTCTAGTTATAATTGTATCAGGACTCTAACTCCTTAAAGCCCACAATCCATAACTTAAGCTCAACAAGCCAAGCCCGTTGTTATAGAAATTAATATAAAATTCATCGTGACTCCGATTGATAAACTGATTTCACCAATGTGCACAGAAACCATTTCTGCATCTTTTAGAGTCAAGATAATTTTTCTTAATCCGAATTCAGTGATTTCTAAAAATGCCCATCACTATGTCATTTTAGGAAATTCCACTCCCTTTAGTTGAGAAATCCAATTTCTCTTTCATAAAATTTAACTCTTTAAATTTAACTATCTCTACGGGATTTTAGTAATCCATTACTTGTGTAACCCTCAATGGTTCAGGAATACAGCTAGCCGTGGGCTCACAACTCCTTGTGACTCGGAACAACAATTTCCGACTTACCCAACGAATCATGGTAAGAGCGTCTAGCAACATCGCCCCATGATTCCCTAGGTATTACTGATAGTACCTGCAAGAACCAGTAGATTTTGGTTAGCGTACAGTACGGTCCCTTCAACCAAATATCCCGATCGAATCAACAACCATTGGTGCATCGAGAGTCGTTCGAGATTCGATAACTATGCACAACATCTTCGAGATCTATTAGTGACATCGCATGTGTTACAAGGATAACCATTAACCTAAAACACATCATGTACTCTGGCCAGAGATTCTTCACACTAATATCTCCTCAGATCGCATAGGATATCCATACTCGCAAGTATGTGGTGAATCCTTGACAACAAAGCATTGACTCCTATATGCGTCGTAACTGTACCCAATCCCGACACCTGATGACCCCCATGGAGTCGGTAAAAGAGTCAAAGCACAGTACTAGCATATAGAGTCTCAATGATGTTTCAAGTAATAAGGACTAATGGTGTACAACCAAAAACGCGAACTTTATCCACTCGATAAGTGATAACCACTTGGAAAGTCCGAATAGGGTAGTTCGATCATTCATCATATGAATATCCATTTGCATGCTTCGAACATCTCTATGTTCCCTACCAATGAAACGTGGTACTCTGCATCGCAAATGCTAGTCTCAAACTCGAGCGATCCTTATCCTTATTTTCGGACGGCTCAATCGACTAGGAACTGTTTAGAATATACAGTGACTATAAGATGTGTTTCATGATAGTCATCCCCATGTACTACCACATCTTACATACACTATAGTATATTCAAGGACTTTATCAAAACAACAATAGTATATCACAATATAACAATATGAAGAAAGATAAGTCATTGCCATTAATAAAATGTAAATTACATTAAACAAAGATTGTTTACACAAAGAGTCATAAAAGCCCTTAGCCACAAGTTGGCTATCCGGGCATCCACTCTTTCAATCTCCCACTTGCCCTAAAGCCAACTAGTCATATTACGTAATCCCATTGCTTCGCGATGTTTGTCAAACAATGGTCCTGGCAAGGGCTTCGTAAGCGGATCAGCGATATTGTCTGCAGAGGCCACTCTCTCGACTATCATGTCTTCTCTTTCCGCGATCTCCCGGATGATGTGGTATTTCCTCAGTATTTGTTTGGATCTTTGATGAGACCTTGGTTCCTTTGCCTGAGCAATGGCACCAGTGTTGTCGCAGTACACCGGGACTGGACCAACAGATTCTGGAATCACACCCAACTCTTGGATGAATTTCCTCATCCAAACCGCCTCTTTAGCAGCAGATGATGCTGCAATGTATTCTGCCTCAGTGGTGGAATCCGCTGTGGTGTCTTGCTTGAAACTCTTCCAAGAGACAGCACCGCCATTGAGTACGAATACAAATCCAGAGGTTGATTTCGAGTCATCCACGTCACTTTGGAAGCTAGAGTCGGTGTAGCCTTCCAACTTCAATTCTCTTCCACCATAAACCATGAATATATTCTTAGTTCTTCTCAAGTACTTAAGAATATCCTTCACGGCTTTCCAATGCATTTGACCTAGATTGGCTTGATATCTGCTCGTGACGCTCAGAGCATAGGCCACATCCGGTCTAGTAGATATCATCCCATACATGATACTACCTATGGCTGACGCATATGGTATATGTGTCATTTTCTCTATCTCTTCGTCAGTCTTGGGACACATAGACTTGGATAGAGAAACTCCATGACACATAGGTAGATGTCCTCTCTTGGACTCATCCATTGAAAACCTTTTCAATATAGTGTCGATGTAGGTTGCTTGACTGAGTCCTATCATTCTCTTAGATCTATCTCTATAGATCTGTATCCCTAGAATATAGGATGCCTCACCCAAATCCTTCATCGAGAATCTACCTGATAACCATATCTTTGTTGACTGCAACATCCCTACGTCATTCCCAATGAGTAGGATGTCATCAACATAAAGTACTAGGAATGTTACCGCATCCTTAACTACTTTCTTGTACACGCATGGTTCCTCCGGGTTCTTGATGAAACCAAAATCCTTTATTGTTTCATCAAATTTCTGGTTCCAACTTCTTGATGCTTGTTTTAGACCATAAATTGATCTCTGAAGCTTGCATACCTTATGCTCGCTTCCCATGGAAGTGAATCCTTCAGGCTGCATCATATAGATTTCTTTCTTAATGTTTCCATTAAGAAATGCAGTCTTCACATCCATTTGCCATATCTCATAGTCATACCATGCTGCTATGGCAATTAGGATTCTTATGGACTTGAACATTGCGACTGGTGAAAAGGTTTCATCATAGTCAACTCCTTGTCTTTGAGTATAACCTTTTGCAACCAATCGTGCCTTATAGGTCAACACCTTGCCATCAGGCCCAAGTTTTCTTTTGTAAATCCATTTACATCCTATTGGAACAATTCCATCAGGAGGATCTACTAAAGACCAAACTTGGTTTAATGCATCGAGTCTATTTCCGACTGCATTGCTTCAAGCCATAAATTAGAATCCGCATCAGAAATTGCTTCCTTAAAGTTTCTTGGATCACATCCAATATCGGGTTCACTTTGATCCCCTTCAAGAAGAAGACCATATCTAACAGGAGGCCTAGAAGTCCTCTCGGATCTTCTAGCAATAGGCGTGTCTTGTGATGATTCTTGAGGTGTAGGATCGTTAATTTGTATTTTGGGTTCTTCTCGAATTTCTTTGAGTTCCATCATCTTGCCTTTCTTATCCAATAAGAATTCCTTCTCCAAGAAGGTGGCATTCCTTGAAACAAACACCTTTGTTTCAGCAGGATGATAGAAATAATATCCGATTGAATTCTTTGGATACCCCACAAAATAACATAAGATGGATCGACTATCCAACTTATCCATAACTCGTATGGTGTTTTATCTACTGCTTTAGTGTGAACGTTGTTCAACGCGCGTAGCCCCAAAACGATGGTGGGAGCTCAGTGAAGCTCATCATGGATCGAACCATGTCCAACAAGGTTCTATTACGACGCTCCGAAACACCATTAAGCTGTGGTGTCATAGGAGGAGTCCACTGAGAGAGAATCCCATTCTCTTTTAGATAGTCCAAAAACTCGGCACTTAAGTATTCTCCACCACGATCCTCGATTGAAGTGCCTTAATACTTTTGCCTAGTTTGTTTTCTACTTCAGCCTTGAATTCTTTGAACTTTTCAAATGCTTCAGACTTATATTTCATTAAATATAAATACCCATACCTTGAATAATCATCAGTAAAGGTAATGAAGTAGGTGTTGCCACATTTAGTACCAATCCTAAATGGACCGCAAACATCTGTATGGATCAAATCCAACAGATTTTGACTACGCTCAGGTTTCCCTTTGAAAGGAGATTAAGTCATTTTTCCCTTTAGGCAGGACTCACAAGTAGGTAGAGAGTTAATATCAGACATATCAAACATGCCCTCTCCCACTAGCTTGTTCATCCTCCTTGAGGAAATATGACCTAGCCTAGTCATGCCAAAGGTTTGCCGGGTTTTGACTATCGTCCTTCCTTTTAATTGTTGTTACCGGTTTATCAACATAATTAATTGGAACGTCTTTTAATTTTAATCTATATAGATCGTTTTCAAGTTGTCTATTTCCAATCAAATATTCATTCTTGTAAATATTGCAAATCTCATTTACAAAATTGCAAGAAAAACCATCTCTATCAAGCATAGAAATAGATATAATGTTTTTGACCAAATTCGGAACGTATAAAACATCTCTAAAAAATAACTTAAAATTGTTCTGCAAAACTAAATAAATGTCTCCTATAGCTTTGGCTTTGACTCTAGAACCATTCCCGAGCCTTAGCTGGGTCTCACCCATTCTTAGCTTATTACTTCTTGTCATCATTTGCAACTCATTGCAAATGTGAGATCTATATCTGGTATCCAATACCCAAGAATTAGTATTAAGTAAAACATTTATTTCAATGTAAAACATACCCTTTGCAGTTCTCAACTGCTCGAGGTATTCTTTGCAGTTATGTTTCCAATGACCGGGTTTCTTGCAGTAATGACAAACTTGTTTAGACTTGTCGAATTTTGCATGTAACATTTGGCCTTGAGTTCATGGTCCAACCATTTCTCTGAAAGAGTGGGTGCCCGGTGAGCCAACTTGTGGCTAAGGGCTTTGATGACTCTTTGTATAAACAATCTTTTGTTTAATATTATTTACACTTTTATTAATGGCAATGACTTTATCTTTCTTCATATTGTTATATTGTGATATACTATTGTTGTTTTGATAAAGACCTTGAATATACTATAGTGTATGTAAGATGTGGTAGAACATGGAGATGTCTATCATGAAACACATCTTATAGTCACTGTATATTCTAAACAGTTCCTAGTCGATTGAGCCGTCCGATAATAAGGATAAGGATCGCTCGAGTTTGAGACTAGCATTTGCGATGCGGAGTACCACGTTTTATTGGTAAGGAACATAGAGATGTTCGAAGCATGCAAATGGATATTCATATGATGAATGATCGAACTACCCTATCCGGACTTTCCAAGTGGTTATAACCTATCAAGTGGATATAGTCCGCGGTTTTGGTTGTACACCATTAGTCCTTACTACTTGAAACATCATTGAGACTCTATATGCTAGTACTGTGCTTTGACTCGTTTACCGACTCTATTGGGGTCATCAGGTGTCGGGATTGGGTACAGTTACAACACATATAGGAGTCGATGCTTTGTTGTCAAGGATTCACCACATACTTGCGAGTGTGGATATCCTATGCGATCTGAGGAGATATTAGTGTGACGAATCTCTGGCCAGAATACATGATGTGGTTTAAGAAATGGTTTCTTAGTAGCACATGCGATGTCACTATTTGATCTTCAAGATGTATTGCATAGTTATCGAATCTCGAACGACTCTCGATATACCAATGGTTGTTGATTCGATCGGGATATATGGATGAAGGGACCGTACTGTACGCTAACCAAAATCTATTGGTTCTTGTAGGCACTATCAGTGATACCTAGGGAATCATGGGGCGATGTTGCTAGGCGCTCTTACCATGATTCGATGGGCAAGTCGGAAATTGTTGTTCCGAGTCACAAGGAGTTGTGAGCCCACGGCTAGCTGTATCCCTGAACCATTGAGGGTCACACAGAGTAATGGATTTTTAATCCCCGTTGAGATAGTTAAATTTAAAGAGTTAAATTTAATGAACAAAGAAGTTGGACTTCTTAATTATGAGTAGAGGAGTAAGATTTCCTAAAATGACATAGGGATGGGCATTTTTGGAAATCACTGAATTCGGATTCAGAAAAATTTATCTTGACTTTAAAAGGTGCAAAAATGGTTTCTGTGCACATTGGTGAAATCGGTTTATCAATCGGAGTCACGATGAATTTTATATTAATTTCTGAACATGCGGGCTTTGCTTGTCGGGCTTGAACTTATGACTAATGGGCCCTAAGCTGTTAGTGGCCTACATTATAAATAAGTTATTGCAGTACAGAAATAAAATAGAACATGCATAATTTTTGAAATTAACTAGGGTTTTGAAACCTAGTGGCCGCCGCCCCCCCTCTCCCCTCTCTGCTCGAAAAACCCAGCCTGTGAATTTTGAATTTGCAGTCTGGTTTAACGGATCAAATTCGTTAATCTCTTCGTAGAAACTTCTGATAGATTTTCTAGTGCAATCTATCAGAGGGATTAAATATCCGTTCGTGGACCTGATTGAAGAACAGTTCGTCCATCAGTTCCAGGGATATACAACAAGAGCAGAGCAATCTGTTGGTGTCCAAAATCTCGATTCGAGATTAAAGGTAAAAATTTTATAATTGTTATTTAATTTTTACACACACACAATTTAATCGTAAGGTTGATACCTATTATGGAATCGTTCCATACAAAAATTTTAAACTTCCGCTGCACCGGGTATCAATCCTAATTGATCTGAGCGCCGCGTTTTCCAACATTCTCTAGTTCGGCCAACCTTTCGGCAGTTACATCAGCCGAGGCTGTTTTCGGAGAAGCCTTTTCTAACACTTAGAAAATCTTTTCCGAACTCATGACAATCTTAACTTATGGAACCATCCTGTATTGATTGCGCCAGAAAGTTTGTTTTGTTCGAGAATTGAAACATGTGGATTACGAATTCATTGTAATGAAATACTGAGATGAAACAGACAATAATCGATGATTTGTTTAATAATTTACTAAGACATAAAATATGGCAAATTTTAATTTTATGAATTACACTCCCACTATTTTAACGATTTCACCACCCTCTAGTGAAAACGGAAAACTTTTTCCTTAGTGAGAACATGGAGTCCAATTGACAAATCATAGTCCCGAATAATATCAGCCAACCATAATTTTCAAAAGGTAGAGCCCAATTACTTCCAAAGTAACCCCCATGTATTTACCTCATGTCCAATAAGGGCCCAATAATATGACGCCGTTTATTATGACCATCAATATTAAGTTGTGATGGACGGTCACCATGTGGATCCCCCAATAATATGAGCCGATCCCATGGGAGTTCCACCCAACTTACAACATTTGTCGATCCAATGTACAGCTTTCCGACGAACGGGCCCCCCCAATAATATGAGCCGGACCATATCCGCGGGTAGCATCTCATACATTGATCGTTGATGGAAGGTAGGAAAATTTAAACAATATTTAAATTCCCTTTTATTAATCTTGATATAAATTTCAAATCATATTTAAAATGAGGGATTTTTAATTTTGAAAATTTGTCTCATCATTCATTTTTATGTATGCTTGCGGGATTCATACAATTTGTTCTAAACATGCATACATCAATAATATCATATATTATTTAAGGATGATCGATCCCATTATCTATTCGACCCGTGGTTGCCAATCACGAGTCTAAGTCCAATCCTAGGTAATATGCAGGTATGCAATGCAATCCTATTACATTGAGCTTCCAATTTACATTTCTCCAGTCTTCATTGTCTGCTGGGCCCACCATTTTTTCAAATCTTTGTCTCCCACTAAGTCTAATAAATTTACAATAAATTTCGATGACAAATATGAGATACATTTGTAGGGGTGGGAACGGGCCATAAACCAGGCCCACTTTTATTACATATGACAATCATATTGGGCTATAAACCAAGCACATTAATAAACACCAACAACAATAAGACAAATTTAAATTCCTAACATACACCTACAAAATTGGTTATGACAATCGATCATTCCATTATCCAATTTTAAATTCAAAATTTAAATAATTGGATAAACATGCTGTGGCATCATAATTTAAAAGATAAAATCATATTTTATCTTATCCATCCATATGATCATATCTTATCATCAATTGTACCAAAATAATCAATTTTCAAAATTCAATTTAACGGATAAAATATTTAAATTTTCCAAAAATTCAAATTTATCCAAAAATCAATTTTAAAAATTTCGGACTCGAACAATTCGATCCGATGCCTCGTGATCTTATCAAAAACATTTTTCGATCGGATCAAACACTAGAATTTCAAAAATTCAAAATTTTCAAAAATCAATTTTTAATTTTTCCGGGCTGCCCGGGACAATCCCGGGCAGCCCGTGCCCTGACCGGGCGCGGGCTGGGCAGCCCGCCGCTGCCCATTGGGCAGCGACGATCGCTGCGGCGCTGCCCTGGGCAGCGATTACATCTGATCGCTGCCCTTTTTTCATGCCCGTCAGAAAAATAAAATTTTTGATTTTTTTTAAAAAATGTTTTGTTTCAAAAACCCGAGGCCAAAAATTTTTGTACAATTGATTAATTTAATCGTTTGATCTGAGAAACCTGGCTCTGATACCACTGTTGGAAAATCGTGTTCAGATCAATTGAATCGATACCCGGTGCAGCGAAAGTTTAAAAATTTTATTTTTCTTTGATATGAAACAATTTCATATCATGGGTATCAAAACGTTTAACGATTAAATCACACATGTAAAATAAATAATAATTAATTAAATATTTTACCTCCAATCTCGAAGCGAGATTATGGACACCAACAGAATTTAATCTGCTCTTCTTGTATATCCCGGGAACCGATGGCGTCACGATCAATCACCGGAATAAGGTCCACGAACAGAAAACAGAAACCCTCTGATTTACTGCACTAGAAATCATTCAGAATTTTTGCGTAGCGAATAAACAGATATGATCTGTTAATTCAGAATTGTAATTTTTCACAAAAATCACAAGTCTGAATTTTCTCCGGGAGGGACAAGGATTTCGAAAAACCCTTAGAATATTTATATTGTAATTTCGAAAATTATAAGACACAAAGTTTTTGATTTTCGAACCCAACACCTCTATTTATAGATAATTTCTAGTTACAATTGTATCAGGACTCTAACTCTTTAAAGCCCACAATCCATAACTTAAGCCCAACAAGCCAAGCCCGTTGTTATAGAAATTAATATAAAATTCATCGTGACTCCGATTGATAAAATTATTTCACCAATGTGCACAGAAACCATTTCTGCATGTTTTAGAGTCAAGATAATTTTTCTGAATCCGAATTCAGTGATTTCCAAAAATGCCCATCACTTCTGTCATTTTAGGAAATTCCACTCCCTTTAGTTGAGAAATCCAATTTCTCTTTCATTAAATTTAACTCTTTAAATTTAACTATCTCTACGGGGTTTTAGTAATCCATTACTTGTGTAACCCTAAATGGTTCAGGAATACAGCTAGCCGTGGGCTCACAACTCCTTGTGACTCGGAACAACAATTTCCGACTTACCCAACGAATCATGGTAAGAGCGTCTAGCAACATCGCCCCATGATTCCCTAGGTATTACTGATAGTACCTGCAAGAACCAGTAGATTTTGGTTAGCATACAGTACGGTCCCTTCAACCAAATATCCCGATCGAATCAACAACCATTGGTGCATCGAGAGTCGTTCGAGATTCGATAACTATGCACAACATCTTGGAGATCTATTAGTGACATCGCATGTGTTACTAGGATAACCATTAACCTAAAACACATCATGTACTCTGGCCAGAGATTCGTCACACTAATATCTCCTCAGATCGCATAGGATATCCACACTCGCAAGTATGTGGTGAATCCTTGACAACAAAGCATTGACTCCTATATGCGTTGTAACTGTACCCAATCCCGACACCTGATGACCCCCATAGAGTCGGTAAACGAGTCAAAGCACAGTACTAGCATATAGAGTCTCAATGATGTTTCAAGTAATAAGGACTAATGATGTACAACCAAAAACGCAGACTTTATTCACTCGATAAGTGATAACCACTTGGAAAGTCCGAATAGAGTAGTTCGATCATTCATCATATGAATATCCATTTGCATGCTTCGAACATCTCTAAGTTCCCTACCAATGAAACGTGGTACTCTGCATCGCAAATGCTAGTCTCAAACTCGAGCGATCCTTATCCTTATTTTCGGACGGCTCAATCGACTAGGAACTGTTTAGAATATACAGTGACTATAAGATGTGTTTCATGATAGTCATCCCCATGTACTACCACATCTTACATACACTATAGTATATTCAAGGTCTTTATCAAAACAACAATAGTATATCACAATATAACAATATGAAGAAAGATAAAGTCATTGCCATTAATAAAATCTAAATTACATTAAACAAAGATTGTTTACACAAAGAGTCATAAAAGCCCTTAGCCACAAGTTGGCTATCCGGGCACCCACTCTTTCACTCATATCGTGACTATCAACAGCAGGTGTCGGGTTTGAAGTACCACAAGCAGGTGGCCACTGAGGAAAAGGGGGAAAAGGATGAGCCGAACTCGCCGCTTGAGGAAATTTGTGACTTAATGCACCAGTGAATCCCATCATGTAATCTATGAAAACGTCATGTCTTTGCTGAAAGTGATGGAATTCTTTACGATGTTGGCGCAAACCTTCCTCAATGGAAGTAACCCGCGCTTCCAAAGAATGAGGCGTCGCAGACTGTGATGCAGAAGCTCGACTAGCAGCAGCTCGAGCATTGAAAGATCTTCTAGCCTCACGTTCTCTTTGTTCACTAGCATATTGGTGGCGAGAGGATGAAGAACCACCGGGTATGAGAGCCGTAGGCTTCAACAACTCTTCAGTCGGGATCCAATCAACCCCCACTGCTTCACACAAATCAGTAATAATGGAAGGCAAAGCAAGGCCCCCCCTTGATCGACCAGTAAACACATTTTGAATCGTCTCTTGACAGATACGGCCCAAATCCATAGCCATTCCTTCCACGATGCAATACACAAGAATCGCCCTTTCACGTGTGACCTCATGATCATGGTCTGTGGGCTTCAGTCGAGCACAGACGAGAGCGTACCATCTCTTGGCATCACTTTTCAAATCAACCTTTCGCAACTTGGAAGGTTTAAAATCACTTCCCAATCTCCACACAGCTCCCTCGACACAGATAGATTGGATAATAGCATCATAATCAATGTCCCCAGATTGATATGCCACATACTCATCATTATCTATTGGCGGAATCTGAAAGAGAGTATTAATGGCAACCGAATCAAACGGCACCATGTGTCCTCTGACTAATACTTTGAAGTCAACGTGTTTAACTTTCAGATTGGCATAAAACTCTCGCACCACTGAAATAACAGCTTCTTGAGGCTGCTTAACAAATTGAAGCCATTGACGCTGTATCGCCTCATCCCCGACATTGCATCTAATAATTCCATTTGGCTCAAAACCAATGGTAGTGTCAAATCCTCTCTCAGGAAAAATATTCTTAGAAAGAAACTCTTGATAATTTGCTTCGGCCGTTGGATTCCAAAAACGATGATTATCAAAATCAGGGGTGGAAGAAGAAGATTCCCCCAACTTTGTTTTCTTCTTAGGAGCCATAAATCAAACACTTGGCAGGCACAATAGGAACTTGCAATTCACAAGAACAATTCAACAATCTTGATACCCACAACTAATAATTCCAGTCACCCCACCTCTACACTTCAATGTAACACTACGACAATCAATTCACCCCACGAAATGACAAATCCACTCCAAAATCTCCTTCCAGTTCAAGAACCCAATAAACAGAAAAGTGGGCACACACGTGAACAGAGAACTTACCACTAGAGCAAGAGAAAAATCCACAATAACCCAGAAACGTATAGCCTTGCACCAAGCTTGATGCCTCACCCGTGAACGAGAAGTTAGAGATTAGAGGAAACGAAAATTTATAAGGTAGAGAGGATGAATTGAGAGAAAAGAACAAAAATATAGAGATAAAAAGGAGAACAATTACAATAGAAAAAGAAAGGGAGAAAAAAATGGCATTTCAGAGAGAAAAGATTTGGAAGTAAAGGAAATATAAGGTAAAAATAGAAAAAGGGAATGGGAGAAAGAAGGGAAAGAAATCGGGCAATAAGTTTAGGCGGGGCGGGCGCGCGTAAGGAACGGCGGGCGCGCATAAGGCACTGCTCATGTTCTTTTATTCGTAAAGCGACGCGCGGGCGCGCTCTGGTGACCAGCGCCCGCGCATAGCACTCTGTAGAACTGCACTTGTGTTCATTGATTTCTGGCGCGGGCGCGCATAAAGTGAAGAGGGCGCGCATAGTGCACTGTAAATAATTTTGAGATTGGCCTTTCTTCATGCGCGGGCGCGCCACAGGAGGCGCGGGCACGCATAACCGTCTGGACCAGTTCTTCAGTTGTAATTTTCGGGACACGCGGCCGCGCGTGACATTTTGGAATTGTTTCCTGAAAATGAAATAAAGGAAAAAAAAATATATAACTAACAAGGAAATGACAAAATGCAAAGCAGAAACCGAAAATACAAAATTAAAATGAAAAGGACAAATGGGTTGCCTCCCATTTAGCGCTTGTTTTATAGTCCTCAGCCGGACTTGCACCAGTTTTAAGCCGGGTCTGTGAGGAGAGTACTCTCAGTACTTCTTACTTCAGTACCATGATAATGTTTCACCCTTTGCCCGTTCACTTTTAATATTCTTCCATCTGTACATCGCAGCTCAATCACACCGTGCGGATATACCTTCTCCACCATAAATGGTCCAGACCATCTGGACTTCAATTTTCCTGGAAACAATTTTAGACGGGAGTTAAATAACAATACTTTCTGACCTGCTTCGAATTCGCCAGGTACAATGTTCTTATCATGCCACTTTTTTGTTTGTTCCTTGTAGATCTTGGCATTCTCATATGCATCATTTCGAAACTCGTCCAATTCTGTCAACTGTAATTTACGTAACTCCCCCGATGCTTCGATATCCATATTCAGCTTCTTGACCGCCCAAAATGCTTTTTGCTCTAACTCCAAGGGCAAATGGCATGCCTTACCAAACACCAACCTATACGGTGACATCCCAATCGGTGTTTGGAACGCAGTGCGGTATGCCCATAATGCGTCATCCAGCTTGAGTGCCCAATCTTTTCTATTCGTCTTCACCGTCTTCTCTAATACTTGCTTGATTTCTCGGTTAGAAATTTCCGCTTGACCATTGGTTTGCGGATGATATGCACACGCCACCTTATGCCTGACACCATACTTAGCGAGCAAGGTATTAAAAATTTTATTACAAAAGTGCGTACCTTCATCACTGATTATTGCTCGTGGTGTCCCAAACCGTGTAAAAATGTTCTTCTGCAAAAATTTTACTACAACACGAGCATCATTAGTAGAGGTGGCCATTGCTTCCACCCATTTCGACACATAATCCACTGCTAATAGGATATAAGTGTAGCCAAAAGAAGGGTGAAAAGGACCCATAAAATCAATACCCCACACATCAAATAATTCAACTTCTAAAATGTTTGTGAAGGGTAATTCATGCTTTCGAGAAATATTTCCCGTTCTCTGGCACTTATCACATGATTTCACTAAGGTATAACTATTTTTAAATAACGTAGGCCAATAAAAACCAGATTGTAATACCTTAGAGGCAGTTCGGGTGGCTCCAAAATGTCCTCCATAGGGAGAGGAATGGCATTGTTCCAAAATTTCAGCTGCCTCTTGCCCCGCCACACATCGTCTAATCACTTGATCAGCACAACGTTCGAAAACATAGGGATCATCCCATAAATAGAACTTAACGTCATGAAAAAACTTCTTCTTTTGGTGTCGATTCAACTCTGGAGGCATAACACCACAAGACAAAAAATTCGATATATCAGCAAACCAAGGGGTATAGGAACTTACCTCAAAGATCTGTTCATCCGGAAACAGTTCCTTTATGCTTTCCTCCTCCTTCACGTTCTCTAACTCCAATCTCGATAAGTGATCTGCAAATTGATTTTCACTTCCCTTCTTATCCTTGATTTCAAAGTCAAACTCTTGTAACAGTAGGATCCACCTTATCAAGCGTGACTTAGCGTCCTTTTTGGCAAACAAGTAGCGAATCGCTGCATGGTCAGTATAAACAACTACTTTAGTACCAATTAAATATGGACGGAATTTATCAAAAGCAAAAACTACTGCAAGCATCTTTTTTTCTGTAGTAGTGTAGTTTTGCTGGGAGGCATCCATGGTGCGGCTGGCATAATATATGGCTCTGAAAATCTTATCTCTCCTCTAGCCTAATACGGCGCCCACTGCATAGTCACTAGCATCACACATAAGCTCAAAGGGCTCCTTCCAATCCGGTGCAATCATGATGGGTGCTGTGGTTAACGCTGTCTTTATCTTTTCAAAGGCCTGCAAACAATCATCATCAAAAATGAATGTAGAATCTTTTTCAAGTAAATTACACAGGGGTTTTGTGATTTTAGAAAAATCCTTGATGAAACGCCGATAAAACCCTGCATGGCCTAAAAAACTTCTGATGTCTTTTATGTTCTTTGGAGGTGGAAGCTTCTCGATTGCAACCACTTTAGCTCGATCCACCTCTAATCCATTGGATGACACTTTATGTCCAAGGACAATGCCCTCTTGAACCATAAAGTGACATTTTTCCCAATTTAGCACTAAATTTTTTTCCTGACACCTCTGCAAAACAAGAGACAAATTATGCAAGCAATGATCAAAAGAGGTACCAAATACAGAAAAGTCATCCATAAAAACTTCCATCACGTCCTCCACCATATCTGCAAAAATCGCCATCATACACCGCTGAAAAGTTGCAGGTGCATTACACAATCCAAAAGGCATCCTCCTGAAAGCAAACGTGCCATAGGGACACGTAAAAGTGGTCTTCTCCTGATCCTCTGGTGCTATAGCAATTTGATTATAACCTGAATATCCATCTAAGAAGCAGTAATAGCAATAACCAGAAAGTCTATCAAGCATTTGATCAATGAAAGGAAGTGAAAAATGATCCTTACGAGTAGCTTTGTTCAACTTCCTATAGTCTATACAAACTCGCCAGCCAGTTACTGTACGTGTGGAGATTAACTCATTATTTTCGTTTTTAACTACAGTAATCCCACCCTTCTTAGGCACCACTTGGACCGGAGATACCCAACTACTATCAGAAATAGCATAAATCACTCCCGCATTCAGCAACTTTAAAACTTCTTTCTTAACTACCTCTTTCATGGAGGGATTCAACCGCCTCTGATGATCAACATAAGGAGTATAAGACTCTTCCATCAAAATTTTATGCATGCAAATTGTTGGACTAATACCCTTAATGTCAGAAATTGACCACCCTAAAGCAGTTTTAAATTTTCTCAGAACTCGCAACAATTTATCTTTTTCTACATCAGACAAACGAGCAGATATAATAACAGGACAAGTAGAATTTTCACCAAGGAATTCATAACATAGGTGCGCAGGCAATGCTTTCAGATCATGAGTTTCAGGAGATACCTCAGGTGCACTATTTTCCAATGCTTCAGATTCCTTAGAACTCACCATTTTTTCTTTCGGAGCGCTGTCTAGGAATATATTTTGTTCATGTAACTCCCAATCTTCTTCCTTATCAACCACCTCGTCCGCCACCAAACACCTTTCTAGTGGGTCATTACTTCCTGCACATGAAAAGGAATTATGAGAATTAACAATTTCAATGCTCTTACATGTACTCACCTCGCTTGGCTCCCTCATGGTATGATAAATGTTGAAAATCACAGCTTCACCACCAACACGAAGTGTGAGCTCTCCTTTATGGACATCGATCAGTGCGCGTGAAGTAGCTAGAAAGGGTCGTCCAAAGATCAAAGGAGTTTCTTCATCTTCATCCATGTCTAAAATTACGAAATCTGCAGGAAAGATGAACTTGTCGACCTTCACCAAAACATCCTCCACAATACCTCGAGGATATGTGAGACTCCAATCAGCCAACTGTAAAGTGATGGTGGTTGCCCTGACTTCTCCAAGCTCTAAGGTCCTGTAGACAGAAAAGGGCATCAAATTAATACTTGCTCCTAAATCACATAACGCTCGATTAACTTTAGAACCACCAATAAAACAAGGGATAGTAAAACGCCCTGGATCCTTAAGCTTTTGTGGCAATTTTTTCTGCAGGATTGCACTACATTCTTCTGTCAAATTCACCACTTCATTGTCTTGCAATCTTCTCTTCTTGGACATTACATCTTTGATGAACTTTGCATAGTTAGGCATTTGTTCCAAGGCATCTGCAAATGGAATATTGATGTGTATCTTCTTAAAGATATCTAGAAACTTGGAAAATTGCTCATCAAGTGCCTTCTTCTTAAACCGCTGTGGGTATGGAAGTTGTGGCTTGTACATCGGTTTAGAGTCAGATCCTTCTTGGGCTCTTCAACCACAATTTCTTCAGCCACTGGTTCTTCTACTTCTTTTTCTCTGCACTTCTCTTCATCTTCTAACTTCTTCCCACTTCTTAACTCAACTTCTTTGCATTGTTCTTTTGGATTCACTTCAGTATTGCTGGGAAACTGCCCTCTATTTTGATCCTTCAAAGCATATGCAAGCTGTCACTACAAGAAAAACGCAAAAAGACAACGGATTTTATCTGTTGTCGTAGGGGGTTAAAAACTGTTGTAACTGAGGGTATTGTTAAAAGTACGCACCTACGACAACGGATAAAATCCGTTGTCGTAGGTGCATATACGACAACGGATTTTATCCGTTATCGTTAGGGGCGAATCCGTTGTCTTTGATAGAAACGACAACGGATTTTATCCATTGTCGTAGGGGCGTGCTTTTAACAATACCATCAGTTACAACAGTTTTAGACCCCTACGACAACGGATTTTATCCGTTGTTGTTTTCCATATAAAAAACAAAAAAAAATTAAAAAATATATACAAATTTCAATATTATAAATAAACCAAAATTTAAAATTTCAAAAATAAAATTTAATATATAATTTTTTAGTATTACAAATCACTCAAAATTAGAATTCTAATTCAATACAAATCGGAACATTCAAACATCAAATATACAACTTGCAGCAATTTCCCGAGCTCCTCATTGTTCCTCATGGCTCATGGCCAACAGCAAGTGTCTCGAGATTATCCTGTTCTTGTTATCACACACAGCATTTCCAACCAATTCCAACACCTTCAATCACTAACCAAAATGTTGGATAAAAAAACGAAATATATTAATACTAACTTGGTGTCGAGGCCTAAAAGTATTTTACAGGACAACACCTACACATATTATTTCATCAACCATATCTGAAATTTGAAACCACCACTTACCACCATTAATATATTATACGAGTCAATAATTATGCAATGTTTCAATATCACTATTTCACCATGCTAGCATTTGGAAGGCCCATTTAACATATTTTTCACGGAACAAGGATGCCAAATTTTATTGAGGAAAATGTAATCTCGAAGTAGCCATAAAATGCAAGCATAAATTATGCACTACCTTCATTATACGTGTATGGAACACATTTGAGAGGTACAAGGAACCTGCTAGAATACCAGAGATCCCTGGTAGCATAGATCTTTTCCAGGATGACAAGAGGAGCTGCAAGATAGCAATTAGCAAAGTTAGCATAATAATAAGTATAAAGAAAAAGGTAACGACATAAAAGAATGAATAGGCTGGTACCTAAACTCAAGAAACAAAATGATACTAAACAAATCAAAACAAAGGCCAAACCCTCAATTCCGAATTTGTTGACCGAAGCCCAGGCTTTCATGAAAGGAACAATCGAGCTGGAGTCTCCGATGGCGTGGTGATTGGAGAAACCCAGGCAGATTCCATGGTCTGGGAACAGTGTCACCTGCACAGCTAACACAGGGAAAACCACAGCATCCGTCGAATGAGTAGCCGGCGGGAGATTCGGAACACAGGCGTACAACTCGTCGGCAACTCGAGGGTGGTTCCCGGTGAGGTGATTGAAGTCTTTCATGCATTCGGCTATGGTAAGCGACACAGAGTCTCCCACCACGAATCTCGAATAGGGCCTGCTGGAATCCAGAGGATGGACGATAATCCCAGAAAGTCGCATGAAATGCTTGAGCGTCTGGAGCAACGATTCCTTGAGTTTGGGGACGATGGATTCAACGAAAAAAGACTTGGAGATGGGGAAATCGAAGAACATCAGAAGCTCCACTGGGTGGAAATAGATACATACCTCATCAAACACCTTCCTGGAAAAATATATATATACATCAATCACGGTTCAAGTTCCGGATTCTCGGTGAAAATGTAAACCTCATCAAACCCCTTCCTGGAAATATAAGAAAAAAGAAAACAAGGAAACAAGTTACTTGATGGTCAAATTACTATAAATTCACCAATGTCTTTATTATTATTATTATTTTTGTAAATTTTTCAGATATTAACTTTTTCACATATTTTTGGGCATAGTGATAATATTTGAGAATGGTTACAATCCCATGAGAAAATTAATTTAAGCTAGCAGTTCTAAAGTTCCTATTATTTTAAATATGTGTGTGTGCACAATAACTCTTTTTCATTTCCGATCAGAATTTCAACAGTTGGATTAAACTAATAATATAACAATATTTGACCCAAAAAATAGTACATAAAATTTAGATCATATTAGTCACATGATGCGTAAACACTACATTAACTCTAGCAAGAATAATATTAAAAAATGGTTCACCAAAAAATTGAGAAAGTGGAGCTCGCACATTATGACAGTGAAATATGAGGTAGGAATTAATGCAAACTACTAGATGGAGTAGAATCTATTCGGTGAAGAATCATTCATTAAAGAATTGATGATCATATATACCCATAAATCCGCATTATTCACAACTCACCTCTGAATGTATGCATCCCCATGAGAAAAAAGGTTGTTTAGTGTTCCTTGGTTTTCCGCCGCAACCTCTGTATTCATACAATTCACAGGAAGTATATACACATCTTGGCACCCTCTGAAATGAAGTTTCGAGAGGTACACTGCCACAAGTAACAACCTACAGTACACAATCACTCTATGATGTAAAGTGTAAGAAAAAATCACTGAGGAGAGCAGAGCACCAATGCTTAACAAGATTTAGGCCACATCCAGCAAACAGTTTAGCAGCATAATAGAAACTGGGAGAGCACCAATGTTTAACAATATTCCAAAAGCAAAAGACCAAGAATCTCCGTATTAGTAACTCAAACATGTTTACATGGTGAATTGGTTGGAGGATGAAACTTGAGTTCTTGTAACACTCTACGCCTCCAAAGACATCTCTAAGAAAATGAGATCAGATTCAGAACTATCTTATATTTTCCAAGTTTAAAGAGAAAAGTCACACAAGGCAAAGCTAAAGGTGACGATAAAATAATCATTCAAGTCCTCAACAAGGTTAAAAATAAAAAGATAAAGCAATACGAAGCCACGTACACAAATTGAAGCACAATGTATCGCCTTTTCTCAGCGAATAACACTGCAAAAGTAGAAAATTCCAGCGGCCACCATTTTTTACCTGAAAATTAGCACAGAAAATGCCAAACCAAAACTTACCAAAACTTACAAGTATTAATATAATATATGAAGTAGAATGGAGTGTTTCCTGTATATGAATAATAAGTTAAATATCAAGTCCTATCTAGCTAGCTAGATCACAAGAACATGGTAATTAAAATCTGCTACCTCAACTTATGCCAACTAGCCATACCCTCCCCCCTCCCCACCCCGAGAGAGTATACATGGGTGCCAATATGTATCCTAAATCCTAATCATGTATCTTCTTTATTTTTCTTACATTCCATCCTTTACACACAGTCGGACTGATGGTTGTGTCTCGCCACTGTCGAGTTCTCGATCTTCAAAGCCCCTTCAGCTGTTGAACTAATCCGGCTAGTGCAGCCAACTTCTTGAATGCATTCGCAACGACCACATAAGATGCTTTGGCGGTCGATATCATTCTTGTCAACTGCAAAACGGAAGAGTAAGTTACAAGTTAGCTCTAACTTGTGTTGATTGATATGCTTGCAAGTTGAATCATATATCAAGATGTGTGGAATTCATGAACCTCACATTTATGAAGTTTCAAATTCTTGGAAGCTTGATGATTTGTTTATTTTAATTTTTTTTTTTTTGTATATGGACCAAGTATGGTTTATAAGAAGCTCACCGGAGGCGATTAAGGAAGCCAAATTAATGTTGATATTATCAATCTCTACGACCTCTTCACCAGTGGTGCTCAACTGCCAAAACAATGGCCAAAAGAGATTTCAGCAACTGCCTAGGAAATGTCTTTATGCCAATTTGCCTGCAAATTATTTATAGTGCAGAAGCAGACAAGTAAATCATAAGGATGCACTTCAAATCTTGTGAGCCGCAAATGTCTTTATGTAGAATCAATAGATTTTTATCACCATAATTTTTAAAACATATATATATTACAATTTATTTTTATTAGCTCCTCGTTTACGTTACCAAATTTCATTCTCATTCTTAGATACACCTCAGCGAATTTAACAAAAAAAGACAAAGAAACACCACAACAAAAAAAAATAAATACCCGTTACTTACTCTAATTTTTTTCTCCGGAGTTAGAGCAGCCCCAATGCTCACCAGAATATATCCAAACACGGCTGAAACGAGCTAAAAAGAGTGGAATGTTTCAGAATGGTTTCCTAAACTTTGATTCCAAGCTAAAACACTTCTAATCAACCCAAAATGGCTAATAAAGGATAAGGGCAGTCACCTGGTGCAGAATCAACCACGAACATGGCTTCGAGACACGCACAGTAGGGATCCTAACTGAATGGAGGTCGGACGACCTATTTCCGGTGATCGATCGGCGAGTATGGTGCCGGAGCAAAGCTGGGTCGAAGGGGCGATGGATTGCGGCTAGGGTTTGGATTTCCTTTTCTTTCTTTTGTTCTTTGTTCTGTTAAGGAAGCTTGTAGGTAAATGTGTTAAATACGTAAGTTATCAGGTTTTTTTAAAATAATTTTTTTAAAAAAAAAAAAAAAAGAAAGGACAACGGTTTAGACAAAAGTGTTGTCTTACACTACATAAAACAATAAAAAAAGACAACGGTAAAAAAAACCGTTGTCGTAGAGCTTCAAAAAAATGCACATAGACAACGGTTAATTAAAACCGTTGTCATAGGCCTAAAAAACCCGCTCATAGACAACGGTTTTTAAAACCGTTGTCTTTTACACATATAAGACAACGATTTTTAAAAAATTGTTGTCTTCTTTCATTTAAATAAGGCCAACGACAACGGTTTTTGTAAAAACCGTTGTTAAAAGTCAAAAGACAACAGTTTGTGTATAAAACCGTTGTCTTTTTAGTGTGGTTAATTAGCATATTTGTTGTAGTGTGTCCAATCTGTGTCTCCATGGATTTCATCATAGCTCCTAAACTGCACATGTGTGTCTCAATGCTGTCCATTCGAGTTTCAGTCCTCGACATTCGCTTGTTAGATTCAGTAACAAATGTAGACACCATATCTTCCAACGACGCTTTACCTTCCCCTTGATTTGTGTTGAATCCCGGAGGGGGTTTCAACACATTCTTGTTGTTGGCATAAGAAAGGTTTTCATGGTTACGTAAACCAGGATGATAAGTATTAGGAGGAGGGTTACCTCGATAATTTCCATAGCCTCTAGGATTGATATATTGAGCTTCCTCAGGTGGATGAGATTCTTCTATGGCAACTGATACACCTGCAGGTTCTGCGATATTCACCTTGTTCAGAGAAGCAACTTGTGTACTCAACGCAGATAACTGTGCAGTAATGGATGTAAGAGGATCCACACTGTACACTCCCTTCTTGACTCCCGTACGTTCAGATGGCCATTGATAACTATTGATAGTCATCTGTTCCAGCATATCATAAGCTTGAACGGGGTCCTTGGCAAATATAGTACCTCCAGCAGCAGAGTCCACCGACATTCTTGTATGCGTATTTAATCCATTGTAGAAAAACTCTATTTCTTCCCAATCTGCAATATTATGATTAGGACAATGCCTTAACAAATCTTTGTACCTTTCCCATGCCTCATATAGATGTTCAGAATCATGCTGTTGGAAGGTACTGATCTCAATCTTCAACTGGGTTGCTTTGGATGGTGGAAAGAATTTCTCTAAGAATTTCACAGCCATGCCTTCCCAAGTTGTTATGCGTCCTAGCGGCAATGCCTGCAGCCAACTCGGTGCCTTGTCCCTGAGAGAAAAAGGAAACAAACGTAAGCGTATTATATCTGTTGGAGAACGGTGATCAGATCAATTAGGATTGATACCCGGTGCAGCGGAAGTTTAAAAATTTTATATGGAACGATTCCATAATGGGTATCAAAACTTAACGATTAAATTGTGCGTGTAAAAATTAAATAACAATTATAAATTTTTACCTCCAATCTCGAATCGAGATTATGGACACCAACAGATTGCTCTGCTCTTGTTGTATCTCCCAGGAACTGATGGACGAACTGTTCTTCAATCAGGTCCACGAACAGAGATTTAATCCCTCTGATAGATTGCACTAGAAAATTTATCAGAAGTTTCTACGAAGAGAATTAACGAATTTGATCCGTTAAACCAGACTGAAAATTCAAAATTCACAGGCTGGATTTTCCCGAGCAGAGAGGGAGGGGGCGGCCACTTTAGAGAGAAAAACAACTAGGTTTTCGAAAATTGTGACCTCTGTTGTGTAATTTCTGTACTGCAATAACTTATTTATAATGTGGGCTGCTAACAGCTTAGGGCCCATTAGTCATAAGTTCAAGCCTGACAAGCAAAGCCCGCATGTTCAGAAATTAATATAAAATTCATCGTGACTCAGATTGATAAACCAATTTCACCAATGTGCACAGAAACCATTTCTGCATCTTTTAAAGTCAAGATAAATTTTTCTGAATCCGAATTCAGTGATTTCCAAAAATGCCCATCCCTATGTCATTTTAGGAAATCTTACTCCTCTACTCTTAAATAAGAAGTCCAACTTCTTTGTTCATTAAATTTAACTCTTTAAATTTAACTATCTCAACGGGGATTAAAAATCCATTACTCTGTGTGACCCTCAATGGTTCAGGGATACAGCTAGCCGTGGGCTCACAACTCCTTGTGACTCGGAACAACAATTTCCGACTTGCCCATCGAATCATGGTAAGAGCGCCTAGCAACATCGCCCCATGATTCCCTATGTATCACTGATAGTGCCTGCAAGAACCAATAGATTTTGGTTAGCGTACAGTACGGTCCCTTCATCCATATATCCCGATTGAATCAACAACCATTGGTAAATCGAGAGTCGTTCGAGATTCGATAACTATGCAATGCATCTTGAAGATCAAATAGTGACATCGTATGTCACTAGTAGAAAAATCGCTTAAGACTTCGGTTAATAACCGAAGTCGTAGGCACTTAATTACCGAAGTAGTGTCACGTGAAGTAATAGGGTACCTTTTTACCTCGCTGAATCGCCTAAGTCTTATACCTTAAATTACCGAAGTCTTTGGTCATTTTTTGGAAGCAGAATTGGACCGGTGCCGAAGTAAAAACATATATTTTACTTCGCTCATTTCATAAGTTACGAAGTAAAACATATACTTATACTTCGTCAATTAAAGAAATTGCCGAAGTAAAATGTATTCTTTTACTTCGATTTTTAATGAAATTTTCAAAGAAAAAGATATGCTTATACTTCGGCAATTTCACTAATTGACGAAGTAAAAGACATTCTAAAAAACAAAAAAAAATATTTAAAAATAATATAAAATTTTCAATATTATAAATAAACCAAAATTTAAAATTTCAAAAATAAAATTTAATATACAA
This sequence comes from Henckelia pumila, assembly GCF_033568475.1. Classification (NCBI taxonomy): domain Eukaryota; kingdom Viridiplantae; phylum Streptophyta; class Magnoliopsida; order Lamiales; family Gesneriaceae; genus Henckelia; species Henckelia pumila. Next base: position 2,950,022 of record NC_133120.1, read on the forward strand.
TTTTTTAGTATTACAAATCACTCGAAATTAAATTCTAATGTAATGCACACTACAAAAAAATACAAATCACATCTTTGTGTTGATCAATAAACTAAGCATAAACAATTAAATGCTGTAAGAACAACGCTACAACAATTCACAAGCCAAACGCCAATTGGCACATGCACACACAAACAAAAAGCTGACCTCCTGTGTTCTCTTATAATTCTCTTGAACTATAAAAGCTTTCTGAGTAAGACGTTCCTTCTCATTTTTTAACTCTTCAATTCCCTTTGTCAGTTTCTTCATCATTTTATGGCCTGTCTCTATTTGAACTTTGCGACGGTTGATTTCAGTGCACTTTTATCAATATCTTGTTCAAGCAAAAATATAGTGTTCCAACTAAATATGCACATCGAGGAAAATTTGGTGGATTATTACTCGATATACGACTTTAATGATCACCAGCATTCTATGCTTACAGACTGAATTTTGCTAACCACGGACTTCTGGTTTTTCAATTTCACTCCACCAGCATTTTCTATTTTATTCTGAAGCTCCAACGCCTACATAAGTGACTTAAGAAGTAACAGATCTGTGCAGTGCCAATTTGTATGACAAGATCGACGTTTAAAGAGAGAGTAATTGTCATTAATACTAACTAGTAATATTAATATGCCAAGTGACAAACCTTCTCCTTCAGGCTTTGAACCAAGCATAAGCCTATTGATTTCTCTCTCTTCAGCACATATCATGTTACCCAGCTCCTCTAGCCTATCAACCTCATCCTGGATTGGGACAGAAGCAGCATTGAGAGAATCCATTTGTTTTTCTAGATCATCAAGTTGTAATTTCAGACTGTCCACTTGATAGAAACAAATAGTCAGATTTAGTATACAATTAACATAGGAATTATGACAAGAAAATAAAAACACTAGAGCACCTCTTTTTTACTTTTTGCTAATTCCATTTCCAGGTGTGCAATTGTTTTCTCTGAGGCTTGGTAACTCTTTACAGCACCGGCAATTTTGTTGCGTAGATTACTGAGTCTTTTAAAAAAATCAGAAAGCTATTTTTCAGCATTTGCCACTGCTTCTCCTGACACACTGGCAAATCGAATAGATGAACCCATTTTACCTCCACGTGGCTTGTTTCCTCCACCAGTCAAAGTACCGGATTTTTCAAAAAGAGCACCATCAAGTGTTACGATGCTCAGGGGTATCAACTGGTACTTGACGCAAAGTGGTTGATAACTGGTACGCTCAAAAAGCATTTTTCAAGTTGTTCAACCTTTGAATCATATCAAGCCGATGCAGAGTACTTAGATACATATATATTTACATCAATATCCAAATTTCGCAACTAAAATAAGAGAGCCTACACATGCATTTATATGTAAGATCTCATTCTCCTCCATGTACTGTTGCTCCTGCCAAAAAAAAAACATCAACAAAGTGAACTTTTGCCTTACCATATTTATCCAGAACCTTAATGAGAAATCAACTAGTGCACAAAACAAGAGAATAATCGGCACACTTGATTCCATGATTGTTCAAGTTTCTAGAATAATATCGCAGATCTTCACGACTCATGCGCTTGAGATCCATCCCCAACACCTGCAAGAAAAAAAATCACAAGCAAAGATAGAAACCACGGATATGTTTTCGACAAATACAAGAATATCATTGTTTGTACTGTAACAAACTCGAGTTTTCTTGATGAGCTCACATTTCCTAGCTAGAATTTCCATTCTGCCATGGGACGCGGTGCAGGGCATGGCCTCGATTGACCAAAAAACCCCGGAACTCACAGTTTTAGGAACAAACATATTCAAAATGATATGAGCTATATATGGACTAAGGAAAATTATATAATTTTACAAAAACCAAAGTCAATAAAATGGGACATAATTTCAAGTTTAAAATATGCTTTTCTCCATCCAGTGAAAACAATAAGAAGAGAATGGCAGTTAATAAACAAAAACAGAGGCATTCATCCCCTTTCTCCTCAAACAAAACACTATGAGAAATAGTAAACAAACAATAACATACTACAAATTAAAGAACCGAAGCAAAAAAAATCCTACTAAATTAGCAATATTTGCATTTGATAGACCTCGCTGAATTGGGAAAAAAACTAAACTTCTCAATTCTCAGACATATTAACCTCTTACAAGATAAATTGAATAGCTCTGTAAAATGAAGATTAGGAACATACCAACCTTGTAAAAAGGAGGTACAACCAGAACAGTACGAATAAAAATAACCTCAACTCAAAGATAACACATGATGGTGATCGAAACAGTACGAATGAAAAATATGCAGAAGATTTTTATCTTAAACAGTCTCTGGAGCACGAGTCAGCTCTATTAAAAAGAGCAATTCTCCCATACGACTTTAAAAAATATGAAGCATTGCTTCAAGTTTTTGAAATGCACTCAACTGTGAAGTACATGTATATATTCTCAAACCTTGTGCAAATCAGAACTACATTCAAAAGAAAGACCTTCAAGTGCTTTTGCCAACACCTGTGCAGCAAGTTACAAAAATTTAAGAGAAAGAAATCAAGCGTTGGTCAATATCCTAGAATATTCTCACCAAGTAACACTTTACTAACTTAAATGGCAACTTCATAATCCATTTCAATTTTTTATGCTAACAATATTTTTTTCGGAAATTAAACAATACAATGGCGATTGTTACAAGACTTTCTTAATTAGCAATATTTTCATGGACATAAATTAATTTTAATTTTGAGAATGCGGGAAACTGGCCTGAAGAGGGAAACCTGCACTAAATTTGCTGGCCACCACATGGCTGCTAGTTCCACCAGATACCTTCTAAAAATTCCAGCCCATCCAAATCCCAGCACTACCATTCAAAACCCAATCATTACAAGTGCAACACATCACACACACACAAATATATATATATATATATATCTTCTAAATATGATTATATATTCACAAATGAAATTAAACATAAAGTACTACCTACCTAGCTAATAATTCATAAAAATCGATCCTAGATAAATAATTAATAATTACTTGTGTTGTGATGACAACAATAAGAGACGAATACGATGAGGTGCTGCTTATAGAAAAATCAAAACAAGCAATTTTAATTAATTTCCAAGGAAAGGAGAATATTATTAATTTAATTTGGTGGCCATGAGGATATATTAAATGATTACCTCCATTGTTCCCTTTGTATGTGCTGGGCTCAAAATTGGTGACCGCTTCCCTTCAGTTGCACTTGATAGCAGCCTTGTCGTATGCTCTGATCAACATGCAATAAAATTAATTAAGATCAAACAAATTTAAGACTATGTGTAAGTGACGTGCTGATCTTGTACATGAATATTATTCACCTTAGCTTCTATCTCACTGTCAAACAATCCAAGATAGACATACCTGCAATGCAACATAATATAACATAACATAAAAATGATGAAATCATTATAAATATGGGTACTTGTTGTGATGCCATCTTACTTCTTGCTAAGAAACTTCCCCATCCGTGCTTCCCACCGTCCACATTTGTGCAATGTAACTCCCCTATACCTTGAACTCCCTCTGGAGAAACCTGTGCTCTGGCGCCGACGTATGTGCACAAATTATTACTTGGTTAAATTCTTCATCTAAATATGGATCAGAGAAAGTGAAAAAGTCCCAATATAATTAATATATATATATATATATGCATGAGCTAGCTAGAGTCAGTCAGTTCATGAAATCCTCAAACAATTAACGTGATCAAGATCTTCTTCATAATCCCCCACCATGAAATTGATATCTGCTTCCGGCCCATATGAAACTGCTCCTTCGAAAGGGCACCAACAGGTGTACCTATTTCTAAAAGAGGCTTATTTCTGCTTCCTGACCCCGTTCCCCCATCTTGTTCCTGTGGTAGGAGTAATTGCAGCGCCGCGACGGTATCCGTAACCGGTGTCTTCAAGACCATTTTGTTTCAAATTCTGAAAATCGATGCTGAGATGTACTCCACAGATTTCCAACAAACACAAATACAATCCTTTGCAAGAGGACCTAAGAAAATCGAACGAAATCATGAATAAATAGAAGAAAGAAAAATATCATTTTGAATAGAATTAAATCAGTCATACCTATTTTTGGCGAGGCACATAGACTTTCACCCATCTAAATTGATCAAATCTGGAGAGTTTCGTCTACGTATATTAACAATTGAAAAAACCCAAGGTACAAAATTTGTGAGTATTGTTTCACAAATCAAAGTAAAGTAAATCTCACGATGCCGAAAGTGACAGTGATCGAGAACACGGCGGACTTCACTTTCCCTATTCCCATCGGCCCATATTCCTTCGACTGGAAAAATTTTCTCTAATTTTCACGACGCAAGGTTTAGAAACATATAAACTCGGCAGCTTGAGGATTTACACATATTTATGGCGAGATTTATCCAGATTCATGGCGAGGAGCCAAAAGTGACGGGAAAGAAAAACTAGAGAATGGAGATGAGAAAGCCCTAACTTGATTGAACGAGAGAAAGAGATTAAAATTTAAAAAGAAACTAGTTTTTCCTATCCTATTACTTCAGCTTAAGAAATTATAAATTTAATTTGATAACTTTTTACTTCGTCAAATACAAAATCCGAAGTAAAATGTTACTTAAAATTTTAGTGAAGCCCGCGTTTTTCAATGGGCGAAGTCTAAAGTAGGTTTTTACTTCATTAATTTTATTACCGCAGTAAATAACTATATATTACTTCGGCAATAGTGATTGCCGAAGTAAAAAATACCGAAGTATTTTAACAATTTTCTACTAGTGTGTGCTACTAAGAAACCATTTCTTAAAACACATCATGTACTCTGGCCAGAGATTCGTCACACTAATATCTCCTCAGATTGCATAGGATATCCACACTCGCAAGTATGTGGTGAATCCTTGACAACAAAGCATCGACTCCTATATGTGTTGTAACTGTACCCAATCCCGACACCTGATGACCCCAATAGAGTCGGTAAACGAGTCAAAGCACAGTACTAGCATATAGAGTCTCAATGATGTTTCAAGTAGTAAGGACTGATGGTGTACAACCAAAACCGCGGACTTTATCCACTCGATAAGTGATAACCACTTGGAAAGTCCGGATAGGGTAGTTCGATCATTCATCGTATGAATATCCATTTGCATGCTTTGAACATCTCTATGTTCCATAACAATGAAACGTGATACTCGACATCGCAAATGCTAGTCTCAATCTCGAGCGATCCTTATCCTTATTAACGGACGGCTCAATCGACTAGGAACCATTTAGAATATACAGTGACTATAAGATGTGTTTCATGATAGACATCCCCATGTACTACCACATCTTACATACACTATAGTATATTCAAGGTCTTTATCAAAACAACAAGTATATTACAATATAACAATATGAAGAAAGATAAAGTCATTGTCATTAATAAAAGTGTAAATTATATTAAACAAAAGATTGTTTATACAAAGAGTCATCAAAGCCCTTAGCCACAAGTTGGCTCACCGGGCACCCACTCTTTCAATCTCCCACTTGCCCTAAAGCCAACTAGTCATACTACGTAGACCCATTGCTTCGCAATGTTTGTCAAATAATGGTCCTGGCAAGGGCTTAGTAAGTGGATCAGCGATATTGTCTGCAGAGGCCACTCTTTCGACAGTGCTGTCTCCTCTTTCCACGATCTCCCGGATGATGTGGTATTTCCTCATTACGTGTTTGGATCTTTGATGAGACCTTGGTTCCTTTGCCTGAGCAACGGAACCCGTGTTGTCACAGTACACCGGGACTGGACCAACAACTTCCGGAATAACGCCCAACTCTTGGACGAAATTCCTCATCCAAACGGCCTCTTTAGCAGCAGCTGATGCTGCAATGTATTCTGCCTCAGTGGTGGAATCCGCTGTGGTGTCCTTCTTGGAACTCTTCCAAGAGACAGCACCTCCATTGAGCATGAACACAAATCCAGAGGTTGACTTCGAGTCATCCACGTCACTTTGGAAGCTAGAGTCGGTATAGCCTTCCAATTTCAGTTCTCTTCCTCCATATACCATGAACATATTCTTAGTCCTTCGTAAGTACTTAAGAATGTCCTTCACGGCTTTCCAATGCATTTGACCGGGATTAGCTTGATATCTGCTCGTGACACTCAGAGCAAATGCTACATCCGGTCTGGTAGATATCATCCCATACATGATACTACCTATGGCTAACGCATATGGTACATGTGTCATTTTCTCTATCTCTTCATCAGTCTGAAAGAGTGGGTGCCCAGTGAGCCAACTTGTGGCTATGGGCTTTGATGAGTCTTTGTACAAACGATCTTTTGTTTAATGTAATTTACACTTTTATTAATGGCAATGACTTTATCTTTCTTCATATTGTTATATTATGATATACTATTGTTGTTTTGATAAAGACCTTGAATATACTATAGTGTATGTAAGATGTGGTAGAACATGGGGATGTCTATCATGAAATACATCTTATAGTCACTGTATATTCTAAACTGTTCCTAGTCGATTGAGCCGTCCGATAATAAGGATAAGGATCGCTCGAGTTTGAGACTAGCTTTGCGATGCAGAGTACCACGTTTCATTGGTAGGGAACATGGAGATGTTCGAAGCATGCAAATGGATATTCATAGGATGAATAATCGAACTACCCTATCCGGACTTTCCAAGTGGTTATCACTTATCGAGTGGATAAAGTCCGCGGTTTTGGTTGTACACCATTAGTCCTTACTACTTGAAACATCATGGAGACTCTATATGCTAGTACTGTGCTTTGACTCGTTTACCGACTCTATGGGGGTCATCAGGTGTCGGGATTGGGTACAGTTACAACACATATAGGAGTCGATGCATTGTTGTCAAGGATTCACCACATACTTGCGAGTGTGGATATCCTATGCGATCTGAGGAGATATTAGTGTGACGAATCTCTGGCCAGAGTACTTGATGTGATTTAAGAAATGGTTTCTTAGTAGCACATGCGATGTCACTAATTTGATCTTCAAGATGTATTGCATAGTTATCGAATCTTGAGCGACTCTCGATATACCAATGGTTGTTGATTCGATCGGGATATATGGATGAAGGGACCGTACTGTACGCTAACCAAAATCTACTGGTTCTTGTAGGCACTATCAGTGATACCTAGGGAATCATGGGGCGATGTTGCTAGGCGCTTTACCATGATTCGTTGGGCAAGTCGGAAATCGTTGTTCCGAGTCACAAGGAGTTGTGAGCCCACGACTAGCTGTATCCCTGAACCATTGAGGGTCACACAGTGTAATGGAGTTTTAATCCCCGTTGAGATAGTTAAATTTAAAGAGTTAAATTTAATGATTAAAGAAGTTGGACTTCTTAAATAAGAGTAAGGGAGTAGGATTTCCTAAAATGACATAGGGATGTACATTTTTGGAAACCACTGAATTCGGATTCAGGAAAATTTATCTTGACTTTAAAATGTGCAGAAATGGTTTCTGTGCACATTGGTAAAATCGGTTTATCAATCGGAGTCACGATGAATTTTATATTAATTTCTAAACATGCGGGCTTTGCTTGTCGGGCCTCAACTTATGACTAATGGGCCCTAAGGTGTTAGTGGCCTGCATTATAAATAAGTTATTGCAGTACAGAAATTACACACAGTTGGTCATAATTTTGAGAGACAGTTTTCGAAAAAAACCCCTAGCTCTCTCTAGAAATTCGGCCGCCCCTCCCTCTCTCTGTCAGAGATTTTCCGGTCTGTGATTTTGAATTGCAGACAGGATTAGCGAATCAAATTCGTTATTCTCTTCGCAGAAAACTTCTGATAGATTTTCTAGTGCAATCTATCAGAGGGATTAAACCTCCATTCGTGGACCTGATTGAAGGAAAGCTTGTTCATCAGTTCCAGGGAGATACAAGAAGCGCAGAGAAATCTGTGTGGTGTCCAATAATCTCGCTTCGAGATTGAAGGTAAAATTTAATAATAGTTATTTAATTTTACACACACAAATAATTTAATCGTATGGTTGATACCCACACTATGGAATTGTTCCATACTAAAAATTTTAAACTTCCGCTGCACCGGGTATCAATCGTGATTGATCTGAACGCCAGTTACCCAGCAGTGGTATCAGAGCAATCACGATTGAGGTAAATACATGGGGGTTTCTTTGGAAGCAATTGGGCTCTACCTTTTGAGAATTATGGTTGGCTGATATTATTCGGGACCATAAGTTTGTCAATTGGACTCCATGTTCTCACTAAGGAAAAGTTTCCCGTTTTCACTAGAGGGTAGTGAAATCGTTAAAATAGTGGGAGTGAGATTCATAAAATTAAAGTCGACTATTTTATGTCTTAGTAAATTGCTTAAACAATCATTGATATATGTCTGTTTTTCTTTTCAGTATTTCATACAATGAATTCGCGTAATCCATTATTCTCGGTCCTCGAACAAAACAAGTTGACTGGCGCAAACTATACGGAATGGTTCCGGAAGTTGAAGATTGTCTTGACTTCGGAGAAGATGCTCTACGTGTTAGAGAAATCACCTCCGAAGGAAGCACCAGCTGACGTAAGTCCGGAGGAATTGGCCAAACTTGATGCATGGTGGGACCATGACATCAAGACCAAATGCTATATGCAAGCCTCGATGTCTGATGAACTCCAGAGGCGATTTGAGGACACCGTGAATGCTGCTGACATTCACGCTCAACTCAAGGAACTTTTTGGGGCTCAATCGAGGGCTGAAAGGTTCGCTACTGTTAAGGAGCTAATGACGTGTCGCATGCGTGAAGGGACTTCGGTCCGTGATCATGGGGTACGAGTGATTTGGCTCATACAGAAGTTAGCAACTCTTGATTTGGTGTTGGAGCATGAACTCAACGTGGATTTACTGCTTCTGTCTCTTCCTTCTTCGTTTGACGGATTTGTGGTAAATTTTAATATGAACAAGATAGAGGCCACCCTTGAAGAGATGGTCAATATGCTTGTGACATATGAATCCACACTAAAGAAGGATAAACCAGCTTTCTTGGTGGGCTCCTCATCTTCTGCTAAGAAGGGGCCAAGTACGAAGGGTAAGAAACGTTCTGCCCCACCCAAGAAAGTCGAACCCGAGAAGAAGCACAAGACAAAGGCTTCAAACAATGGAAAATCCAAGGATGTTTGCCATTACTGCAAGAAGCCCGGTCATTGGAAGCGCAACTGCAAGGAATATCTAGAGCAGTTGGGAACTGCAAAGGGTATGTTCTATATTGAAATAAACATTTCACTTAATACTACTTCTTGGGTATTGGATACCGGATGTGGATCTCACATTTGCAATGATTTGCAGGTGATGAAAAGAAGTCGCAGGCTTAGAATGGGTGAGACCCAGCTGAGGCTCGGGAATGGTTCCAGAGTTGAAGCTACAGCCATTGGAGATGTTTGTTTAATTTTGCAGAACGGTTTTAAGTTATTTTTAAGAGATGTTTTATTTGTTCCGGATTTAATTAAAAACATTATTTCTGTTTCTATGCTAGATAGAGATGGTTATTCTTGCAATTTTGTGAATGGGATTTGCAATATTTACAAGAATGAATGTTTGATTGGAAATGGACAACTTGAAAACGATCTATACAACTTAAAACTAAAAGACGTTCCAATAAATTATGTTGATAAACCGGCGACAACAAACAAAAGGAAAATCGATAGTCAAAACCCGGCAAACCTTTGGCACGCTAGACTAGGTCATATTTCCTCAAGGAGGATGAACAAGCTAGTGGGAGAGGGCATGTTTGATATGTCTGATATTAACTCTCTACCTACTTGTGAATCCTGCCTAAAAGGGAAAATGACTAAATCTCCTTTTAAGGGGAAACCTGAGCGTAGTCAAAATCTGTTGGATTTGATCCATACAGATGTTTGTGGTCCATTTAGAGTTGGGACTCAACATGGCCACACCTACTTCATTACCTTTACTGATGATTATTCAAGGTATGGGTATTTATATTTAATGAAATATAAGTATGAAGCATTTGAAAAGTTCAAAGAATTCAAGGCTGAAGTAGAAAATAAGCTAGGTAAAAGTATTAAAGCACTTCGATCGGATCGAGGTGGAGAATACTTAAGTACCGATTTTTTGGACTATCTAAAAGAGAATGGGATTCTCTCTCAGTGGACTCCTCCTATGACACCACAGCTTAATGGTGTATCGGAGCGTCGTAATCGAACTTTGTTGGACATGGTTCGATCCATGATGAGCTTCACTGAGCTTCCACCTTCGTTTTGGGGCTATGCGCTTGAAACGGCGGTATTGTTGTTGAAAAACGTCCACACTAAAGCAGTGGACAAAACACCATACGAGTTATGGAATGGCAAAGCTCCTAAGTATTCGTACTTAAGGATTTGGGGATGTCCTGCTTACGTGAAGCAGACAGTGGGAGATAAGTTGGATAGTCGATCCAGCTTATGTTATTTTGTAGGGTATCCGAAGAATTCAATCGGATATTATTTCTATTATCCTGCTGAAACAAAGGTGTTTGTTTCTAGGAATGCCACCTTCTTGGAGAAGGAGTTCTTATTGGATAAGAAAGGCGAGATGATGGAACTCGAAGAAGTTCGAGAAGAACCCGAAATACAAAATAACGATCCTACGCCTCAGGAACCATTACTGGACACGCCTGAACCTAGAAGATCCGAGAGGACTTCTAGACCTCCTGTTCGATATGGTCTTCTTCTTGAAGGGGATCAAGATGAACCCGACATTGGATGTGATCCAAGAAACTTCAAGGAAGCAATTTCTGATGCGGATTCAAATTTATGGCTTGAAGCTATGCAGTCTGAATTGGATTCAATGCATACAAACCAAGTTTGGTCTTTAGTAGATCCTCCTGATGGAATTGTTCCAATAGGGTGTAAATGGATCTACAAGAGAAAGTTTGGGCCTGATGGTAAGGTATTGACCTACAAGGCGCGATTGGTGGCGAAAGGTTACACTCAAAGACAAGGAGTTGACTATGATGAAACCTTTTCACCAGTTGCAATGTTCAAGTCCATAAGAATCCTTATTGCCATAGCTGCATGGTATGACTATGAGATATGGCAAATGGATGTGAAGACTGCTTTTCTTAATGGAGACATTAAGGAAGAAATCTATATGAAGCAGCCGGAGGGGTTCACATCCATGGGAAGCGAGCATAAGGTATGCAAGCTTCAGAGAACAATTTATGGTCTAAAACAAGCATCAAGAAGTTGGAACCAGAAATTTGATGAAATAATAAAAGATTTTGGTTTCATCAAGAACCCGAAGGAACCGTGCGTGTACAAGAAAGTAGTTAAGGATGCTGTGACATTCTTAGTACTTTATGTTGATGACATCCTACTCATTGGGAATGATGTAGGGATGTTGCAGTCAACAAAGATATGGTTATCAGGTAGATTCTCGATGAAGGATTTGGGTGAGGCATCCTACATTCTTGGGATACAGATCTATAGAGATAGATCTAAGAGAATGATAGGACTCACTCAATCAACCTACATCGACACCATATTGAAACGGTTTTCAATGGATGGGTCCAAGAGAGGACATCTACCCATGTGTCATGGAGTTTCTTTATCCAAGTCTATGTGTCCCAAGACTGATGCAGAGATAGAGAATATGACACATGTACCATATGCGTCAGCTATAGGTAGTATCATGTATGGGATGATATCTACAAGACCGGATGTAGCATTTGCTCTGAGTGTCACGAGCAGATATCAGGCTAATCCTGGTCAAATGCATTGGAAAGCCGTGAAGGACATTCTTAAGTACTTACGAAGGACTAAGAATATGTTCATGGTATATGGAGGACGAGATCTGAAATTGGAAGGCTATACCGACTCTAGCTTACAAAGTGACGTGGATGACTCGAAGTCAACCTCTGGATTTGTGTTCATGCTCAATGGCGGTGCTGTCTCTTGGAAGAGTTCCAAGCAGGACACCACAGCGGATTCCACCACTGAGGCTGAATACATTGCAGCATCAGCTGCTGCTAAAGAGGCCGTTTGGATGAGGAAGTTCATCCAAGAGTTGGGCGTCATTCCTGAATTTGTTGGTCCAGTCCCGGTGTACTGTGACAACACGGGTGCCGTTGCTCAAGCAAAGGAACCAAGGTCTCATCAAAGATCCAAACACGTACTGAGGAAATACCACATCATCCGGAAGATTGTGAAAAGAGGAGACATCACTGTCGAGATAGTGGCCTCTACAGACAATATCGCTGATCCACTTACTAAGCCCTTGCCAGGACCATTGTTTGACAAACATCGCAAAGCAATGGGATTGCGTAGTGTGACTAGTTGGCTTTAGGGCAAGTGGAAGATTGAAAGAGTGGGTGCCCGGTTAGCCAACTTGTGGCTATGGGCTTTGATGAGTCTTTGTACAAACGATCTTTTGTTTAATGTAATTTACACTTTTATTAATTGCAATGACTTTATCTTTCTTCATATTGTTATATTATGATATACTATTGTTGTTTTGATAAAGACCTTGAATATACTATAGTGTATGTAAGATGTGGTAGAACATGGGGATGTCTATCATGAAATACATCTTATAGTCACTGTATATTCTAAACTGTTCCTAGTCGATTGAGCCGTCCGATAATAAGGATAAGGATCGCTCGAGTTTGAGACTAGCTTTGCGATGCGGAGTACCACGTTTCATTGGTAGGGAACATGGAGATGTTCGAAGCATGCAAATGGATATTCATAGGATGAATAATCGAACTACCCTATCCGGACTTTCCAAGTGGTTATCACTTATCGAGTGGATAAAGTCCGCGGTTTTGGTTGTACACCATTAGTCCTTACTACTTGAAACATCATGGAGACTCTATATGCTAGTACTGTGCTTTGACTCGTTTACCGACTCTATGGGGGTCATCAGGTGTCGGGATTGGGTACAGTTACAACACATATAGGAGTCGATGCATTGTTGTCAAGGATTCACCACATACTTGCGAGTGTGGATATCCTATGCGATCTGAGGAGATATTAGTGTGACGAATCTCTGGCCAGAGTACTTGATGTGATTTAAGAAATGGTTTCTTAGTAGCACATGCGATGTCACTAATTTGATCTTCAAGATGTATTGCATAGTTATCGAATCTTGAGCGACTCTCGATATACCAATGGTTGTTGATTCGATCGGGATATATGGATGAAGGGACCGTACTGTACGCTAACCAAAATCTACTGGTTCTTGTAGGCACTATCAGTGATACCTAGGGAATCATGGGGCGATGTTGCTAGGCGCTTTACCATGATTCGTTGGGCAAGTCGGAAATCGTTGTTCCGAGTCACAAGGAGTTGTGAGCCCACGGCTAGCTGTATCCCTGAACCATTGAGGGTCACACAGTGTAATGGAGTTTTAATCCCCGTTGAGATAGTTAAATTTAAAGAGTTAAATTTAATGAATAAAGAAGTTGGACTTCTTAAATAAGAGTAAGGGAGTAGGATTTCCTAAAATGACATAGGGATGTACATTTTTGGAAACCACTGAATTCGGATTCAGGAAAATTTATCTTGACTTTAAAATGTGCAGAAATGGTTTCTGTGCACATTGGTAAAATCGGTTTATCAATCGGAGTCACGATGAATTTTATATTAATTTCTAAACATGCGGGCTTTGCTTGTCGGGCCTCAACTTATGACTAATGGGCCCTAAGGTGTTAGTGGCCTGCATTATAAATAAGTTATTGCAGTACAGAAATTACACACAGTTGGTCATAATTTTGAGAGACAGTTTTCGAAAAAAACCCCTAGCTCTCTCTAGAAATTCGGCCGCCCCTCCCTCTCTCTGTCAGAGATTTTCCGGTCTGTGATTTTGAATTGCAGACAGGATTAGCGAATCAAATTCGTTATTCTCTTCGCAGAAAACTTCTGATAGATTTTCTAGTGCAATCTATCAGAGGGATTAAACCTCCATTCGTGGACCTGATTGAAGGAAAGCTTGTTCATCAGTTCCAGGGAGATACAAGAAGCGCAGAGAAATCTGTGTGGTGTCCAATAATCTCGCTTCGAGATTGAAGGTAAAATTTAATAATAGTTATTTAATTTTACACACATAAATAATTTAATCGTATGGTTGATACCCACACTATGGAATTGTTCCATACTAAAAATTTTAAACTTCCGCTGCACCGGGTATCAATCGTGATTGATCTGAACGCCAGTTACCCAACACAGTCTTGGGACACATAGACTTGGATAGAGAAACTCCATGACACATAGGTAGATGTCCTCTCTTGGACCCATCCATTGAAAACTTTTCAATATGGTGTCGATGTAGGTTGCTTGAGTGAGTCCTATCATTCTCTTAGATCTATCTCTATAGATCTCTATCCCTATAATATAGGATGCCTCACCCAAATCCTTCATCGTGAATCTACCTGATAACCATATCTTTGTTGACTGCAACATCCCTACATAATTCCCAATGAGTAGGATGTCATCAACATAAAGTACTAAGAATGTCACAGCATCCTTAACTACTTTCTTGTACACGCACGGTTCCTCCGGGTTCTTGATGAAACCAAAATCCTTTATTGTTTCATCAAATTTCTGGTTCCAACTTCTTGATGCTTGTTTTAGACCATAAATTGATCTCTGAAGCTTGCATACCTTATGCTCGCTTCCCATGGATGTGTATCCCTCAGGCTGCGTCATATAGATCTCTTCCTTAATGTTTCCATTAAGAAATGCAGTCTTCACATCCATTTGTCATATCTCATAGTCATACCAAGCAGCTATGGCAATAAGGATTCTTATGGACTTGAACATTGCAACTGGTGAAAAGGTTTCATCATAGTCAACTCCTTGTCTTTGAGTATAACCTTTCGCCACCAATAGCGCCTTGTAGGTCAATACCTTACCATCAGGCCCAATCTTTCTCTTGTAGATCCATTTACACCCTATTGGAACAATTCCATCGGGAGGATCTACTAAAGACCAAACTTGGTTTGTATGCATCGAATCTATTTCCGACTGCATAGCTTCAAGACATAAATTTGAATCCGCATCAGAAATTGCTTCTTTGAAGTTTTTTGGATCACATCCAACATCGGGTTCATCTTGATCCCCTTCAAGTAGAAGACCATATCGAATAGGAGGTCTAGAAGTCCTCTCGGATCTTCTAGGTATAGGCGTGTCTATCAATGGTTCCTGAGGTGTAGGATCATTATTTTGTATTTCGGGTTCTTCTCGAATTTCTTCGAGTTCCATCATCTCGCCTTTCTTATCCAATAAGAACTCCTTCTCCAAGAAGGTGGCATTCCTTGAAACAAACACCTTTGTTTCAGCAGGATGATAGAAATAATATCCGATTGAATTCTTCGGATACCCTACAAAATAACATAAGGTGGATCGATTATCCAACTTATCTCCCACTGTCTGCTTCACGTAAGCAGGACATCCCCAAATCCTCAAGTATGAATACTTAGGAGCTTTGCCATTCCATAACTCATATGGTGTTTTGTCCACTGCTTTGGTGTGGACGTTATTCAACAACAATACCGCCGTTTCAAGCGCGTAGCCCCAAAACGAAGGTGGAAGCTCAGTGAAGCTCATCATGGATCGAACCATGTCCAACAAAGTTCCATTACGACGCTCCGATACACCATTCAGCTGAGGTGTCATAGGAGGAGTCCACTGAGAGAGAATCCCATTCTCTTTCAGATAGTCCAAAAACTCGGTACTTAAGTATTCTCCACCTCGATCTGATCGAAGTGCTTTAATACTTTTACCTAGCTTGTTTTCTACTTCAGCCTTGAATTCTTTGAACTTTTCAAATGCTTCAGACTTATATTTCATTAAATATAAATACTCATACCTTGAATAATCATCAGTAAAGTTAATGAAGTAGGTGTGTCCATATTGAGTATCAATTCTAAATGGACCACAAACATCTTTATGGATCAAATCCAACAGATTTTGACTACGCTTAGGTTTCCCCTTAAAAGGAGATTTAGTCATTTTTCCTTTCAGGCAGGACTCACAAGTAGGTAGAGAGTTAATATCAGACATATCAAACATGCCCTCTCCCACTAGCTTGTTCATCCTCCTTGAGGAAATATGACCTAGCCTAGCATGCCATAGGTTTGCCGGGTTTTGACTATCGATTTTCCTTTTGTTTGTTGTTACCGGTTTATCAACATAATTTATTGGAACCTCTTTTAATTTTAAGTTATATAGATCGTTTTCAAGTTGTCCATTTCCAATCAAACATTCATTCTTGTAAATATTGCAAATCCCATTCACAAAATTGCAAGAATAACCATCTCTATCAAGCATAGAAACAGAATAATGTTTTTAATCAAATCTGGAACAAATAAAACATCTCTCAAAAGTAACTTAAAATCGTTCTGCAAAATTAAATAAACATCTCCCACAGCTTTAGCTTCAACTCTAGAACCATTTCCGAGCCTCAGCTGGGTCTCACCCATTCTAAGCCTGCGACTTCTTGTCATCACCTGCAAATCATTGCAAATGTGAGATCCACATCCGGTATCCAATACCCAAGAAGTAGTATTAAGTGAAACATTTATTTCAATATAGAACATACCCTTCGCAGTTCGCAACTGCTCTAGATATTCCTTGCAGTTACGTTTTCAATGACCGGGCTTCTTGCAGTAATGGCAAACATCCTTGGACTTTTCCATGTTTGAAGCCTTTGTCTTGTACTTCTTCTCGGGTTCGGTTTTCTTGGGTGGGGCAGAACATTTCTTACCCTTTGTACTTGGCCCCTTCTTAGCAGAAGAAGAGGAGCCCACCAAGAAAGCCGGTTTATTCTTCTTTAAAGTGGATTCATATGTTACAAGCATATTGACCATCTCTTCAAGGGAGGCCTCTATCTTGTTCATATTGAAATTCACCACAAATCCGTCAAACGAAGAAGGAAGAGATAGAAGTAATAAGTCCACGTTGAGTTCATGCTCCAACACCAAATCAAGCATTACCAACTTTTGTATGAGCCAAATCACTCGTACCCCATGATCACGGACCGAAGTCCCTTCACGCATGCGACACGTCATTAGCTCTTTTACAGTAGCGAACCTTTCAGCTCTCGATTGAGCCCCAAAAAGTTCCTTGAGTTGTACGTGAATGTCAGCAGCATTCACGGTATCCTCAAATCGCCTCTGGAGTTCATCAGACATCGAGGCTTGCATATAGCATTTGGCCTTTATATCATGGTCCCACCATTTATCAAGTTTGGCCAACTCTTCCGGACTTATGTCAGCTGGTGCTTCCTTCGGAGGAGATTTTTCTAACACTTAGAGCATCTTCTCCGAGGTCAAGACAATCTTCAACTTACCGAACCATTCCGTATAGTTTGCGCCAGTCAGTTTATTTTGTTCGAGGATAGAGAATAGTGGATTGCGCGAATTCATCTTAATGAAATACTGAAAAGAAACAGACAATAATCAGTGATTGTTTAATTAATTTACTAAGACATAAAATAGGCGAAATTTATTTTATGAATCTCACTCCCACTATTTTAACGGTTTCACTACCCTCTAGTGAAAACGGGAAACTGTTTTCCTTAGTGGGAACATGGAGTCCAATTGACAAACTATGGTCCCGAATAATATCAGCCAACCATAATTTTCAAAAGGTAGAGCCCAATTGCTTCCAAAGCAACCTCCACGTTTTTACCTCATGTCCAATAAGGGCCCAATAATATGATGCCGTTTATTGTGACATGTCAAGATGACCCATCAATATTAAGTTGTGATGGACGGTCGCCATGTGGATCCCCCAATAATATGAGCCGATCCCATGGGAGTTCCACCCAACTTACAACATGTGTCGATCCAATGTACAGCTTTCCGACGAACGGGCCCCCCCAATAATATGAGCCAGACCGTATCCGCGGGTAGCATCTCATACATTGATCGTTGATGGAAGGTAGGAACATTTAAACAATTTTAAATTTCTTTTATTTATCTTGATATCAATTTTAAATCGTATTTAAAATGAGGGATTTTAATTTTGAAAATTTGTCTCATCATTTTAAAAATTTGTATGCTTGCGGGATTCATACAATTTTGTCTAAAACATGCATACAACTATAATATCATATATATTATATAGGATGATCGATTCCATTTCTAATCGACCCGTGGTTGCCAATCACGAGTCTAAGTCCAATCCTAGGTAATATGCAGGTATGCAATGCAATCCTATTACATTGAGCTTCTAATTTACATTTCTTCAGTCTTTATTGTCTGCTGGGCCCACCTCCGTCTTCAAATCTTCATCTCCCACTAAGTCTAATGTATTTACAATAAATAACCATGACAAGTAGGGGATACATTTTAAGGGGTGGGAACGGGCCATAAACCAGGCCCACTTTTATTACATATGAAAATTCATATTGGGCCATAAACCAGGCCCATTAATAAATCCAACAACAATAAAAACAAATGTAAATTCCTAACATACACCTACAAAATTGGTCATGGCAATCGATCATCCTTATCCAATAATATTTAATTCAAAATTAATTTATTGGATAACATGCAATGGCAATTTAAATTAAAAGGATAAAATCATATTCCATATATAAAATCTTATTTTACATACAAAATCATATTTTATCTTTTTATCAAATAAAATCATATTTTACATATAAAATCAAATTTTATACATAAAATCATATTTTACTCAATATTTCCATAATATCATATCTTATCATCAATTGTACCAAAAATAATTAATTTCATAAAATCTGATTTAACGGATAAAATCTATAAATTTTCCAAAAATTCAAATTTATCCAAAAATCAATTTTAAAATTTTCGGACTCAAACAATTCGATTCGATGCCTCGTGGACCAATCAAAAACAATTTTCGATCGGACCAAAAATAGAATTTTAACATATTAAAATTTTAATTTAAAATTAAAAAATTAAATTTTTCCCGGGCCGCCCGCGCCCCAAAGGGGCTCGGGCCGGGCAGCCCATCGCTGCCCGGGTTTTGCCCGAATTTTTTTTTTTTTTATTTTTAAAAAATTTATTTTGTTTCAAAAACCGAGGCTTAAAAATTTTTGTACAACCGATTAATTTAATCGCTTGATCTGAGCAACCTGGCTCTGATACCACTGTTGGAGAGCGGTGATCAGATCAATCAGGATTGATACCCGGTGCAGCGGAAGTTTAAAAATTTTATATGGAACGATTCCATAATGGGTATCAAAACTTTTCGATTAAATTGTGAATGTAAAAATTAAATAACAATTATAAATTTTTACCTCCAATCTCGAATCGAGATTATGGACACCAACAGATTGCTCTGCTCTTGTTGTATCTCCTAGGAACTGATGGACGAACTGTTCTTCAATCAGGTCCACGAACAGAGATTTAATCCCTCTGATAGATTGCACTAGAAAATCTATCAGAAGTTTCTACGAAGAGAATTAACGAATTTGATCCGTTAAACCAGACTGAAAATTCAAAATTCACAGGCTGGATTTTCCCGAGCAGAGAGGGAGGGGGCGGCCACTTTAGAGAGAAAAACAACTAGGTTTTCGAAAATTGTGACCTCTGTTGTGTAATTTTTGTACTGCAATAACTTATTTATAATGTGGGCTGCTAACAGCTTAGGACCCATTAGTCATAACTTCAAGCCTGACAAGCAAAGCCCGCATGTTCATAAATTAATATAAAATTCATCGTGACTCAGATTGATAAAGCAATTTCACCAATGTGCACAGAAACCATTTTTGCATCTTTTAAAGTCAAGATAAATTTTTCTGAATCCGAATTCAGCGATTTCCAAAAATGCCCATCCCTATGTCATTTTAGGAAATCTTACTCCTCTACTCTTAAATAAGAAGTCCCACTTCTTTGTTCATTAAATTTAACTCTTTAAATTTAACTATCTCAACGGGGATTAAAAATCCATTACTCTGTGTGACCCTCAATGGTTCAGGGATACAGCTAGCCGTGGGCTCACAACTCCTTGTGACTCGGAACAACAATTTCCGACTTGCCCATCGAATCATGGTAAGAGCGCCTAGCAACATCGCCCCATGATTCCCTAGGTATCACTGATAGTGCCTGCAAGAACCAATAGATTTTGGTTAGCGTACAGTACGGTCCCTTCATCCATATATCCCGATCGAATCAACAACCATTGGTAAATCGAGAGTCGTTCGAGATTCGATAACTATGAAATGCATCTTGAAGATCAAATAGTGACATCGCATGTGCTACTAGGAAACCATTTCTTAAAACACATCATGTACTCTGGCCAGAGATTCGTCACACTAATATCTCCTCAGATTGCATAGGATATCCACACTCGCAAGTATGTGGTGAATCCTTGACAACAAAGCATCGACTCCTATATGTGTTGTAACTGTACCCAATCCCGACACCTGATGACCCCAATAGAGTCGGTAAACGAGTCAAAGCACAGTACTAGCTTATAGAGTCTCAATGATGTTTCAAGTAGTAAGGACTAATGGTGTACAACCAAAACCGCGTACTTTATCCACTCGATAAGTGATAACCACTTGGAAAGTCCGGATAGGGTAGTTCGATCATTCATCGTATGAATATCCATTTGCATGCTTTGAACATCTCTATGTTCCATACCAATGAAACGTGGTACTCTGCATCGCAAATGCTAGTCTCAATCTCGAGCGATCCTTATCCTTATTAACGGACAGCTCAATCGACTAGGAACCATTTAGAATATACAGTGACTATAAGATGTGTTTCATGATAGACATCCCCATGTACAACCACATCTTACATACACTATAGTATATTCAAGGTCTTTATCAAAACAACAATAGTATATCACAATATAACAATATGAAGAAAGATAAAGTCATTGCCATTAATAAAAGTGTAAATTATATTAAACAAAATATTGTTTATACAAAGAGTCATCAAAGCCCTTAGCCACAAGTTGGCTCACCGGGCACCCACTCTTTCAATATCCTCATAAACACCATTTATTTTAACAGTATCAGTAATCTCTAGAAAAGTGCGCAAATATAAATGAGGATCAGCAGTGGCAGTTCCATTGAATTGGTTCTGCTGAACCATGTTAATTAATGCCGGCTTCAACTCAAAGTTGTTGGCATTTATTGTCCCTCGAGCGATTCCAGAATAGTGAGCCTGGATCGTCGGCCTGAAATGATCTCTAATTGGCACCAAGGGCAATTCATTAACATTTTCTTCAGCCATGTTAAGTTGTTCTTCTCTCCTAGCTCTTCTCAAAGCTCGTGCAGTTCGTTCAATCTCTGGATCAAAGAGCAAAGAATTCGCACTTTGAGATCTTCGCATAAACTGAAATTAAGAACAATAAAAAATTATTAGTAATTAGATTAAAATAAAGAAAATCTCTAAATTAAAAATTCGACTAATTGGTAACAAGATTAAAAAATAATCAAAATTATTCCCCGGCAAGGGCGCCAAAAACTTGTTGTGAAAAATTACTCGCAAGCGTACGAGTGTCAAGTTTTAGTAAAGTGAAAAATAGAGTGTCGATCCCACAGGGAATAATTTGAAAATATTCAATACTTGCAATTAAAATAGTCTTAATTTTATTTATAAAATTAAACTTTAGAAGGGTAATGACAAAGTAAATAAATATAGAAAATTAAAAAGCGCGCACAAACACAATCCTGTAAAGATTATCAATCAAAGGAAAATAGTCTAGAGGTTTGATTTCACCTGGTCTCAACAATATTTAATCTCAATCAATCTGTTTTCATGAATTCATTTAAATTAATAACCAAGAACACATAGATTATACTATTTTCCTCTCCCGAGTATCAAATAGAATGTATCAATTACAGATCGATTTCAATATCCCTATACAAAATCTACTTGTAATGATATGTGTGAAACAATGTTCTTTTTAAGTTCTATTAAAGTTATAAGCTCTCTCGAGTCATATAAACAATTAAAAGTGTGAATTCTATTGATCCTATTCTAAATCCCCTCTCCCGAGTGCCGGATTCTGAATAAATATGACAAATCAATTTATGGCCAGTAAATTGAAAAGACTATCAAACCTAGAATTACAATTAATTTAGAAGAATTCTATTCATAAAAATCAAATATTCATAAATATGTCTTGACCAGGCTACATCGACCTCTAGACTTAAAAAGTTTAGTTCATAATAAAATTCATAACAATATAAATCATGTTTAGAAATTCAAACATAATTCAATCTCAAAAGAAATAAATAAAGTAAATATAACAAATCCGAAGTCTTTCTTCCGTGTCCGGTTGAAAAGTCTTCGTCTTCGTTCCAAGCAACTCCAAATCTCGATCGAAACTTTAACAACTTTTCTCTCAAGATTATTTTTGTGTAGTGGCCGCTTCTTCCCCTCTTTAGGTCTGAAAAAACCCTTAAATATATCCTTAAGATTCTTCCCAACACCTTCCAAAAGTATCCAAAAAATTCCCAAAATTAAACACAGCACTTAGTAATACAGACTACGACGCGCGGGCGCACCACAAGAGAGGCGGGCGCGCATAGCTTCCTGTCTCAGACATTTAATAACTTGACTTCATGCGCGGGCGCACCACACCAAGCGCAGGCGCGCATAGCTTCCTGTGGAAAAATTGTTGAGTTTCACTTCAGTTGACGTGCGGGCACACCACGACAGGCGCGGGCGCGCATAGTCGTCTGTCCAGGTTTCTTCAAACTACGAACCATCTTCGCTTGCTTCGCTCTTTACTTGACTTCTATGATTTCTTCTATCATACATTCATTATTTCCTGTAATTCCTGACATCCAACAAAAACAACAACAACTTCCACATAATACAGCTCGAAACCAAGAAATTATCCAATAATATCAACACAAATTACATACACAAAAAGCACTTATCAGCAAGACAAGAACCAACTCATGTTTACTCAGATGCTTAATGGGCTTGAAATTTAAATGGTTGAGCCGTTTATGCCATAACCACTGCTTATCATTATGAGCAACAAAACAAGTAGGAACTATCGGTTGTTTACTTTGCCAATTCAGCCTATACATGTTTTGTTCTCTTAGTCCGGTTAGCATAATATCGCCATTGCTAGATTTGATCATGCAAGAATGTTTAAGAAATTCAACAATATAACCATTGTCACATAGTTGACTGATGCTGATCAGATTATAACATAAGTTATCAACGAGTAATACATCATTAATGATAAAGTTACCATGAGTAATCATACCCTTACCCACGGTCTTACCCTTCGAGTTATCACCAAAAATAATCTTAGGCCCTTTGTAATGTATGATATCGGATAGTAAATCTTTGTTTCCAGTCATGTGTCTGGAGAATCCGCTATCAAGATACCACATTGACCTTTCTGTTGCACTATTCTTCTCGACTGATTTTACTGATAGTACCTGTAAGAAGAATGTAAAACCATGGTACCCTTATCTATTTGGGTCCAAATTGGATTAGAACTTTTGGAACCCACACCTAAATTACTCTAACGGTTTTACCCGTGTGAGTGTTTACAAAGTGAGTCGGTCGAGGTACACGATGTGAATTTGTGTGTGGTCTAGGCTTTACAGTGTACTGTTTGAACCTCTGATCTGTGTTATTTAGTCTATATCATTTTTGAATAGGCTTACAATTAAAGTGTTGGTTATGTGTCACCTGATGATTCCTGTACTTGAGTTGACTTGGTTCAAACTTTGATTGTTTGAACTTAGTTTGGTTTCCCATTCTTTGTTCATTCAATCTTGGTTTATTCCATGTCTCTTCTTTCCTTGGGATCTTAGGTTTCACATACCCTAGTCCTTCGTGCTTGCCTTTACCATAACGACTTGGCTGTTTAACATCTATATCTGGTTCAACGTGTTCATATATCGTACTAGATCGAACAAATCTCATTTCATTGGGATTGTTCCCACTAGAGTATGGTTGAGTATTTTTTTTTGAGCCATTACATTCATTTGATCCATATCCAAGACCGGTTTTATCACCTGCTTGTTTCTGGTTCTCATGTATCTTATCCAAAGAGTCAGAAGCCTTATTCCAAGAATTGATTGTTTTAAGCAACTTTTGATTTTCAAATAAAGTAGCTGGGAATACTCATTTCATATTATCATTCTCAGTAGCTAACAGGTTTAGCTTAGTCCTTAGACCATCAAGTTCTTTTTGCTGTAAACAGCTAGATTCTCTTGATTTATCAATGAGACATTCTTTTTCTGTTTTTGCTTCCTCGAATGATATAGAAAGCTTCTTATACTCAGTGACCATCTCATTCAGTGCCTGAATGAGTTCCTCTTGTGTAAAGTCAGATGAGTTGAAGTCAAATACCTCAGTGTCATCTTCTTCATGTATGGAGTTAGCCATGAGACATTGAACTCGCTCTTCCTCTCTTTCCTCGGATGAGCTATCTGTATCGGTTGAGTCAGATTCTGTTTCAGCCCATTTGCTTTTCCCTTCGTCTGCAACTAGTACCTTTTGCTCCTTCTTCTTTCGATATGTTCTTCTTCCTTCTTTGCCTTTCTTCTTCTCATAGTGCTGCTTTCTTTCTTCATTCTTGGGTTTATTACAATCTGCAATAAAATGGCCTTGCTTGCCACAGTTAAAGCATGCGGGACCATCCTCTGTATGGTCTTGTTTGTAGTAAGGTTTAAATTTTTTATTATTACGCATAAACTTTCCAAACCTTTTGATAAAAAGAGACATAGCTTCTCCACTCATTTGTTCAGCTGTCTTCTTTGTTGTATCCTCAATCGATTGAGATAGGATAGTTGTCGTTAGTGCCTTGGTGGGGTTTGACGTTGATGGTTCTTCCTCTGTTCGGATTCCAAGTTCAAACTCATATGCTTTAAGATCCGCAAACAGATCATGAAGCTCTAGCTTGTTCAGATCTTTTGATTCTGTGGGGACCCGGGTTGCTAATCAAATCTTATAAGGTGATTAGTAACTAAAAATAGTTAATCTGCAAAACCGAACAATTGGCGACGCAAAACCTAACATTTGGCGATGCAAAAGCACGTCGCAAAAAGATCAACAAATTTTATTTTTTTAAGAACCAATGTGGCTCGCTCGAGCGAGCCTCACCTCTCGCTCGAGCGAGCGCCTCTTGGGTCTAGGACCCCTTGGCTTGCTCGAGCGAGCCTCGGGCTCCGCTCGAGCGAGCTACGCTCTGTCCGGCTGCTCAAAATCTGACTTTTTGCTGTCAAATAGAAGTTTGGGATGCCTCAGCTCTTCTAACAATACCATACATGAATAAGAGAAGATGATAACATCAAAACACAACCCAACATGTATATCTAATCTTTGACAAGTTACACAATCAAAGACATGCTCTTTACAAACATAATATTAAGGCTAACAAATACTTGACAACATCATACAAAGTTCTTGTATCATTCTACCATGTTTCAACAACTCAAAGTACAAGTTGTTCTGCTAAAATACAAGTTGTTCTGCTAAAACCCGAGTCCTCACATGCTAAGACTCTCTCTCGAGCTATCCCTGTTGCTTTTGACCAGCTCCTGCCCCACTTATTGCCATGCACACATACAAAACAAAGCAATAGCCGAATACCTCCGGTGAGAATAAAATCCCAGTATAAAAAACATAATGCGCGAGATAATAAACGTGAATGCAATGCATATGACAAAAAAGGCGATCAAGCTGATATCAATAGGATATAAGTTCTTGGGATCCCGAGGAAATAAAATCGTCAACAAACACCAACTCACCCAATCGAGGTGAAGTTAAATACTTTATTTCCTCTAACTTTGGTGCAAATATAGTGAATCTTCTGGATCTGGAAGTAAGTCTACATTCCGTGTCACTCAACTACAATCCGCCAAACGTCATATGCACTCTAGGCTTTTCAACCCTCTGTGCTTATCAGGCTGGAGTTCAAGATGAATGCAACATGATCTGTATGCATTAAATGCTATAAAACAAATTGAACATGTACTTAAATAAGCAAGCAAAACAATCAAATCATTTAATCACATAAAACACATAATCAACCAAGTATTTGATTAACAAGGGAATACTCGAAACAATAGCTATTTCGAGCGTTCTATCCCATCTGGATTAGCTGTCATTTATACCTTTCAATAGAACTTCTGAAAGTATTTCAAATCTGCAATGACATCAATGATAAATCATATCAAAAGGCTGCTCAACTTCTCAACTCAATCTCAAGTGCAATTTCTAGCAAACCTTGCTTCAATTCCTTCTCGGTTTGAATCGGAGATCTCGAGTTTGGCAACTTCAAACACAAGGCTGAAATGAAGTGTTTGAAACAATAATATCAGCTTTAACTCAATACAATACACCATTGATTCAACAAGTTCAAACGTAGATCAATTCTGAAATCGGCGGCGTAACGGCTAAACACCGACAATCCAAATGATATCCACATCAATCTACCAAGCCATACCAACATAATCTCTATCATATCAGCTCAATAACATAAAAATCAGCAACATTCAAATATGGTAGTGTTCGAATTTTTGCTTATGAATTCATATAAAATCCGAACGACAGTCTTTTCCCGAACCGTCTGCGAATACACAATCGGTACAACTCATATATGCTTATATCTTAAAATCATAAAATTCCATATTCAACTTAAAAATAAAGTCTGAGAAAAATGAATGAAACTTGTACCAAAACAAAGGTCTCGGAGCGGTGATCGCAGATATATATTTCTTTCGAATTTCTGACTACCGGATCGCAAGATATCGAATCTTTTGCGGAATGAAAAATATGAAAATGGCGTTGGGAAGGGTTGAAGTCGAGTTTCTGCCCTTTCTTCTGCTGAACACGTTGAAATGGCTGAATATCATTATAAGTTGAGATAAATATTAGCCAAATTGCATTTTAGTCCTTGAACTTTTGGCTATTTGCAATTCAGTCCCCGAAAAAGCGATTTAATTCAATTTCAATCCTTATTCATTTAAGAATATTAGAATTTAATTCTAAACTCTAAATATTCCCAAATTAAATATTCTCGGATTAAAATTAAATAATCCCGGGCCTTACATTTCTCCCCCACTAAGACATGAGTTCGCCCTCGAAATAATAAGCAAGCTGTATAGATAATCTGTATACACATAAGAAAATGAAATAACAGAAAACAACATAAGAACTCACATCAATGAAACAACTCTGGAAATCTCTGTCTCATGTCTGACTCAGTCTCCCAAGTCGCTTCTTCTGTACCATGTCGACTCCACTGAACCTTGACTAGCGGAATAATCTTGTTTTTGAGCTGTTTGTCTTTACGATCAAGAATCTGAATAGGCTGCTCAAAATAACTAAGAGTCTCGTCAAGTTCAGCTTCATTAGGCTGAAGAATATGGGAAGGATCAGACTGATAATTTCGAAGAATAGAGACATGAAATACATCATGAATACTAGACAAAGATGGAGGAAGAGCGAGTTGATAAGCAAGATCGTCTATCTTCTCGATAATCTCATACGGACAATAAAACGTGGAGATAATTTTCCTCTCTTGCCAAATATGACTGTACCTCTAAACGGAGAAATCTTCAAGAAAACTCTGTCTCCCTGATCAAAAGATTAAGGTCGTCGTCTGATATTCGCATACTTTGCTTGTCTATCCTGAGCTGTTTTCATTCTTTTCTGAATAAGCTTCACTTTTTCAATCATGTCTCGGATCATATCAGGCCCAACATCAGGAACTTCTTGAAAGAGTGGGTGCCCGGTTAGCCAACTTGTGGCTAAGGGTTTTTGTGACTCTATGTATAAACAGTTTTTGTTTAATATAATTTACATTCATTAATGGCATTTTCTTTGTCTTTCTTCATATTTTTATATTGTGATATACTATTGATGTTTTGATAAAGACCTTGAATATACTATAGTGTAAGTAAGATGATATAGTGAATAAAGAGAGATCACTATTATGAAACACATCTTATAGTCACTGTATATTCTAAACAGTTCCTAGTCAATTGAGCCGTTCGCTAATAAGGATAAGGATCGCTCGAGATTGAGACTAGCATTTGTGATGCCAAGTACCACGTTTCATTGGTAATGGACATGGAGATGTTCAAAGCATGCCAATGGATATTCATATGATGAATGATCGAACTACCCTATTCGGACTTTCCAAGTGGTTATCACTTATCGAGTGGATAAAGTCCGCGGTTTTGATTGTTCACCATTAGTCCTTACTACTTGAAACATCATTGAGACTCTATATGCTAGTACTGTACTTTGACTCTTTTACCGACTCTATTGGGGTCATCAGGTGTCGGTATTGGGTACAGTTACGACACATATAGGAGTCGATGCTTTGTTGTCAAGGATTCACCATATACTTGCGAGTGTGGATATCCTATGTGTAAGGCCCAAAAATATTAAGTTCTTAATTACGGGATTTAAGATTTAAATTCCGAATAAGAGAGAAAATATGAATTTAAGAATTTATGAAAATTAGAGATTTCAATGTCGGGTCAGCAATATTTAATTTGAGGATTTTTCGGATTTTAAGATTTTAATATCCGGAATTCTTAAATTAAAGAGTAAAAATATTTGAATTGATATTTATGAAATTTAAGATGTGAATTCCAAGATGATAAATATCAAGGATTTAATTTGAGGATGAAATCCGAGCAAGGACCCATTTGCAAATATTGAATAGTTCAAGAAATAAAATGCGATAAGGTCCAAAATAATTTAATTTTAATCCAAAAATATTTAATTTGAGAATATTTAGAGTTTAAAATTAAATTCTAATATTCTTAAATTATTTAGGATTGAAATTGAATTAAATCGCTTGTTCAGGGACTGATTTGCAATTAGGCCAAAGTTCAGGGGCTAAAATGAAAATAATATAGATATATATCTACTTTGAACGTGCGAATCAGATTAATTCAGCCCAAAACCAAGCAAGTGGCCGAGAGAGGAAGAGAAATGGTTCCAAAGCCATTTTCGATTTTTAAAGCTCCGATATCTTTTGATCCGCCCGGTAGAATTTCCGATTGATTATATATTTGCGATCACAGCTCCGAGTGCTACGTTTTGACGTAAGTTTTATGAAGTTCTACCATGTTTGAATTTTAAGTTGTTGTTAGAATTATGATTTGATTGTATAAACGTGTTCTAGTATATACGACGATAGCATAGCTAAGACGGATCGAGAAAAGATCGTCGTTTGGACATGTTTTGGAATATTGAAAGAATTTTCGAAAATCTGATTTTTTTAGGGGTTGCATATTTTGAAAATTCAGCTGCTGAATTGTTGATGTTATTATGTTACAGTGGTAATGATATTGTTGTTTATGCTTTTGGAAAGACCGAAATCGTATCGTTACGCCGCCGGTTCAAGATTTTGAATTGATAGACATTATGAATGTCTAGAGCTGATATTTAAGTTTATTGTGGATGAATTGAATATAAGATTATGTTGAGAATGAAGATATAATGATATTTGAATCAAAAGATTTATCGAACTCGAATAGTTGCGACGTCGGTTTGAATTCCGATCGTATTAGCAAGATTTGAACTATATAAGGTTTAAATAAACATAAATTCAGATTGGAAATTGATGTTTAGATATGTTATAATCTATTTCAGATTTGAATTGAAGATTATCGAAGTCGAATCGACGAGTTCGAGTTCGAATGACTTGAAGTGTTGAAGTTGAAGCAAGACTACCTTCAAGTAGCACTGATTGAAATGAACAGAATTGTATGACCGATTTGGCTAGTTTAAGATTGATCAGCAACAAGATGTTTGAATCGCGATGAAAGGTATGAGTTGACATTATTCTTGCCAGGTAGAACAACTCGAGAACGTGGTGGTTTTCGAGTTATCCTGAAATCACATACTTAGTTGTTTAAGTGCTCTTATGTGATTTACTTGCTTTTGTTGCTATGAATATTGACTTATGTGTTCAAGATGTTTATCAGTATTTATTTGATTAATGCATACAGATTATGTTGCATTCATCTTGAATCCTACCTTGAATAGCACAGAGGGCAGAATGGCCTAGAGTGCATATGATGTTTGGAGAACTGTAGTGAGTGGCATGGAATGTAGATTTACTTCCAGAGTCAGATGACTCATGGCACGGAATATAGATTTATATCCAGAGCTAGATGACTCACTATAGTTGCACCAAAGTCAGGGGAATTGAGATATTTAACACCACCTCGATTGGGAGAGTCGGTGGGTAGTTAAAGATTTTATTCCCCGAGATCCCAAGAACTAAGCTTATTGGTATCAGATTTGATAGCCTTTTCCTTGGCACATGCATTGCATTTATGCATTAACCTAGAGTTTTCTATGGTTTAGATTATGCAATTATAAATGCTAGCATGTTGTAATACGCTATTATAGATATGAATGTGTGCTATTGCTGTAGATGAATCGTTATGCTTTAAGAATTTAAGAATAGATGATGATTCTATGATCTACATGTTATTACATGTTTTATGATTTTAGAGTTTTATGGCATATAGATTCCATATGCTTTAATGATGTATATGCATGTCTTTCATACTGAGATTTATTCTCACCGGAGTTATCCGGCTGTTGCTTTGTTGTATGTGTGCATTGCATCAGGTTGGGGCATGATCAAGCTAGAGTTAACTTGGATAGCTTGAGAAGAGAGATAGCATGTGGTGATTCGGGTTTTAAGCAGATGATATGTATTGTTAATAACATGTTAGAAGACAAAGAATCTTGTACATGTTTCTATTTGGTAAATCCTAGTTTATATTCATGAATTGATGTATTTATGAGTTAGGATTTATTTGTCAATGCATGTATATTATTTTGTAGCTTGTATAAGACTAGATGTCTTTATATTCCAAGTTTGACAGCATTAAGTTGCAGCAGAATTTTCAGAATTTGGAGCCCGCTCGATCGGGTGACTTTTGCGGATCATGCGCGGCCTGTGTTTGCAAAAACAGAGTATTGAGCTTTTGGGCTCGCTCGATCGGGTGATTTCCACCGATCGAGCGAGGCCAAATATGTTCAGACCCGAGAGCAGGATATTCTTGCTCGCTCGATCGGGCAAGTTTACCCGATCGAGCGAGGTGCTCAGTTTAAAAAATAAAATAAAATTTTAGCTCTTGGTTTATTATTCATGTATTGGTTGATTAATTGTTAATTAATCATTTATTGCCCTAATATGAGATTAGCAACCCGGGTCCCCACAACAGGTGGTATCAGAGCATAAAGTCTTGGACTAAGATAGAAGTTTAGTGGGGTAGATTGTGTCGCATGCATTTAAAGTATTGCATGAGTATGCTTTACTTGCCTTACAGAATTGTATGCGACTATGATTGCTTGATTGAACACTACTTGCTTTATTGAGATGAGAATTACATGCTTATATGCTGATATGTATGCATGATTTCTTGAATTCATTAGAATAAATGAATCCGTTGCAAGCATGTATTATGTGAAAAAGCATGAGAGTATATGTATGTTATACGGACATTGTATGTTATTTGCCATATATATTGCTTCTGTTATTGAATAAAACAGATGATGCAGATATCATGAGAACCTCAGATAGAACAGAACCGCAGATAGAACAGAACAGTGTTGAGGTAAGTTTTTGAGCCGAATGCACTGAGGAGTATGTTAGTTGAACAACCCCCAAAGCTATGAATCATCAACACAGAAAGATACAGAATATACTATGTCTAGAAAGGAGTTGATTTGAAGAGCTGGATCAGTTGTTCAAGAGAAGCATATTCAGATGAACATAGAACCAGCCTGATTTTATATCAACTCCAGGACTTAGCAAGAAGTTGGTGAAATTTCCAGAAGAAGTACTGAAATTGTTTGGCTGGTAAGTAAACAGATTTGTTTCTTTCCGTATAGGCTAAAGAAGATAGAACAGTAAACTTGGCATAAGAGAAGCATAAGTTGATTTCAAGCCAGTAATAGAGAAACAAAATCATGAACCGGTAGTACGAGGTAGAGTTGAATTTTTATTCACGCCTCTGTAATTGTGAAAACCTATGATCATCACCTTCACTAAACTTTCATAGCAGTATAGCTATGAAGCAAGCGATAGTGACAATAACAGCAAAGACTGATTTAACCTAAACGCCAGCAGATGAAGATATATAAGCATAATTCCCCCAGCTGAAACTTTAGGCAATAAGCAAGTACAGAAAATAAGGCTCAAGTTGTATCAGATAAGAATATTACAGGTAAATGAGTTAATTCTAGTTAATCGCTTATATATTGATTGCGTAGTATACAGTCATAGATTAGTGATTTGTTATGCTATAACCCGTATCTGATGAGCCTTTATTCAATGTATTTGCTGAGATTTTTGGCCTTTGAGTAGAAGAAATGCATTTGAATGATTAGACATAGAAGATGAAATACAGACTTGAGGACATAAGATTGAATATGCATTATAGATATTAATGCAATAACTGAGTATTAGATAAGAATTGATTGATTCTGTGTAGTGATTAAGTTAGATCAGCAATAGCAATGAGTAGAGATCTATTTGATATGAGTTGCATAAATAAATTTCTATTATGTCGGTACTGTTTATATCACGATGACCGTGGAAGAATGTCAGTAGAAGTCTAGCCGATATATTGAACTAGTACAGAATTAACCTAGAATTGACAGATATGTCAGTGGTTAGAATGTACAGAAATAGTTCAATGCCATATTTTGACCTTTCTACGACATGAATGCAGGTCTATATAGAGTGGTGTCTAGTACAAAAGTATTATGGCAACTCGTATAGAAGAGCATTACTTGAAATGAAGAACATCAGAAACAATTAGCAGATTGAGTAGAAAAGAATTATGTAGTACCGAAATGATGATTAATTCTATGACAATAAGTTAAGTCAAAAAGATGATATTCGACTATTGTCAGCTAAGAATTAATGACTGAACTCATGTCAATAGAGAATAAGAAAGATCAGTTACAATTGAGCGTTATCTTCAATTTTGTTGAAGCTATTCCATCATAGACATCATGATTCTTGAATTTCTTGCTATCGATTCTGAGGTTTTTGTATTCGACCTCGATCGATTTTAATTGACTCTTATTCCTTTGCTAGAGTCTGATTTGTTTCATTCTTTTTGAATTTTTATGATGCAAGTGAGTTGGTATCACTTAGCAGATTTTATCATTCAGAATATGTAATTTTGGATGATTTTGATTTGAGCAAGTTCCTTTGAGCTGAGATTTGAGAATTTTGATTATTTGATGTATTTATTCAGTGTATCTTGAAGTTTTTGGCTCGTAACTGATAGAAATTCAGATTCAGAATACTAGCAAGATTTATGGGTTGTAGCTAATTGCTGGATTTATTAGGTACAAATCTGTACTTGTTGAATGTTTATGCTTGGCAGATACTTAAACAATCAGAATTGTTGTGATCCAAGCTAAACTCGAATTAGTTTGGAAAGATAAAAGCAACATTGATCCTAGATCAAGCACTAAAATATTGATTGAGAATGCTAGATTAAGATATGAGATAAGACAGCAGAGCAGAACATATGACTTGTTGCGGTGAATAATCATTTGATTATGCCAGATATTCTAGATATGGAATATCAGATTCTGACAGAGGCATATGACAACAGATTTAATATCCATTCAGTTGTCTAAACATGTATGACTTACATGTAGTCATTACTTGGAAATCAGTATTGGTGAAAGAAATGAAAGCAGATACGACAGAATTACCATTACCAATACTAAAATTCCAGTAAAAGAAGCAGAAAAGAAGAACTTAAGTGGTTTCTGTAACAGATTAGTTACATAAGAGTTGAAATCAGATCAACTTTTTGAACGACTTTGGTTCGAATCTACTCGAATCGTCATGATTTTGCGATTTAGAGTGTAGTAGATTTCGACAGATTCATGAATATGTTGTATTAGATATGATACAAAATAAAAGATACTGGTTATGCATTTAGCAAGATGATCAGATTACAGGAATTCTTGAAATCTATTGTCGAGATAGAGACTTTAGATTTGTTTTCTAAATTGTGGCATTGATTGTCAGATGTTCTAAGTGTTTGGTTGTATGAAATTTCATTATACCATCCTCTGATTAGTGGATTATCAGATGTGATTATCCAAATTTTTGAGGATATTCTCAGAACGATAGTACTAGATTCGATACTAATTGATTGATTATTTACCACTTGATTACTATGATTCCTGTGACAGCTATTTGTTAGATATAAAGACAGTCTTTTGATGATTGATTGATCAGAAACACAGAATTGTCTTTATATTGAAACAATCTTACAGAAATATCAACTATCAGACCAGATATGAGTTAAGAAACGATAGAGAATGTGAAGATTGTTTTGAACAGAATAGGAATAGAGCAGCACTAACAGAGCTAGTAGATGAGTAACAGATAGAGATTTGAAACCTGAACAGAATGATCAGAAAATAAAATTTTCCCAAGCATCATTAGGTTCAGAAAGAAATTTCAGAATTGATTCCTATGTGTAATTGATCTAGCTAATTGATTAATACTCAATCGTGACTTGTCAGATAGATGAATTGTTATCCATATGCATTGGCTGAAGAATATCAGCTAGAATATGTATGTGCATTCAATTTAGATACAACAGAAGTAGATAAGATGTTAAGCAAGACAGATTAACTGATGCAGAATTCGATCACAAGAAAGAGCAACTTAGATATAAGTTGGCTCAGTGATTATATGTATTGCAGAAGCAATCAGAAAGAAGATTAAGATACGATAAAAGAGAAGATATCAAAATAGATATCGAAAGCTCAAAGAATTGAAGTCAGTATTACTTCAGTCAACTATACAGCTTACAAGAATCAGCAGTCAGATTGAATGCGATTTCGCGGAAGAAATCATTCCTTAGAGGGGAGGAATTGTAAGGCCCATAAATATTAAGTTTTTAATTACGGGATTTAAGATTTAAATTCCAAATAAGAGAGAAAATATGAATTTAAAAATTTATGAAAATTAGAGATTTCAATGTCGGGTCAGCAATATTTAATTTGAGGATTTTTCGGATTTTAAGATTTTAATATCCAGAATTCTTAAATTAAAGAGTAAAAATATTTGAATTGATATTTATGAAATTTAAGATGTGAATTCCAAGATGATAAATATCAAGAATTTAATTTGAGGATAAAATCCTAGCAAGGACCCATTTGCAAATATTGAATAGTTCAAGGACTAAAATGCGATAAGGTCCGAAATAATTTAATTTTAATCCAAAAATATTTAATTTGAGAATATTTAGAGTTTAGAATTAAATTCTAATATTCTTAAATTATTTAGGATTGAAATTGAATTAAC
This sequence comes from Henckelia pumila, assembly GCF_033568475.1. NCBI lineage: Eukaryota > Viridiplantae > Streptophyta > Magnoliopsida > Lamiales > Gesneriaceae > Henckelia > Henckelia pumila. Next base: position 2,985,310 of record NC_133120.1, read on the forward strand.
TCACTTGTTCAGGAACTGATTTGCAATTAGGCCAAAGTTCAAGGGCTAAAATGCAAATAATATAGATATATATCTACTTTGAACGTGCGAATCAGATTAATTCAGCCCAAAACCAAGAAAGTGGCCGAGAGAGGAAGAGAAATGGTTCCAAAGCCATTTTCGATTTTTAAAGCTCCGATATCTTTTGATCCGCCCGGTAGAATTTCCGATTGATTATATATTTGCGATCACAGCTCCGAGTGCTACGTTTTGACGTAAGTTTTATGAAGTTCTACCATGTTTAAATTTTAAGTTGTTGTTAGAATTATGATTTGATTGTATAAACGTGTTCTATTATATACGACGATAGCATAGCTAAGACGGATCGAGAAAAGATCGTCGTTTGGACATGTTTTGGAATATTGAAAGAATTTTTGAAAATCTGATTTTTTAGGGGTTGCATATTTTGAAAATTCAGCTGCTGAATTGTTGATGTTATTAAGTTACAGTGGTAATGATATTGTTGTTTATGCTTTTGGAAAGACCGAAATCGTATCGTTACGCCGCCGGTTCAAGATTTTGAATTGATAGACATTATGAATGTCTAGAGCTGATATTTAAGTTTATTGTGGATGAATTGAATATAAGATTATGTTGAGAATGAAGATATAATGATATTTGAATCAAAAGATTTATCGAACTCGAATAGTTGCGACGTCGGTTTGAATTCCGATCGTATTAGCAAGATTTGAACTATATAAGGTTTAAATAAACATCGATTCAGATTGGAAATTGATGTTTAGATATGTTATAATCTATTTCAGATTTGAATTGAAGATTATCGAAGTCGAATCGACGAGTTCGAGTTCGAATGACTTGAAGTGTTGAAGTTGAAGCAAGACTACCTTCAAGTAGCACTGATTGAAATGAACAGAATTGTATGACCAATTTGGCTAGTTTAAGATTGATCAGCATCAAGATGTTTGAATCGCGGTGAAAGGTATGAGTTGACATTATTCTTGCCAGGTAGAACAACTCGAGAACGTGGTGGTTTTCGAGTTATCCTGAAATCACATACTTAGTTGTTTAAGTTCTCTTATGTGATTTACTTGTTTTTGTTGCTATGAATATTGACTTATGTGTTCAAGATGTTTATCAGTAATTATTTGATTAATGCATACAGATTATGTTGCATTCATCTTGAATCCTACCTTGAATAGCACAGAGGGCAGAATGGCCTAGAGTGCATATGATGTTTGGAGAACTGTAGTGAGTGGCATGGAATGTAGATTTACTTCCAGAGTCAGATGACTCATGGAACGGAATATAGATTTATATCCAGAGCTAGATGACTCACTATAGTTGCACCAAAGTCAGAGGAATTGAGATATTTAACACCACCTCGATTGGGAGAGTCGGTGGGTAGTTAAAGATTTTATTCCTTGGGATCCCAAGAACTAAGCTTATTGGTATCAAATTTGATAGCATTTTCCTTGGCACATGCATTGCATTTATGCATTAACCTAGAGTTTTCTATGGTTTAGATTATGCAGTTATAAATGCTAGCATGTTGTAATACGCTATTCTAGATATGAATGTGTGCTATTGCTGTAGATGAATCGTTATGCTTTAAGAATTTAAGAATAGATGATGATTCTATGATCTACGTGTTATTACATGTTTTATGATTTTAGAGTTTTATGGCATATAGATTCCATATGCTTTAATGATGTATATGCATGTCTTTCATATTGAGATTTATTCTCACCGGAGTTATCCAGCTGTTGCTTTGTTGTATGTGTGCATTGCATCAGGTTGGGGCATGATCAAGCTAGAGTTGGCTTGGATAGCTTGAGAAGAGAGATAGCATGTGGTGATTCGGGTTTTAAGCAGATGATATGTATTGTTAATAACATGTTAGAAAACAAAGAATCTTGTACATGTTTCTATTTGGTAAATCCTAGTTTATATTCATGAATTGATATATTTATGAGTTAGGATTTATTTGTCAATGCATGTATATTATTTTGTAGCTTGTATAAGACTAGATGTCTTTATATTCCGAGTTTGACAGCATTAAGTTGCAGCAGAATTTTCAGAATTTGGAGCCCGCTCGATCGGGTGACTTTTGCGGATCGAGCGCGGCCTGTGTTTGCAAAAACAGAGTATTGAGCTTTTGGGCTCGCTCGATCAGGTGATTTCCACCGATCGAGTGAGGCCAAATATGTTCAGACCCGAGAGCAGGATATTCTTGCTCGCTCGATCGGGCAAGTTTACCCGATCGAGCGAGGTGCTCAGTTTAAAAAAAAAATAAATTTAGCTCTTGGTTTATTATTCATGTATTATTTGATTAATTGTTAATTAATCATTTATTGCCCTAAGATGAGATTAGAAACCCGGGTCCCCACACTATGCGATCTGAGGAGATATTAGTGTGACGAATCTCTGGCCAGAGTACATGATGTGTTTTAGGTTAATGGTTATCCTAGTAACACATGCGATGTCACTAATAGATCTCCAAGATGTTTTGCATAGTTATCGAATCTCGAACGACTCTCGATGCACCAATGGCTGTTGATTCGATTGGGATATTTGGTTGAAGGGACCGTACTGTACGCTAACCAAAATCTACTGGTTCTTGCAGGCACTATCAGTGATACCTAGGGAATCATGGGGTGATGTTGCTAGACGCTCTTACCATGATTCATTGAGCAAGTCGGAAATTGTTTTTTCGAGTCACAAGGAGTTGTGAGCCCACGACTAGCTGTATCCCTGAACCATTGAGGGTCACACAAGTAATGGATTACTAAACCCCGTTGAGATAGTTAAATTTAAAGAGTTAAATTTAATGAAAGATAAGTTGGACTTCTTAACTAAAAGGGAGTGGAATTTCCTAAAATGACATAGGGATGGGCATTTTTGGAAATAACTGAAATCAGTTTAAAAGGTGCAGAAATGGTTTCTGTGCACATTGGTGAAATCAGTTTATCAATCGGAGTAATGATGAATTTTATATTAATTTCTATAACAACGGGCTTGGCTTGTTGGGCTTAAGTTATGGATTATGGGCCCTAAGGAGTTAGAGTCCTAATACAATTATAACTTAATCTAGTCTAGAAATTATCTATAAATACATGTTTAGTGTTCGAAAATTGATAAAATTCATTCTTGCAATTTTCGAAATCACACATATATTTTAAAGGGGAATTTTCGAAAATTCCTCTGTCCCTTTAGAGAAAATTCGGTCTGTGATTTTTGTGAAAAATTACATTCCGAATTAACAGATCAAATCTGTTTATTCTCTTCGATAAACATCTGATTGATTTCTAGTGCAATCAATCAGAGGGTTTCTGTTTTCTGTTCGTGGACCTTATTCCGGAGATTGATCGTGAAGCCATCGGTTCCCGGGATATACAAGAAGAGCAGATTAAATTCTGTTGGTGTCCATAATCAAGCCGTTGCTTGAAGAGGTAAAATATTATTAATTGTGATTATTATTATTTTACTTGCAACATAATTTAATCGTAAAGTTTTGATACCCATGATATGGAATCGTTCCATATAGAAAAATAAAATTTTTAAACTTCCGCTGCACCGGGTATCAATTCTTAATTGATCTGAACACGTTTTTCAACAGTGGTATCAAAGCCAGGTTGCTCAGATCAAACGATTAAATTATTCGATTGTACAAAATTTTTTGGCCTTGGGTTTTTTGAAACAAAAACGAAAATTTTAAATTATAATTTAATGGGCACATCGGGCAGCGCACGGTGCTGCCCATGGGCAGCGATTTGATCGCTGCCCAGGGCAGCGATGGGCTGCCCTGCCCGGGATTGTCCCTGGTAGCCCGGGAAAAATTAAAATTGATTTTTAATTAAAATTTTAATATTTTGAAATTTTAGTTTTTGGTCCGATCGAAAATTGTTTTTGATTGGTTTACGAGGCATCAGATCGAATTGTTTGAGTCCAAAATTTTTAAAATTGATTTTTGGATAAATTTGAATTTTTGGAAAATTTGTAAATTTTATCCGTTAAATTAGATTTTATAAAATTAATTATTTTGGTAAAATTGATGATAAGATATGATCTTATGAAAGTATTAGATAAAATATGATTTTATCTTTTAAATTATGATGTCATTGCATGTTATCCAATGTTTTAATTATTGAATTAATTATTGGATAAGAGGATGATCGATTTTCATGACCAAGTTTGTAGGTGTATGTTAGGTTATTTACATTTGGTTTTATTGTTATTGGGTTTTATTAATGGGCTTGGTTAATAGCCCAATTTGAATTGTCATTTGTAATAAAAAGTGGGCTTGGTTTATGGCCCGTTCCCACCCCTTAAATATGTATCCCCTACTTGTCATCGAAATTTATTGTAAATTTGTTAGACTTAGTGGGAGATAAAGATTTGAAGATAATGGTGGGCCCAGCAGACGATAAAGACCGAAGAAATGTAAATGGAAGCTCAATGTAATAGGATTGCATTGCATACTTGCATATCACCTAGGATTGGACTTAGACTCGTGATTGGCAACCACGGGTCGAATAGATAATGGGATCGATCATCCTTAAAGAATATATGATATTATTGATGTATGCATGTTTAGACTAAATTGTATGAATCCCGCAAGCATACATAAATTGCATGATGAGACAAATTTTCAAAAATTAAAATCCCTCATTTTAAATATGATTTAAAATTGATATCAAGATTTATAAAAGAGAATTTAAATATTGTTTAAATGTTCCTACCTTCCATCAACGATCAATGTATGAGATGCTACCCGCGGATACGGTCCGGCTCATATTATTGGGGGGGCCCGTTCGTCGGAAAGTTGTACATTGGATCGACACATGTTGTAAGTTGGGTGGAACTCCCATGGGATTGGCTCATATTATTGGGGGATCCACATGGCGACCGTCCATCACAACTTAATATTGATGGGTTATCTTGACATGTCACAATAAACGGCGTCATATTATTGGGTCCTTATTGGACATGAGGTAAAAACATGGAGGTTACTTTGGAAGTAATTGGGCTCTACCTTTTGAAAATTATGGTTGGCTGATATTATTCGGGACTATGATTTGTCAATTGGACTCCATGTTCCCACTAAGGAAAGGAGTTTCCCGTTTTCACTAGAGGGTAGTGAAATCGTTAAAATAGTGGAAGTGAAATTCATAAAATTAAATTTTGCCATATTTTATGTCTTAGTAAATTAATTAAACAATCACTGATTATTGTCTGTTTCTTTTCAGTATTTCATTACAATGAATTCGCGAAATCCACTATACTCAATTCTCGAACAAAACAATTTGACTGGCGCAAACTATACGGAATGGTTCCGTAAATTAAAGATTGTTCTAAACTCGGAGAAAATTTTATACGTGTTAGAAAAGAATCCTCCAAAGGAAGCACCGGCTAATATAAGTCCGAAAGAATTGGCAAAACTTGATCAATGGTGGGACCATGATGTCAAGGCTAAATTCTATATGCAAGCTTCAATGTTTAATGAACTCCAGAGGCGATTTGAGGATGCCGTGAATGCTGCTGACATACACATGCACCTCAAGGAACTTTTTGGAACTCAGTCAAGGTCGGAGAGGTATGCCACCGTCAAAGAGCTCATGACATGCCGCATGCGAGATGGGACTTCGGTCCGTGAGCATGGGGTACACATGATTGGGCTCATTGAAAAGTTGATAACACTCGATTTGACATTGGAGCATGAACTAAATGCGGACTTGTTACTTCTTTCACTTGCTTCATCGTTTGAAGGATTTGTGGTGAACTTCAATATGAACAAGATAGAGGCCACCCTCGAAGAGATGGTCAATATGCTTGTGTCTTATGAGGCCACATTAAAGAAGGATAAACCGGTACTCTTGGTTGGCTCCTCTTCTTACTCCAAGAATGGGCCAAGTGGAAAGGGTAAGAAACGTTCTGCCCCACCCAAGAAAATTGTACCACAAAAGAAGGCCAAGACAAAAGCTTCAAACGTGAACATATCCGGAGATGTTTGCCATCACTGCAAGAAACTCGATCATTGGAAACGTAACTGCAAGGAATACCTCGAGCAGTTGCGAAATGCAAAGGGTATGTTTTACATTGAAATAAATGTTTCACTTAATACTACTTCTTGGGTATTGGATACCGGATGTGAATCTCACATTTGCAATGATTTGCAGGTGATGACAAGAAGTCGTAAGCTTAGGATGGGTGAGACACAGCTGAGGCTCGGAAATGGTTCCAGAGTTGAAGCCAAAGCAGTGAGAGACGTTTATTTAGTTTTGCAGAACAATTTTAAGTTATTTTTTAGAGATGTTTTGTTTGTGCCAGATTTAGTTAAAAACATTATTTCTGTTTCTATGCTTGATAGAGATGGTTTTTCTTGTAATTTTGTGAATGAGATTTGCAATATTTACAAGAATGAATGTTTGATTGAAAATGGACAACTTGAAAACGATCTATATAACTTAAAATTAAAAAACTTTCCAATTAATTATGTTAATAAACCGGTAACAACAAATAAAAGGAAAAACGATAGTCAAAATCCGGCAAACCTTTGGCATGCTAGGCTAGGTCATATTTCCTCAAGGAGGATGAACAAGCTAGTAAGAGAGGGCATGTTTGATATGTCTGATATTAACTCTCTACCTACTTGTGAGTCCTGCCTAAAAGGAAAAATGACTAAATCTCCTTTCAAAGGGAAGCCTGAGCGTAGTCAAAATCTGTTGGATTTGATCCATACAGATGTTTGCGGACCATTTAGTATCGGTACTAAATTTGGTCACACCTACTTCATTACCTTTACTGATGATTATTCGAGGTATGAGTATTTATATTTAATGAAATATAAGTCCGAATCATTTGAAAAGTTCAAAGAATTCAAGGCTGAAGTAGAAAAAAAACAAGGTAGAAGTATTAAAGCACTTCGATCGAATCGAGGTGAAGAATACTTAAGTACCGAGTTTTTGAACTATCTAAAAGATAATGGGATTCTCTCTCAGTGGACTCCTCCTATGACACCTCAGCTGAATGGTGTCTCGGAGCGTCGCAATCGAACTTTGTTGGACATGGTTCGATCTATGATGAGCTTCACTGAGCTCCCACCTTCGTTTTGGGGCTATGCGCTTGAAACGGCGGTATTGTTGTTGAACAATGTCCACACTAAAGCAGTAGATAAAACTCCATACGAGTTATGGAATGGCAAAGCTCCTAAGTATTCGTACTTAAGGATTTGGGGATGTCCTGCTTACGTGAAGCAGACAGTGGGAGATAAGTTGGATAGTCGATCCACCTTATGTTATTTTGTAGGATATCCGAGGAATTAAATCGGATATTATTTCTATCATCCTACTGAAACAAAAGTGTTTGTTTCAAGGAATGCCACCTTCATGGAGAAGGAGTTCTTATTAAATAAGAAAGGCAAGATGATGGAACTCGAAGAAATTTGAGAAGAACCCGAGATACAAAATAACGATCCTACACCTCAGGAACCATTGATCAACACGCCTATATCTAGGAGATCCGAGAGGACTTCTAGACCTCCTATTCGATATGGTCTTCTTCTTGAAGGGGATCAAAGTGAACCCGACAATGGATGTGATCCAAGAAGCTTCAAGGAAGCAATTTCTGATGCGGATTCTAATTTATGGCTTGAAGCTATGCAGTCGGAAATAGACTCGATTCATACGAACCAAGTTTGTTCTTTAGTAGATCCTCCCGATGGAATTGTTCCAATAGGGTGTAAATGGATCTACAAGAGAAAACTTGGACCTGATGGTAAGGTACTTACCTACAAGGCACGATTGGTAGCAAAAGGTTATACTCAAAGACAAGGAGTTGACTATGATGAAACCTTTTCACCAGTCGTAATGTTCAAGTCCATAAGAATCCTTATTGCCATAGCAGCATGGTATGACTATGAGATATGGAAAATGGATGTGAAGACTGCATTTCTTAATGGAAACATTAAGGAAGAAATCTATATGATGCAGCCCGAGGGATTCACATCCATGGGAAGCGAGCATAAGGTATGCAAGCTTCAGAGATCAATTTATGGTCTCAAACAAGCATCAAGAAGTTGGAACCAGAAATTTGATGAAACAATAAAGGACTTTGGTTTCATCAAAAACCTGGAAGAACCGTGCGTGTACAAAAAAGTAGTTAAGGATGCGGTGACGTTCTTAGTGCTTTATGTTGATGACATCCTACTCATTGGGAATGACGTAGGGATGTTGCAGTCAACAAAGATATGGTTATCAGGTAGATTCTCGATGAAGGATTTGGGTGAGGCATCCTATATTCTAGGGATACAGATCTATAGAGATAGATCTAAGAGAATGATAGGACTCACTCAAGCAACCTACATCGACACCATATTGAAAAGGTTTTCTATGGATGAGTCGAAGAGAGGACATCTACCTATGTGTCATGGAGTTTCTCTATCCAAGTCTATGTGTCCCAAGACTGATGAAAATATAGAGAAAATGACACACATACCATATTCGTCATCCATAGGTAGTATTATGTATGGGATGATATCTACCAGACCGGATGTAGCCTTTGCTCTGAGTATCACGAGTAGATATCAGGCCAACCCCGGTCAAATGCATTGGAAAGCCGTGAAGGATATTCTTAAGTACTTGAGAAGGACTAAGAATGTATTCATGGTTTATGGAGGAAGAGAATTGAAATTGGAAGGCTATACCGACTCTAGCTTCCAAAGCGATGTGGATGACTCGAAGTCAACATCTGGATTTGTATTCATGCTAAATGGCGGTGCTGTCTCTTGGAAGAGTTCCAAGCAAGGCACCACAGCGGATTCCACCACTGAGGCAGAATACATTGCAGCATCAGCTGCTGCTAAAGAGGCCGTTTGGATGAGGAATTTTGTCCAAGAGTTGGGCGTAATTCCTGAAGCTGTTGGTCCAATTCCGGTATACTACGACAATACTGGTGCCTTTGCTCAGGCAAAGGAACCAAGGTCTCATCAAAGATCCAAACACGTACTGAGGAAATACCACATCATCCGGAAGATTGTGAAAAGAGGAGACATCACTGTCGAGATAGTGGCCTCTACAGACAATATCGCTGATCCACTTACTAAGCCCTTGCCAGGACCATTGTTTGACAAACATCGCAAAGCAATGGGATTGCGTAGTGTGACTAGTTGGCTTTAGGGCAAGTGGAAGATTGAAAGAGTGGGTGCCCGGTTAGCCAACTTGTGGCTAAGGGTTTTTGTGACTCTATGTATAAACAATCTTTGTTTAATATAATTTACATTCATTAATGGCATTTTCTTTGTCTTTCTTCATATTGTTATATTGTGATATACTATTGATGTTTTGATAAAGACCTTGAATATACTATAGTGTAAGTAAGATGATATAGTGAATAAAGAGAGATCACTATTATGAAACACATCTTATAGTCACTGTATATTCTAAACAGTTCCTAGTCAATTGAGTCGTCCGCTAATAAGGATATGGATCGCTCGAGATTGAGACTAGCATTTGTGATGCCAAGTACCACTTTTCATTGGTAATGGACATGGAGATGTTCAAAGCATGCAAATGGATATTCATATGATGAATGATCGAACTACCATATTCGGACTTTCCAAGTGGTTATCACTTATCGAGTGGATAAAGTCCGCGGTTTTGGTTGTACACCATTAGTCCTTACTACTTGAAACATCATTGAGACTCTATATGCTAGTACTGTACTTTGACTTGTTTACCGACTCTATTGGGGTCATCAGGTGTCGGGATTGGGTACAGTTAAGACACATATAGGAGTCGATGCTTTGTTGTCAAGGATTCACCACATACTTGCGAGTGTGGATATCCTATGCGATCTGAGGAGATATTAGTGTGACGAATCTCTGGCCAGAGTACATGATGTGTTTTAGGTTACTCGGTTTTCCTAGTAACACATGCGATGTCACTATTTGATCTCCAAGATGTGATGCATAGTTATCGAATCTCAAACGACTCTCGATGCACCAATGGTTGTTGATTCGATCGGGATATATGGATGAAGGGACCGTACTGTACGCTAACCAAAATCTACTGGTTCTTGCAGGCACTATCAGTGATACCTAGGGAATCATGGGGTGATGTTGCTAGACGCTCTTACCATGATTCGTTGGGCAAGTCGGAAATTGTTGTTCCGAGTCACAAGGAGTTGTGAGCCCACGGCTAGCTGTATCCCTGAACCATTGAGCGTCACACAAGTAATGGATTACTAAACCCCGTTGAGATAGTTAAATTTAAAGAGTTAAATTTAATGAAAGAGAAGTTGGACTTCTTAACTAAAAGGGAGTGGAATTTCCTAAAATGACATAGGAATGGGCATTTTTGGAAATAACTGAATTCGGATTCAGAAAAATTATCTTGACTTTAAAAGGTGCAGAAATGGTTTCTGTGCACATTGGTGAAATCGGTTTATCAATCGGAGTCATGATGAATTTTATATTAATTTCTATAAAAACGGTCTTGGCTTGTTGGGCTTAAGTTATGGATTGTGGGCCCTAAGGAGTTAGAGTCCTAATACAATTATAACTTAATCTAGTCTAGAAATTATCTATAAATACATGTGTAGTGTTCGAAAATTGTTACAATTCATTCTTGCAATTTTCGAAATCACACATATATTTTAAAGGGGAATTTTCGAAAATTCCTCTGTCCCTTTAGAGAAAATTCGGTCTGTGATTTTTGTGAAAAATTACATTCCGAATTAACAGATCAAATTTGTTTATTCTCTTCGATAAACATCTGATTGATTTCTAGTGCAATCAATCAGAGGGTTTCTGTTTTCTGTTCGTGGACCTTATTCCGGAGATTGATCGTGAAGCCATCGGTTCCCGGGATATACAAGAAGAGCAGATTAAATTCTGTTGGTGTCCATAATCAAGCCGTTGCTTGAAGAGGTAAAATATTATTAATTGTGATTATTATTATTTTACTTGCAACATAATTTAATCGTAAAGTTTTGATACCCATGATATGGAATCGTTCCATATAGAAAAATAAAATTTTTAAACTTCCGCTGCACCGGGTATCAATTCTTAACTGATCTGAACACGTTTTTCAACACTTCTGAGATATCATCCCAATATAACGGTGATCTGCATTTCTTCCCGTACAATGCTTCAAAAGGAGCCATCTCAATGCTCGTCTGATAGCTATTATTATAAGAGAATTCTGCAAGTGGTAATGAATCTTGCCAACTAGTACCAAAATCTAGTACTACAGCTCTCAACATATCCTCAAGTGTTTGGATAGTCCTCTCTGACTGTCCGTCTGTTTGAGGATGATAAGCTGTACTCAGATGCAATTGAGTACCAAGAGCTTGTTGCAAGCTATGCCAAAAGTGTGATGTAAATCTAGGGTCTCGATCTGAAACGATAGATTTAGGCACACCATGTAATCTTACCACTTCTCTGACGTAGATTTCTGCCATCTGATCATATCTGTACGTCATTCTGTATGGAATAAAACATGCTGATTTCGTCAAACGATCAATAATCACCCAAATGGCATCGCACCCTCTGGATGAATGTGGTAGCTGTGTAACGAAATCCATGGAAATGTGATCCCATTTTCATTCTGGAACTAATAAACTCTGTAATAGACCACCTGGCTTCTTTCGTTCAGCTTTTACCTGTTGGCAATTCAAACATCTGGATACAAATTCAGTCACATCTGACTTCATCTGTTTCCACCAATACTGCATCTTCAGATCATTATACATTTTTCTGCCACCAGGATGAATACTGAATCGACTGCTGTGAGCTTCTTTCAATATCTGCTGTTGCAAATCTGAAATATCTGGAACAACAAGTCTGTTATTCACATATAACACATCATCAGCAATGACCTGATATTCATATTGATGTCCAGATCTGACCAAAGCAATTGAATTCTGAATATTCTGATCCTCTTTCTGTACTTCTTTGATTTGTATCAAAAGTTCTGGCTCAACTTTTATAGCACAAACACGGATAGGTTGCATATCTGTTTCAAATACTAGTCCAGAAATACAACAATCTTCCACCAATTGAGATACACCTATCGTAGACAAGGATAAGGAACATACCTTTCTACTCAAGGTGTCTGCAGCTGCATTAGATTTCCCTGGATAATATTTGATCTTGCAATCGAAATCTTTCAATAAATCAAGCCATCTACGCTGTCTCATATTCAATTCTGATTGCGAAAACAGATATTTTAAACTTTTGTGATCAAAAAAGATTTCAAACTTCTCACCATAAAGATAATGTCGCCATATCTTCAATGCAAAGACAATAGCGGCAAGCTCCAAATCATGGATAGGATACCGAGTCTCATGTGGCTTTAACTGTCTCGATGCATAAGCGATAACATGTCCTTGCTGCATAAGCACACAACCCAGACCCCTGTGAGAAGCATCACAATATACAACAAAATCACCCGTACCTGATGGAATTGTCAATACAGGTGCACTTGTAAGCCTTTTATTCAATTCCAAGAAACTAGTTTCACACGCTTCAGTCCAGACATACGACATATTTTTCTGAGTCAATTGCGTAATAGGCTTCGCAATGCTGGAAAAATCTCTGATAAAGCGTCGATAATAACCTGTCAAGCCCATAAAACTCCGTATTTCTGGCACTGATGTAGGTCTAGGCCAATTCAGTACAGCCTCTACCTTGCTCGGATTCACTGAAATCCCATCACCTGAAATAATATGCCCAAGAAACACAACTTTCTGCAACCAAAATTCACATTTCGATAACTTGGCATATAATTTCTCATTTCTCAAAGTCTGTAAAATGATTCTGAGATGTTCAGCATGATCATGGACATTCTTGGAATATATCAAGATATCATCAATAAAAATAATGAAAAAGTCATCCAAGTATTTTTGAAATACCCGATTCATCAATCCCATAAATACTGCAGGAGCATTGGTTAAACCAAAAGGCATGACGATAAATTCATAATGTCCATACCTTGTTCTGAAAGCAGTTTTAGGAATATCTTCATCTCGTACTCTCAGTTGATGATATCCGGATCGCAAATCAATCTTAGAATAGATAGCTGAACCCTGTAGCTGGTCAAACAATCATCTATTCTAGGCAGTGGATATTTATTCTTGATGGTTACCTTGTTCAATTGACGATAATCAATACATAAGCGCATTGAACCATCTTTCTTTCGTACAAACAGTACCGGAGCGCCCTAAGGTGAAACGCTCAGCCTAATGTACCCCTTGGCCAATAAATCTTCCGGCTGATCTTTCAACTCCTTCAATTCAATAGGTTCCAGTTTCAAAAGGTCTATATATGCTTGTGTTTCCAACTTCTTTGATAGCAAAGTTTTAGATTTGTTTTTGTTTTGCATCTTCGCGATATTGATTGATTGATTGCCTTCGATGGCTTTCAAGAAATTCATTTTCCAGCAATCTCAATTGAAGATTTTTTTTTTTGAAGGTCAAATGAAGCCTATTATTTTACTTATATAGCAAACTTTTCATTATTGCATTGACCTGGTCTCATGGACCGAACTATGCTTAATTTCATATTCTATGGCGCGAGCTGTTGAATCCTCGTCCCTTTGATTTGCATTGGATAACTTGGTAAAAATCACACATGTATGCGTTCCATATTTTACTTTGTTAGTGTGTTCTCTTGTGGCTTCCAATCAATAGGTATCTTTTTGTTCGGTGGCGATTAAACGTGGCAAACATGTTTGTGATTCTTGGTGAAATCAGAGACACGGATTATGAAGAATTGATTGCCGGGACGCACAAGACCATGATAATGAAAGGGGCCGTGGAAAAAGGTTCAGAAGAATTGCTAAGATCTGCAGGAGGTTACCTAAGAGATGATATAGTTCCAGTCGACAACCCACTTATAGCTTACGTAAGTGGAGGGGCGAAGGCTGAAGAATTAGCTAAGGCATTGACATCGAACTCTAAAGCAGGTGGAATGTAAAGATGGCGTGCTTCGCTACTTTATTTTAATGTAAAATTAGTAAAACATTTTTATTTCTTTTCCGGGGTTCTCTACCCTGCCCGAAGCTTTTCGACAAATCAAGAAGTGCAATAATCTTTGTCTTCAGAATGTTGCGATGAACCAGTTTCTGGAGATACATTTTACCTGTATGAAGTTTACAGTAATTCTGGTGGTGTTTAACTTTGTTTCAAGTCTCTACTGATTCATAAAATGTAATCCATACTTGCGTTCTCTGAATGAGAATAATTTTATTGAATAAATTAGAATAAATAGTGCTCGCATAACCTTCAAAGCAATTTCACGATTAGTGTATATCTTTCCAAGAGCAATTAATTCAAAAATAATATTGCTGAATCTTTCGTCAAACTCAGTCATTGTTTCTCCTGGTTTCATCTTGACGTTGTTAAACATCTGTATTGCTACAGTGAGTTTGTTTTCTTTGGTTTGGTCATTCCCTTTGCACAATTGAGTGAGTTTCTCCCAAATTTCTTTGGCAGTTGAGCATGCCTTGATTTTGCTAAACATATTTTGTCCAGCGTCTTGTACAACAAATCTTTGGCTACGTTATCAAGATTTACTTTCTTTTTATCCTCATTAGTCCATTCCATTCTGGGTTTCTCGACCATCTGTGATTCTCCTCTAGTTATGGCTATAGCATTGTTGACTTTGAGAATCTTCATGGGTCCGTCAGTGATAACGTACCACATATCATCATCTTGAGCAGAAAGATGTGCTTGCATACGAATTTTCCAGTCATCATAATCTTCTTTAGAGAACATAGGAATTTTATTTAAAGAAGTCATGATGAATATCAGTAGCTAAATAGAAAAACCCTCTCTGATACCACTTGTTGGGGATCGATATAATGTGTAGAGAGAGGGGGGGGGGGGGTGAATACACAATATATTGATAGTCTTTAAAATCTAATGCAATATGGTTGAGTAAATGTTAGTTCACTCGACCGGTTTTCTTTTAGCCTGCTAGAAATATAAGAGCAACTATTATTAGTGCGGAAATAGCTCTCAGCATGCTAGATGATATCTATGGAATGATGCAATGCAATAACGTAAGTAGACACAGATATGTTTCTTGGATGTTCGAAGCTTAATCTCCTACGTCACCCCTTCTTCCACCTCGGAAGGATTCACTAGAAGACTTTGGTTATTAAAACTTCTTGCAATACACCCGATCCAAGTTAGGACTTATCCAACGCCTAATATGGAACTCCTAGATTCACAGTGATAAGATTTAAAGCTCTTATCAAACTTTTCTTCAGATGGTGATGATGATTGTTTTAGTCTCTCGAGGACTTAAGACTTCTCAAATCCTTGTATCAGGTAGCGTCTTTCAAACGATATCTGGATTTGAGCAACCCTTGAAAAGGATCTCTTCGAAGATCGGATAAGGCTGTTTAAAGCTAAGGGTTTTCACTTTGAGCGGTTGAGTATTCAAGATGGGTTTGAGAGCTCAGATAGACAAATTCTCAATAAGCGTTGTTGTGTTGTGTTCTGTCTCTTCTTTTGTCTAGAGAGGCTTTGATATATATAGCCTTTGTCTTCAACGTCTTTCTTCTTTGTCCAACGGTAGGATTTCCCTACTGATAAAGCTTTCTGAATATTTCGTACTGGGAGCGCATTTAATTGTCTATTCAATGTGTCGCTCACATTAAATGCTATTTAAGGCTTTCTCACTTTATCAGACAAATCCTTAAATGCTTCGTCCTTTTGCTTTTCAGTTGTCTTGTCACTTTCCGAGATCTAGGAAACTGTAACTTCGAACTGTAGCGTATAGCTTTTTGTATTTGATGTTCGGTAGATATGTTTGACATACAACTGTTTTGCATCTTTCGTTGGTTGATAAGCTTTAGCTGACATCGGTAGATATGTCTTTGTTCGGTTGACATAGCTGCTTTGCATGCTTTGGCTGTCGTCGGTAGATATGTCTTTGTTCGGTTGACGTAGCTGCTTATACAAATAACTAGCGGCCTACTAAACAACAAAGTATTGTTTTGTTATCACCAAAAGTCAGGATTCAACATGATGATATGTGTGTGCTTGATCAGTTTAGTGTATATCTAAATGTACCATGTGTCTCACTTTTGTTACTGATCTTAATTTCCTTTATATAGGAATGGATTGCTGTAAGGATTGAATTTGGATTGCTCTTATGTGTATTCCGTGAGAAGTTTGCTTGAAAAATTCTTTTATGGGAGTAGTTGTTGTTAAACAACTAACTTTTTTCTTTCTCGCGTGTCAATGTTAATTGATCAACAAATATATGCGCGGAAAGATACCAAATAACAGATTGAACAATGATAAATATGGCTTGACAGAAATATAATAACACAGAGATGTTTATGGATGTTCGGAGAAAAAACTCCTAAGTCACCCCTTCTTCCACGAGAGAAGGATTCACTAGAAGACTTTGGCTTATACAATGCCTTGTATACAACTTACTTCAATCATAAGACTTTACCCTTTGCCTAGATCAAAACTCCTAGAACACAACCAAGTTAAGACACCCCGTCCTAACATCAAAATACAATAACGAATTAATCCGTAGACTCAAACAATATATAAAATCCTTATAAACAAATATGTAGTTGAGAGTTGATTCTTGGCCCTTGATGATCTTCAGAGATGATCTGATGAATAACTTGTATATGTGGGCACGTCGAGCAGATTATATAAATATTTTATGATTGCTCAAACAACTTGTATTTTTGTGTATCTTGCTGCTGTATATGTTGTATATGTTTTCTTTCTACTTCCCCTTTTTATTTTCTGAATATTTCACATGCATTTATATATGCATCTTTGCAACGTTCATTTTTATCATAAATGCATGTCTCATTTGCATCTAATTCTTCAATAAGTCTTTATGAGGACTTAAATGATGTTGGCCGTTATTCAATGAAATTTTTTGGATCTTGCAACAGTCTTTATATTTGAATTATGTCTTGAATAATTTGATTCCTCAGCAGTCTTTATACTTGGACTGGATATGTGAACAATCTTGAATTGTATCAATATAGTGTCCGAGTGGACTGCTTGCATCCCGACTGATTGCATCTTGACTAGAGTGCTTTGAAATATTTCTTCATGTTTTGTCAAATACCAAAACTTATCCCAACAATTGCAATGACTCTTTAATTCAAATTGCATCATACTAAACAGTACTATACCGTTATGAAGGTACACTATCCCTCTGCAACTTTTCGGCGTCATCTTGTGTATGGGAAACTCTATTCGGAAGAGGTAGACTGATATCGGGGATTCAGTCTTGGATAGTTCAGTCTTGGTAATTCAGTTTGGCTTGCTGGAATAGTTTGGATCATGGAAGACTGATTCAGTTTAGCTTCCTAAACTGAATGCAGTTTACAAGATAAACTTAGTCTGGTTGTCTTGAACGATTAATGACTTTAGTTTGGCTCTGATCAAAGTCACCTCAATTTAGGCACTTCAGTTTGGGTTTGAATCATGTCCAGTTTTCTTCTTTAGTTCGGCTCGAGGACAAATTCAGTTTACCTCGATATTTTTTCTATATTGTTTTGTTCAACACCAAAATCATGCATCTTCCAAAAATTCCTCTTTTTTGGTGTTGATAAAATATTAGCATGTAACTTAATCTTCGAGCAATCTTTGATCTTGAAATCTTTAAAATATTGAATCATTTGATGCTAGACTGATCTTTAGTTGTATTTTGATTTTTAGTTGTTTAAAATTTTATTTTCTTCATAATTTCCCCCTTTGAGAGTGTAATGTTCCCCCCGAATAGGTGATATCTTTACTGATTTAGATGAGGGATTTTCTAGACCTCGACTCATCTTCTTTGTTGGAGTTGTGTCTGCTCAGTCTTTCTACTTCACTCGGGGTTCCAAAATTTATTCTATCAATTGGCTTTGCATAACATCTTTGTTCCCTCTTACTGATGCATGATTAGGAAAGTAAATCAGTTATTGAATTATGTAACTTGTTGGAGTGTGGTCATCAGTTCTATTTAAAATAAATCGTGTTGTCTCTTCGTATTCTTAAAAGTACCTGAAATATTATGAGAAATAGTGAACATGTGTATGACTCTTCGTTTACCTTGAATATGTCTATAAAATAGATACAAATGGCCTGGATTCGAACATATTATCAATAATGTAGAATACAAAGTCTATTTAAAAGTAACATGCGGTGAAGTCTCTGGATGTGGACAAATTATAGCACAAAAGGATTATGAAAACATCGTATCTTTGAAGACTGAGTCTATCGAGACTAAGGTGGAGAAGTTGCAGTCACTCATGGCTGCTCTTCTTTTGTAAGTTGACGATAGAAGGCTAGAGAAGTACAAACTATGGCTTGGTATCACTCACTCAGTCTGAAGATCTCTTCACATCCGAAGGAGTTTTCCTTATGATGCTCATGAAAGAGCTTCGGACTCTAGATAATATCTCCTCTTCTCCAGATTTTAAGAAGACATATGCAGGTGTACTAAGCACCTAGATAATGGTAGTAGAGCTATCATCTCCAGAGAGGTCTTTTTAAACCACCTGAAAATAATTCGGAACACTTGAATGAGAAATGGTGGGCATTTTTGTGGAGGCTGTCTTTACAACCCAAAGTTCGATTGTTTTTGTGGGGACCTCGGGTTTCTAATCTCATCTTAGGGTAATTAATGAATAATTAAATATTCATTAATCATCAATCAAATAAACCAAGAGCAAAGTAAAAAAAAAAATTTTTTTTAAAATTCAGTGTCTCGCTCGATCGGTGAAAAACACCCGATCGAGCGAGCACAATTGCTCAGCTCTCGGATGGAACACAAATTTGGCCTCGCTCGATCCGTCAAATTCTGCGGATAGAGCGAGCCAAAAACTCAAAAGTTCTGTCCGCAAATTACAGGGCTCGCTCGATCCGTCAACTACTGCAGATCGAGCGGCCTCCAATTTCCAGAAATTCTGCAGAAGAGTTTTTTGCTGTCAAGGCTTGCATCATGGCACAATTCAACATCAATCAAAGATACTAACATGATATAACTTCTATAAACATACATATACTCATAAATCAAGTCTTGAGCATAATAAACTAGCTTTTACAACTTCAACTAGATCACAAACTACTCAAAACATAAGATTACACAACTTGTTTCAAAGTTCTTCCAACATATCATGTTAAATGTTCTATCATGCTTGCCATACTTCTAAGTACATCTACAACCCGAGTCCTCACGTGCTAGACTCTCTCCCAGCTGTCAATGACGTCGATGACCAGCTCCTGCCCCATATGTTGTCATGCACACATACAAAACAAGACAACAGCCGGATAAACTCCGGTGAGAAAACATTCTCAGTATAACCAACATATAGAAAGCGTTAAATAAATCATCTTGACTCTATTTAAACTCGACTCAACAAATAGAGTATGTAAACGCTTTAATACGAATTGATTCACATAACTTCAAAGCCATCAAGATTCATAACTGATCTTTACATGGATATCCATCTAACGAGTTCGTAACCGACTTGCAAATAAGGTTAACAACAACCTTGGCATAGAATCAATTCAATATAACATCATATCAACTCGAATATAAAGATCCACTACTTGAGATGGATCGACAACATCACAATCAAATCAAAAACATAAACAAGTATGTGGTTTTTGCGGGCCAACTCAAGATTAGTCATTCTTGAGTTTCAAAGTCCCTACTTCGCGATATCGTCATTATACCTTCGTTTATTTTGATTCTGAACTCTTCAAGTCTGAAAGATACAACCAAAATACATATATCAACTTCATTCCAATCTATCATATCAAAATCGAGTCGAAAACAACATAAGATCATCGATCAAACTCATTTCAAACCTCAATCCAACTTCTTCGGTTCAAAGTCGTTGTCTCGAGTCGTTGGCCTTCCAAACTCAACTGAAACGGAAGAATAAAATTCCATAACATTCACATCATCAAGATAAGTGTTTCAGCTTAGCTATCGAATAACAAAACAATCCAAAAACTCGATTAAACGGCGTAGCGATTGAAAATCGGTAACCGACGTAATCCCGAAACCATTTCTAACTTCAAAACCCAATCATACGTATATTCAAGTCAATAACCAGCTGATAAATCATTCAAATCCTCATCTCAATAGCTATAAAAATCGATTAACATGCTGAAATCAAGATTGGATACCAATAACACAAACTCATCAATCCGGTTTTGATATAGAATCGCATAAACGTCAATAAACATAATCGAAAACTCAACATATGATATCTGCCCTTTATTGATTTCGAAATCCATATAACACAACATAAAACTTACACGAGATTGAAGCGCTCGTCGTAAGGATTCCAGAAAAATTTACGGAATCAAAATCGGACAACCGGTTCAAAAGTTACGGCAAATCGAAAATCCAAAATTCAAAAGAAACGAAGAAGGTCGGCTTGCTCTGTTCTAATATTCTGAATGAACTATCATATAACACGTAATCATGTGGACAAATCCAACAATAATCGGATATGTATTCAACTAATTGCAATTTGGACCCTGAAACTTCGTAAATTGCAATTCAGTCCTCGGACTTATTTTTTATTCAATTTCAATCCTAAATAATTTAAGAATATTAGAATTTAAATCAAAACTCTAAATATTCCCAAATTAAATATACGCGGATTAAAATCAAATTAAATTCAGATTAATTTCTAATTAATCCCGGGCCTTACATTTTTCCCCCGCTAAGACATGAGTTCGTCCTCGAATTCATAAACAGTATAGATATACAGACTGCATGCTCATAAGAATAAAGAATAACTGAAAACTGAATAAGAACTCACATCAGTGGAATAGATAAGGAAATCGTTGCTTCATATCTTCTTCGACTTCCCACGTTGCTTCTTCAACTCCGTGTCTACTCCATTGAATCTTCACCAATGGAATAGTCTTCGTTCGGAGTTGCTTTGTCTTCCTATCAAGAATCTGAATAGGTCGTTCGAAATATCAAAGAGTATCATCCAACTCAGCTTCATCAGATCGAATCACATGAGACGCATCAGATATATACTTCCTCAACATCGATACATGAAAGACATCATGTATTCCAGATAAAGACATAGGAAGAGCGAGTCGATAAGCAAGATTGCCTATCTTCTCAAGAATCTCATACGGCCCAATATACCTCGGAGATAATTTTCCTCGTTTGCCAAATTGAACTGTGCCCCAGAACGGTGAAATCTTCAGAAACACTTTATCCCCCTGATCGAAAGATAACGGCCGTCGTCTTACATTTGCATATCTCGTCTGTCTATGCTGCTCTGTTTTCATTCTCTGCTATATCAATTTCACTTTCTCAGTCATCTTCCTGATCATATCTGGCCCTCACTCAGGTACTTCAGAAACATCATCCCAATATAAAGGCGATCGACACTTCTTCCCATATAATGCTTCAAATGGTGTCATCTCTATACTTGTCTGATAACTGTTGTTATAAGAAAATTCCACAAGTGGTATAGAATTTTGCCATGTAACACCAAAATCAAGTACTACAGCTCTAAGCATATCCTCAAGCGTCTGAATAGTTCGTTCAGATTGGCCGTTAGTTTGAGGATGGTAAGTAGTACTCAAATGTAAGCGCGTACCTAGAGCTTCCTGTAGGCTATGCCAAAAGTGCGAAGTAAACCTCGGATCTCGATCAGATACAATCAACTTTGGCACACCATGTAGTCTTACCACTTCTCGAATATAGAGATCCGCCATTTGATCATGACGATAAGTCATTCGGTAAGGAATAAAGCACGCGGATTTCGTCAATCTGTCGATGATCACCCAAACAGCATCACATCCTCGAGATGATCGTGGCAACTTCGTTACAAAGTCCATGGTAATGTGATCCCATTTCAATTCAGGAATCGATAAACTCTGTAATAAGCCACCTGGTTTCTTTCTTTCATCTTTCACCTGTTGGAAATTTAAATATTTAGATACAAATTCAGTCACATCAGATTTCATTTGTTTCCACCAGTACTGACTCTTCAAGTCGTTGTACATCATTCTGCCTCCAGGGTGAACACTATAGCGACTGCAATGGGCTTCTTTCAAAATATTATGTCTCAAATCTGCAATATTGGGAACAACTATTCGATTATTCACATACAAGATATCATCGTCACTAACCTTATACTCAGACTGATGTCCTGATCGAATCATTTCAATCGATTTCTGCACATTATGATCGGCTTTTTGTGCTTCTTTGATACGAATCAATAACTCTGGCTCAGCACTGATTGCATACACTCTCATCGGCCTTCTATCTGTCTCAAATACATACCCCGAAATATAACAATCTTCAATCAAATTAGATACACCTATCGTAGACAAGGATAAAGCACATACCTTTCTACTTAGGGAATCCGCTGCTGCATTGGATTTTCCCGGATAGTATTTGATTTCACAATCAAAATCCTTCAATAAATCAAGCCATCGTCGTTGTCTCATATTCAATTCAGATTGTGAGAACAGATACTTCAAACTTTTATGATCAAAAAAGATTTCAAACTTCTCGCCATATAACTAATGTCTCCAGATCTTCAATGCAAAGACGATTGCAGCCAATTCAAGATCATGAATCGGATACCTGACTTCATGTGGTTTAAGTTGTCGAGAAGCATAAGCGACAACATGTCCTTTCTGCATTAAAATACATCCCAAACCCTGGTGAGAAGCATCATAATAAACAACAAAATCACCAGTACCTGTAGGGATTTTCAAAATTGGCGCTGTAGTCAATCTCTTCTTGAGTTCAACGAAACTTCTTTCACATGCCTCAGACCAAATAAATGGTGCATTCTTCTGTGTAAGCTGTGTAATAGGCTTCGCTATTGATGAAAAATCTCGAATGAATCGACGGTAATAACCAGCTAAGCCCATAAAACTTTGAATTTTTGGTACAGATGTCGGTCTCTGCCAACTGATCACAGCTTTAACCTTACTCGGATCCACAGAAATGCCATCTCCTGAAATTATATGACCAAGAAAAACAACTCGCTGCAACCAAAATTCACATTTGGATAACTTGGCATATAATTTCTCTTCTCTTAATATTCTCAATACAGTTCGGAGATGATCAGCATGTTCACGCAGATTCTTAGAGTATATCAAAATATCATCGATAAAGATAATCACAAAATCATCTAAATATCTTTGAAATACTCTATTCATCAATCCCATAAAAACTGCCGGTGCATTCGTTAGACCAAAAGGCATGACTATGAATTCATAATGGTCATACCTGGTTTTAAATGCAGTCTTAGGAATATATTCGTCTCTAACTCTCAACTGATGATATCCGGATCGGAGATCAATCTTCGAATATACCGACGAACCCTGCAATTGATCAAATAAATCATCGATACGAGGTAAAGGATAGCGATTCTTTACTGTTGCTTTGTTCAATTGCCGGTAGTCAATACATAATCTCATCGATCCATCCTTTTTTCGAACAAATAATACCGGAGCACCCCATGGGGATACACTCGGTCTGATATATCCTTTGGCCAACAAATCTTCAAGTTGGTCCTTCAATTCTTTTAGTTCGATCGGTGCCATACGGTAAGGTGCTTTAGATATCGGTTGTGTACCTGGCATCAATTCAATACCGAAGTCTACCTCTCGGTATGGTGGCAATCCTGGAATCTCATCAGGGAATACATCTGCAAATGCACTCACCACCGGTATATCAGTCAATTTCGGACTAGACTTCAGTATATCGACTGCATAAATAAGGAATCCTTCCGCCCCTTTCTGTAACAAGTCAGTCATAGAAAGAACAGATATCAAAGGAATTCTGGCTCGTGATCCCTTACCATAGAATTTCCATTCATCAGTCATATCAGGTCTGAACTTCACAATCTTCTGAAAACAGTCAACTGTTGCTCTGTACTTGGTTAACATATCAATACCTATTATGCAATCAAAATCAGATAAACCAAGAACAATACAGTCAAGCTCAACTTCATTACCTTCGTACTGTAGTACACAATTTCGTACAGACTTCACTGATACTATACCTTTTCCCAACGGTGAAATATAGACACTACAATAGCTAATGACTCAACAGACAATGAATACAACGTAACAAATTGTTCAGATATGAAGATATGCGACGCACCAGTATCGAATAAGACATAGGCAGGATAACCAGAAAGAAAACAGCTACCTGCAATCACATCGTCCGGTGCTGCTTGTGCTTGCTCTTCTGTCAATGCAAACACTCGTGCTTGTTGCCTCGGAGGTTGATTCACTGACTGACCTTCTCCTCCTCCACTCGGTGTTGCAGGCTGTGGTTGAAAAGAGTGAACAGAAGATGTAGATTGACCTACCGGTCTCGATGATCCCGCACCCTGTGCACCTTCAGAACCTCGTTGTGGACACACCCTCGCAAAGTGTCCCATCTTGTTGCAAATGTGGCAGCTTCCAAATACACCTCGGCATTGTTCATTGGTATGGCGACCACCACACTTGGTGCAATACACATCAGACCTCTGTCCAGCTCTAGACTGTCGGGAACTACTTGAACTCGAAGAGCTACTACCACCAAATCTCTTGAATTGTTTGCTCTTGCCCTTGAAGAAACTTTTCTTTCCACTACTACTACCTCCAGCTTCAAATCGAGGTGGCAGTGGAATTTGTGACTGTTCTTGGGACTGTCTCACTGGCTGTGGCACAAACTGTGCTCCTCGTTGTTTCAGTATCCCTGCTTCTGCACCCTTTGCTCGATTCAAAGCATCAGCAAAGGTATTGGGTCTTCCCGAGTTCACAAGTGTAAATACATCAGGATTCAAGCCATTGATGAATTGATCGGCTTGAGCTTCATCATTAACAGCGATATGTGGAGCAAACTTCAACAGGCTAGTGAATTTTGCAACATATTCTTCGATATTCAACTGCCCCTGTTTCAGACTTGCAAACTCTGCTCCTTTATCCTTGCGATAAGACACAGGAAAGAAACACTGATAGAAAGCAGTTCGAAATACAGACCAGGTAATAATAGTACCTTGGTTTTCCAATGCCTTCTTCATCGCTATCCACCAACTCTTGGCAAGGACATGAAGTTGATGAATAATCAATCTCACACGACGATCATCTGAATAGTCAATAGACTCGAATAACTGCTCAATATGTTCCAACCAGTTCTCGCACTCTATAGCATTCTCAGTTCCTTGCAACTTCGGTGGTTGGAATGACTGGAATCGTTTCAGAAGTTTCTCCATCGGATTAGCATCACTGAACTCATCAGTAGAAGTACTACCCTGTCCATGTTCAGACACTGTCACCGGGACCTGTGCAGCATTCGTCTGTTTAGGCTGATTCGTAGCCAACGTCTGTCTAACTCTCGGTGCTGGTCGGGGAGGCATATCTGATAATCAAACAGATTAGTGTACAGTTCAATCTCAATTACAACAAGTCTGTTGCAGTCCACATTGCCTTCATAAAAGATCGAGTTTCGATTCATCCTCATAATACATGCTAGTACTTCAATCAAATAACAAAATAGCATGTAATTCAAACCATTGTATAGCATATTCTTCGCAAATTATCACAGCATCATGTGACAATTTAATATTTGTAATCAATCAATCATATACCATACAATTATGAAAGCAATAAATAAATCAGAATAGAAGACTCGATCTACCCCGCTCATCTAATCTCTGTCCAAGAAACTTATGCTCTGATACCACCTGTTATGGGGACCTCGGGTTGCTAATCTCATCTTAGGGCAATTAATGAACAATTAAACATTCATTAATCATCAATCAAATAAACCAAGAGAAAAGTAAAATTTTTTTTTTTTTTAAATTCAGTGTCTCGCTCGATCGGTGAAAAACACCCAATCGAGCAAGCACAATTGCTCAGCTCTCGGATGGAACACAAATTTGGCCTCGCTCGATCCGTCAACTTCTGTGTATCGAGCGAGCCAAAAACTCAAAAGTTCTGTCCGCAAATTACAGGGCTCGCTCGATCCGTCAACTTCTGCGGATCGAGCGGCCTCCAATTTCCAGAAATTCTGCAGAAGTGTTTTTTGCTGTCAAGGCTTGCATCATGGCACAATTCAACATCAATCAAAGATACTAACATGATATAACTTCTATAAACATACATATACTCATAAATCAAGTCTTGAGCATAATAAACTAGCTTTTACAACTTCAACTAGATCACAAACTACTCAAAACATAAGATTACACAACTTGTTTCAAAGTTCTTCCAACATATCATGTTAAGTGTTCTATCATGCTTGCCATACTTCTAAGTACATCTACAACCCGAGTCCTCACGTGCTAGACTCTCTCCCAGCTGTCAATGACGTCGATGACCAGCTCCTGCCCCATCTGTTGTCATGCACACATACAAAACAAGACAACAGCCTGGATAAACTCCGGTGAGAAAACATTCTCAGTATAACCAACATATAGAAAGCGTTAAATAAATCATCTTGAATCTATTTAAACTCGACTCAACAAATAGAGTACGTAAATGCTTTACATACGAATTGATTCACATAACTTCAAATCCATCAAGATTCATAACTGATCTTGACATGGATATCCATCTAACGAGTTCGTAACCGACTCGCAAATAAGGTTAACAGCAACCTTGGCATAGAATCAATTCAATATAGCATCATATCAACTCGAATATAAAGATCCACTACCTGAGATGGATCGACAACATCACAATCAAATCAAAAACATAAACAAGTATGTGGTTTTTGCGGGCCAACTCAAGATTAGTCGTTCTTGAGTTTCAAAGTCCCTATTTGCGATGTCGTCATTATACCTTCGTTTATTTTGATTCTGAACTCTTAAAATCTAAAAGATACAACCAAAATACATATATCAACTTCATTCCAATCTATCATATCAAAATCGAGTCGAAAACAACATAAGATCATCGATCAAACTCATTTCAAACCTCAATCCAACTTCTTCGGTTCAAAGTCGTTGTCTCAAGTCGTTGGCCTTCCAAACTCGACTGAAACGGAAGAATAAAATTCCATAACATTCACATCATCAAGATAAGTGTTTCAGCTTAGCTATCGAATAACAAAACAATCCAAAAACTCGATTAAACGGCGTAGCGATTGAAAATCGGTAACCGACGTAATCCTGAAACCATTTCTAACTTCAAAACCCAATCATACGTAAATTCAAGTCAATAACCAGCTGATAAATCATTCAAATCCTCATCTCAATAGATATAAAAATTGATTAACATTCTGGAATCAAGATTGGATACAAATAACACAAACTCATCAATCCGGTTTCGATATAGAATCGCATAAACGTCGATTAACATAATCGAAAACTCAACATCTGATATCTGCCCTTTATTGATTTCGAAATCCATATAACACAACATAAAACTTTCACAAGATCGAAGCCCTCATCGTAAGGATTCCAGAACAATTTACGGAATCAAAATCGGACAATCGGTTCAAAAGTTACGGCAAATCGAAAATCCAAAATTCAAAAGAAACGAAGAAGGTCGGCTTGCTCTGTTCTAATATTCTGAATGAACTATCATATAACACGTAATCATGTGGACAAATCCAACAATAATCGGATATGTATTCAACTAATTGCAATTTGGCCCCTGAAACTTCGTAAATTGCAATTCAGTCCTCGACCTTATTTTTAATTCAATTTCAATCCTAAATAATTTAAGAATATTAGAATTTAAATCAAAACTCTAAATATTTCCAAATTAAATATACGCGGATTAAAATCAAATTAAATTTGGATTAATTTCTAATTAATCCCGGGCCTTACAGTTTTGGTGGAGTTTATCTCATGACAGTATTACAACTAAACTGAACTTAGCCAAACATCATGTTCCTGTAAATCCTGCATGTGAATTGTGTGGATTTTTTTGTAGATTCTACAGCCATGCACTGTTTTTTTGCAAGGCAATTAAGAAATGGTAGAGGAAATCTGAGTTCTTCGACCTACATAGAGATGTGAAAAATGCAAACACCTTGGATGTATGTTTGTGGATGAAAAAACATTTATCTAAATGGGAGTTTGAGGAATTTGCTATGCAAACTTGGGCATGTTGAAAAGAAAAACAGAAATACATTCATGGAGATAGAACAAAAAATCTTATAGATAACATCTCATGGGGACAAGCCATGCTCCAGCAATTCCATGAAGCCAAAAATATGGGAAACGTCATTGAGCTCGAGCAAAGGAAAAAATGAGAAGCAGTATGGATAGCGTAAGATATTGATAAACTCAAACTTAATGTCGATGCTTCGGTTAATAAGAATCTAAACAAAGCAACCGTGGATGGAGTGTTACGAGATTTTCAAGGAAGATTGTTGATGGCTTTTGGTAAAAAAATAAATCAACCAATATCAGTGGTCCATGGTGAGTTATTGGAAATTCGTGGAGTAAAATTTTTGTATGATAAAAACTTTAAAAATGTAGTTGTGGCAACAGATTCCGTCTTGGTAGTGCAAGTAGTCACGACTGAGCAGGAAAACTTGGGTTATGAAGGTTTGTGCGCAAAAGATATTAAGAATATTTTGAATAAATCAGTAATAGATAACATTATTAATGTATCTAGGCCATCTAATGTCGTTGCCCACAACATTGCTTGTTTTGTATCTTTATCCCATTCTTCATTTGTTTGGATGAATGGTGATTTTCCTTTATGATTGGTTAAACTTGTAATGACGATATTATTCAATAAAATTACAGGTTTTCATCTCAAATTTTTTTTTTTGTAATATCAATTATGAATGAAATCTATCTTGATTAAATCTTACTGTTCATTTTACTACATGCGAAGCATTACTAACAAATGATCAAAATTGAGACTAAACACACGTATCAACAAGTGTGAAGAAAACTGAAATATAAAACCAATTAATGCTTTAAATAAGAGATGAGATAAGAAAGCTTAGTCATTATTCAGTTGCTGTCTTCGAGATTTGATGAAGCATTCGGCATGATCAGCAATACTTTGTATTAATTTGCAAAACTGATGTTCCCCCTCACTTTAGTTTCCTTCTAAACTGATTTAGTTTCTCTCAAACTTTTGTCCATGTGTTTTGAGAAACTTGTGAGGATTGAGTTGGTAGACTGATGAATCATAACAATATTTTTAGAATAATTTTCTTCCGTCCAAGGTGAGGTATCAGTTTGGCTCCATAGTTGATCAGTTTATATATGCCAAACTGATTTTTTGAATTTATCAGTTTTGTCACCTACAAGAACAAAATCAAACTAGACTATGGTACCAAAGTCTTCGTGGGTCCTCGATGAATTATTCCTTTAGGAATCCATACTTGGATCAACCTAACTGGTCGACCAATACAGTTTTCCAATTCGATCGTGCATAAAAAAGTTGTGTGTGAGTGATGCCTCTGTGTGTGGATGATAATATACATTAGATCGTGGGTGGTGTGTGTATTATATCTAACATCTTGTTTCACCCTTTCCACATCATAAGTTTGCCTATATCTTCTTTGAACAAGACTTTTGTAGGGTTTGTGGTTTTGTTTTCTAGTCATTAAGATGTGTGTGGTTGACTGGATCTCCAGTCTTGCCTTGCACAAGAGCTCTGTGGCACATATCCAATTCCAAACTTCTGGTAATTGTTCAAAGATTCATCCCTTAGGAATCCATACTTGGATCAACCTAACTGGTCGACCACTATCAATTTTCAAATTCGGTTGTGCATAAACAGTTTTGTGAGATGATGCCTCTGTATGGATGATAATATGCATTAGATTGTGTGTGGTGTGTGTATTATATCTAACATGTTGTTTCACCTTTCCTACATCAAAAGTTTGTCCATATCTTCTGTAACGCCTAAAATATCTTCTACGTTAAATCGTATGCATAATTAGGGGAATTTAATTATTTTAAAAATTAATTAAGGGGTCAAATGACTTTTATGTTGCATGTTTATGTGTTTTAAATTTTTATGAAATTTAACCCACGTTTTTTAGAGTTATGAATTTGTAAGGGAAAGTCAATTTACGAGCGTGTAGACGGGTCCGTGAATGAACGAGATAAAAGTTTTTTATTGAAATTTATGTCAAAGGTTTTTAAGAGCCAAAATAATTATTTTGAGATTTAACTAATGGAAAATTTTGGGTTTTATACATATAATTAAAAGCCCATTTTTCAACTAGACAGGCTATTTTAAGGGCTTTAAGAGCATTTTAAAATTGGGTTTTTGGTGTATTATGAAAATTAGGAATTTTAATGTTCAAATTGTAATGTTGGTCTAGTGTTTTATTTTTAAAAGCCCATTTTGCAATTTTATTATAAGGCCCTAAGACCATTAATATTTAAACAAAAAATTCAAGCCCTAATTTCATTTCTTCATCTTCACCACAACGTTTCCAGGAGCTTAAGCTGAGAATAGCTGCTGCCGTCCACACTTTGCACACACTTCACAAATTTTTGAAGGAAAATTTCATGATTATGAGCTTTTTGGGCGTCCCATCGCGAGCTTCGAGATCATATATCTTGTTTTTAATCAAGGAATGTTAAACCCTTCCTTGCTCACCTATTTAGATTAGAATATTCTCTGTTTTGATGATTAAAATATGTGTTTTTGCATTTGGTTGTGATTTGGAGCTCAAGATTCTAGACTAATGCATCATTTCCCGTTTTATGAAACATGGCTTGGTTTTGGAGTGATTTACAACTCATGGTTGTTCGAGCTGCTGCTGCCCATGGCTCGGTGGCTAGGTGAGGTCCTTGGGGTCATGGTTTGTTAAGGGAAATGGTCTGGAGGTGGCTAGCATAGAGGGCCGAAGAGTTGTTGTGTGGGGTGTGCGCAAGGGTGCGCAAACTGTAGGGCTTGGAAGTTGGGCAATGGATGAGCCATGCAATCCATGGCTCAGGTTGTGACTGGTTCAGGAAGGTCCGACAGGACCTTGGGGTGGTCTTGTCGGCGGGGCTCTGGCCAGGGGTGGCCGGAGCATAGAGGCCGAAGGGCTGTACTAAAGCTGCTCGTGGTTGTAGAAGGTATAAGGATGGGGCTGGTTCATGGCTCACGGCCAAGCCATGACCTAGACTAGGTAGTTCGGAAGGACCTTGGGTGGTCTTTCCGGCGGGGCTCTGGCCAGGGGTGGCTGGAGCTGGGCGGCCGAAAGGCTATGAGTGGGCTGCTCATTGGTTGAGGCATGAGGGTGTTTGGCTTGGCTTGGTGGTTTTCGGGCAGCCCGGGAAGCGCCCGGGCAGGTGGGTTTTTCTGGTCTGGACAAGTGTAAATGGGTCATGTGTTATGGGTTTTGGGTCCGGGTTATTTTATTTCGGGCCGGGTAATTTAATTAGGAGTCCAAGTGTTGATTGAGCTTAAATTGTGTAATTGGATCTAAGTTGTTTAAATTATTTGAAATTGGGCTTGGGTGAATTAATTAGGTTTATTGAGCTCAATTTATTTATTTGTGCTCAATTTATTGAATTGGGCTCAATTTATTTAATTGAGCTTAAGTTATTTATTGGGCTTAATTGTTAATTGGGCCAAGCTTGTTGGACCAAGTTTGTTGGGCTAAGTTGTTGTAGTAGCCCGTAACCGCAATCAGTAATTAAGGAAATAATCATAATTACTTGGATAGAGTTCGGAAGCTCCGAACAGGATCGGAAGCTCCGATCATATTACGTCAGGCATGACGTGTGGTTGGATCGGAAGCTCCGATCAGGATCGGAAGCTTCGATCACCCCTATCCGAAGTCAACAAGTGATATTTTGACACGTGGCAGATCAGGATCTTCGGAAGCTCCGATGGCAGGATCGGACGTTCCGATCGAGGTTCGGACGTTCCGATCGAGGATCGGAAGTTTAGATCGTTGTCTATAAATAGAGGGCCGAGGCTTCATTTCCAATTTCCAATTCCGAGTATTTCCCTCTCCTTTCTAGTCTATTCGAGTTGTTCTAGCCTTCCTAGGCTTGACCTAGCGGTCGGCGAGGCGTTCGGAAGTCGTAGCAGAGTTGTGCCCAAGTTCTGGAGGCATCGACATCAAAGGGATAACAACGGACGAAGGTATAGCTTTTGCTTCCTATAATTATTTAGGAGTATGCAATAGCTTAGTTAAGGCTTTTAGAGCACTTTAATGATAGTAGTATCATTTGACAGTGTAGAGAAGACTATAGGCGTGGACCTAGAGTTGGTAGAGCTTGCACTGTTTTGAGGTACGGAAGTACTGTTCGAGATATCCTGACTGAGTATGCATGTATTATGTGACTGCATGGTTTATATGTCTTTGATTTATGCTGCATTCATTTGCATACTGAGCTATCTCCTTCGAGATGTCTGTTAGTAGGGTTTTTCTCTATCCTGTTAGTGGTTGGACTTCCATCGATTTGGGTCCGGCATATCCACTTGTATTATGGTATGGGAGCCACCTCCTGAAGCGACGGCACAGCTTGCTACATACCAGGACCCGGTCTGTCTCTGTTATCTGATCCTTGACCTCGAGTTTATAGGAAGTTCACTTTGCATGAATGTATACTCATACTCTCGTACTGAGCGTTTTATGCTCACGTCTCGTACCCTGTGTTTCTGGACACCCTATTCCATGGGGCAGGTTTGCGATTGGACGAGGCGGGTGGATTCAAGAGGGGTTAGTCAGTGGTTGACCAGCGGGAGCTTCGTCTAGGTTTTATTTCTGTTGTTTTGAGGTTGATACAGCTATTCGATTTAGTTGTATATTATTTGGATAAATTACAGATTCCTTTACTTGGGATTGTATAATATTTATGGGTTCCGCAAGTTTATTCTGATATCTGTTTTTTTAAGTTAATTTCATGCCTAAGTTCTGTTTCGTAGGTGATCCGGGTAAGGGTCACTACATTTATGGTATCAGATCATGCAAAAGTATTCTTGGGATTTAGTCTTATCATGAGGTATTTTTGTAGATGGCAAATCGTGATGACCAGAGTTCTCATGGCAGTATTGGTGGGCATTGGGGTGATGCCGACCGAGAGCATCGTCGAGAACGGCATCATCGTCATCATGACAACGAGCATTTCACTGTGCGTCGATTCTTAGCTATGGGTCCTAAGCCCTTAGTTGGAGGTGAGTCTTCGGAGGATGCGGAGAATTGGTTAGACCGCATGGAGACGACTTTTCAAACTTTCCATTGCACCGAGGAGCAGAAGATGGAGACCCTTGGCTATCTTCTGGATGGGCGAGCCCGTAGGTGGTGGAGGTTTACTTCTGCACCCTTTATTGCGACGAGAGGAGTGGCCACCAGGGCCGAGTTCCGCACAGCTTTCCAAAAGCGGTATTTTCCTCCTGCACTCCATCAGTCGAAGGCATGCGAGCTACTGAGTCTGCGACAGGGAGCCATGTCTATCGATGAGTATCAGCAGAGTTTCTTTGATCTGCTATCATATTGCCTCGAGATTGCTGATAGCTCAGAGATGAAGTATAATCTGTTCCTTCAGGGCCTTAACCCTGAGATCCATGACCGTGTGGTGGTTGGCGACGACATGTCCTACGAGGTTTGGTGAGCCGTTGTCACCAGGCGGAGGACAGCATCCGGCGGAACAGGTTTTTCTCTCAGTCGAGACCTGCTAGTTCTTTGGGTCCCCGTGCCCAATCTTTCAAGAAGTCTGGAACTACTTCTTCCTCTGGTTCTGGAGGTGTTGTCCGTTTCGGTAAGAAGGACAAGCGTGATCACTGTGGGAAGAACCATCCATCCGACAAGTTCCGTAGAGCTTCTGGAGTTTGTTTCCATTGTGGAGAGACTGGTCATATCCGGAGGGATTGTCCACTGTCTGGGGGAGGCGGTTCTGGTTCTGGTTCAGGATCTGGTTCTCAGGCTACCGTTCAGCAGAGGACGCAGGGACAACATGTTGGGAGTTCTCATTTGAGGCCACGAGCTTCTGGCCAGGTGTTTGCCTTGAGGCATGATCAGGCTGTGGAGGAGAATGAGAAAGTCATCGCAGGTACATTTCTGCTTTATGATATACCTGCTCTTGTACTTATTGACATTGGTGCATCTCATTCCTTCATTTCTGCACGTTTTGTTAAGAAACATAAGTTACCATGCATTGCACTAGACGTAGTGATGTCTGTTTCTACTTCGACGGGCCAATCTGCTTTGGCTAAATGTCTAGTGATGTGTTGTCCTTTAGAGTTCGAAGGGAACATTCTGTTAGCGAATCTCATGGTCCTGGCAATGGACGACTTTGATTGCATTCTGGGAATAGATATGTTGACTACCTATCGAGCTTCAGTGGATTGCTATCAGAGATTAGTACGCTTTCATCCGGAGGGGAGTGAGAGCTGGTTTTTCTATGGTGAGGGAGCGCGACCCCCGATGCCTTTGGTATCAGCTTTGAGAGCCTGTCGAGCTCTAGAGTCTGGCGGGGAAGGCTACCTTATCTATGCATTTGATTTGTCCGCTGAGAGTATTGGGATAGAGAGCATTCCTGTTGTGGATGAATTTCCAGATGTGTTTCCTGATGAGATTCCGGGTTTTTCTCCTGCTAGGGAAGTCGAGTTTGGCATAGAGTTGATGCCGGGTACTTCACCTATTTCTCGAGCACCGTATCGTCTGGCTCCATCAGAGATGCGTGAGTTGAAGAATCAGCTACAGGATCTTTTGGACAAGGGATACATTCGTCCTAGTGTGTCTCCTTGGGGAGCTCCTGTTCTCTTCGTGAAGAAGAAGGATGGGTCGATGCGGTTGTGCATTGACTATCGGCAGCTGAATCGAGTCACTGTTAATAACAAGTATCCGTTGCCTTGTATTGATGACTTGTTTGATCAGCTGCAGGGCACGTCAGTTTACTCCAAGATTGACTTGAGATCTTGGTATCATCAGTTGAGAGTCCGTGATCAGGACGTAGCCAAGACTGTATTCCGTACTCGCTATGGGCATTACGAGTTCCTAGTGATGCCATTTGGTTTGACTAATGCACCGGCTATATTCATGGATCTGATGAACCGTGTCTTCAGGGAGTATTTGGACAAGTTTGTCGTGGTCTTCATTGACGACATCTTGGTGTATTCACGTAACACAGAAGAGCATGTTTCTCACTTGTGGTTGGTACTGCAGACTCTTCGAGATGAGCAGTTGTACGCCAAGCTGAGCAAGTGTGAGTTCTGGATGGATAGAGTGGTCTTTCTTGGCCATATCATATCCAGGAAGGGGATTTCTGTTGATCCAAGCAAGATTGAAGCGGTACTTAATTGGTCGCGTCCGACGACAGTTGCTGAGATCCGTAGTTTTCTGGGTCTAGCAGGGTATTATCGTCGCTTCATTCTGAACTTCTCTCAACTAGCTCGACCTTTGACGCAGCTTACTCGCAAGGGTGTGGACTTCGAGTGGTCCTCCGAGTGTGAGGAGAATTTCTGTGAGCTTCGATGGTGGTTGACTTCTGCGCCGGTGTTGGAATTACCGTTAGGATCTGGAGGGTAAGTGGTATACACTGATGCTTCTCTTCAGGGGTTAGGTTGTGTTCTGACTCAAAATGGGCATGTGATCGCATACGCTTCTAGACAGCTGAAGCTTCACGAGAACAACTATCCAGTCCATGATTTGGAATTGGCAGCCATTGTGTTCGCTTTGAAGATCTGGCATCATTATCTGTATGGCGAGAAATTTTAAATCTTCACCGACCATAAGAGTCTCAAATATTTGTTCACTCAGGCGGAGTTGAACATGAGGCAGAGACGTTGGATGGACTTGCTTAAGGACTACGATTGCGAGATTAATTACCATCCGGGAGCTGCTAATCTCACTGCTGATGCTTTGAGTCGCAAGGTGCGACTATCCGCACTTCAGACTTGTTCGATGTCTAGTGCGATCAGTGACTGTTGTACTTCAGGTTATACCTTCAAGCATAAGAAAGGTATGCAGAGTATCCAGATGTTTGGGATACTATCTGAGCCAGCTTTGTATTCGCGGATTCGAGATGCTCAGATGTCTGATTCGAAGACCCAGCGTTTAGCTCGTCTAGCAAACGAGGGTAGCTCGTCTGGATTTCATTATCAGTCAGATGGCTTTCTGTGTTTGTCTGGTAGGCTTGTGATTCCGCAGGATGAAGAGTTGCGAGAGGAGATTTTGTCTCAGGCACATCGCACTAAGTTGAGTATTCATCCTGGGAGCAACAAGATGTACAAGGATCTACATACTCGTTTCTGGTGGAAAGGAATGAAACGCAGTGTTTATCAGTTTGTTTCGAGATGTTTGGTGTGTCAGCAGGTCAAGGCAGAGCACCGACGACCTGGAGGATTGCTTCACAGTCTGCCTATTCCTGAATGGAAATGGGAGTTTATCACAATGGACTTTGTGACCCATTTGTCGTTATCTCCGAGGAACTGTGATGCTATCTGGGTTGTGGTGGATCGACTCACCAAGTCAGCGCATTTCATTGCCTATAGCCGTGAGTACAATGTGGATCGTATGGCACGGTTGTACATTCAGGAGATCGTTCGACTTCATGGAGTGCCTGTGAGCATTGTCAGCGATCGGGACCCCAGGTTTACTCCTAGATTCTGGGGGAGTGTTCAGCGTGCGATGGGTACTACTCTCAGTTTGAGTACTGCCTATCATCCGAAGACAGATGGTCAGTCAGAGCGCACTATCCGTACTTTGGAGGATATGCTTCGAGCGTGCGTTATGGATTTTGGTTCAGCCTGGCAGGATCATTTGCCATTGATCGAGTTCGCGTACAACAACAGCTATCATACTAGCATTGGGATGGCACCTTTTGAGGCGTTGTACGGACGACGTTGTCGTACTCCACTCTTCTGGGAAGAAGTGTGGGAGAGACAGGCTGAGGGACCGGAGTTTATCCAGCAGGCGATAGACATTGTTGATCAGATCAAGAAACAAATTAAGACTGCACAGGATCGTCAGGCCAGCTATGCTAATATCAAGCGTAGGACATTGCAGTTCGATGTCGGGGAGAAAGTGTTTCTGAGAGTTTCACCTTTCCGCAAGATTCTTAGATTTGGCCTTAAGGGCAATTTATCTCCCAGGTTTATCGGTCCGTTTGAGATATTGGAGAGCATTGGCGATTTGGCTTATCGACTAGCTTTGCCACCGCATCTATCCAGTATTCACGACGTGTTCCACGTATCTCTGTTGCGATGGTATGTGGCGGATGAATCTCATATTCTGCAGTAGTCTGAGGTTCAGGTGAACAAGGATTTGACCTATGTTGAGAAATCTATTCGTATCCTGAATTATAAGGATAAGGTTTTACGGAACAAAGTCATTCCTTTGGTTTTAGTTCAATGGCAGCGCCGAGGCACTGAGGAAGCTACTTGGGAGCTTGAGGACAGGATGCGTGAAGACCATCCTGAGTTGTTTTGATTTCATTCTTAAGTTGTATTCAGTTGCAAACTCTGTAAACATTTGATTTGAATAAAGAATGTTTCTGATTTCTGTATTACATTCAGTAGTTAAGATATGATTTCGAGGATGAAATATCTTAAGTGGGGAGAATGTAGTAGCCCGTAACCGCAATCAGTAATTATGGAATTAATCATAATTACTTAGATAGAGTTCGGAAGCTCCGAACAGAATCGGAAGCTCCGATCATATTACGTCAGGCATGACGTGTGGTTGGATCGGAAGCTCCGATCACCCCTATCCGAAGTCAACAAGTGATATTTTGACACGTGGCAAATCAGGATCTTCGGAAGCTCCGATGGCAGGATCGGACGTTCCGATCGAGGTTCGGACGTTCCGATCGAGGATCGGAAGTTTCGATCGTTGTCTATAAATAGAGGGCCGAGGCTTCATTTCCAATTTCCAATTCCGAGTATTTCCCTCTCCTTTCTAGTCTATTCGAGTTGT
Source organism: Henckelia pumila (assembly GCF_033568475.1). NCBI lineage: Eukaryota > Viridiplantae > Streptophyta > Magnoliopsida > Lamiales > Gesneriaceae > Henckelia > Henckelia pumila. The sequence goes on from NC_133120.1 coordinate 3,023,126, forward strand.
TCTAGCCTTCCTAGGCTTGACCCAGCGGTCGGCGAGGCGTTCGGAAGTCGTAGCAGAGTTGTGCCCAAGTTCTGGAGGCATCGACATCAAAGAGATAACGACGGACGAAGGTATAGCTTTTGCTTCCTATAATTATTTAGGAGTATGCAATAGCTTAGTTAAGGCTTTTAGAGCACTTTAATGATAGTAGTATCATTTGGCAGTGTAGAGCAGACTATAGGCGTGGACCTAGAGTTGGTAGAGCTTGCACTGTTTTGAGGTACGGAAGTACTGTTCGAGATATCCTGACTGAGTATGCATGTATTATGTGACTGCATGGTTTATATGTCTTTGATTTATGCTGCATTCATTTGCATACTGAGCTATCTCCTTCGAGATGTCTGTTAGTAGGGTTTTTCCCTATCCTGTTAGTGGTTGGACTTCCATCGATTTGGGTCCGGCATATCCACTTGTATTATGGTATGGGAGCCACCTCCTGAAGAGACGGCACAGCTTGCTACATACCAGGGCCCGGTCTGTCTCTGTTATCTGATCCTTGACCTCGAGTTTATAGGAAGTTCACTTTGCTTGCATGTATACTCATACTCTCGTACTGAGCGTTTTATGCTCACGTCTCGTACTCTGTGTTTCTGGACACCCTATTCCATGGGGCAGGTTTGCGATTGGACGAGGCGGGTGGATCCAAGAGGGGTTAGTCAGTGGTTGACCAGCGGGAGCTTCGTCTAGGTTTTATTTCTGTTGTTTTGAAGTTGATACAGCTATTCGATTTGGTTGTATATTATTTGGATAGATTACAAATTCCTTTACTTGGGATTGTGTAATGTTTATGGGTTCCGCAAGTTTATTCTGATATCTGTTTTTTTAAGTTAATTGCATGCCTAAGTTCTGTTTAGTAGGTGATCCGGGTAAGGGTCACTACAGTTGTTGTGCTAAGTATTAAGCTAAGTTGTTGGGACAAGTTTGTTGGGTTAAGTATTGGACCAATCTAATTATTATTTAGATAGTCTAAATGTTAATGGGCCAATCTAAGTGTTTTTGGGCCAGTCTAAGCTAATGGGCTTTAGTTTTGGGGCAGCAACTCGAACTAGCTAGTGGAAAGTACAATAGTCCGTAAATATATATTTAATAGATGTATATGTATATTTTTATATAAGTATGATTTTTATGGAAAATGAATTAAATATATATTTACAGGTAGAATTTTAAGGAAAATGATATTCTGAAGTTCATGATTAATGCATGTATTTTATGCTAAGATTAAGGGCATAAAAATAAAATATTTTCGGGAAGTTGATGTGGTCTGTGGCAACTAACGGGACTGGAGGTCGGGATACCCGGCCCGATGACCTTTTCACTTATGTTTAGGAGTCTATGGATCCCCAAAAGTTGGGTGAAGTAGGTGGCATAGAGGCGTAGGGAATCCCCAAAGGTTCGGTGAACCTCACCGCCACGTACGTTGGTTCTTAGATTGATCAATCACTTATATTTATGGTCACACTTCACTGATATGACCCACACATGAAAAATGATTTTATGATTATTCCATGATTATGTTATGTATTATGTTAAGTATTATGTTTAGGATCAATAATATGATGATTTTTTTATGTTTACGATTCAGTATTATGTAAATATTTTTACGATCATGCATCCACGAGATGCCTCAGGATATTTTATATGATATGTGATTGTATGCGATCTTATTATGTAGTATTTGTTATTACTGGGTAGAGCATTCTGAGCCTCTAGGATCATTAGATTTAAATGACGTGCAGGTGAGTATGACGCTAGTTATGAGGATGTGGTCCCAACTGGCGACGGGGGTCTCTGAGCATCCGAAGCGAGCTAGCGCACCCATGACCTTTGCCAGTTGTTGATTCAATATATGTTGGGATATTTTATGAATTTCACTATTTCTGCACATGAATATTGATTTTTCTCTGTTTTGCATGTTTTTGAGATTGTAGTTGTTGGTTTGGGTTTGTTGTTGGATTGATTTCAGTACTTTGGTTATTGAACTTTCATGCATGGATTTCGAGTAATTAAATTATTTGGCACGCAATCAATTTTATTATGTATTATATTTTATGAAAAATATATTTTAAGTATAGATGCATATATGTATGGACATATATGTAGCATATTAAAAAAAGTTTTCGAATAAGGGTCATCTCATATGGTATCAGAGAAAGGTCCTTGAATGGTTAGCTAGCCTGCTACGTGCAGCTCAGAAGTCGCACTGCTAGTCTGTGATTTTTAAATTCTTTTAATTATGTTTTACGTATGGGACCCATGAGTTATATATTCACTGATTTATGATTATAAGGGCTTAATTTAAAGTACTTAGTTATGCATTGCGGTTACGTGAGGGGTTTTTGGAAATTGCAGTATGCCTCCGAGATGTGTTTTGCGACAAGATGACCGCGAGGATGCCAGTCAGAGGGGTGTTGGGCAGGGTGGAGCTCATTGGGATCCACCTTCAGCTCCACCTCCAGTTCCACCACTAACATCTTTTGAGAGAGCCAGCGTGGACATGCTAGCTAGTATCACGAGATTTGACCGCCTAAATCGGTGTGATAAAAATCTACTGGCAAACGTACCAGGTCAAATAATAGATATTTGACAAAGGTCCAGATGTCAAACCCACAGGGACTGTATATGTATGAGTACCAAAATGTGATTATTCCTACTTAATCTATACTAATCAATAAAAGTGATGAATTTTAATATTTTTAAATAAGAAATTAAATTGAAAATAAATTTCAATTAAAAATGCAACAGGAATTTTTGGATTAAATTCAAATAGGAGAAAAGCTCGATCAAGGATGTGAGACCTCAGTTCTAATCACCTAATCTCGGGTTAAACAATAACTAAGAATACTGAAAGAAACGGTGTACGTGGTTGGTTATGTAAAATAGGCAGTGTTGTACTTTGTGTTGTAACACTACAGACAACATAGTGCAGCGGAAATTTAAAGCATAAATAAAACACAAGTAAATAATTTTGCACGAGTATAAAACTCGTGCGGGTGCCTTAGGGCTAAATATTACTAGTAAACGTAAGATCAGTCTTACAAAGTAACCCTAGTAATTTTACGAAAAGTCATTAAATCCTAAATTTCTCAACAAGTCGAGAAATCAAACTTGCATCCTAAATAAACAGAGTATAAAAGAAATTGGATGCAACTCTCGTAGCCTAAATTGAAGAGACAGGAAAGATCTTCAACAACACAGTTCTCACAGTGTTGTCTCTGATGTCTTCAACACGAACGGCAACACGGGGACAAGCAACAACGATGGTTGCAAACCTTGCTTCAGAATTCTTCAAATTCTTCAATGGAATTCTTCAGAGTTTGCGCAGTGTTTTATCGTCTAAAGCATGTTTCATCTTGTGCGTGAAAACCCCTTTTATAGATTAGCATTCAAATTTTGAAGATTTCCTTAGATAGAGTCCTACATGAATAAGGAAACATGTTTTAGTAGGAATAAAACTCTATCAAATCTTGTAAATCAAATCTTGATAATATAAAATAATATTCTATCTAATATCTACCTTATCAAGACATGATTTATGTTTTGGAAAATATATCTTTAACATATTCGAAATATACACTAAATATTTACCATATATATTATCTTGCCTAGAAAGCAAAATCTTATAATATCCAATTTATTAAGGGCCGAAAATATCAAGGAATAAAATTCCTTTCAATCTCCTCCTTTTTGCTTTCTGGACAAAACATTGCACAAGTATGAAATAATCATAAACTCCCCCTGAGTTTTAAGTCTCCCCCTGAAGTGTTGTCTCCCGTGTCGTAACACGGTGGATAACATGGACAATAACACATGGGATTCTATAATTCATATATCAGAGCATAAGTGGGGTAGAAGATGTTAGTCTAGTTGAATCATTTAAGAGCACTTAAGGCACATAACTAGAGCAAAAGAAAATAGTCATATTAAGATCATAATTAATCAACTAATCAAAGATGAAAGAAGAAGCAAAATCGAAATTTGATCACTATCAGATCCATCTTGATCAGAATCTTCATCCTCATCATCTTTAGTCCCAGATGGACCAGCTTCAGCTTGTGCACTATCTCCCCCTGTTTGGCCAAAAATGCCAAATTGTCTCCGACAATCAGCTAAGATCGTGCTGTAGAAGGCAATATCTTCTTGTGCTTGAGCAATCTTTTCCTCAGCACGAGTCATCAGCAGCTGAATTGTGACAGTGGTAAATTCCAGAGGGGTAGGATTAGGCACTGTTTCTTCAGTGTTGTCACCCGTGTTGGCAACACCGGGTGCAACATCAGCAGCAGGAGTAGGAGTGGCAGTCTAGGGCAAATCCAAAACGCGATTTCCCTTGAGAAATCTAGCTGCTAACTTCAAAATCTCAGGTTGATCAGTGAGATCTTTTGTAATATTGCCGATGAAAGCCTGAGATTCCAAAATTTCGTATATCAAAGATAGGAAAGGTAGCTTAGTAGACTTGAGTCCTCCATCAGCAAACTGGAGCACTGTTTTGAATACCATCTTCCCAAAATTGAAGGGACTCCCAGTCCCAATGGCATACAAAATGACCGCCTGTGGTATTGTGATAACTGTTGAGTTGGATGAAGGAGTCCAATTCCTCACAGCTATCTTATGCAGCACAGAATAAAATGAGTGGAGCTTAGCTGCAGAAAAATGGTCAGAGAACTGTTTGACCATACCACCAGTAAGAACAATAATCACTTCATTGATCTCTGGAGGATTGCCTTCATCCACGTCTGGGGTGGAATATAAAGAGTTGATAACGGCTGGAGTAAACTCAAACAGCCTACCCCGAAGGTACACCAAGCCATACTTTGCAGACTCTGTATCTTCAATGCTAGCGGTCAGGTTTGCATAGAATTCCAGAATCACCCTCTTACAGTAGGGTATCACAGCAACAACAGTGGAATAAAGTTGCCTAAGCTTCAAAAAATCAATTAGATTGTACCTATCATAGGAGCGTACATCTATATTTCTTTCATCCAGAAGACCTCTATGAGTGAAGAGAGGCCAGACAGCAGCAACATCACCAGAGTAAAAAATGAGGGAATGAGCAGCATCCATGTCATAGTCCTCATCAACAGTGTTGTCCGTAATGTTGACGACACCAACAGCAACACTGGAATCAGTAGCAGAAACATCCTCTGTCTCTAAAGGCTTTTCATCAGCATCCATGCTGGAAATATATTCAGAGTCTTCTTCATCTCCAATATCAGCACTCTTATCAGAAGAGTCAACATCAGAGTCGGCAGAAGAAAAAGAGGAAGAAGGATCATTATCTTTATGGGCTTTGCTTGCAGCAAACTCCTCCATCATCTCAGCATCAGACTCATCATCGGAGAGATGAGCAGAGGGAGGAACAGACGAGGAAGCCTTTCCTTGCTTAAGGTTTTCCAAAATTTGTGCCAGAGTGGCATCTTCATCAGAAGCAGCAAGTTCTGGTGGTACAGTGTCTGCAGTAATATCCTTTGAAGGAACATCACCAGAAGATTTTGAATCATTGCTATCAGAAGCAGATTCAATGATCGGAGCGGAGGAAGAGGCAGCAGCAGAACCAGAGGGTTTCTTCCTCGCCACAAATTCATAGTTGGCATCATCAGAATAATCACCGGAGCTGCGATCTTCTTCAACCATAGATATGCGGGGACCCTTGTAAAAATGCTTGGACTGGGTAAAGTCAGGGTTATACCCAGCCTGCCTCTTTGATCGGCGAGTCATCGGAGGAGGAGGATGAACTCGGTTTAGGACAGAAAAATCTGGTGGATTCTCCATATCAATGGCATTCCCAGGTTCGCCTGGCATGAGAACAACAAGAGGAATGGGTTCCATGGGGACTGGAACGATCGGCAGAGCAGGAGTGGAAGATGGGTTCTCCGGTGTTGCAACACTGGCGGCAACATCGGATTCTTTGTGGCCCATTTCGCTTCGGATATCATGGGGATCAAAATCTGCCATTGAAAAAAAAAATTGGGAGTGAGAGAGAGGTAGGGTTTGCAGAGAAAACAATCGGATAATTGAAGAATCAAGAAGATGATAAAGACCGATACAAAAGGAAAACAAAATATATAGGAGTCCTATCTCAAACGGTAACATTTTCCCTCTAACACTCATAATTACCCTGATCCCTTATCTCCCCAAGTTACAAACGGTAACTTAAACAGTCAAGATTTTAAAAACCGAGATTTAAGAGATAAAATCCCATAAATAAGGCAATAATCCAAGATACGTATTTCAGCCCAAATCTTCAGAATTAACTCCACATCAGCCCAACTCCACTGAAACAAAAATCAATAACAAAAATTTAATTTTGAGTAAATAGGGTAAATCAACAAAATTTATTTATTTAGAACCTTACCCAAAAACAGAACCCTATTGGCAAAAATGCATATGCATGACTATTTTATGCCTAAACAGAGTGTAACATAAAATAAAAATGCAATCACAAGCAAACGATATGTTGACAAGTGTAGTGTTGCCTCTCATGTTGCCAACATCATCAACAACACCATAGTTTTTCAAAAAGTATTTGAGACTTACACACTTGATTACCCTTGATTTAGAAAAATTTCAGAAGTGGTATCCTGCACACTAAAAGAACAGTCTTCATTGGACTCAATTAGGTAGCTTTTTCCATTTTATTCCGATTATTTATAAAGCTTGTACATATGACATTGGTCATCAAACTTTATTAAAAAGCTGAACACTGAATTTGCAAAACCACCGTTCACATGGGACAAGAACATGGAATACACATACATCCCTCAACTACTTAGTGGTTTAGTCAGAGTTCGATTTGCAAGGGCCAGTGTGTTTCAATAAAAAATTTGCAGAAAAACTTGGCATCGATTGAATCAATGAAACAGAGATTTAAACACTACACATAACAGAGTTAGTGCAGAATGCCTAAAATCCTAAAATGCATGACAAGAAAAACATCAGTGTTGTCGATAGTGTTGTAACACCGCAGACAACACATGCAAAGGATTATAATGCACACATGCTGAGAGACCTCCGAAGAGTTGAGAATCTCTCATGATCTAATGCTTTAGTAAAAATGTCTGCCAATTGGTTATTGGTTCCAACAAACTCCATTCGAATCATACCTTTCTCTACCAAATCTCGAATAAAGTGATGACGAATGTCAATGTGTTTTGTGTGTGAATGTTGAACTGGATTCTTTGATATATCAATAGCACTCGAATTATCGCAATAAACAATGAGGGGTTCACTCTTAAAACCATAGTCTTCAATCATTTGTTCATCCAAAGAAGTTGTGAACAAAAACTTCCGGCTGCCACATATTCAGATTCAGCAATCGAAAGTGACACACAATTTTGCTTACGTCTATACCATTAAACCAAATTATTGCCAAGGTAAAAACACCCACCCGTAGTGCTCTTTCTACCATTCACATCACCAGCCCAATCAGCATCACTAAAACCTACAAGGTTAGTGTTGGTTTCCCTCGTATACCACAATCCTAAATCCAATATACCCCAAACATATTTCAGAATTCTCATAACAGCTTTTAAATGGGTTACCTTTTAATCAGATTGGTACCTAGCACATAAAAACACACTGAACATGATATCAGGACGACTAGCAGTCAAATACAAAAGACTCCCTATCATGCTGCGATACATGGTGTTGTCAACACCAGCCGCAACACTGTCTTTTCCTAATTTTTCACTCGAGCCCATAGGAGTTTTCATGTTCTTAACATTCTCTTTGCAAAACTTTTTCACCAAATTCTTTGCATATTTACTTTGACAAAGAAAAATCCAATCATTTCATTTCTTAACTTGCAGTCCAAGGAAAAAAGTTAATTCTCCTACCATGCTCATTTCAAAAGTAGAAGACATGCATTCAACAAAACTATCAACATGCTTTTGAGAAGAAGCACCAAAGATAATGTCATCCACATAAACTTGACAAATAAGGATTTCACCTTAAGTCTTTTGAATAAAAAGGGTTTTGTCAACCTCACCTCGTTTGAAGCCAATTTCGAGCAAATACTCGGTCAACCTACCATACCATGCTCGTGGAGCTTGCTTCAAGCCATAAAGTGCTTTCTTCAACTTGTAAACATGATCCAAGTGGTGTGGATCCTCAAAGCCTTTGGGTTGCTTCACATACACTTCCTCATTTAAAATACCATTCAAAAACTCACTCTTCACATCCATTTGGTAAAGTTTTATGCCCATATGACATGCAATAGCTAACAATAGTCTGACTAACTCAATGCGAGCAACAGGAGCGAAGGTCTCATCAAAATCAACCCCCTCAACCTGCGTATACCCTTGAGCAACCAACCTTGCTTTATTCCTAATGATGTTTCCTGATTCATCGGTTTTATTTTTGAAAATCCATTTTGTACCAATGACGTTACCATGATCAGGAGGTGGAACCAAAAACCACACATCATTTCGGACAAATTGCTCAAGTTCTTCATGCATGGCATTTACCCAAAATTCATCATTCAAAGCATCATTGACATTCTTGGGTTCAATATTGGAAACAAAACAGGAATGCATTACCTGTGAGTACACAAAACTCATGCATACTAACCTAACCATCTTGCGGTAGTCAACTTTGTCCTTAGCTCGGGTTTGCCTTGTTCCATGAACATCTCCAATAATCTGTGATGATGGATGATTTTTCTGTATCTATCTTAGTATTTCCTTTTCAGTAATCATCTCAGCTTCCTTATTATTTTGGGAATTTTCCTCATGGACAGTTTCTGGAGGAACCAGTGTTGTGTTTGGTGTTGTAACATCCGGGACAACCCTGTGTTCTTCGGAAGGAATTTCCAGCAAGCCTTCAATATCATTGACCGCTTAATTCGGTATCAACTAGCAAGTGCACTAGGTCAAGTAGTAGTAAAATGGACTGAGAGTCCAAGTATCGATCCCACAGGGACTGTAGTCAATTCTCAAGAATTAATTATTTAGCTTAATCTAGACAAAATAATAAAAAGGATTTTGAATTGAATAAAAATAAGAATTTAAAAATAAAAAATGCATAAGAAATAAGAATTAAAAATAACTGAAGATAAAATAATTAAAACAAAGACAACCAAGACACACGTAGGTACCGAACAAATCATGTAACATGTAGTCGATTCAGGACTCAGATTTAATCTTAATTCACGGGAATTCTCCTAATTTGTTCAAAGGACTATTTCTAGAACAATCAAACCTATTCAAATATTGATGAACTAATCTTTCGTAATTCTAATCAAATTTGAATGCATTAAATATTTATGAAAATTCAGTTTACACCCAAACCGCACACTGAAACCGAATTCTATTTCTAGTCGGTTTTACAATATGTTGATTATCAAAGTGATCAAAATCGAAACCTCCCCTGTCGACTTGGAATTGATTAACATGCAAGCAAACAGTTGATCAGACTATTCACAAGACAAATATAAATGTGACAATAATAAAACAAAATCAACTCTGAAAAATCCCAAACAAACATACAAGTTTTCTACATAAATTTGTTCAGCCCAATCACGTTGTCTTGGTTGAAAAATAACTACTCAATAATTGAAACTAGAATTAAACAAAAATAAAATAAAAATAAAGAACAGAAGAAAGAAATAGCGAAGAAATCTTCTCTGCTCCCAGCCGCCGCCTTGCGTCTGCGTTATGCGTGTTGGAACCCCCCTTTCTCACGTCTGAATAAGTCCCTTAAATACGAATTTAAAAAAGCCCATGAAAAATAGCCCGTAAAATAAGACTTTTTAATTTCCAAAATTCTGATTTTTTCTGATTCCCGACATCTCGCTCGAGCGAGCACAACCTCTCGCTCGAGCGAGAGACTCTCTGTTCTGAGGAATAAAATTCGCGTATCGCTCGCTCGAGCGAGCACAAGCTCTCGCTCGAGCGAGCAAGTTTCTGCCCAAAAAATTAACACACACAGACTTTCTTGCGCAGATCCCTTTATCCCTTGCGCGTTTGCGCTTATTCCTTGCTTGTTTGCGCCTCTTGTTGTGCAAACGTGCTACAACTCTCACCATCAGCGCAACATTCAACCTGCTCCAAGCGACAATTTTGAAAAATTCATATCTTGAGTTCTAGCCGTCGGATTGACCTGAAATTTGGAAAGCACCTTAAAAACATCTTGAAATTCATTCTGAAGGGTCGAGATCAGATTTGGATCTATCTAAAATTAAATATGATTTTTCGATCAAGGTTTCTCCGTAATTAACTCTTCAAAAATCCATTTTCCTACAAAATTAACCGGGAGAGTGAAATACACACACATGAACTTAAAACACATAAAAACACATAAAAACACATAAAAACAATATTAATGCACACAAAAATATATATAAAAATATCACAAACTAATGCATACAAAATGCACTTATCAACACCCCCATACTTAACTCTTGCTCGCCCTCGAGCAAGACATGCAAAAACAAAATGCAAACAAGAACACTAGTAAGGATGATTCAATAATGTGCACAGCCTCCGAGAAGTTCAATCACAAAACCAAAAACACAGACATGCTCTCAACTTTTCATAATATACTTTCGGTTTAACGTGAACGTGTGTGTGTGAAATATTATTCCGGTTTCATGCAACTTAGACCGAATTCGTCTCAAATCTACTTAGCGACCTATAACAAATTAGTGCAAGTTTCACTTTTCAAGTGCCCATTCCTTCCAACGACCTCTAGACATACCCACCTCCATTGAGATAATGAATTACACACCTCCGGATTTTGCACCCGGTATTGATTTGGCCCCAATAATTACCCGCTGACTTAGCTATAACTAGCTAGGATACGAAAAATCATTCTATTTTTTCTTTCTAATCCCCTCGTCTATAGCCCGGATGGAGCATCAATCCCATTTAATCCGCATACTTAGCCTTAAATTTAATTTTTTATAGGATTTTAATCCTTTCAAAGCCCGGATGGAATTGAATATTTTTTTTTCTAGGTGCGCCCAAGATCATAAGTGTCTTACTAGAGCCTCATCAAAATTCATAGAACACAATTAAGATCCACAAACCACCTATTGCCGTGCAATGGTCAAACAGACAGAAACTTCATCAAATCTTTCGTTACAATTCACTGGTCTAACATTATTGCTTAAAAATATTCACGGTTCAACCTACAGTTTCTCATGTCCAGTCAAGAGCAAAATTTTTCAAAAAACCAATTTTTTTTTCAAATAAACTTCATCATCATTGGCTATTATGACTCATCCTACTCATAACAATGCAAACAACAACAAACACAAACTATATGAAAACAAATACGTAACACGACAGATGCAACACAAACACATAGAAAATGCAATATACTAGTCTACCCCCTATACTTATCCAAAGCATTGCCCTCAATGCTTCAGAACAATGAACATAATGCATAACAAACACATAAATGCAAAGACGAACAAAAACACAATGAGAACAAAAATAACACTCCCCTGGTTTTTGATTCATCCTCTTCCTTCTTGACAGTATCAGTTGGGACACCAGCAGCAGACTGTGTATATCGGCAGGCTCGGCAAACTGGAATGGGAAAGAAGTAAAAATTAAATAAAACAAAACAAAAACAAAAAATAAAATAAAAAACAAGGGAAAGAACACTGGGTTGCCTCCCAGTCAGCGCTAAATTTATAGTATAATGCCCGACTATGTAGAAGCAACCATCAAAGAGCGGTTGCCGCCCATAGTATGAATCATACGACTCTATGTATGGGTTTTGATTTCCATCGCTCTCAAGCTTGGCGTGATATATACTTTGTAAGCTCGTCGGTCCAACAACACTTGGTCTGCAATTTTTCTTTTGGAAGGAGACTCCGAATCTAGGCTGAAGGTCATAGAGGATGGAATATGCTGGAGGTGGCGTCAATGGCAAGAAAGAATCTTCTAACGGTGTACATGGAACGACAATTGACGAGGTAAAATATGTAGCCTTGTATGTTTCTTCCTCCTCCAAGTCCACTATTGGCTCTTCTTCACAAGAAAAATCCTCAAAAATAATTTCCTCATGCTCCGGCTCAATTACTTCACGCTCTTGGCAGATCTCCAAATTTGGTTCTCTAAGAAGCGCAATCTGTTCATCCAAAAGACTCAAAGATTTGATGCGGCTTTCAAAGAACTGATTTGTCCCTTCCTGCCTTTTCACAAAATTCTCCAACTGAGCCACATGATCCTCAAAATACCCTACAAACTCTTCTTGATGCTCCGGTGGTTGGTTCGCAAAATTTGTGGAGTTGAATTCTGGAGGATATTTGTGGCTCCAACCTTGCAATGAAGGATCACAATGCCAATGGTAGTCAAAATCTGCCATATCATTTAACAAGTGCATAACACTATTATAATCTCTGTTGAACAAGTGACTGTCAGTTGCCCAAGCTCCATAATCTATCCAACGTCTTGTTAACTCATCCAAACCACCATAAAAAATTTGAACTAGAGTGTAGTTCGAATAACATGACATCTAAACATGTTAGCCAAATCATTGAATCTCCCCAAAGCAGCATAGAAGGGCTCCGAGTATTGTTGGCCAAACCTTGTGAACACCTGTCGATGATCCATCTCCAAGTACCTCACAAGTAAGAAAAAAAATAATTAAAAATTAAAAATAAGAAAAATTAATGCAAGAAAAAAAATGTCTAATCTCAAGCAAATAATATATCCTAATAATAACTGAACAGTCCCCGGCAACGGCGCCAAAAACTTGACCGCTTAATTCGGTATCAACTAGCAAGTGCACTAGGTCAAGTAGTAGTAAAGTGGACTGAGAGTCCAAGTATCGATCTCACAGGGACTGTAGTCAATTCTCAATAATTAATTATTTAGCTTAATCTAGACAAAATAATAAAAAGGATTTTGAATTGAATAAAAATAAGAATTTAAAAATAAAAAATGCATAAGAAATAAGAATTAAAAATAACTGAAGATAAAATAATTAAAACAAAGACAACCAAGACACACGTAGGTACCGAACAAATCATGTAACATGTAGACGATTCAGGACTCAGATTTAATCTTAATTCACGGGAATTCTCCTAATTTGTTCAAAGGACTATTTCTAGAACAATCAAACCTATTCAAATATTGATGAACTAATCTTTCGTAATTCTAATCAAATTTGAATGCATTAAATATTTATGAAAATTCAGTTTGCACCCAAACCGCACACTGAAACCGAATTCTATTTCTAGTCGGTTTTACAATATGTTGATTATCAAAGTGATCAAAATCGAAACCTCCTCTGTCGACTTGGAATCGATTCACATGTAAGCAAACAGTTGATCAGACTATTCACAAGGCAAATATAAATCTGACAATCAATAAAACAAAATCAACTCTGAAAAATCCCAAACAAACATACAAGTTTTCTACATAAATTTTTTCAGCCCAATCACGCTGTCTTGGTTGAAAAATAACTACTCAATAATTGAAACTAGAATTAAACAAAAATAAAATAAAAAGAAAGAACAGAAGAAAGAAATAGCGAAGAAATCTTCTCTGCTCCCAGCCGCCGCCTTGCGTCTGCGTTATGCGTGTTGGAACCCCCCTTTCTCACGTCTGAATAAGTCCCTTAAATACGAGTTTAAAAAAGCCCATGAAAAATATCCCGTAAAATAAGACTTTTTAATTTCCAAAATTCTGATTTTTTCTGATTCCCGACATCTCACTCGAGCGAGCACAACCTCTCGCTCAAGCGAGAGACTCTCTGTTCCGAGGAATAAAATTTGCGTATCGCTCGCTCGAGCGAGCACAAGCTCTCGCTCGAGCGAGCAAGTTTCTGCCCAAAAAATTAACTCACACAGACTTTCTTGCGTAGATCTCTTTCTCCCTTGCGCGTTTGCGCTTATTCCTTGCTTGTTTGCGCCTCTTGTTGTGCAAACGCGCTACAACTCTCACCATCAGCGCAACATTCAACCTGCTCCGAGCGACGATTTTGAAAAATTCATATCTTGAGTTCTAGCCGTCGGATTGACCTGAAATGTGGACAGCACCTTCAAAACATCTTAAATTCATTCTGAATTTTGGAGATCGGATTTGAACCTCTCTAAAATTAAATATGATTTTTCGATCAAGGCTGCTCCGTATGTAACTCTTCAAAAATCCTTTTTCCTACAAAATTGACCGGGAGAGTGAAATACACACACATGAACTTAAAACACATAAAAACACATAAAAACAATATTGATGCACACAAAAATATATATAAAAATATAACAAACTAATGCATACAAAATGCACTTATCAATCATCTTCAGCAGTTTTTTTTTTTTAGATCTGCACCATCATCAAAAACAACATTAATAGATTCCATAACTGTTCTGGTCCTAAGATTATACATCCTATATGCACGACTATTTGTTGAATAACATAGGAACAAACACTTATCACTTTTGGAATCAAATTTTGCTAGGTGATTTCTATCATTCAAAACATAGCACACACAACCAAAAATATGAAAATAATTGAGATTTGGTCTCTTTCCCATGAGAATTTCATAGGAAGTCATCGAAGATCCACTTCTCAAATAAACACGATTGGAAATATGGCACGCTGTGTTCAATGCTTCTGCCCAAAATCTCTTGGAGATATTTTTTTAACTCATCATCACCCTAGCCATCTCCTGCAATGTTCTATTCTTCCTTTCGGCAATTCCATTCTGTTGAGGAGTTTTTGGGGCAGAGAACTCCTGTGAGATGCCCTTCTTATCACACAAAGAAGAAAAAGAAGAGTTCTCAAATTCCTTTCCATGATCAGTTTTGATCCTTGCTAGAGTCAAAGTATGTAGGTTAGTAATCTTCGTAAACAACTTCTTAAAAACATCAAAAGTGTCTGATTTTTCTCTAAAAAACCTTACCCATGTAAAAACATCAAAAGTGTAACATCCGGGACAACACTGAGTTTTTGAATACCTTCCAGAGTATAAGTTCAGCTACCTGTTCTTCATGATTATTGAAATTATCAAGGTTAGAAGCAACAAAACACACAGATTTTTGAACTGTGTTGCATCCAGGTGTTGCAACACCAGAGCCAACACCGAAAGGATTAATATGAAAATTTTTCTTACTTTCCAGCAAAGCAGTAAAAGATATGAGATCTGCCTGTTCAACCATTTCTTGTTCTTCTTCAGAATCATCATCACTCAGAGAAACATTCATACCTTTCCGAAGGCGATTTGCGCATTCATAAGCATAGTGACCATATCCCTTACATTCCCTGCATTGAACATTATCAAAAATTTTACTTGAGAACTGAACCTTACCTTCATACCTTTGTCGAGATCCCCGAGTAGCAGCAGGTTTTAGAGGCTTCTCTGAAGTAGGCAGTTTAGGGAATTTTGAAGGTTGTGCACCTTTCACATCCTTTTTTTTCTTTCATTACCTTGAGATAATCAGTGAACTTCTTTGAGATCAGGGCAATTGAATTCTCTTCAAGATCAGATTCCTTTACTTCCTGTTGAACTTCAGAAAAATCATTGTAAACATCATTAGATACTTGAAAGGCTATAGACTTACCTTTTGAGTCATCTTCGGCTTCCAACTCCATCTTATAAGTGTAAAGAGAACTAATTAACTCATCCAAACCCATTATAGATGTATCTTTTGATTCATCTATAGAACAAACCTTGGTGTGAAATCTTTTGGGGACAGAACGAAGCACTTTGGATACAAGACTCTTGTTTGAAATAGGATCACCAAGAACAGATGCTTCATTTGCAAGGCTCTTCAATCTACCATTATATTCCATGATGGTCTCTGATTCCTCCATTCTCATTTTCTCAAATTTTGAAGTTATGAGCCGCATCCTTGTCTTCTTGACACTTGCCGAGCCTTCACAATGGGTTTGAAGTTTCTCCCAAGCATCCCTAGCACAAGTACAAGTACCAATTAGATTAAACATGCTCATATCAACTGAAGTGAACATAGCATTAAGAGATTTAGCATTACAAATAGCCGCAGTATTCTCATCGGTTGTCTATTGTGATCTTGGCTTTGGTCCTGGTACATCATCATCTCTCATAGGTGGTGTCCAACCGTCAAAAACACGTTGCCAAGCCCTGGACTCAATGGATTGAATGTACATGCTCATCTTCAATTTCCAAGGGCCGTAATTTGTTCCATCCAAAATAGGTGGACGAATTGCACTTGTGTACGGAGTGTCCATAACTAACCTGTAACACAAACCAGGAACTCACTAATTAAAGTCAAGTGGTGGATCTGATGCCACGTGAAAGAAACGGTGTACATGGTTGGTTATGTAAAATAGGCAGTGTTGTACTTTGTGTTGTAACACTACAGACAACACAGTGCAGCGGAAATTTAAAGCGTAAATAAAACACAAGTAAATAATTTTTCACGAGTATAAAACTCATGCCGGTGCCTTAGGGCTAAATATTACTAGTAAACTTAAGATCAGTCTTACAAAGTAATCCTAGTAATTTTACGAAAAGTCATTAAATCCTAATTTCTCAACAAGTCGAGAAATCAAACTTGCATCCTAAATAAACATAGTATAAAAAAAATTGGATGCAACTCCCGTAGCCTAAATTGAAGAGACAGGAAAGATCTTCAACAACACAGTTTCCACAGTGTTATTTCTGATGTCTTCAACACGAACGGCAACACGGGGACAAGCAACAATGATGGTTGCAAACCTTGCTTCAGAATTCTTCAAATTATTCAATGGAATTCTTCAGAGTTTGTGCAGTGTTTTATCGTCTGAAGCATGTTTCATCTTGTGCGTGAAAACCCCTTTTATAGATTAGCATTCAAATCTTAAAGATTTCCTTAGATAGAGTCCTACATGAATAAGAAAACATGTTTTGGTAGGAATAAAACGGGAAAATTCTCGGTTTAGTCCCATATTTTTTGGGTATTTCCCGGTTTAGTCTCAAATCAATTTAGTGTCCCGATTTAGTCCCATGTTTTCACGATTTTCTACCCATTTGGTTTTCCATCAATTTGGAGTTAGAATTTAACGGAGCAAGCAAGGAGAAACGCTTCCGCCATTAAAGCCCATTCCAAAATGCCCTACTTGATTTCCATCTCAAATCGTCTCAAATCGCCCTCCTGGAGAATTCCACAGCTTCGAAGCCAGCTTGGTCGCTTCCTCCACGCATCTCCGATCGGTCAAGGTAACCATGAGAACTTGTTTTCAATTCGATTTTCAAGTTTAACTCTTCTCTAGAATTTCATTCTTTCTCCTTCGCGCACCTCCTTATGGTTTGTTGGGTTATATTGTTCTTAAAAAGCATATTATCTGTAAAGTGAAAATATTAATGATTGAAACACATACCATTTTACCATACCGAAATGAGATTTTTAAGCTCCAAACTTTGAATTCCCTGACATTTTTAGAAGTGGAAAAGGAGTAAAGATTATGGTATTCTTTTTGAAGTGGTTAAGAAACACATACCTATTGTTAATTGATAAATTTAATTTTCAAATATCTCATGAGTTGGGTATTCTTTCTGAAGGGTCGAAACTTCTTTAATTCCAGGAACATATTCACTTATTATATCAATATTTATTTATCCATGAAAGCAAAAGATACAGCCCCTTGTGCACTAAATTAAATTATATGTGTGCTTGATTTGTGCAAATTTCAAATAAGAATAAAAGAGCATGTACATTTATTCACATTAGAACATAATTTGATGCTAGAGTTATGTGAAAATTTGTCTTTCACATTCAAATTTCTTAGGCTAATGGCATATATTGCTCACATTGATTGATTATTGATAACATTCAGTTTTTTTGTTGCAGTAAAACATGATTGATATAGAGAAACAACATGCATCTGCTTTATTTACGTCTCGCGAAGAAAGTTCATGAACGACTTCTAGCTCATCTTCAAACAGAGAATCTAGTGAAGATGAAAAGTTAGCTTGAAAGATTTACTTTTAGGTTTAGAAAATGAGAACCGTGATCATGTATTGAGGGTTGCAATGTGAGTGGAAGAGAATGAGAACCGTGATCAGGAGGTGGAACCAAAAACCACACATCATTTCGGACAAATTGCTCAAGTTCTTCATGCATGACATTTACCCAAAATTCATCATTCAAAGCATCATTGACATTCTTGGGTTCAATATTGGAAACAAAACAGGAATGCATTACCTGTGAGTACACGAAACTCATTCATACTAACCCAACCATCTTGCGGTAGTCAACTTTATCCTTAGCTCGGGTTTGCCTTGTTCCATGAACATCTCCAATAATCTGTGATGATGGATGATTCTTCTGTATCTATCTTGGTATGTCCTTTTCAGTAATCATCTCAGCTTCTTTATTATTTTGGGAATTTTCCTCATGGACAGTTTCTGGAGGAACCAGTGTTGTGTTTGGTGTTGTAACATCCGGGACAACACTGTGTTCTTCGGTAGCTGACCTTATACTCTGGAAGGTAATCATCATCTTCAGCAGTTTTTTCTTTGAGATCTGCACCATCATCAAAAACAACATTAATAGATTCCATAACTGTTCTGGTCCTAAGATTATACATCCTATATGCACGACTATTTGTTGAATAACATAGGAACAAACACTTATCACTTTTGGAATCAAATTTTGCTAGGTGATTTCTATCATTCAAAACATAGCACACACAACCAAAAATATGAAAATAATTGAAATTTGGTCTCTTTCCCATGAGAATTTCATAGGAAGTCATCGAAGATCCACTTCTCAAATAAACACGATTAGAAATATGGCACGCTGTGTTCAATGCTTCTGCCCAAAATCTCTTGGAGATATTTTTTTAACTCATCATCACCCTAGCCATCTCCTGCAATGTCCTATTCTTCCTTTCGGCAATTCCATTCTGTTGAGGATTTTTTGGGGCAGAGAACTCCTGTGAGATGCCCTTCTTATCACACAAAGATGAAAAAGAAGAGTTCTCAAATTCCTTTCCATGATCAGTTCTGATCCTTGCTAGAGTCAAAGTATGTAGGTTAGTAATCTTCGTAAACAACTTCTTAAAAACATCAAAAGTGTCTGATTTTTCTCTAAGAAACCTTACCCATGTAAAACGAGAAAAATCATCAACACATACCAAAGAATACTTTTTACCTCCATAGCTTTCGACTTCCATGAGACCCATCAAATCCATGTGCAAAAGTTCAAGACACCGTGTTGTCCCACAGTGTTGTAACACGGGGTGCGCAACACGGGTTTGCTTACCTTTTTGGCATGCACCACAAACATATGGAACATCAGAATTTAGATTTGGAAGACCTCTGACAGCTTCAAACTTACTCAGATTCTTTAAGGTCTTGAAATTCACATGTCCAAGCTTTTGGTGCTATAGAATAAACTCATCAACCTTTGAGTGTTTACATGCCAATTCTTCACCGAGTTGGTAGCAATTATCAACTGATCTTGTACCTGTCATAACACAACAATTAGCATTATCAAAAACTTCACAAATATTTTTATCAAACTTCACATGCAAGTCATCATCACACAGTTGACTAATTGAAATTAAATTTGCATTAAGTCCTTCAACGTGTAAGACGTTATGAAGCTTTGGAAACCCTTCCACATTGAGTGTTCCTTTGCCAAAAATTCTTCCTTTTGCACCACCTCCATAGGTCATTCTACCACCATTTTGTTCAATGTAGTCCGTGTGGTGATCTTTCAAGCCTGTCATGTGCGGTGAGTTTTCACTATCAAAATACCAATTACCTGCAGTGTTAGCTTTCAAGGAAGTATAAATAACAAAACATCTAACATCAGGCTTTTGTATCCAAACTTTTCTTACAGTGGGCCTCTTTATTCCAGTGTTGCTCTTGGTGTTGTGCAACACGGGGGGCAACACCTGCTTAGATTCCCACAACACATAGTCATTCTTCAGCTTTCGATAAAAAGACCTGATATGACCAGGTTTGAAACAATAATGACATAAAAAAGGACGCTTCCATTGTTTTGGCTTAGGGACAGAAACATTCTTATCAACAATGGGTTTCCTACCTTTTGAAGCAGTTGAAGGATGGTTCAAGGAATCATTACCTTCCTTCACAAACACTGGTGTTTTGGAAGATTCACCAGATTCAAAAACACTTTCTTTAAAACCAATACCAAACATATCATTCTTACCCATAGTCAAAATGGAATCAAGTTTGCTTGAACTGGAATTAAATTTATCAAGTGTTGTTTTTGCTCTTTCAAGTTCAGAATTCAGCAACCCTAATTCCAGATCTTTCTTACTCATGAGAATTTCCAATCTAGCCACAACAGCTTTCAATTCAGTATTCTCTTTTGTAAGGGTTGTGTTCAACTGATTCCTTTTGTTCCAATCACAGTACAAATCTTCATAGAGTTTTTGAATACCTTCCAGAGTATAAGGATCAGCTACCTGTTCTTCATGATTACTGAAATTATCAAGGTTAGAAGCAACAAAACACACAGATTTTTGAACTGTGTTGCGTCCAGGTATTGCAACACCAGAGCCAACACCGAAAGGATTAATCTGAAAATTTTTCTTACTTTCCAGCAAAGCAGTAAAAGATATGAGATCTGCCTGTTCAACCTTTTCTTGTTCTTCTTCAGAATCATCATCACTCAGAGA
This sequence comes from Henckelia pumila, assembly GCF_033568475.1. Classification (NCBI taxonomy): domain Eukaryota; kingdom Viridiplantae; phylum Streptophyta; class Magnoliopsida; order Lamiales; family Gesneriaceae; genus Henckelia; species Henckelia pumila. The sequence goes on from NC_133120.1 coordinate 3,043,726, forward strand.
AACATTCATACCTTTCCGAAGGCGATTTGCGCATTCATAAGCATAATGACCATATCCCTTACATTCCCTGCATTGAACATTATCAAAAATTTTACTTGAGGACTGAACCTTACCTTCATACCTTTGTCGAGATCCCCGAGTAGCAGCAGGTTTTAGAGGCTTCTCTGAAGTAGGCAGTTTAGGGAGTTTTGAAGGTTGTGCGCCTTTCACATCCTTTTTTTCTTTCATTACCTTGAGATAATCAGTGAACTTCTTTGAGATCAGGGCAATCGAATTCTCTTCAAGATCAGATTCCTTTACTTCCTGTTGAACTTCAGAAAAAACATTGTAAACATCATTAGATACTTGAAAGGCTATAGACTTACCTTTTGAGTCATCTTTGGCTTCCAACTCCATCTTATAAGTGTGAAGAGAACTAATTAACTCATCCAAACCCATTATAGATGTATCTTTTGATTCATCTATAGAACAAACCTTGGTGTGAAATCTTTTGGGGACAGAACGAAGCACTTTGGATACAAGTCTCTCGTTCGAAATATGATCACCAAGAACAGATGCTTCATTTGCAAGGCTCTTCAATCTACCATTATATTCCATGATGGTCTCTGATTCCTCCATTCTCATTTTCTCAAATTTTGAAGTTATGAGACGCATCCTTGTCTTCTTGACACTTGCCGAGCCTTCACAATGGGTTTGAATTTTCTCCCAAGCATCACTAGCACAAGAAGAAGTACCAATTAGATTAAACATGTTCATATCAACTGAAGTGAACATAGCATTAAGAGCTTTAGCATTATAAATAGCCGCAGTATTCTCATCGGTTGTCTATTGTGATCTTGGCTTTGGTCCTGGTACATCATCATCTCTCATAGGTGGTGTCCAACCGTCAAGAACACGTTACCAAGCCCTGGACTCAATGGATTGAATGTACATGCTCATCTTCAATTTCCAAGAGCCGTAATTTGTTCCATCCAAAATAGGTGGACGAATTGCACTTGTGTACGGAGTGTCCATAACTAACCTGTAACACAAACCAGGAACTCACTTAGTAAAGTCAAGTGGTGGCTCTAATGTCACGTGAAAGAAACGGTGTACGTGGTTGGTTATGTAAAATAGGCAGTGTTGTATTTTGTGTTGTAACACTACAGACAACACAGTGCAGCGGAAATTTAAAGCGTAAATAAAACACAAGTAAATAATTTTGCACGAGTATAAAACTCGTGCGGGTGCCTTAGGGCTAAATATTACTAGTACACGTAAGATCAGTCTTACAAAGTAATACTAGTAATTTTACGAAAAGTCATTAAATCCTAAATTTCTCAACAAGTCGAGAAATCAAACTTGCATCCTAAATAAACAGAGTATAAAAGAAATTGGATGCAACTCCCGTAGCCTAAATTGAAGAGACAGGAAAGATCTTCAACAACACAGTTCCCACAGTGTTGTCTCTGATGTCTTCAACACGAACGGCAACACGGGGACAAGCAAAAACGATGGTTGCAAGAATTATTCAAATTCTTCAATGGAATTCTTCAGAGTTTGCGCAGTGTTTTATCGTCTGAAGCATGTTTCATCTTGTGTGTGAAAACCCCTTTTATAGATTAGCATTCAAATCTTGAAGATTTCCTTAGATAGAGTCCTACATGAATAAGGAAACATGTTTTAGTAGGAATAAAGCGGGAAAATTCTCGGTTTAGTCCCATATTTTTTGGGTATTTCCCGGTTTAGTCCCAAATCAATTTAGTCTCCCGATTTAGTCCCATGTTTTCACGATTTTCTACCCATTTGGTTTTCCGTCAATTTGGAGTTAGAATTTAACGGAACAAGCAAGGAGAAACGCTTCCGCCATTAAAGCCCATTCCAAAATGCCCTACTTGATTTCCGTCTCAAATCTTCTCAAATCTCCCTCCTGGAGAATTCCACAGCTTCGAAGCCAGCTTGGTCGCTTCCTCCACGCATCTCCGATCGGTAAAGGTAACCATGAGAACTTGTTTTCAATTCGATTTTCAAGTTTAACTCTTCTCTAAAATTTCATTCTTTCTCCTTCGCGCACCTCCTTATGGTTTGTTGGGTTATATTGTTCTTAAAAAGCATATTATCTGTAAAGTGAAAATATTAATGATTGAAACACATACCATTTTACCATACCGAAATGAGATTTTTAAGCTCCAAACTTTGAATTCACTGACATTTTTGGAAGTGGAAAAGGAGTAAAGATTATGGTATTCTTTTTTAAGTGGTTAAGAAACACATACCTATTGTTAATTGATAAATTTAATTTTCAAATATCTCATGAGTTGGGTATTCTTTCTGAAGGGTCGAAACTTCTTTAATTCCAGGAACATATTCACTTATTATATTAATATTTATTTATCCATGAAAGCAAAAGATACAGCCCCTTGTGCACTAAATTAAATTATATGTGTGCTTGATTTGTGCAAATTTCAAATAAGAATAAAAGAGCATGTACATTTATTCACATTAGAACATATTTTGATGCCGGAGTTATGTGAAAATTTGTCTTTCACATTCAAATTTCTTAGGCTAATGGCATATATTGGTCACATTGATTGATTATTGATAACATTCAGTTTTTTTTGTGGCAGTAAAACATGATTGATATAGAGAAACAACATGCATCTGCTTCATTTACGTCTCGCGAAGAAAGTTCATGTGCGACTTCTAGCTCATCTTCAAACAGAGAATCTAGTGAAGATGAACAGTTAGCTTAAAAGATTTACTTTTAGGTTTAGAAAATGAGAACCGTGATCATGTATTGAGGGTTGCAATGATAGTGGAAGAGATTAAACTAGTAAAATCTCTAGAAATCAGTGGCAATTAGATATCCTCGTGTATCTTTGATTTGGATTTGTAGTGTTCATTCGTTGACTCAAGATTATGTAATTTCTATTGTCTACTCGAAAAAATAATTCGATTCCATCGAACCAGTGTATTTTATTCCAGATTTGGTAATCATGGTTTCTTTTCTGCTTTTAGTTCCAAGAATTTGAGTTCATTAATTATGTGGTGGTGGTGAAGTTCTAGTGCATCTTCAGTGAATAGTTTGTGCAGGTTGAGCTTCAGAAATGTATAATTTTTTTAATAAATTCTGGTTATACTTCGGTGATTGAATCTGGAAGACTCGGCGACCAACCCCGATGAGCTTCTGGTTTTACTTCGAAGATTGAATCTGAAAGACACCACCACCAACACATTTCAATTGTGTGCTTTGTTTTGCATATCAGTGCAGGGTCACGCTGATTTCAGAAGTGCGTTAAAACGCAGACACATTAAAATTTAACTCAAACCTAAAACATGTTAGGTGCAGTCTGATTTTAGAAGTACATTAAAACCCATTAGAACTTTTGTCTGGTTAAGAAAATATGCAATTCACAAAGAAAAAGGCGTAGGTACTGGCTAGGAGAGTACTGTAACCTTCGTGCATAAAGTAAAGTCGAATCGAAGTTTATATAGAATTCATGCAATTAGTGCTTATCGATTAAATTTTCCGGATGAAACAAGAGGCATTCTGGTACAGAAAAGGTAAAACCAAGTGCAGATGATACCGGAAGATGAACTGGGAACAGGGTTCTTACTACCATGAGAATGGTCAGTCATGGAAACTAATATCTTTTCACTCAACTTGCTATTGAATTAATATTCCTTCAAATATATAGAAACATGACTAATATGAATATGAATGTTCCTTCAAGTACATTAAATCCTCTGATTTCATAATCGTAGACATACAAGATTGAAACTTAATTATTTTTCAATACTATATAAGTGACAAAAATGTACATCTTCAACGATATATATAAAAATTATAATATCATATATCATGGCGAGAACACGAGGATCGATTCACGAACAACAGGTAGCTATAAAGCTCATCAACACGGCCTCGTGCAGAAACAGCCGTCGTTTCTGCACACCAGCCCGCAGTTGTGGTCACTCAAGCATTGCCCTTTGAACCCATAGCTCTAGGACTCGCACGTCCTCGCTCCCACCAGTACTACTGCGTCCTCTTCTGCATGTACACAGAAGTTTCATATATATAATGAAACAAATATTAAAGTACTACTGATGATTACATGTACACACACACAATCGAGTGGGGCTTACGAGATGTGAAGAGCAACAGTGCAAGATCAAGAAAGGAAGTAAACCATTTAGAAATTAATGGATTACCAGCTTAAATTCAAAATATGATAACAAAATTGTTTGATGAATTTACTTTGTTGTACAAATATAAGACTTAGCAAGTAGTAATCTTAACTCATAAGGTCCAAATCATAAGCTACGACTCATCCAATGAAATGTGTTTCATTAATTCACCAACACATATATCCGTGCCATTAAATTTTACTACCGAACTTCAGAATAATATCAGTACTTAACCATTCTTAAAACAAGGGATCATAGCAGCTGATCATAAATTTTGAAGTTTGATTATGTTATGCCATGGATCCATAACCGGTGACCGGGGAGCTCCTATGATTTACATTACCTGCTGGACAACTGAAACATGAGATACACATTAAGATGCAAGACAGAAACATACATAATGGATATTGTACTAGTGACCTTACAACAGCAACAAACAAAGTTACAGATGAAAATCTCACAATTCATAAACATAACTCACATTGTGCTTTAGAAAAACTATAGGAGCTCTCTGGTAACCGGATCCATTGCATAATTTAGCAAAACCATTTTCGATATACTTACAGATGCCACATTAATGTCGATAAAAATCCAATAACAAGAAAATAAAAGAAGAAAGAAGCCAAACACCATTCAACAACTAACCCAATCGCTCAATTTTAACATTTTACCTGGTTTAATCGACCAAAAGGGAAGCGTAATCGAGGCGGGTTTGGTGC